>NC_139047.1:16956656-17556656 GCF_965140915.1 Aythya marila
GTGATGTTCATAGACGAGATGGCACCATCGAGCTGGACACAACAGGTCACTTCTCAGGTAAAGACTGACAAATACCTCAGCCAAGCCACCTCTGAATTGTACAAGTAACTCTGAGAGCCAGTCCCTCCAGAGACATAGGCTCTACTAATAGTAGTGAAGATTGCATTGCCAGCACTGCCAGTGCTGGCAATGGTTCTTGCTGTACACTTAAGGACGTACAGCAGCATGTGTGACAGTCTGTTCTATTCAAATGGAAAAGGTTGTAAAGGGTTGCTTTGCTTACCGTATATTTAAGTCAGTAGGCTTATGACATAGTAGAAAGGCAGTGACTTCAGAGGGGCAAAATTTATAAATGAAATCCTCAATCCATGAGGACCTACATCTTAGGTTTTTTCTTTTTTTCCTGGATGTGGTTATAACAACAGCTTGGGTATATATGTTAGGGTAACACCTCACTTACCCATTTCCTTATTGAATACAATTTATCTGCAATGTGGTATAAAGTATGTTTGGAAATAAACAGAATTAAGAGTCAATTTGAAGCATAAATTTTATTTGGTCATGATTTGGGTACAATATTTTCAAATTACACACTTAAGGCAAAGTTCTCTTGTGTTCCACATGCATAGTTGACTGCCAGTCCAGATCTCAATACCTCTCTGGATATTTGGAATTGTTTCCAAGAGATTTGTCCCAGAACAAGCTGACATTTGAAAATCTGTCCCAAGTTTGGGAAATAAGTTATTTAGAAAATCAAATCTTTAAAGTGTGTGTGCCCTTGGCTGTGTTTAAGCAAGGTCTTGAGGTGATGGTTGGTAGGATGTGGTTTGTTTCAGGAGATCCATGTGGGGAACTCAGAGGCACTGGTTACATGCACAAACTCTGCAACAGTAGAAGGTTTTGGGTCACACAGCAGCTGATGGGGCCAGGGGAGATAATTAAGCTGTGTAAAAAGTAATTTTGTAGAAAGTAACACTCCAGCATGAGAACTTTAAAGAATCACTGAGACTTTGGAGAGAATAAAAGGAGTGATGAGTCTCTTTTTTGACACTACTTTTAGATCTTGCTGAGAATATTTGCTAACGTTTCATAATGAAGAACTGCAGCCTTTATTGATAAGCATATTTCAGCTCTTGAAAACTTAAGTATTACGGAAGTAACTCGTTTTTTCTTAACCAACTGAAGTTATAGTGGACCATTATGGAAATTGATAGCACCACCTATTGATGTTATTAGAAAACTGCAGCTCATAATGCTATTCTGCATTAATTTTAAAATCCAAGGGGAAAGAAAAAAAAATCTTTGCTGTTTTACTATTGAATCAACCAAATGTGTAACTGATCTGATTCTGTAAATGTTATATAGAAAGTTTCAGAGACTATTTCTGGCAAGTTTGTTGAGAGAGAGGAGTGTGGTGCTGTGCTCATGAAGGAACCACTGACTGCGTGGTGTACAAAGAGGTGGTCCAGAGCAGATGATGCTGATGAGGCAATGGCAAGTGCTTTAGGAAAATCTAGGAATTACAGCTCGTCCACAGGAATGACTTCTTGCAAAAAAGTACTTCAGAAATATGCACCCTACCTTGCACAGCATGTGTTTGAGCTTGTCTAAGCAATGCCGTTTTTCTGTGGCAGCAGTGCAAGCCTCCGACAGGTTGTGTGCTGGGTGTCTCAGTGCACATGGGAGCTGCTGAAATCAATGGGTCTCTTTGCTGGTGCAGATCAGATTGCAAGACCAGGGCACTGGATGTCAGATTTATGGACCTATTACTTCCAACCTCATTTTTGTTTCCTTTCCCTGCTAGCCCGTAGCACAACTATTTTAGTTGTTTCCCAAACTCCCTTTTCTTGCACGATAGGAAAAGACCTGGTAAAAAATAACTCTTAGCAGTTCAACAATTTTTAACCTTAATCTCCCATAACACATACAAGTTTAACTCTTTGCTGTCTGCTGCTGCATTTAGTATGCCCCAGCCCAAATCTGGGAATAGGGAGTGAGAAGTGCTGTGTGCATGTCACCCAGCATACTCCCAGAGCCCTGCTGGTAATCAGCATACTTTTGGGCCATACCCAGAGGCCATACCCAGAATGGGCTTCTTAAGGCCAAATCTGGATCTAATTTGGCTGTTCACTTTCTCACAAGACTCGCCCTCTCCACTGCTTCCCACAGACTCAGCTGAAGGTGGTGGGTGGAAGGCAAGTGCAGGATTTGGAAGGTGGGTGGTGCAGGATCTGCCTCGTTCCCAAAACCTAGTGGAAATCTTTGTCTCTTCTGCCCATCCTAACTGCAGTTAGGATGGTTGTGCTGTGTGTTTGGGTTAGGTCTAATTCAGTGCTTTGTACCTATTTTTTTAACATTTAGGGGTGGCTTTGCATTTGGGTAGTTTTTTTTTGCAGTGTATCTGTCAAGCAGATGTTTGTGTGTGTTTGTGGGAATGTAACATTTGCTTCCTAGAACACTGATCTGCACCAGGTACTACCTCAAGCTAATAAAAACTCAATGAGAGAATCTTACTGGTAACTGAAATTAATGCTGCATTTTACTTGGCAAATGTCAAGATTTTCTTCTGTACTAAGCTCGAAATCCAACTAGGGTTGCTATGGGTTAATGTCTTAATTGGTCTCCTGACTAATTTTATTATATAAAGTTATAAAGCATCTAAAATCATAGATGATGCTTTTCTTCAGCACGTTGTGAATAGTATAGTTCCCTAGGCTTCTATGCACAGCATATGATGGAAGACCATCAGCTTGAAATGGAGTTAGAAAAAAATGCACAAATTAAGTAATCTGGGGGACTGAGACACCACCAAGTGACCCTGATGACACTGTTCTGTTGCAGATGTTTAATCTTCTGAATAAAGCTTTATGAAAGAACAAGTATATAAAAAGAAAAGCCAAGTGAAACACCAGAAAAACAAGACTGTTCAAAAAGCAAGGTACCTAACCTGAAAAAGTAGAACAATAAGATTCTCTCTTTTTCTGGTCTTTTCATATTTCCCTTTTCATAAGCCAGGCCAAATATGAGATGAATTTCAAACTGATGTTATAATATTAACTCTGCAGCATGTTTCAGCTCATCTGGCTTTGGCTTGCTGAGAGAGTGGCAGGATGCCTGTGCTGCCTTATTCCCTTTAAGCTTTTGGTCTATTTTTTTATTGTTATTATTACATGTTGTGCAAGTTTGTCATGTGAAAGGCTGGATCATGAACACACCCTGCTACCCACTGTCCAACAGCTCACTCAAATTCCTGAAGAAAAATAAATATTTTATTTTCCTATCTAGTTCTGGAAATGTTCATGAATACAAATAACAAATGCAAATGGCACAGGGACAGTGATATTAGGAATTGAAATGCCCTCTGTGTATTTTGTACAAATATATTCATTATGCTAGAAATGCATGATGACTGAGAGACAGTCCCTGTTGGTCAGTAGTGGCTACAGTTGATGGATACAGATTATTAAATTTTATTTTAATAACAGGTAGTGACAAAGTAGCTCAGTGCCTAAAAATACATACAGATATCTGCCATATAAACACATGCAAATATATATTTGTAACAGTCCATAAATACTATTACTTCTTTTAGGTTCAAAGAAGAAGTTGATATATAAGTCCACATGCACCTAGATGGATATGAAGTCAGGAGAATTGTGCAGTTTTTTGGTAGGTCATTCGAAAAGGATTTCATCCCAAACCCAAGGCCAACATGGGGTTTTTGTGGCAGGCATGTCTGCTGGACACATGTGATGATCTGAGGGCTGGCCACTAGCCAGGCTGGCAGTTTTGGTTGCACCAAATTTCAGCTCAGCAGGGTGTTCCTGCAGCATCCAGCGCCACAACTGAGGCAAGGCCTGTGGCTCGCTGTAGGCAATGGAAACCAGCACGGGGCACTTGTGAAGGGAGCGAGGCCCCCACAGAGCACTGCTGGCAGGCCCAGCCATGGCGTGGCCTAGCAGATTCCTGCAGCCTCAGCACCCATAGGAGAGCAGAGGAGGCCTTGTGGGGGGAGGATTGGCAGGATAGGGAGATGTCATGCTGATGGTTTGAGAATAAACACTGCAATTACTGCTTTCCCCTCCTCTGACCTCTCAGCCCCGTGGTGCTTATTAGGAGTGGGGCCTGAACCCTGAGTTGTCCAGTTCGAAGGACTGACTCTGGCTCAATCCCTGTGCTCTGGCAGGTTACCGCTGCCTTCAGGACAAGTTTGATTTAATAGAAGGACTAAAATCCTCAGGGCCTGGCCTTGGGAGAACAGTAAATGCGATCAGCTGCCTTGGTCTGACAGAATGAATGAACAGGGGCTCAGGGGCACCTGTGGCAGCAGAGATTATGAGGGAAGACCTGGATCACATTACTGACTCCAACTTTGCCCTAACTACTTGTGCAGGAGTTGTAGGCATCACCCTGCACAGCCCAGCAAGGGGCTCCTCTCAGTGCCTTGCAGTGGTTAAAAAACAAATGAAAGGTATCAGTCGGGAGAGTGAAATGACAGCAAGAATATTAGAACAGCGTTATTATAAAAGCCTTTCTTTGCATTCAGTTCTCATTACTCTGACTCACAAAGGAAATAGCAGAAATAACGGGGCTTGTAGTGGGATGATGGAAATCTGTAGAGATGTGAAAAGACTTCTGAATGAGGTGAGAGTGAAAAGATTGGTGCTACTTAATTTAGAATGAAGATAAACAAGAAGGGACATGACAGGGGCACATAGGGTAGCAGATGCTGTTCAGAAGGTAAATCCACAACCTGTGTTTGCCTCTTCTCATGATACCTGAATAAGGGGACAATCAATGAAATGATAAAGTGCACATTTCATAAAAAAAAAAATTAGGTATTTGAATTCATGTTATGAGACTTATTGCCATGAGGTGCAGCCCAAGGAAAGTAGATAATGAAACTTGAAAAAGAGCTAGATATTTGCATGGTCTTTTCCCAGCAACATTAGAGGAAGTGCATGAGGCTTTAGGAGGAACATAAGCTTGCAGGCTATAGGGGCTAAGCAAATGAATGGTCAGAAGGTGGGAGGTGATCTCCCCTGCGTAAGTTATCCTGCTGGCCTGCCATGGGCTGCTTGCATATGCTCTAAAAAAACTGAAACTTTGGTAGGAACACCTCTCCACTGTGTTAGATAGGTCCTTGTTTTGAACTGGTGTAGCAATTAACTCTTAGAAATTTGTGTTAAAAAGCAAATGATGTTATTTTTCCATCTTGTAACCCAACTATGCATGAAATGTCTAGGCCTGACCACAAGAAATACCAGTAGAGTTGGCTGCTTGTGGTCGAGTTCAGTTGTTCAGTCTCATCCCCACGTCACTGTGGCCATACTTCACTGCAGGTTTCTTCTCTTCCCTAGCATTTTTCAGAATAGCTGATCTCTGAAATCTGTAGCTGCCTTGGGATTTGCACAAACACAAATTACTGGTGGCATGGAGGTAGGGACGGTCAACGAGTTCTGTTTTTCATACCTTGTGTCTCAGGAATGTATGTGGCCTGGACTCATCCCTTGGGTGAACTGAAATGAATGGTTTAAGCTCATATACTCAATTCCCTAATTACTATAGGTTAAGAGCAGGTAGAAGTACTGCTGCTCAGCTAATGAGCAGTAACTAGTTTAGGCACAGAAATTCACTTGCTGTCTCTATACACCTGCACTCTGTCTTACTAGGGCTTTACATATGGGTGAACTTCAAACAAACTAAATTAAATACAGGTGTGAAAGGAATTTTTTCTTCATGTTTTCCATTCACTTGGTACTAATATATAGCACCTCTTTCATTCAGTATGAAGTAAGGGAAGACCACAGACTGATTTTGATCACTGGTCATTACTGAAGTGAATAGCAAAGGCAACTAGAGAGATTTTGGTTAAGATGATCATGGATAAGTCTTTGGGAAATAACCAAAATATAAGAAAACATGTGATGTCACGTAACTGCATATGACATGATGTCACATGACAGCTGCATGAAAAAACCCTGGCTGGGTGCTTGCTTGTTGCTTTTCCTTTTGCAGGGAGGAGTCAGAATTACCTGCTAACTCATTTCAGG
Source organism: Aythya marila (assembly GCF_965140915.1). NCBI lineage: Eukaryota > Metazoa > Chordata > Aves > Anseriformes > Anatidae > Aythya > Aythya marila. Next base: position 16,962,710 of record NC_139047.1, read on the forward strand.
TGCACTGAATCAGTTCTGGGCCAATTTCAGGTTAGGGGGCAGTTTTGTTTGTTTGTTTGTTTGTTTGTTTTTATTTTCCTTCTTCCCTCCCTCCTCCTCCTCATACTCTTCCTCCTCCTAAAATTACTGAATGCAATCCTCCACATATCTCTTTGTGAAGAGCTGTATTGCAACTCATATGAATACCTGGTGAATAGAGCTTTATCACTGTCCTGGCTGAGTTGTGGCTGCATTGAAGTTTGTCTTTTCACATCTCTTTAGCTGAACTATATGCCTCCTGTAGGAGGCACACTACCTATTATGTGGTTACATGGCAAGCATATTATTTCTTAAACTCCACGTGGAGAAAAGAGAGCCAGAGAATGAAAAATCCCTGAAAAGGGCTATCAATATAATAGAGTATTTGTCATAAATTACTGAAAAATACACTACCTATCGAGTCTTAGCACATAAAAAAGGATGATTTTAAGTTGCCTTGATGGGAATACAATTCTATGTCTTTGTGGTGATGACTGGGACTGGCTGTGTCTGTGCATTTGTGGGTGGGTTATGAGTGAGCTGGCGGCAGTCTGGCAGAGGTCTATGGAGCAGGGGGCTCTTGGCATTACTGTGATCCCAAGGCTTGGCTTGGCTTGGCTTTTCTGAGGCCTTCTGTTTAACAGCTGATGAGTTTGCTCTTTATGTACTCTGACTCTGGTCTCCTGACTGAAAACAAAGCCCACAGCAAGACCCAAAGTTTTTCATGTGGATATTGCTTTGTGCTTGCACCAGGTTCTCCCTGTGAACCTACCTTTGAGTTGTGTGCCATGACTGGGGAAGGTATTTGGAGCTGGTCAGGGTTGCTCGTGGCTGTCTGGCTGGATTTCGTTGGGGTGAAGCTCCAGAGAGCTTTTTTGAAGGAGCTCAAAACCAGTTTTATTTATTTTTTCCTAAGTACTTATTACTTGCATTTGGGAACATGCTCTCATCAGGCTTGCAGAGAAGGATCAGATTTGGTAACATCTTTGTGCCTTGTATGCTTGGATTTTTTGCATGCTAGGGTCACAGTCAAAGCAGGGACCTCTTGAAAACTGGGCTATACAAGCCACAGCATTTATTGCTGTTGCTCTGTGTCTTCAATGAATTGGGAACATGAAGGTAGAAGTAAAGGCAATCGATGAAGTTTGGGCTTTTATGTATAAAGGCGTTACATTAGGGTAGCAGTAGCCTTGCTAGGTGTTGATCTGAAGCCACACCTGCAATATTGCATGAAATCCTGGAAAATGCGTAGTTATAAAAATATTGACAAACTGTTGAGGAGGTGAAAGGAGTAACAAAGCAATCAGGGCAGAAGGGACCAAATGATGAGGAAAGATTGGGAAAAAAAACAAAACAAAACAAAACAAAAAAAAAACTAACTGCCATATCTGTGACTTTGCTAGAAGATGATTGATTGGAAACACAGATAAGTTTGAAGGGAGCCTGAACTCCAAAAAGAGAGAGAACGAGAACAGTTAGGATGGTACAGGAAGGTATAACTAAGAGTGATGGGGTGAAATTAAGCAAGAGAAAATTTAAGCTGAATCTTAGGAAAAAATCATTACTGAAATATATTAGGCTGCTGAGTGATTGCCCATGGGGAGTAGTGCAAACTGCTGCCAGTAGATTGTTTAGCCTGGGCAAAATGCTTTCAGGCATGCAGCTGAGGAAACTACAGAAGCAGGAGAGTGAAGTATTTGCCTTTTTCAGTGATTCTTTAGTGTTTAATGTGTAACGTTTACAGGCATAATTTGCTTAAACCTAGAGCTTCAAAGAGTGTTTTTTTTTTTTTTTTTTTTTTTTTTTCTCCCCTCAGCCTTGTTGAAATTTGTGCGAGTTGGAAAATGGAAGGTATCTATGGATTTTGGGTGATTTGGGATATAAGTGGCATCTTGATGGGGAGTTGAGGACTTAGATTCTCAGTAATGGTGGCATATGCAAGTTACCAGGGTCTGGATGGCCAGAAGTCTTGCTGGTGATGAGGAATATTTCCTTGTTATGTGGGGCTTCTGCAACTCCCACCTTGCCTTTGTGAAGGAGACAAATAGAAAATAAGTCTTGAAGGAAACGTCTAACCATTTACATCTCTTTTTTCAATTAACAATTTTGTTTCATAATGCTGCTTACTGTTTTTAGAGTTCTGGTTCTGTTTTTATAACTGTTTGGAAGAGTTTGGAGGGTGTTCCCTCCCACCTTCCATTTCTGCCCTCTGCCTTTTATTCTATGTATTTGCTACTCCCTATCTGAAAAAATTCTGCCTAAATTCCTTGAGGGTCTGACCCTTCCCTTAGCTTTAGTTTATACTCCTTTGTTCTTGTGTTTGACATTAGCTCAAACAGCCTTGTAAAATCTCATTTCTGTTCCCTTCAGGATTGTGTATTCCTCCATGAAATATTTTCCCCACCCTCCTCTAGCCTGTGTCTGCCTAGAAAAGTGCTTCTATTTTAGTAACAGTTTTGTACAAGTAGTCGTTGGTGTTGTGAATTGTTTCCTTACTTTCTCTGTTACTGTTTCTGTTCCATGCTACTGTTCTACACTGTTTTAATTAAAAAAATAAGTTTTACTCATTTTTGGATATGCAGTACTCCATTTTATTTCCTTTACATTCTCTTATTTTTTCCCTTCAGTAGCGTAGTATGGAGTAACAAACTAGGCTATTTGCACCACATTCTGACCTCTGAAATATATATTTTGGTCCACATCTGATGCAGTTCACAATGGAAGATCAAGTCTGTCTTCCCTAAAATCTTTGTTATGCATTTAATTCATCAAAATGATTTTATACAAAATCCCAAGTTAAGCTATCTGTAAATGGGAAATTAATTTTTGTAAAGTCTAACAGACTTTATGTTCCTTTGGTAAGAATTATATTTTTGAGCCTGTGCTAGTTCTGCAAATTGCCGTACTATCTATAATATATTATAAATTACATTTAAACCAGATCTTTATCATAAATAGTGCTAAGTAGACACTTGAATTTGAGTAACTGTATTGCTGCAGATAGCATGAAATTAAGAATTTGGCAAGAAGAAAGTTAATTGAAGAGGGGAATGAAAATTTGCAGAGAAAAGTGTTTCGATAGTCATACAGGAGAGCTGAAGGTTTCTGCAAGGCATATATCTAACAACTCAGGCTGCTTTTTAGAACACAGTTTTCCAGTTTCTTTTCTCTGGAGTGTGACATTAGCTTCAATCTTCCTTGGTAACTTCTCAGAAGAACTCTCTAGAGAGCATCTCATCTCTGGAGGACCAAATACCAGCTTGATGAAATTGAACAAATGAGCGATCTTACTGGTAGGCAATTTTGCTCTTTGTCTTTTTTATTTTTACTTCAACCAGAGAATAGAAAGTCTGTGATTTTATATTTTATGAAATACAGAATAGACATTAATCTAAACGCCTCATGATTAGTTTACATGCTGCACTGGCCAGGAAGGAAAGAAAGAAAATGTAAGATTTAACATTGGTAGTAGATATTATTCATGAAATGAAATCTTTTATTGTGCAACTCTGACTGTGAATTTACATGCTTCCTGGTGTTTTAATTGTCTATAAAAGTTTCTCAAAATGAAATGCAAAATTCAGCACAGGCTTTTTGTGCAGATGTGGATATTTCTAGGATTGAGCTTGACAGATAATTTAGCCAACATCTTGAATACTTTCTTCCCTTTATCCAAAGGAAGTACAGCTGGAGACTGAGGAAAAATGTTTCATCTTTGCTAGCATTATTATCCTAGGCTATTGTGCAATGTTTTCTACCAAATGTTTTCAACTTACAGATTCCTACAGTGTTTAGTAATGAGAGGGAAAAAAAAAATTCTTTGTTACCAGTTAAAATGTATCACAGCTTTTAGTATCTTGAGCAAGTTTATGGGTTCCGGGGTTCATGTTGGCACCATTCAAGCATAGTTTTCTGAGGAGATAATGATGCTTTAGAGTGATCTGGCTTCAGGACAGCCTTGCATGAGGCACCTCTGTGGCAGCTCCCTTGGTGCGTTTCAGGGCTCTGTCCTAGTAAAGGTGCATGCATCTAGGAGCTCTTATCTAGAGCGCATGTCTGATCTTCGCAAACTATGCAGTGAGCCTTGGGCCTCGAACTAGCTGGTAGGAACTGCTTCACATATACATATTTATTTTTTAATTTTGTCTCTGGGACTGCCACAATACCACCAGCAGAATGGGTCTGTCCCACTCAGGTGAGTGCTGCTCATCATAACTGTGCTTGAGTTGGTAAAGGTGAAGTGGTAGTCCTCCTCAGTGTCCTTATGATTTGTAAAGCTGGTAGCACTAGAAACATCTGCCAAAATGCCTGCTGCAGGGGAAGCTCTATCTTTCATACCAATGACATCTTGGACCATCCTGGGAGGTGCTGGAGGCCTCCTGAGTGCAGCCCAGCCTTGTTGGACACACCAGACAGCACATGCAGCAGTGACACCCCACGCCCAGCAGTGGCCCCAGGTTTGGGCCAGATCCCCAGGGATCAGAGCCAAGGCCCATCCAGATTCTGTGTTGGAACAAATGAAGCCAGATGGCCAAATGTTGTTAAAGCTGTTTTGCTTCCAGACTTCTGCTTTTATGGTATGCTGTCATGATGTGAGGATATGTCAGGGTACCAGAAAGCACAGGGCCTGCCAGAAAAGCAGCAGAGGGCTGTTCTGGGCAGAGGGAACAAAATCTGGTGCAGATCATGTTCAGGCCCTCTACCAGTAATGCTGTCTCTTTTCAACCTTGTTGTTTGACATGGGTGCACAAGAGCACATGAACATGCAATGATCAAGGATCTAAGGATTTTCTTCAGCCAAACCAAGTCAGTTATCACCAACCTGCTGACTCGCAAATGGTGGTGGTCAGTGGCAAGGCCCACTCTGCTCCTGCAGCACAGGGTACTCCCCTTCCTTTAGCTCACAAAACTCCAGGTAAGCAACATGGATCTGAGCAGACCACAGTAGGTAGGATCAAACTAAAAATTCCAGCATTTACAGTTAATTGTAATGCATTGTATTTCACGTGAAGGCAGGTGTCATGAGCAAGAAAACTTTTTCCTTAATCTATTTTTCATTCTTTTTAAACAGAATTTTTAGGGAGAGGATTTTTTTTTTTTTTTTTTTTTTTTGACTTCTAGAGCTAGCCAATACAGAGACAAAAGCTAGTTTGACATTCAGTAGAAACCACTGGGTTCAGGAAGGAAAGGTAAAGAAGCTTCCTGTCACCAAATAAAATTCTGTGTAAGCCATTCATGGAAGATGAGCAGATTTCTCTTTAGAAAGATCAGGGAGATCGTTGCTGTCAATGTGTATTTTTTTCAGAAAACAGCGTATTTTTTCTTTTTCACTTCACATACACAGATCAGAGATATATCTGGCCTCAAATTGTGGAAAGTTTCCAGTAAAAATGGTTGCAGTGATGAATAAGACTGAGTTATTGGGGTTTTGGTTTTGCTTTTTGAGAATTATCCAGTAGGCTTAGATTTCTGACAAAGCTGATTACCTATTATTACCACTTCCATGCTGGATAACTGCAGCAAATAGCCTCTTTTTGATGGGATGGCAGACATCGCCTTGCTGCACAGTGCAAAACCTGCTGTTTGTTTTATTTGATGAAGGCAAAATTCAGCCTTGGGGTAAGGAGTTAAAATGACAACAGGGACTGGCCACCAGCATGCTATCAAAGCAGTGCAGAAAAGACAGACTTAGCACATTTCCAACATCCTCTAGCCTGTTTTAGCATTTTAAAGAAAACAGATGCATATATGATGGCTTTTATATAGGGCTGTGCTTTTGTACTGCACCTAGAAACTGTGTGTTTATACAGCATGTACCACATTACAGCTTCATCCCCATGAAGACCTCTGTGCTCCACAATAATAATTTTGGTCTTTATCACTGTGCAGCTATCACAGTCTAGGAGCTTAGCTGAGCTCTTGCGATAGCTTAACTTTTTTTATTGACGATCAGAAAACAAATCTTGGCGTTGTGGCAGGAGCTGATCTTAGTCTTGCAGTTTATTGGGCAGTATTCAAGTTGTTTGTACAGCTCCATAGATATTCTGGATACTTTACAGACAAATATAAACCTGGCATCTGCCCCAAGGAATTTGCACTCAAAATACAAGGTGACTTAGGAATAGGAAAGAGAAAACGAAGGAGGAATGGAAAGGACTGGGAGTAAAACATCAACTCATAGTGCAACATTAGCATCAGCATTGTGAATACTGAAGTCACTAAAAAGCTTCTTGTTCTGAGGATTGCATTCTTCTTTTCTCATTAAATATTCACTTTTACAGTGATGCTAATGGCTAGTCACTATGAGACTTTGTAGGCAGCAGTTGCTGGAGGTCTGAAGTTGCGTGCCAGTGTACTAATCACAGCACACCGTACCAGTCAAGCAGCCGTGGGGTACAAAGCACAAGGCAGAATGCTAGCGTGAGCATACTGCTACCACATTGCTTCTATGCAGGGATGCTCACTTTGGGATGCACTGCCAAATCTCTGTCGTCACGCTGTCTAAAAGAGTTTTCTTCTTGTCGCTGAACAATTTTATGCATACAGTCCAGTGCAGTAGGGCTGTAATCTTGTTTATTCTTCACAGAAACTATGTGACTGTCTAAAAGCCTTAGAGATCATCACCCCTTTGTTATCATAGCAAGCAGGTATGCACCCTGTGATGTCTCTGTACTAATTGTTAAGAAAATGTGCTCGGTAGTCCTTTACCGGCAGAATCCCAATTGCCAAGGTAATTAATAGTGTTACAGACTTCAAGGCCATAATGCTCATCAGTTATTAATTAGCAATTCATTTTGCTGAATAAATAATACTTATGATTGATGATGGAACTTGTAATTGGGCACTAGTAGTGTTTCTCAAGGGAACCGCTTCTCTGCAAGTATTAACTACGACAGTAACAGCTAAGAAACCCAGGATTACTTAAGAAAATCTACCCTAAACAACTGTGATGCAGCCAAGGGAATTTACATGTAATGCTGGAGAAGTAGAGCTTAAAGATCAGAGCCTTGCCTGTAGTAACCAAATGCTGTTCTTTTTGTCTATTTTGCTTATGTTTTTTCCCCTTTAAGTATCATCTCCTTATAAGGAAGTGTCCTATATAATTATATTGCAGATGTTACATTGTCCTTATGAGCTTTCATATGCATTTTTCACAATTTCAGAAGATGGTATAAAAAAGGAAATACTTTCCAATCACAATAACTACTTTTAAAGAAATTTACTCAGAATAAATCTATTTAAGATTAATAGATTGTGAAAAATCAATTTTATTTTATTTTATACTAGTTGGCACTACTCTTCGGCATGAATAAAGTTGAGTTCAGCCCTCCACCCCCTGAGCGGAAGGAGAAGCTGGCAAATAAAGCAAATAAGCTGTTAGCTTTAACTGGGTAGTCAACAAAGACGACAAGTAGGGGAGGTCAGCTGCTGACCAGATGCTGCCTTCAATTAATATTCCAACCCTAAAAGACATTTATCGTTCAGTTTAGAAGGCAGAGCAGCTGAGTCATAAAAGCAGCCCACAAAAGATATTTTAAAGCATTTATAATGGCTAAATTGCTTGAAATAAATTAGCCCTGAAAATAAACATATTTTGTGCAGTCTATGTAAACCCAATTTCTTCTCCCTGCAAATTGCTCGGGCTAAGTGGGAGTTTGTGTTTGACAAGAACATACGTTTGCTTCATTACTCCACATGGGTTATTTTTTCCCGTGAAAAGGGTTAACAAACTATAAGGTATCATTGCCAACTAAATGAGTCCCGCACCCTTTTAAAAGGGGAAGATGCTGCAGAAGAACAAGTTAAAAAGAAACGCAGAGACTGTGTTGTAATGCTAACAGGCAATTAACAAACTCATGGGTGTTAATTATCTTCATACTGTATCATGTTCAATTAGCTCAGCCCCTGCAACAAAGGCGACCATGAGCAATTGCTTTGATAGGCGTACAGTACTTCATTTGTAGTTAATCGGTTTAAGCCTTGCAGTTGCTAGGCTACACTGGTCTCCAGAGGTAAAAAGCTGCACAGATGCACTATGTTTAAATGACTACAGAGAACTGTTTAAACTCAAACCATGTATAACTCTTTATTGATTTTTCACAGAAGATCTCAGCTCTGATGATAAGGTTTTGATATATTTTCCTGCTACAGCCAGTTCCTTGGAGTATTGCAGAAAAAAAATCTGTCAATATGCTTCTATTATGATCTCTTGATCTGTGGCTATAAAAACCTTTAGCTGCAGCCCTTATTATAAAATAATGGAAGAAGCAATATTTGATTTCCCTCCCCCCTAGTCTGTAATACATGGAGATTTTTTTTTTTTTTTCCCCCACTGCCTCTGGAACCAAATTACAGTATGTTCCTTCTGTATTTCTGTGTTAGAATAATACAGAAGAATTTCTAGCACTAATTAATTTGATTGACTCTCAGCAGGAAAGGATCAGCTGTAGCATCATGAACTTTAACAATAACTACCGACTGATGGGCAGTTCACATCAATAAGACCATCACTAGCCTCCCTCACCTGTCACCAGGCAGGGAATGAGCAATAACCACCCCCTGCAGATGCACTGCTTAGCACTTTCTGCCCGATTAGCAATTTATAATGGTGATCAAGAAACAGTCAGCGGCAAATCAAGACAACTGTCTGGCTGCCTGTTTAATTGGCCTTGTTTGCTTTTTGATAAATGGCTCGTGACTGCTATAGGCCCCCATATTTTGACTTTTAATAGGCCACTGTGATTAGACTACCAACAGATACTAGGTCAAAGCCAAGGGAAGGTGCAAAAAATGTTAATTAATATCAATAATAGGCAATTATTAGTTAGACAGAAGGACCTACTAGCTGCGTGCTCTAATGACTCAGAGCTAACTTGAAGGGAAGCAGTGCCAAATTAGCATAACTGTGTATGCAGGCTGCATGGTGGATCCTAGCAAACATCTGTTATGTGAGCAATTCAGACAGAATTCTTGCTTTTTGCATGATACCCACAAAATCATCAATTCTTTTTGGTCATTTTGAGACACTAATGATACCCTAGTGATTTGCAATCTTGCAGTTGGGCTTTGTGTTGGCCCGTCATATCAAGAACTAAATTGCAAAAGTTACTTTGGGTGAGGTTTCCAAGATGTTTAGGTTAGTAACTTCTGTATAAAGGTCCCTAATATTGTACTTAGAGGAACATATGCCGAGCAACTATGTTACACCAAGTGCTACTCCTATTACAGATAATTTTTTTTCCTCTTTAGCTCTTTTAAGGAAAAAAAAACAACACACCAACAGCACAAAAACAAACAAAAACCAACCACAGCAATAAAAAACAGTGATTGGGATGGGCAGTGAAATATTTGTCTGTCGTTGCTGACCATTTGAATATATATGATGTGATATGGGGGTCAGAACAATTAAAGGGATGAGACAAAGTAGTGAAGGAGCTCCTCTGGCTTACTACATGCTTATCTGCATGTTTGCAGTGATTTTCATGATGCTGGGAACGTCATCTTCATTGCAAATATGAAGTAGACAAAGTGCACACAAAGTGGAAGCATTTCACTTAAAAGTAGCATTTTAAGTACACTTTAGGTAGAGGGCTAATGGCCTTAGATTTTAGGGGACAATTTATTCTTGCAAACATAAAAGTCTAAGCAAGCTGAACTTTTCTGATGGTGGAGATTAGAGGAGACTTGTTCAGAGCATATCATTCTGTAAGTAGTTTTATCATTCTATTGATATCACACTGCAACAGTTCCTCATTCTCTGAAATGGTCAGAATTCCCTTTTAATAGTGGTAATATCTGCAATGTAATACTGTTCTGCCTGTTCTTCTCCATTCCTCTTGCCCAAGCATCTGCATGTGGTTGGATAAGGAGTTAGAGCCAAGCTCTGGCAGAGCTCTACCATGGGTATTTCTAAGGCAGCCAAAGTCCCCACTAAAGCTGATGTGTCACTAATGGGAATTGTATCATGACAATATCACACTGACGCAAACAGAGTCAAGGTCTCATTATCAGTCCAACAGAAACATCTCTGCCTGCTGGCTCAGGGAAGTGCTGCAAGTCCCAGTACAGGCTGGTTATGATTTGGGTGGAGAAACCTCCCTTGTTAAGGGTCTTCCCTTTTCTTTCTTATTTATTTATTTTTGTACATATAACATATGCAGCACCAAGATCAGGTTGACGAACAGGGTTTGGCTTTTGAAGCCTGCAACACTCAGCTTTTTTGCTGATATGATTTGCTATATAACTGTTTGGAGCAGAAAATGTTTGTGCATATCTTTCCTCTGGTATTTCAAAAACTTTGATCTATATTCTAAAGTTAAAGGCAGGCTTTCAGTAGCTGAGAGCTAGCTTCTGGTGACAAGATGAGAGGTATGTTTCAGACGTCTTGAAAATAGTATTTGGGAAAGAGAACATGCTCCTGGCACATTCTCTTTTGTAGGATTCAGGTGTCTGGCTGCTGAGTACCCGCAGTGTTGACTGACAGGAGGGAAATATCTACTTAGCAATGCTTCACTTGTCAAGGGAAACTTTGCTGGAAGCTGAACCCCTCCATTCAGAGAAAGAAAAATGCAGGGAGCCAGTAGGGTTTAGGACAAAACAAGTCACTACTTGTAGGATTGGACCACGCTGTGCTCTTGCCCCTGTGTAGTATGTGCACTTAAGGAAACCACTGTTGGCTTCTGACAAATACAGTTGGCAGGGAGCATCAATGCTCATTTCCTTCATTTTCTTCTTCTGATTGACCTCTGCTGCTTGGTAGCTTCCTTTGTAGGGTGCCACAGACCTTTCTGGTTTTGTAGTTTGGCAGAGGGTGTTGTGTGGAGGTGTCTCAGCTTCTTCTCAGCAGCCTAATTCTTGGCAGTCACGAGCCAGCTGAAAGGGAATTGTAGTAGGTTCAGGCACAAACACCTCCACCTGTTATGACTTGCTTTCAGCGTTGCATTGTTTATTTGCAATAGAACAATACACAGGGGCCCTAGAGGAGATTATTGTGTAACACAGTGGTGAAAACACCTCTCTGAAAGAATTTAAGAGCTGAACAAACAAGATGGCAGGAGATGTTTCCACTTCCTTGCTGGAAGCAAAGGCAAGGAGAGGCAGTGACTGAGGCAAGCTTTGTTCGCTTTGTCATTCCCTGATCTCCAGCCCACAGTCTTACCTGCAGAACTGTCCTCCTAAATACTCCAAAATCCTTCTTTTTTTTTTTTTTCCCAATATATTTGCATCTAGTGCTTAATGGGCACACATCACCTATAATCACACTTTTTTTCTACTATAACGTGTGGACTTTTTTTTTTTTAATAAATAATATTTATGCCAAAGTGAGAAACAAAATTGTGACTGAAGAATTATCTTCCCACTAAGAATCATCTAAAGACTTTACATTGAGGAGTAGAATTAATATGAACCATAGGAAAACATAACAGCTGTGTCTTCCATATAATGGCCACTTATAAGGAAGGTATTTTGTTGTCTATTACCTCATTCATGCAACAAGAGATGTACTTTGTACTTCTAGCTTCTGTAGGACTATGAGATTGTTATCAGCTTAAAGAGTTATACATGGTACTACTTAAATTTTGAAATTTGGATGATACCTAGAGGAACCATCATAGAAAATGATCCTTTTCAGGAGCTGATTTTTTCTCTTGAACAAAGGTCTTTTAGTTACATAAATAAAAGAATCAAACACAGAACCTACATTTATGTAGGTGCATATCATTTGTTATTTCTTTCAGGTGTAACTGTCATTATTACAAATACTGCTCTTTAAACAAAAAATTAACTGAATATACTAGTTTTTGGCTGTCTTGGGGCTGGGTTCCTCTGTCTTGGTCATAATTTCTACTTACTCTTTTTTAATGAAACAAACAAACAAACAAAACCAAGGCTTCTGTTATCTACAGCTGAATTTTGATTTTTTTTTCCCTTTACATGAAATAATTGAAGACATGGCAGGCAGTAAAATTTTCTTAACTTTAAACTTTTATTTATTTAGGCAGGATTTGTCTTGAAAATAATTTGCTTAAAATTCAGGAATCCTGAGGTCTTAAGGGCATCTAAACTGCTCAGTTGTTGTCTGTTATCTGTCTCTCTCAAGCATTCTTGATAGCTAGAGACTTAAACAGTCTTCTGGAGGAAGAAAACAAAACAAAACCGACAACCCCCTCTTGTAGTTTAGATATCCTGACTGACCTTTTTATATTCTCATTTATTTTGCATAAATTATTTTACTAACCTCATCAGGGAAAGAGTTGTGGAAATCTAAGGTTTATACAGCATGGAAATGTTGCATAGGAACTCATGCTCAATACAACATGTTCTAGTACTTAAGGACTATCATCTGAAAGAGCTCCAGGAGGTTTTCATTTCAGTAGGAGAGAAAAATTTACCCCAGCTGTTAAGTGTTTTTGTTTTGTTTTAATTTTCCCAGTTCCTTTGAATTATTCAGGTGCTTAGAGAATTGTTTCCTTCAACAGAAGTGCGTTACACTAGTACAAAGAAGTTGCTTTTTGTCTTCAGGTTTGCTGAAAGCACTGGAACCTTTTGCCAGATCACATTTCTGTCCCAGGGTGTCCTCGTTGTTCTTCAAGATAAATTCTGATTAAATCTCTTTTGAGGTGCTCTGGATGGAGATGCTGTCTTCTTGCGGCTGTGTGTGATGAATTTGCTTTTGCATAGTGAGTGGTCTAGAACATGTATTTCCTTTTTTTTTTTTTTTTTTTTTTTGTCCTCAGACTGTCTTCAGTGAGCTCAGTGATGGGATTTATTTCCTGTTAGCATATGAATTTAACAAGAATGAAGAGAAACCAGCACTCTGCTGGGAAAAATAGTACACTGTGGTCTTTAATGATTTTGTAGTCTTGCATCACAGAGCACAAATGTCTAAACAGCCCCTCTAACCTCAGAGTAGCATAGAAACCACTTGTAACATTGGAAGTAATGACCATTTATATCGCATGATTTCCCCATATTAAAAGTTGGTTTAAAGTTCTTGGCTTTAGTTTTTATAAAAATACAATCTCATAATGAAATGCAGCCATGATTTGTTATTATCATCTTATTTAAAAGACATAAGAAGCATTTAAAATCCAACAGGTTTAATTCAGAAATCTTGCATTCAAATTCTGCTTCGTGACTGGCTTTCAAACATTAAAATCTCTTCCCTAAAGCTGTAGGCACCAGGAAGCTGCATGTGTATATTCTAGATTTACAAGTAGACATGCATTGCATACCCATATAAAATAGGAAAAAGCCTAGGAATACAACATCAGAAATGACCTTTAACTTTTCAAAATAATATCCCCTGTATTTTCCATGGTTTCTTGGATGATATATTTACTACTACATATATAAAGCAAGAAAGTGTATTGCTACGTGTGTATATTAAACGCTATTATTAAAATACATGTGGAATTATTTATGTATTTAATTTTTTATGGCATATGACTTTATAATATTTCTGTTTTATTAATCTTTTATTTTAAATCAATAGACAATGCTTTATCACAGGCTGTCATCTCAGAACATTTGAGTTCAGACTTTAGCAAAAGATGTCTCCATCTCCCATGCTTTGTATGGCCTGATGCCTGTATGCTGGCAGCCTGTTGTCACATCTACCTGATAGGGTAATGATATGAGTCTAGGTAATATATATATATATATATACATACATACATACATGTATATATGTATGTGTATATATATATATGTATATATAATTTATTTATTTATTTTTTGCACAGATTGTTCTTGGCAAAAGAGTCAATTGAAAAATGCCAGAGATGTGTAGTATGATGTTTTGTATCTTGGGGGGCAGGGCAGGTGGGAAGAAAGAAAGAAAGAAGCAAAGGAAGAAAGAAATAACAAAAGTGCTAGACTCTTAAAACAGAATCCAGGAAAATTAATTCTGATTTCTTGGATCCCTTGTAGCCAACTCTGTATTTGGTCTTGCTTGGCAGGTTTACTATGGCAAACTTCATTGCAGAAACTTCTGCCACTCTCTTTGTACTGTACTGATAACTATGCATCTCCTCTTCTATGCTTGCTGTGTTTTTAAATAATACTGTCCTGACAATAAGTGTTAGAAATTTGCAAATCAATGTGGCAATGAGTAGATAAAGACTTTGATATTTTGGAAGGTATGGTAAAGAGATTAAAACCTGATCCAATCTACATTGTCAAAAGATAAGTTTAGGGCATAGTCCTTGCTAGAAGTAGAGAGAGGTTGAATTAAAGCTCTCTAAATTCAGAACTAATAAAGGTGGATCCCTGCCTTTCTCAAATTTATCATATTGAAGACATCTGAAAACTTAATCTTAAAAATCAAATAAAATCTCTCTTAAGGATATTGGGTTTTGAAAAAAATAAAAACACAATTTAAGATTAAGGATTTTTGTTTGTGTTGGGAAAAAAACCAACCTTCAAATATATAGGAGAAGTAGCTTTAGGGACATGCAGATGATGCAGTACAGTCTGAAGTACATTGCTCTATTTCATACACTTAGGTAACCTGTGTACTTCCTTACAGATAAAACTACCAAGTAGAAAAGCACTGAAAGTAGAATGATCTTTCATGAGTAAAATGATCTTTCATGAGTGATCTCATGATTTTGTACTAGGATTTATAGTTAAATGTTGTGAAAAGAGCACAGACATTTAGGTGCTATTAACATGAAATAAACAGTTCAGCAAAGATGGGGGAAAAAAAAAGGCCCATTTCCTAGGTCATTCATTTTCTTCTTCCTATATATCTGGAGTCATATAGTCCATCACAGGTCCCCCCCCAAACATGTTACCTTTCTATGATGATTCTGTCGTCATTATGTACCTTTAGCATTAATAGAAAAAAGCTATAGGAGCAATATTAATATTGCTGATATTTGAGGAGTTATTTCTGGCTAGATCAACACCTAGATTAATTGATAGCCTTTAGGAAGAGGGAAACTGTTGGAGTTGCACTTGGACTGTGCTGCTGCTACGGACTCGGATGCAGAGGGTACATTTGGGAGGAAAGTAAAAAATTCGGCTCTCATCTGAGCTCAAATCCTGTAACACCACTGAAAACCAAATCCTTCAAGTGTATCCATTTAATCTGTGAGGCCAGATACAAGGTTAATTTGAATGTACTTCTAATCTATAGATCTCCAGGCACAGGAGCTTCCCATAGGGGCTGCCTGAGATGCTGCCCGACATGGTGATGCTCACAGTTCATTGTCTGAAGAGACTCAAGCAGCTGTGCTCCAAATACTCACCTTGCATGGAGGCTCAAAACTGCTTTAGATTTATTTTAGACTCGGAGCATGCAAGTATGCATGGATATACTTTTGACTTTTATCTTGGATGGTTTGTGAACAAGCAAAGCAGGAGAGCCACTCTCGTGCTCTAGCTACTCTCTTCTCTTAGGTAGAAATCAAAATTATTGCTGTCAGGAGGAAAGGTTTGTTATCAACTTCCTGAAAAAAAAATAAATCACCCTATTAACCAAAACCTCCAGCTTCCTTAAATAAAACTGTTGCTAGTTAGGATGTAGGACTTAAAGGGAAACAGAAGAGCCTCTCAAAGTGCTCTTCTTTGATCTTTGATGTGATCGAGTTTAGGAGAATAGATGCAGTTCTAAGCTAAAAGCTGAGTATTTGAATTGCCTGACACCACTTGTATTCACATAGGAAAACCAAACCAAAACAAAAACCATTAAGACAATTCAAAGATTTTCTGGTTTTCTGACAGAAAAATATTCTGCTATTGGCCAACCCCAAACAGGTTTCTTCCCTTACCACTTCTGTATCTTTTAGTGTTTTTGTGTTCTTGTTGAAAAATAAAATTCAGCTACTTCTTGAAACAAAACACTCTGTTTTTTTAATGAAGCTTTCATCAGGATGCAGTCCAGATGGAAAATAGAGGCAAATACAGCAGCTTCACTCAGCAGTTGTTATCTGACTGTAGGTATCCAAGCCCAAATGAAATAAAATGACCAACTTTGATTCCACTACCTTAGAAAACAAAAGAAAATGGCGCTTTGCTTTGATCTTTATCTTTACTTTGTTTTACTTATAAATATGCTGGACATAAACCAAGTTGTTTCTCCCAAAGAAGACAGCAAAATGAGGCAATTCTTTTATTTCATTCAGTATTTGTACAGTACTTGAATGTGACAGTACCTGATGTGGTATGCAAACCTAGATACAATTGACTGCTCACAGGCAAGTCACCTTTTGAGATGTCCTCAGGCAAAAGGCTTCTCCCTAAGATCCAGTGCCTCCCAAACACTAAACAGACCCAATGGTGCCTGTTAGGGTCTCACAGGTGTATCGGGAACCCCAAGCTGCTGAGATCCGGACCAGCTGGTATTAGTCCTTCCCTTCTGTATGTGCCTCCCATTCCCAGTCTCAGATAGATCTCTGGCAGTTTTTAACGTTACCATGGTTGAGCCCTAAGAACAAAGGAGTGGTTTTAAGTAAGGTTTTTTCCTTTCTTTACTCTTGCTTTCACTTCCATGGAAGATGACATATTTCTTTCTCTTCCTGCCCTGTCTTGAACAAGGCCAGCAGCAAGCAAAGCAGGGAAATGTAAAACTGGTTCTGCAAAGTGTGAAGCTAAAATCCTGTTCTTTGCAGTGTACCCAGAATGCAGGGAGAAAACTGAGAGCCTGCAGGTTACACTCATAAAGCTCTAGAGAAGGCTTAATGGTATTTTTATTTTTGGACATTTTTTGTTAAATTAAGTAGCAATTATATGACTTGTTAGCACGGATGCTTAATGATTGATTTGCTTTCCAAACTTTAGCAGGATGGGAGAAATTTCTGCATGACTTGAATATGAGCATCTGACCTCAGTGCATATTCTTTTCCCTGAGTTTGTTTAGGCATCTTCAGCGTCCCACATGATCAGGTTAGAGTGAGACAGTAACTCAGGGTTCACTTGCTTTTTCCTTTGTACCTTACCGCCCTCTTCCACTGTATGTCAACTCTATCCTAAATAAAAATAAGGATGAACTGTATGTTAAGTATATCATAAAACCTGCTGGTACAACCATAATTTGTGTATCCAACCAGACTGTGTTAAAAATAATTGTCTGTTACTTGACTCTGTTTTCAGTAGTCAGCCGTTAGCTATACATTTCCTCAGGAATTCTTCACCACATTAAAAATTACCACATGGTTAACTAATGTTCTGTTTAGCATTTTTGCAAAGAATAATTGACATAGATGCACAATCAATGTTGTCTATACTAACTTAAATTTAGCTGTTTCAGCTCTCATTAATGCAAAAAATTGCATGAAATGCTATAATCTGATGGTGAAAAGTTTTAATAAATGAAGCACACTTCTGCTTTTCTGTCTGTTATTTAATGCAAAATAAACGAGGATTTGTTCTTTGGGGAAGTAAGTTTTTTTTGGTGAGGGGAAAAAGGGGGTGGAGCTGTTAAAGAAAGCTTTGGAAAAGCCAAATACATCATGACCAAATTTTCAATGAACCTCCCAGGATTTGTTTTTATTTAATACCACTTAGTTGCAAAATTTGAATTCTATTCCTTGGTTTTAATGGTTAATCTGTTTTAAAACTATAGAAGCTTAATTGTGACATACGAAAGTCCTTATTTAGGGTAGATTTTTAATTTGATTGCTGTCTGCCCTGCTGTGTAAATAGTCTCTTGGGTATGGATTTTTAAGAGTGTGTGTTCTCCTTTACATTTCACTGTATAACAATTCCTCTTTACCCATCCTCTCCATCCTCTAAGCAAGCCAAGAGCAGACAATAGATACATACTAATGGAGCTGTGTACTTGCCATCTGTAAGAGCAGCTGCTCTCCTGCATCTGTACAATATGTTGGAACTGAGAGCTTCACTAATCTGCATAATAAGGAGAAGGCTTATCCCACTCTAGCTAATAATCGCAAGCAATCGATGCACTTCATTCCCTCACTGTAGAAAACAACAAAGTTTCAATATGTTTACATATTCTCCAGATATACAGAGGTCAAGCAAAAGAATGGACTGCTTATTCTGCCTCAAGCATAAAAATAAATTAAAAAAAAAAAAATCCAATTCACTGTCATTTTTTTTAAAATGTTATCAACAAAACCCCATTATTGTATTCTTATTTTGCAATTCAAATAGAAAATTAAGAACCTTAAGAACCAAATTAAAATATCAGTACATTCAGTCAAGCATAGCTTTTAAGCTTTCTGTAGTATTGAGCATTTTGATTTTGTACTATGACCCCTCTACCGATCTCCAACACCTTTGGAAATATTAAATTAGCTAATGTGATTTCCCCACCCCATGTCCTGCTGAACATAATCCAGTCAGAGATGCGCTGGATTAATTTCTTTTGGTATGAACTTGTTACAGAAAAGCACTTGTGGTTGAGTATACAAATGTCCTTTTCCTAGCTATTGTGCACATACGGGATGAATTTGATATTCATAGCCATTTTAGAATGGAAATTCTATCCGTGACTCCCATATTGTCAGAAATAGCTGTAATGTTATGTTACGCTACAGAACAACAGAATGAGCATGAAAATGGGTCAAGAGCAAGCGATAAGCAGTATTTATTTTCATTTCACTTACAACACCAGAATGAGATGTATATCTCACCTCTACCGGCATACTGTGGGCAGCAATGCTGAAAGTAGAACAATGAGAACAATTCCATGAAGGAAAAAGAAAAGTAAAATGCAAAGGTAGGAGAATATCTGCATTCCTGTTGAAAACACATCTAAATAAATGCTAACCTTGGATTTCTTGGCAACATGTTGCAACTATACATTTTCTCATATTGACAACTTATCCTAGATGAAATGCAAGGTGACTCTGAAGGAAAATAGGAGGAGATAGCACTCAGCCATCAGTCAGTGTGCAGTCACTCTGCACCTAGCCCGGTTTCCCAGGAGGGAGGCAGGCCAGCAGGCCTCCCCCATCCCTCCTGGAGGAGCATCCCAGTGGCAGTTGTGGCAGCTTTCTGAAAACTTCTCTGTTCTAACATATTGCATAATAATAAAAACTCTTTCAAGAACAGGGCCTGCAATAATCAGCTTCTCTTATAAACCAAATATTAATGCTCCAGTTAGGCTAAAATCTCTTATGTTAAAATCAATCTCTTATTATCTTTTAGTTGTCCCCAATGTCAAGGTTTAACCACGAATATTTGGTAATACCGTGTAGGTGATTAAGTAGTAATATTGTACTTGTGAGTAGTTGTGTATGTGAGTGTGCAGACAGTAGATGCATGGGAAAAATGGGAGGCGAGGCTGAATCAGTTGTGACAAAAGTATCAATGAATATCAGTGCTCTGGTTCCAGAGCCCAGGTAGGAAGCCCCAACAATCCTTCTTGGTGTCTGTTAGTGTACAATAATTGTTAAAATAGAATCGAGGGGAATATATTAAATCATGTTATTTTTTCCAATAATTTCCATTTTTTTTTTTTCTGGGATTTTGTGATGTTCTGGACATGTGAGGCACTTCAGTTTGTAATATTACAGCTTTTACATTTTGCACTGTTTTCTTGCTCTGAGCTAAGCAGAGTGGGAGGAATCTTGGGAGAACATTCAGATCCTAAGGATTTTGAGGTAATGTCAGATATATCCATCCTCCCTCTCACGGTGGTCAGCCAGGCTCTTTGCTTACATCATGCTTAGAAAGGAACCAGTGGCTCTAATGGGGGAAAATCAGCACAAAACAGTGACATCCCCAGATGTCCACCCTCCATTCGGTGACTGACAAATGTGCAGCAGATGGTATAAGTGCTCCCAGATGTATTTACAGATCAATGTGAAAGTACACAAATAAATAACCAACAACAAATGCAAGCCACCAACCTTACTGCCAGTGTCTTGGTGGTACTAATGAGGCATGTGGAGGAAGAAAAAATGTGTGATGTGCCTGAATTTACCTGGGCCGGTGCAATGAAAGAAAATGCTGCATTCTCTGTAGAGCTGCCTGTATCTTAGGACAAGGCCCTTTTACCCCTAAGAGGAAATTTGGAGATAAGTACATTTATCAGTGTTATTGTCACCTTCTCTGTAGGTGCAGAGATCCCACCTATTTTAAGGTAGCATCTGACTTCTTCCATCCTCCATACATACGGAAATGTTGAGAGATGCACAGTCTTGGCACACCCTGTGGAGTGTCTGATGGGTATCACTTGCTGGTTGCTGCCTCTGCAAGAAGTCCTCCATTTTTCAAAAGACACAAGAACAAGGGTGAAGTACGACTGGCTTTTTATTTCCCTCTATAAAAGCACCAGCTATACAGGGAGTCTGACCACATTTCCCTGTGAAGAAGGCAAGGGAGAGCTGGAGCTGTGGGGTTAAGCCACTGAACCCCTCTCTCTCTGTCCCACTGGGCTGTGCTAGATGACCAGAGTAGAAAGGGAGCACTAATTTTTTTCAAAGCAGAGTTTAGCAGGTTTTGTGGTTTAGGGAAGGCTTGTTAGGCTCCTGGGCTAATCAAGCACGGAAAAAAAAATAAATCAGCAGAGCATTTTTCATTGGTATTATTTTAACAGCAATCGTTACGGCATGCTCTGTAAACAAATGTGAGCACAGCATGTCTGCCAGTAAAAGGTCTCATAGTCTAAATGCAAGAGTACTTGAGGCTTCTATATGGGCAGAGATAGCACAGGTATTGCTTACCTTAAAAGCAAACCAGCCTGACTCACCTGCCATTCTCCTGCTTGGTTTTCGTGCTGAAGTAAGTTCCTCTTCTAAAAGCAATCACACACTCAAATTTGTGAGTAAGAATCCTATTACTTGTGAGATGTTTCATAGCTGTGAAACA
Organism: Aythya marila; assembly: GCF_965140915.1. Taxonomy (NCBI): domain Eukaryota; kingdom Metazoa; phylum Chordata; class Aves; order Anseriformes; family Anatidae; genus Aythya; species Aythya marila. The sequence continues at coordinate 16,983,512 of NC_139047.1, forward strand.
GTTCATGAAAGGCTGTTAGAAACATTATTCTCTGGAAAATGTGTTAAAATTTTTGCCCAGTGAAATCAAGGACAGCAACCTACTCAGACAAAAGAAGTGTGTCTAGATGTGAGAACGCTTTGAAGTTGTGTAGCTACCAGCTAACCACCAGGAGCATTTTAGAAATAGTCTTCCCCAGTGAGCATTTATTCACTCAGCCACTTTTTCCATTTACAAGTATTTCTGTGGCTAGGTAAAACTGGGACATCCCAACGTTCCCAGTTTCTCTGAATCTGAAGCTGTTCTTGTGATTTCTCAGTGCCATGACAGGAAGAGATTACTGGATTATTGGTATGTAGCATCTACATTTTAATATCCATGTATTCACATATCTAGTCTCCTATTCCAGCATTGAGCTGAATGTTTGTTTGACCTAAGAACCTTCCAGAGCTGCTTTCAGACTTTACCTAGGAGGTTTCCAGGGCTGGAGAAACAATTACTGCCTGTGTGAGTTTGATTCATTACCTCCAATGTTAAAAATTAGCACCATTTGTCCATTTTAAAATTGTTTGCCTTTAAATTCCAACTCTTGTCGAGTTCTTAATAACACCAACACAATGAATTCCATATAGTTACAAAAATATTGATTTTAACGCGTGTTGAAGTAATTGATGGCCTTAAAAATACAGCCACACAGAAGCTGTAGCAACGCACAGAAACGACCAGCTCTTGAAAGAAATTGAGTCATGAGAGTTTTTGCACCTTCAGTGGGTCCAGGATTATGCCCTTCAGTTCACAGGCATGAAGAGACTAAACCTTTGTTGGGCAGTTATGGTTCTTCCTCTGATGAATGTGTTGGTTGGAAGACTCACTTTTTATGACTTTGCACAGTTTATATTTCACATTGTCTGCAATGTGGTATTAGACTCTGGACCTGAAGTCCAAACAGGATCCAGGTGAGAATCGGGCAGTGCTAAACCTGGGAGTCTGACCTGGATACAAGATGCAAAGACAAACACAAAATGGTGGTCAATTGTTGCATCCACCCCATAGACTCAGTGCTTGGAAGGCTCAAACACCTCCCCTTTTCTGGTATGGACTTTTTTCCCTCAAGACCTCTCTGAAATAAGAGATTTGCATTAACAATTGGACAGTGTTTACTAAAGGATGCCTTGCCTTCTGGCAGTTCTTTGTTTTCCAAGATTAAAGCACAATTGTACCCTTTGCCACTGGATATTTGTTTGCTTTCCTGTGAACTCCATCCTGCAGTGCCCTCTTGCATGCACAGATTTTCTTCTTTTTGTGTTGGATGTCATTTTCTCTTGCAAGTGATAATTTTGTTGTTTTGGTTGCTTTCACTATGACATATCTTTTTTCATGGAAAGGCTTTTCTTCCATTTAAGATGCTCTCCCTGACTTTCTGGATGACATTTATATTTTAGATTGCAAAACTCAAATGTGTATGTCCAGCAACATACACAGGGGTTTTGTTACTTGTCACTTTTTTGGGAGCTTAGAGAAATGACACTGCTTTTGGAACAAGAAAATCCCAATTTTAATTTGTGACTTTGCCACTAATTCTCTTTGGCCATACACAGCCAAAGGTGTAATTTCAAATCAAGAAACTGTACCTGAAGTATGTAGCTAAGGCAGCAGTACGTGCCCAGTGTCCTGGATGGGATGTGCAGCTCCTGTGCCACAGCACATTGTGCCTGGTGGTGGCCCTTGCTGGAGCAGGCACATGTGGGCAAGCAGCAGCCATGTGTTCAACTAAGGTATAGTTACAGCAGGTGTTGTGATCTTGTTTTGATAGATATGAACCATATCTATCTATCTGTATACCCAGCTATCTAGACTTAATTTTCATTCTATAATTCCAATTTTATTTTCCCTTTGCCTTTCAATAAAGATCAGAAGCTATCACGATGTCTCTTACCAACAGTATTGGTATAATCTCGAAGAGAGCACATTAGATTTAAAGAAGCCTGTCTGCGTCCAGATGTGAAGAGGTCCCTGAATGAATGCCCAGCTCACAACAGAGAATAGCACTCCATGGTGAACAAAAGGCACATGGTAGGGGAAGGAGCACACAGTGTTTTGCAGCCTGGGTGAACTATTTTAATCTGAGCTCCTGGCATCTGAACCTAGACTGCAACAGGTAGTGCAAATTCAGCTCCACTGCCTTTGCACAATAATGGCATAGAGTAAGTGTCATCCATTGCTGACCCTGTGCTGAAAAAATAACTCCAGATGCACTCCATATACCCAGACATCTCTTGTACAAAAGCCTACTTACTTGCACTGTGTATAACAAAATAGGATTTGGTGTCCAATACTGTTTTTAAAATGTAAAAAAGCAAACAAATACAAATGCATACAAAATAAGTTTGACATAGTCAAAACTAAATACCTACTGAAAAGGCATCTCATATTTTTCAATGCAATTTGAAAGTGGTGGTTTTGGAAGGCAGCTGCTTCTGTGCACCTTTAAAATTACTTGCCTTTTCCTTAGCTGTGTGTTATAATGGTTAGTTCCTGTTTGAAAAACATGCAGCAGGAAAGTGTATTTTCAGTTCTGTGATAATCAGCTTGTGCTTGCACTCACAAACCTGGGCAAGTCTTTGAATTGGTGCTGTAGGAACTTAGCACTCAAAAGACAAATGAAAATTCTTGGTTTAAGAAATATTACTATCACCACCAAAGGCAACAAAAATCAGACCTTGCTCTTGACTTGGAATAAGGAAAAATGTGCAAGGCAAGAAATACTTAAAGATTTTGAATAATTGGTAAAGTCAATTTAGATTTTAAAATATGTTGGGTCTTCTGCCTATAAATGCAGAACCATTTTTCCCCTCATTTACATCATTACTAAGCTGGCTGAAATAAATGATGTTCTCCTTTTTAGTCTGTGATATTGCAGTGATGCCATTTCACACATCTAAGTGGGAGCAGATTTTGCCTGACTAAGCCTATTAAAAAAATTCCGTGTTTTTGTTGTACCAATGTATGCTGCGTGTGACAGCACAGCAGGTGGCTGTATCGAGGTGAACTCTAATTAATTCAAATCAAAAAGTGAAACCCAGATAACAAGCTCTACAATTAGCGAATTACATCAAGTGTATGCAAGCATCTATCAGCAAGTGGCTGACTGGCCACCGGTGTCCTCAGGGTAGATCCAGCCAATGTGTTATTCATGACTACAGTGAGTGCTTACGCTTCTAAGCCAATGGGAGATTTCTGGGTAGTTTACCACTGGTGCCACCACTGTCTACCCAGAACCTGTGGGCTTTTCTCTCCTAAAGGGGCAAAACTCCAATGTGAGCACATTCTGGGGTTTAACTTGGGTTGCACCAAGCAGCAGTCCATCCAGTTGCTATCACCACTCACTTCATTATGGAATAAAATAACCCACAATAATATGAAATAAAATGGGTGGTCTTGCTTCATTACTATTAGGGAGTCTGGAGTTGTACAGCGTATTTATGAATAGTGCAGTCTTATGCCTGCTTTTAAAAGCTGTGCTCCAAGTATTTCACTGTTCTTTTCAAAGTAGCTATAAAATGTAGGAAAGGCTTAGGGGAAAAAAGATTCTGCTCCCACAGTAAATCAAAAGTGAGCAGACAAAGGTCAAAATACCAAAAGACACAAGAACATTAACACTTAGGATATAAAGATTTCCTAAGAAACTAATGCTTGCTCTTTCCCCAGATAACGCAGACACCTTATCTTTGGGAGTTTACAAAATGGAGCCAAGCTATACAAGTAACCACTTAACTAAACCAAGGCCTGGATCTTTTAGCAGTCTGCAGTCATTAAAGCTCTCAGAAAGTCTCCCAGGAGCCAATGTGCTTGCTTAAGTATATGCTGTAAAAGGTCCCTGAGATTTACAAGGAACCACTCCATGCTAAGCTAGGCACCATCTGATAAACAAGCAATTTTAGCTTCAGGGTAAATGATGCTCTTTGAGGCTTTGATTTACAAGGCTGCCGATGATATATTTGTAGTTCTAGGATAGGTTCTGTTGTGGACCTGCTGTGATTACTCATCCATGAACCAAGTTAGGGCTCAGATCTTCAACTAGGAGGTCAGAAAATTGTCAGTGGAGTAAGAAATGTTTGATAAGGTTTATTTAGATGCTAACTGTGTTTAAAAAAAAAATAAAAATTAAATTAAGCAAACAGTGGTGAACAATTCTTAAGCTTTCTAGGGAGTAAGGCTATTTTTTTTTCTTTTTTGTTTTTCTTTTGGTTAAGTTAAATGTATCTTTGAGTCAAAAAGATATGAGAGTAACTCCCAAATTGACTCTCTGGACTAATGTTACTTTCATTAGACTATCTCTTGGAAAGAGGAATGCACTTAGTTTAACATCTTAAAAAAGAAAATACTAACTTAGAGTTTATGAAATTTCTGAGCTCTGTTACACTTCTCTCCAACATCTAAAAACCAGCTTGGAAATAAACAATACAGGACAAACCATATAAACTTCGGGAGTTTAGATTAAAAACCTAGACAGCCTTAGGGGAAAGGAAGTAGGACCTAGCATTTCAGGAACGTGTTGCTTTCATAATTTTTTCACTGATCCAAGACCTGTGGGCCCAAACCTGCACACTGCTGAGTACCTTCTGAAAAATGGTGAGTAGTCTCAAATGCCATTCAAAGCAGAGATTTTTTTTTAGAAGTTCCTCTAAAATTGCTGACAGTAATATATAATCCATGGAATAATAATAATAAAAAAGTGATTTTAAGCTTGTCACTACAAAAATATTTTTTTTCTCAAAAAAAAAAAAAAGGCACAAAAAGCCAAGTTACATAGATAAAAACTTGTTAAAGGTAGTATAAACACAAAAGCTTTAGTCCAGGAAAAATACAGCATTGATTTATTACTTTTAAACAGGATTCGTGTTTTTTTGAAGTTTAGAAACACTGTAACAGTTGAGCTTGTTTAATGTCACTGTAAAAGGCTGAAAAAAGTTTTTTGTTATCTCAGAAAATGTAGACAATTTTAAAAAATATATCTAAATTTTTGCTGTTTTTTCCAGATCATTTTCAAATTTAAAGCTCATATTTTGGGGAAACCGTTGATATGATTATTTCCAAAAATGCTTTTCTTTTAAAAAGAGTTTTTGCAAACTTCATCTGAATATACATTTTTGTTTCTATACCTATCTATATTTGGCTCCTTTAAATATTTTTTCCATTAACCTCTGCTTTGCAAGTGCCACATGCTATTTATTTCACAGCCCCGATTTCTTGCAAAGTTAAATTGAATTTGTCTTGAAGTTTACGCAATCATTAAGGCTTCATAATGCAAAAAAGGCATTTATCAAATGATCACATGCCTGAAATAAAACAAAATATTGTTTCCAAAACTGTCAAGGATGCAGCAACTGCAAAAGGGCATGCTGCAGGATGTATCTGGGCTTGCCTATTGGTGTGTGTGTGTGTGTGCACGTGTAAATATGTAATGCTGTGCAAAGAGTGCATGTGGTGATCGAGGTACTCAGGTAATATAATCCTGTAACATGACATCACTTTATTTTTCAGAGCTGTGGCAGTTATGTCTATGAAGGATCATATTCAGTGTTTGGAAATTTTTAAGAACAGCAATTGTGGTCACATAAGTACCAATAGCTGGACCTAAGGTACCCAAGACATATTATAAATCACTATATATTATTTTCTCACTTTTTTCAGATTTTTATTTATATAATTACATTTCTGTTGAAATCTCTCAGCACAGTAAAATCTCACCTGTGAAGACAAGAGCCTGGGTGTGCTTCTGAGTGCTAGGGGAATGGCACCCCTGAAGGAAAGCAGCACCCTGCCTGCTCTTCTCCTCACTGTCTTGGCCAGTAATTAAGTCCTGCTTTTTCTGCAGATATTGCATGTGATACAAGCCAAATTGTATCAATAGCGTGATAATGCAGATATCCCATGGGAGATTTCTACTTCACAAAGCTCCCTACTGGAGTTTTAACAGTGTCAAGAAAATGACTTTTAATTGAAACAACCCAGAGGTAGCACTAGCTACCCTCTAGAGTGTGCGCTCGTGTCATGCCTGGTGACATAAATGGGATTTACAGGTTTGCAAATGACTGGTGTGTATATATATCTATCTCTCTGTTAGACATATAATGTAGGTGAAATATGGCATTGAGGTTCAATTAGCAATGTAGAACGTCACTTAAAAAGAGCTTGACTTTTGAAGTAGTTTGTAAGAGCAGACAACTGGTGTTCCTTTTTTGGTCTCAAGACTTTACATAAAATTAAATATTTCTTTAATAAGAGAAAAGCTAGTAGAATAAGAAACGTCTTCTAAAACATAGCTTTTACTGTAATAATTGTTTTTTGGTCATAGCTTTTACTGCCATACTATCAGTGAGAGAACATGTATGTTTGTGTCTGGTACTTCCAAGACAAAGACTGTAAACATTTAGAAGTGTCCTTGCCCCAGCCTGTTACCCTGATTATCACTCCCAACCATGTTTGTATGTTGGTTGAAATGAAAGCCTCTCTGTCCAGTCTCAGAGTACTGGACTGGCAAACCAAGAGTGGGTTATTTCCTCCCTACAATGCTCCTGGGATTGTTCTCACCCCTGGAGCTTGCTCTTTGAGATCCTGTGGCCTCATTGCATCTGTCAAGGTCAGATGAATGTGGAATCTGAATCCTCATGAATATCATTATGCCCCAGAATTTTCCCAAATTCTGAATGTTGGGACCTTTTCCGATCCTTTGCAAGGCTACTCATCTTGAAAAATAAAATAAATTGGTAAATCTCCATTCCAATTGCAAAAGATAGAATCTAGGCAGCTCACAAAAATGTGAAAATATGCAAAGTAAACAGATTGTTTCTGACAGTAACAACCTTGCGATTGTATAAAGCATCATCAAATTGCAACATGCACATATTAAGCTTTGAGAACAACTGAATTCACAGTGACACATTCTGAGCTCTTGAATTCATTATCACACCTGCTCAGCTTGGAGATTTGCAGTATTGTACCTTGTTCTCAAAGGTGGCCTCCAAAGGAGCACCGTATTATCAAGGTAATCTCATTTCGGTTCAATTTTCTGAAGTTCTTTGTGAGCTATATGGAGAATTGTAGCAAGGGCAGGGCAAAAAGGTTCCAAGTAGAGAGAAGTATACTCAAGCTGTTCTTTTGGTACTGCTATCTGGAAAGATGCCTGAAGCAAGTCCTTAAGAGCTGCTGAAAGGAGACTGTGGAAGGGTGAAAGGATATGTATTGCAGTGCCCTCGCACCTTGCCATGGTCAGCTGGGCTGATCCACATACACATTTCTCTTTGTGACTTATAATAGCTTTTAAAATAAATTCTTAGGGAAAACAAAAGAAAAAAAATATTTAAATATCTAATTAATTATTAGGCAAATGGTAGTAATGACCCACCAGAAAATAAACTTTTTAAAACAAGAAAAATAAATACTTCTAGACATTAAAGCTGGGCTCTCAGCCTCCCAATAAATACCTAGATAAACTTTCATTGAATTATAAAGAAATACATACTTCATGACAATGCTGCAGTCTCGATGCTGGTCAGTCTGCTGGGGATTCTTTATATCAACAAGTTAACGGCTATGGACATTTTTAATAGTCTAATATTTGAACCTGATGTAGAATTTTTAAGCATTTCAAAGTGCTGTGGCTTCTGTTAGTTCTACTGTGTAGTTTATTAAAGTACTTTTCCACTTATTCTAAGGAAATACATATATGTGCAGACTTGCATTTGGGGCTGGTCGGTAGGTATCACTAATGCTTATATAAATAATTTTTCATGGTTGTATTTTCCAGAAGTAGTTGTTATTGTTATGTTTGGAATCTGAGAGTTCTCTTGTAATAATATTTAAGGTCAGAATTAAGGTTATGCTGTGATATAATGCATTCTCTATAAAACACGTGTGCTGAAGCAGCACACAATTTATTATGTATTTATGTTCATTTCCTTGATTTTATATAATTGATACATGAAGATGAGATAGTTGATGATATATTTATTAAAAAGACTTTAAACATGTTAAAGGGTTTCCATTTCTGTTTGTTTGGGTTCACTGTAATGTGTTTATTTACGCAATTCATTTCCTTAGTTCTCACAGATGTAATAATACATATTCCAATAAGAAAATTGTTTCCTCTCATGAGAGGAAACATGCTATTACAGCAAATGGCTGCAGCTAATAATGGCTGCAGACTGATAGATCTTTACAGCATGAGGTCTTTCAAGGTCTTGCAGAAGCAGTTTGGCAGAGAGAAGTCACCCAGCCACTGCAGCAGTGCAGGCAGGCAATGCTGGGTCTGACAGCAGTCATCTGATGCCAGCAGCACCAGCAGTCAGTGACAACAGGTGCCCTACTTCTTCCTCCACTCTTTTGCTCACTCACGTATATGGAAAGTGGAATGCAAATACGAAATCATATCATAAGAAAATGAAAAAGATTTAAAGACTTTTCATTCTTATTCCTCTTCATCCTTTTCATCCTTATCCTAATAAGAAATGTCACCATGTTTCAAATTTTCAGTGCAACTTTTACTCAAAAATGTGTCAGTTAAAAACTGGTTATACGTACCAAAATATCAATAAAAAATGTTTTTGGTAGGGTTTCCCTAACACTCTCTCTGCACAGAGCAGAACGACTGACAATGAAGGACTTCGGGCTCAGAAAAGTTTCCTAAGAGCAAGCTGTAACAGGAGGAGCTTTAGAGATATTCTATTTCTATTGCAGTCACAGGACAGTATGCCAAGCAAGCCAAGTGTTCCCTTCACCATCCAGTTGGTGTCAGCTTGTTAATCAGGTAGCAATCGTGAATACAGTATTGTAAAACAGAGGGAATTGAGAGAAGAGATAAGATTTTTTATTGCTTTTAAGGACAGAAGCTCACTGTTTACAAGGAGAGCTCTGAGAGCAGCACATGTTTCCTGCTAGCAGGAGAAAAGTGCATTGCACAGCAGAAGCTGCCCACTGGGTGATTGTTGCTGATAACACAACAGTCTGTCCTGAGAGCTTTCTCTGATTTTTTATTTATTTATTTTTTTTTTGAGGTGTCAAAGCAAACCAAACTGTTATCACTTTGTAGCAAAGGCAGTTTTAAATATGTTTTCTGTCCACAATGCTAGTTCATTTTTCTTTTCTTTTTTTTTTTTTTTTCTCCCATAAACCAGGTGTGTCCATTTTCAGTAGTGAAAGGATAGGAACGGCAGGCACACAGAAGTTTTCTGTTTAATTCCCTGCTATAAGAAAACATGCCTCCTTCTACAACAGTCTGTGCCAATTTCAAGATGCAGAATAAACTTTGCCTGCAATGTTAAAGAGGTTGAGATTTGTTGTATTTTATATCTGAATTGGTAGGGATAGTAATGCTGCAGCAGACAACAAAGAGCAGTTTTTCTTCTCCTAGTCCTCCACTCTTTCATCTACTTCTATTCATCTTCTCCCATTCATCCACTGTCACTACAGTTAAAACCTTTAGCCAGGTGTTTAACGGGGTTGTTGTTTACACCTCAACGTCATGGGCTAGGTCAGGAGTGCCAAACTACTGCATGAAGGTGTCCTCATTGAACCTGCAGCTCCAGTCATCTTTGAACAGGCAGAAGCTATGCTCTGCTCCTGAGGCCTTCCCTGCAGCCTGATGGCTCTCACTGGCAAGAAAATATCCTCATGCCCAGATGCTTGTCACAGCTCATTGCCACAAAGTAGTGCTCTTCACTTCTTCTAGACATTAGTAATAGGCAAAGATATCCAAGTATATGTCAGTACATAACCTGTCTGCTCTCCTTTGCCACTATTCTACATTATAAATCACCAAGGGTGCCTGTCAGTAAATATATTTTAACACAAACATGCCTGGTATTTGCGTACTGAGATACATTTCCATATAACTGTGTAAGAGGACAGCTCAGATACCCACACGTAAATGGGACTTGCCTTTATTACAACATTTCTATATGTTTGCTATAGTGTTGAAAAGCTAAATTAGCCATCTAGCTTCATTTAACAACACTTTGGAAGCAAACATGCACCTTTAACTCTTCAAACAGGCTTTCTTGTACTGATGACTTGCTCATCTCCACCAAACATCAGCGTGTTCAGGAAAATCCTCCACACATGCCATTCAGGATGGAGCAAGGAAGCAGCTGGCACTGCTTTTGATGTGCCTGGTGCCAAGCAAAGCCCTCAGTGGCTGGGGGGAGGCTGCGGAGGCCCCAGCTGCAGGCAAGAGGCACCAACGGAGGCCGGAGAGCAGCTGAGCTGATGGCAGGGCAATGAGAGCAGGTGGAGTTGGTTACCCTGATCAGGAGCTATATAACAGCTGGGGAGGGGGGAATGGGGGTGGTTTTGCTCTGGATGTGAGGTGTCTGTGTTGGTTTCCAAGTAGTTGTTCATTTTCAAAGCTTCCAATTTTATCCTCTGTTTGCAGGTTCGTTGTGGTGGTGATAGGGATGTTTTGCTGGAGGCTTTTTGTTTTAGTATGGGGATAGTGTTTGTGCTCTTCTTGCCCGATAGGACTGGAAGAGCTCTCTTTTTTGGGGAGCTGCTGGAAGAAAAGGGAGAATGCGTGCTTCATCCCCTAGTAGATGGTTTGCTTTTGTAAATAACTGTAACTAATGTAATATTTTTGACAATAACTTTTTGCAAAGCTTTTGACACTGGCTGGGTATGGTTAGGTAGGTAACAAGTACAACATTTCTGAAGGTTGGTGTAGTCTAGCTATTTTCTGCCCAAGGAGTGGAAAACAGGAGTTAAACTAGCATTTTTTTTTTTTGCTATATGTAAAGTTTTTCAGTACTAAATACCTCCCTTTGTAGAGGTGAAATGTGTCCTCAAACCATAGCTTGTATGCTAAAGAAGTTAGGATAAGTTTTGCGTTAAAGATTAATAAAGAAATCTCTAAAGCAATAGGACCGTCTCTGTGAAAGCAAATGTAGCTTGCCTGAATGGTGGCTCTTAGAAAAGAAACCCTGTCTGACTTCTTGCTGGTGTAAGTTCATGGGTTTCTTTAGTTCAATTCTAATTTACCTTGGACTGACATAACAATTCTTTTCTGTATCTCTGCCTGTATTCAGTTATCTGCCAACTCAACAGTTGGTTGCTGATGCAACTGTTGCTGGAGGCAAGGAAAGTTGCAGCTGGTGTTGATGAAGTTTAAAGCAGGAGGAAAAGTTTGCTGATGATCATGGTTGCTTTCTTTGTCTTTGCTTCGAGTTTATGCTGAATTACCCATGTAGGTAGCGGACTGCTAGCTATAACCCAGACAAATCCCAGAGCAGGTGAGGGCTAAGCCCTGTTATTTACTGGGTAATGGAATATCTCAAAGTTGGCAGTCCCCCTAATGCAGAGAGGAAAAGGACTGTGTATTCTGTTTCCTGCTCTTACATTAAGAATTTAAATTAATTTTGTGTTTTAAACCTAGAAGACAGTTATGAAGAAGGAAAATGAGAAGCACTTCTTTTGGGTGACATGAAATGCACCTCAGGCTACCAGAATAAATGAATGTGGTGAGTAACATATTCTGAATTCTTCTACCTAATATTTGCTTACACTTTCTGCTATGAAGTACACAAAAATACATCAAATATACTATATTTACTAGTCATCAATGCATAATTAAAAATAAAGGTTCTCAAGGAAGCTATTTTGATAATCATTCAAGGGTTACAAAAGTTTATCTTCATTTACAATAACACTCAAAACTGAAACTGTAGTCCTGTAAAGACATTTGACTGTGTCATTTAAAAAATGTGTATTCAAACATGGGAAAAAATTGAATAACATGGAGAAGCTAGCAGAGACAAAAATAAGTGATAAATAAGTTATAAATAACTAGGTAGAAAAATAAAATAAACTGACTGAGAAAGGAAAAAAGAACAGAGAATAGAGTGAATGACAAAAAGAAAACAAAAGCCAGAGGTGTCTTAACTACTGCTATAAACAAACACTGAATTATTTGCAGTATGGAATATTTGCAAATGTATGGATTTTTCCCATTGTAAACTCAGATCACAGGATGTCACATTAGTTTTGATCTCATTGAAATGTACTGAAGATGGGGTTTGGAAAGGTTTTCTGATCACTGTGTTGCCAGTTGGGTGGGAACAGGTTCTACTCTGAGGCTTTGGTGCTTTTAACTGAAGCTGGAGATTTGTGCAATGGGTATCTTGAGCATAAATTCTCGATGACCTTGAAGGTCTCTTCCAACCTGAATGATTCTGTGATTTTACATTTTGGCCTTTGTCCTTGTGTTATATCTTTACTGTCTTTGTGAGGAATATAAAATTAATTGGTTATGGAAAAGGTGTGTGGCTTTTTTTGTTATTGGAAACTGTGTATATATGTGGTTCCTAAGCTGGAATGAAAAACCCTAATGCTCTTTTGGAATACTTTGAGAGGTGAGGAGAGAATTTCCCTGTAGCTCTTAAAAGATATTCTAGTAGTTCTTTCAGAGGTTTGACTGTCCTAGAGGAACTCTACTGTTCAGCAGTAGGAAGGCTATTCTTTGGAAATGTGAGGAAAGTATGTCTTCTGTGGCCTTTATAAACAATTAGCTTTAACTAACTGATTGCATGATGGAAATCAGACAATGTTATTTTAATACTAGATAACTTCACTAAGATTGCTGTTCAATTTCTTGCAGGCTCTAATAAGTAATTTCAGAAGGAGCTTAAATAATGCAAAGAAATAAGATTGAGTATCTGACTCTGTACTGGAAGAGGGGGTCAGAAGAAACAGGATCAAGTCCTCAGTGTGACTCCTCAACTGCGTTGGATGGCTTTTAAGCTGGAGAGATCTTGGTTCCCTGTTTTGTTTTTCTTGAAAAGGTTTATCAATAAGAGATACTTCAAACTATTTGTTCTGTCCACATTAATACTATCCCTAGCAAAATCAGTGGAAATTCTGTTATTAATACCAAAACTTCAGTCAGGATCTGCAGCTCCTCATCTCCACTTTATCACTTACTATTTTCTGATGGAGGTAGGGGATGTTGCTCTAAACAACAAATTTTGCAGACAAATTCATTGTAGCCTTAATGGACAAGACAATAGCTAAAGAAGAAATTCAGGGAATTTTATGCCCCTTTCATGGGGCAGAATCAGATTTGGGAGAGACACAGCAGGGTGGCTGGAGCCTTACAGTAAAGGAGCTAGAAAACCTGGGTTCCTCATCACAGCTGGATGCTGGGTCATTCAGCCAGGACATACCAGCAGGTGTTATGTCCTCAGCATGTGTCCTGCCAGAAACTGGGAGTCAGTTCTATAGTTAATATTCATCTGACTGATGCTAACAATAGTAACTGATAACACTGAGCTAAGGTTATTGCTCTAAAACATTTCCAGTTTCAAGTATCTAGAACGGTGAGTATACTATTGTGAATGCTAATCATGTAAAGGGGACTAACTTTCAGATACCTGATGTGAAAATATATTTATTCATTTAAAGAAGCTAGTAGGGTTTTAGGTTTTACCTATAAAACAGAAGTATCCTGGAGGTAAAGAATATGGAACTTCGGTAAAGATTTAAGTATACAATTTTCTTTGCAGTGTTGTGTGTAGAAGTATTTTTCATTTTCAGATAGATGTGTTTTAAGCAACTGAGGGCCAGCCGTGCAATGGTTCAACATGTTTTAGGGAGTTGCAATGTAATATATAATCAGTCATATTTCAGATTAATGGATTGATTAGATTAGGAAAAATGTGTATATATTGCATTTTAAACACTTTTAAAATAGCAAGGTGCAGTAATGAACCAAGCTAGTCTCCTCTACTACCTGCCTTATTAGAGTAATAATGTGCAGGTCTTGTTTTGCAGTACAGTTATAAACACTTTTGACATGTAAATTCACTGATGTTCTTCAAGCTTGTATTGATTTTTGCAAAAGAGAATTGGTTTATTTGACCTACCTTGCTTAGCTTTTTTTTTTTTTTTCTCTCTAGGAAAATCAATATAATAAAGTAATTCTTTCCTGTTATCCTCTTCTTCACTAAGCTCTTTTGAGAACAGTCTGAAAATGTCTTTCCTTCAATTATTTCAGTCTTGTTTGCATTAAATCCTTTCAAAGGGACCTATGTAAATGTGCTACTTTAATAAGGATGTCTCCCTATGATATAAGATAAATAAAATTTTATATTTAAGGTGAATAAGAACCAGTTACGAAGAAAATTGTTCAATATGTGTTCTACCCTAATTTCTTTTCCCATACAAAACCAGCTCTAGCTATAAAGTAGGATGGGAATTTGATGATACAGTATGCATAATTCATGCTTTTGGCCTTCTGTCTGCTCTTTTTCTGGAATCCTACATATTTAGATTAGGTAAAATTATTCTTGTCTACTATCAATACAGTTTGTTTTTGAGGGATATAATGCAACCTATAACAGACTACTTGGGGGAAAAATGCTATTTTCTGTTCTGCGTGACAGATCCTGACTTTAATGTTATTTTGGTGCTCTGTAATAGGATTTTGAACAAATTTTCTATATTGTTGTAATTTATCTTTTTTTTTAAATAGAGGTTTATATACTTAGAAGTTTTGCTAGCTGGTTGTTTCAATTAATGTTGAATTTAGCAGTTACTCATTACTGGCTTTATGGTTCATGTGTCTTTTCCATGGCCAAAAGTCACTTTCTGCTGCTGGGCAGGAGTCTTACTTGCCCAGCAGCAGAACTGTTTGAGATTTCCTGGCCGAATATTTTAAATTTCATAATCCTTCAAGACAAAAATTTAGACTGACACGCCTTTTCTGGACTTCTGGAAGTTGCACAAGTCCAATGCAACTTGCCAAACAATGTGACAAAATTTGGTGCTGCAAAATGCTTGCAAGACAACATGCTATTTTTCAGTCTTTCAAATGTTCCAGAACTGTAGGGGGCAAAAAAAAGGCTTTATGGATTAAACTTTGTGTTTGATATTACTGTCCAACCTGATCTTGGTCATGAGGTGGTACTGTACTGAAGTAGTGGGACTCAGATTTGATTGAATATAAGTATTTGCTGTTAGATTCCTTTATGGTTTTGTTCACTCAGACCAAATTGGGAGGGGATGGGAGTTTCAATAAGATTGTAAAAAGACCAAATTAAATGATGGTTTCCTGACTTCTAGAGTAAGCGTTAGAATAAGAATTCTTCATTTTAGAATAAACTGGTAATAATGTTATTCAACCTTTTTCACCAGCATTACAAGTTGAACTTTTTTGGGAAAATGACAAACATAGCTTGCATTTTAAAAACTTTGAATAAGTTTTTTTTTTTTAACAAAACTATTCTAAACTATCCACCAAAAGAAATTTCATTTGAAAACCTCCCTTATTTCAATTACTCAATAGTCTTTTTCAGATGTAGTTTTGTAGTATTAGAATGACTTTTCATGACTTTTCTGAATGATTTGATTTTTGCCTAGCTGCCTTTTTTTTTTTTTTTTTGGAAGAACTTGGCATATATGTATATGCAATTATAGCATTGAAACAGCAGAATTGTGCAAAATCATTATGTAAGATGGCCAGTCTGGATTTCACAGCTGGAATTGAGTTTGTGTCTACAGATGAACATGTAAAGTGTTATTCTAAATACTTTTTCATGTGTTTCAAATTTCCCTTTCTGCTCAAACTTATGCTTACAGAAAGAAAACATAATAAAGGAGTATTTCTGCACTCTTAAAGAAAAACTCTTTTCCTTGGATACCCTAGCTGCTACCAGTTTCAGGTGTTGCAAGCTAGGGCTGGAAAATGGCTGGAGAGACACTTTCCACTCTTAAAAATGTGGAATTTACTTTCATTCCTCTGAAAATACTTACTGAAAGGCAGGAATTGGTCCCTGATGGTTAATTCACTGTCACAGACAATATCAGCCCATCCTTCCCGAACTGTTTTTATTTACCCATACTATTACTTGAAAAGAATAATACTGTGAGTTCCATTTCCCCAGGGGTCTCCTGCTTTGGCATAGATCCTCCTGCTTTGGCATAGATCCTAAGTCTGTGAATTTGCATCAGAAATTCTGATGTATAAGTGTTCCTATTTGTTCTGTCTGTGGTTACTTAACTGTCCTGGAAAGTGAAATAATAGTTTAGCACTGCATTTATTGTTTTGTTATTATGCATTGTAACTATTTTGGTTGCAAGTTCCAAATTCCTGGTAATGCTCTATGCTACATAGTCATTCTTGACTGAGCCCAGGGTCTCTTCTGTAGTCTTTTCTTGTCTGGAAAATACTCTAATTCAAACAAATATTGAGGAAATAAAAATGAAAGCATTGGCAGGGTCAATTCCTTCTGGCACAGCTTAGTGGTTTTTTTTTTTTTTTTTTGTATCGCTCGCTTACCACTGATGCTGGGATCTGGCTTTAGTGGCTGCTTGGCAAACTTCATTGGTTTACCAGATTGTGAAAGTAATTGTGTGAATGGCACGAAGGTGCTTAGTACAAAGTCCTGTGTGAAATAGCTCATATAAAATACAAAATGATTTTTGAGATTACTTGAAAAGCCACTTGTGACTCTTTGGTTCCTGTTTCTGTGTTGTAAATGCTCTATAAGATAACCTCGGTCATATCCACAGAATCTGTATTTAAAGCTGTTTGAAAATGATTGTTAGCTGTGTTCAGTCTGACTGTGGACAGTCCTGCTCTGTGCCTAGTAGAATTATTATGTAGCTGCTCTCATTAAAGCTCGGTAGAACCTAATCATAACTTCAGGATCACTTCTGCTAGAGTGGCTAGATCTGTTCTGGGCTTTAGTTTTCTCAGGACTAGTACTATTCCTGTGATTGTAGAACTGGGTTGGAAAATGCCCAACACAGTGCAAAAGTAATTAAGTTGGCTAGATGGCCAAAGAAGCATATGTCCAAATAATTTATAAATCTTATTCAGAATCCATTATCTTCCGTTTCATTCTTTCTGCCACATTCATATTTTTCTCAGGCTATTCTGTCTCTATTGGCATTGTTCATGGAGTTGCAGCCTAACAGATCTCTTGTAAGGAGTGAGCTCTCCTATACAGAGTCTTCCAGGTACCAGTTAAAGGCTTTGTGTTGGGTCCCCCAGATGCTTGCCATGATGTGGGACTAAAGGCAGTTTCATAGTCTGGGAAGGAAGAAGCATCATGCTGGAGTCAGCAGAGACTGGGTTGCTCCTGGAGTTAGTCTGGGATATAAGCTGTATTTAACTTATAAATTTTGGCCTTGAGAGTGCTTTGACTCTATATTGCCTCTGTTGTGTATCTTGCAAGGAATTTGATTTCTCCTCGCTTATTTTACTGTGCACTTCTTGAGTTCAGTAGTGTCTCTCTTTACGTGGAAATCACTGTCATAATTTATGCCATGTTCTTGCTGAATTTAGTACTTTGTAAAGGCAATAATCCTAAGTATGAATAAAAATTCAGCACTCCAGGCAGTAATAGAAGCAATTCTTATATTCTTAATATATTGTAGCATTTTTAAACGTTTAAAAAAAAAAGTTTTCAGTTTTCCTTTAAATGACTTCTGAATGATAGTCTTCAGCTGATTGCTTCCTTGACATCCTGTGTTGCACATTCATAACTTAGGATGTGAAATGTGTTGCAAAGGAAAGAGTAGAAAATGGGTTTGAAGTTTAATATATTGTTCTTAGGACAAAATTAACAAGAAATAATGCATACATTCCTAGTCTTTATGTTTACTTAGTACATACACAGGATGGGAATGAATATATTATATCATGATGTATATGTTCTCATATATAAAATCGAAACTATAAATATTTGTCTGTCACTTCATATGTAGAGCATCTATTGTAAGTCAGCGGGAATGTTGTGTAGGGAAAAAGTATTCAATTCAACTTCAAAGACCAAGCCTATCTTGGCTTTAACTAAAAGTATTGGAACTTGCTGCTGATGAATTTGAAGAACAAATTCTTCAGTTAAGCCTGTCATCTGTACTTATGCAAAATTTCAATTGAAAGGTGTGTATTACTTTTTTTTTGCTTAGCAATATTGCCTAGTGATATATTTTAAATGCAACTTATTCATGTTAGGACTTCTGACATAGAAGGAATTAAAGGAGGACACATTTTCTTCTGCAGAATGAACTACCTCAAACTATTTTGGGAAAAACAAAAACAAACAAAAAAACAACAACAAACAAACTGTGGGACAACAAACTTTTGCATAAACTGGTAGAGTTATTCTATCTTATACCTCTTAGATATAGACTGTGCTTCTGAAGTTATTGTTATTCAGTAAAGATTTATTGGATTATGGAACTCTAGGAGCATTTCAGCTGGTGCAAACCAGTGGGTGGTGACTTGGGCAGTTTCATGAGACAAAGCACATCACTGCCTCAGTGCTGCTCCAGAGGAGGGCTGGGCCCCTTCAGTCCTCTCTCACAAACTTATGCTGCTCAGGTGTTGCTGCCATGACAGAAGCTCAACTAGCTTCTGCCATTTGAGCCAATGGTGGAGCCTGCAGAAATGACGAGAGGTCAAAGGGAAGGACCTGGGGAATCAAAGTTGGAGCTGGGGAGGGAGCAGAAGGCAAAAGATAAGATAAGACCATTCCCCTTCATGCTTTAGTGGCAAGGAGCTTGCTAGACTTGGAGACTGCAGTGTAGATTACCTGGGACACATGATGGCATCTGAGGAACCAGTTCATAAACCTACTGCTTTCTTTTACCTTCTGCACCAGTCCCCATCCCTGCCCACCTGCCTAGAGCTTAAAATTATCTGTTTATGGAAAGCTGTTAGCTCTTCCATGTGAATTGTGGCATTCAAATTTGAAGATCTTCATATATTTGTAACAATTCCTGTGTTTTAATGTTTCTGCATGAAATATGAAGGGACTTATTTTTTCTTCATGTATCCATTACTATCTAAAAAGTATTACTGTTTAGTCCTTCCTGTCTGATCTTCCTGCACATAAAAGTTTGAGTGCTTTATCAGGACCATATTTGTTTGCCTTTTTACATTCAGTAGTTCAGCCACAGGCTCTGGTATGATCTGTGAGCTTCAGGAATGGTAAAGAGCAAAAATCTATTCTTAGAAGTGTTTGCTTTTATCAAGATCTAACTTGTCTTTTTGCCTATAGTCTTTTGTCTGTAGTTATTAATTATAGTCAGGGCAACATTTTCAATGATTAATTGACTACTGCTTAAAACAATAAGGCTGCTTAATAAGCAAAACACTGCAAACTTCTTTTGCATTGTTGTCTATATTTCTGTGTGATCTTTGAGTTCCTATGCACAATACCAATTTTGGCTCTATAAAATAAGGGAATATGTTTCTAATAACCGTATACTGTTTAGACTAATAAACTGCTGGCTCTGAAGAGGCCTCAATACTCGTCTTGACACACTTCTTGATTTAACCCCTGATAAAAACAAGAAATATAATATTGGTATCCTTTAAAAAGGAGGAGGAGGAAAAAAAAAAAGCAAAACAACTAAAATTGTTGGACTTAGTAGAGCTGGCAGAAGTATACAAATAACAGCTTTGAGACAATAGGCTTCAAAAACCCTAGAGAGGAATGACAGAATTCAGATAAAAGGAGGATGTGATCAAGATGATCCCATTTTTAATTTCACCTTAACATTGATGAGTTTAAGTTACTGAGTTAAGGTATGACCCTTGTTCCACCTTGTCCACCTCCAAGTTGTGGTGTGGTCTTATTGCTTTTTAGATATTGCTGACTTCCACTTCCTGTAAGAAAGCATCTGAATGCTCACAGGAAATTATATACATCCTTGACCTCTAAGTTGTCTAATTATACCATCAAGATGCTGTCAATATCTTCAAGGATAAAGCTAAGACCTGCAGGTAGTGCTGGCATAAGCTGACACCTGACTTGTGTCACCATATTGGCATTTCTGTACCATAGCCTCCTGCCATGCCACCTCCTTTCCATGTGCTTCCTCCACATCATGGACCAGTACAATACATATTTTTGCTAGCTGAAGAGAGAGATGTGTTGCCTGAGGGATTGATCTCTCACATTCTTGCAAAAGTTAAATACCTTAAATAGTGGCCATATACACATGGATTGCTTTTCATTAGATTATTTAATTCTTTATTTTTGATTGCTCTGGTTTCTTGCACTTCCTTTTACATGCCCATCCCTCATAACTTATCTCAAAATTCTTTTGCTATTTGCACACCATCTCTCTTAACTGGGATACCATTGTAATAATACTTAAATATGGTATCATAATAGTATTTGAGATCAGGCTAAACCAGGCTCCCTTTCTCCTGCCAGGAAGATGGCAGGGATGGTACTTTGTAGATTCTCAGTGTCTTATCTGCTGCTTTGCAAGAACAAAACAAAAAGCCTGATGACATGTTTTAGAAGTGCAGTTAAGTACTATACCAATCAAATTTCATATGCTTTCATGGCCTCTAGCAAAGGAAGGTCTCCCTTGGAAGCCTTGGAATTAAAATTTTAATTGGAATTAAAATCAGACTTCTACTACTGACTTTACAGGAACAATGGCATCCACAGGTCTCTAACCATAACCAATAGAATGTGCAGTAAATATAGCAAGGAAGAAAATTCAGAAATGTGTAAAGATTACTGTAGCTGCTTGGTTTGAATATAAGCAAGTTAAAAAGAAAATAAATAAAAAACACCACCAAATTGTGGTCATTCCAGTTTAGTGATTCTTTATTGAACCAGCTTAATTCTACAAGTTTACTGGGAAGCTGTGTGAATACAATAGCAAGTATTCACATTCTCTTCCCCTAGCAGGAGATAACTCTTATAGATAATTAAAAGATGAATTATATCACTTATGTAATTTTTTTTCATGCTGGGATTGTCCTTGGCACCTGTTATGTTTGGTTCCTGAAAGTAATCAACATGTAGGGAACAGTGCAAAGAATTCTTACAGCTGTGTTTTTATCTTTCTGTCTGTAAACTTTCAGGTAATCTGTAATATATTGTAGATGACACTGCTTATCAATAAAATTGACTTAAGCATCTTAAATCAAACCCACAATTAGACTAAAATTGGCAGTACTAATATATGTTAGTAATAGGATGGAAACCTCATTTTGTGAAACAATAATGATTTCTACTAGTTTACAAATTAAACTTTTAGTGTTATAATTGGCCTACTAATGTACTGTTGTTAATGCCTAAAGCAAGCTAAGTTGATCTATTGTTAGGCAATAAAGCACTTAGAAATAAATTGTAACAATAAATCAGAGCTTTGTGAGATCTTTTTTTTCTAGTTAAAGATAGAGGATAATTTCCTAGAAAGGGATCTGAGAGTATAACACTTTCAAATGTATATATGACATGATTTAGGTGGTGTTAAGCCTTCTGATGTGCATAGCAAAAGGAGATGATATATCTAGTATTTTTTTTTGAAGATCTATATGAGAGAAACTTGTTCAGTGAAAGCAGTGTACAAGCTGTAAAGTACATAAACAGCATCAGCAATAACATTTAAGTATGGTGGCTATCACCATTTTTTTAATTAAATGTATTAAACACATCTTTATAAAAATACATAAGGAAGCTCTTCTAGATTTTCAGCATAAAATTGCCACCACTCTTGACGTTTAATATCTTTAAACTACCAAGTGCATGTCTGACATCAGGAAGGTCTTTGATCCAAATAGTGTTCATGTGGTTATAAACCCGCAAGTCATATTAAGGACTCCTTAGGTTCCTCAGATAGTTGGGAACAGTGGCATCTAAGAGCTGGGTACTGAGATTCTTGAACAGACCTGGTGAGAGAAAAGCTGTGAACAGAAATTTGTCTATGCTAGGGCAAAAATTTGGAAATGAACATGATGTCATCTTATGCATTAGATATACTGACTTCCAAGTGGGAAAGTGTGTTGTTTTTTTCTCTGTTTTGCTGTTCTCAAAGGAACGAGAATTTGCATTCAGTAGCTGTTAGTAAGCAGGCTGTTACTGAGAACTTCCCCTGTTACTCCTCTAGGTGGAAGAAATCCTGCGAGACTTGTTTTCCGAAGATGAATAATTTGACCAAAAAAATGCTCTACCACAGAATTTCAAATCAAGGCATTCTACAATTGTGGAGATGATCTGGCTGTATTTAAATATACAAACTCTGCAGCTGTGTTTGTAGCTTTCAAAAGCTTTTTGGTTTTTAAAGTTCTCCAACCAGAAAATCAGTGTCTCCTCCAACAAAAACTGCGGTCATCTTTGTAATATTGTTGTTTCTAAATAATATACGTCTATGAGGCGATAAACTTCTATGTTATTCAGACCAATACTTTAAATATTACATTTATACTCTTCAAGAATATTTTTGATTGGTTTAAGAATGTTTGAAATATGTACAAGTGGCACTATTCCACTACAGCAATGTATGACACTTGTCAAACTCACCAAAACAATCCTTAGAAAAAATGAAGTGTCCTGATATGAGTTACTTTCACTTCTAAACTTGTGCAGCCTTGAAAATAGGAATTGCTTATTGAAAAAGGCAAGTGATTCGTATAGCTAAATGTATTATTAGTGGACAATGCCAAATGGTTAATATTGAGTTTAAAACATTAAGCCTCACTTTCTGATGAGTTAACATCCCTATGTAAGGGGAAGAAACTTATTGCAAAGTCTCAATGTGGTGAACTTTAACTTTTTCCTGCTACAGTTACGCTTAGCTCTGCTATAATAACTTTGGTGTTCTATATTCAAGATGTACCTTACAATGAAGCATGTCAAAAAAATAAATGTAGTGAATTAATACCTGCTTTTTGGATTTCTGCATCCTATCATAGCTAATCAGATGATATGCCTGGGTAGTGAAGCTCCTTTGGGAGATGAGTTATGATTTTATTGGAACAAATAAGATTTCCTTTTACAACTTAAATTGTCCCTGAAAGCCAGCAAAATCGTCCCAAATTTCTTTCCAAACACTGAAGGTAAATTACTATGGAGGTGAAAACTTTAAGAAATGCTATTCATTTCTAATAAAGAAGTTATAAAACGTGAAACAGATCTAGCAGAACAGAAATGGTTAGGAAATGGAAAAGCTCATACAGAGACTGAAACACTTAGTGGTAGATGGGGAATTATGAAATGGAGGAGGACACTGGCATTAGCCTGGAGCTCCTGAAGAACTTAGGTACATGCAGATAAAGCAAAGAAGTGAGAAGCTAAGTATCCAGCAAGACACTTCCAGAGTTTAAGGTCTAGCTGTAATTCCAGAGAATACTGTAAAAACACAATTTCTATTGTTTATTGGTTACTTGCTGTATTTCTCATCTGACCTTTATTTTTACAGACAACAGGTTTCTGGTTGATCACCCAGAATTTCTGGTCACAATACTGATTTCAGACAGTTGCAGTGGGTTGATAAAATTGTAATAAACCTATATTGGTACATGTGAACTGTCATTACGGGATCTGACCAGTGGTCTGTTACAGCCACTCATCTGTCTCTAACATCAGTCTACTGCTCTTACAGAGCTGAAAAAAAAAAAGGCAAGTCCAAAGTAGAAACAGATAGAAGACTCCTTGTAATTAAGGCTACAAGTGCTCTTTTATTTTTTTCTCTTTTATTACAAATTTTGCTGAAGTACTGCCAATGTATATTCAAATAGAAGAAATTAAAGTTTTTTTCTGACTTGATTGGAGCCAGATCCCTGCAAGTGGCAGTGATCCTATTCCAAGAGGATTTTAATTTCAAAATAAAATTCTGTCCCAAACCTGGAAAATAGTAATGTTTTCCAACAGTATAGCAAGAGCATCTTGAAACTAAAGCCTTTACTTACAATGCAGTTTGTGATCTTACAGGGATAGCATAACTCTACTTTGAAATAAAGGACAGGAAGGCTGTGTGTAACTTGAACTGGCTGCCCAAGTTACTGGCTGTAACAATTACAGCTAGACAAAAGCTTCAACAAAGATAAATCAGGAGGAAATAACCTTCTTGTGAGTCCATTATGAAACTTGGAAAGAATTTGCTGGTGCACCTAGTGCTAGTTAAAATGCTAATATGTATAAAATTTTCTTTATCAGCTTTGAGGCTGGAAAATGATAGTTGAAGAGATATACATTCTAAAACTGGAAGATGGCATATGCAAATTCCACTGTCTTTTTTTCCTAAATCCTCTTATTAAAATTCCGTGGGGCTCAAAAACATGAGAGAAATTCTGCACTTTTAAAAGTAGAATTTATTACATAAATTAATGGCATTTCAAGTGATCTTGCTGGAGTAAGGAGATAAGTCTGAAAGGAGGAAGAAGAGTGATCAGCAAGTTGCAGCTGTTTGAAATGACAGCTCTGAGGATTTCTAAATGTAGAAATGTAGCTATCATTATATTGCATGAGTCACAGCAAGAAGTAATAGAAGTGGAACTCTCTAGAGAGAATGACTGAAGTTGGTGCAGTAGCAACATGCATTTGAACATAAAAATTTTGGAAATAAAGGAGAGCCACAAAAAAAAGGGGGGGGGGGAAATGGAGAAGCAGACCATGGATACAAGTGCTCCAAGCAGCTCAGCATGCATCAAATGCACATTCTAGTGGGTAGTATTTACTAAAATTTCAGGATTATTCATGGGCATTTTTATGACAAAGCATGTTTTTCACCTTGTGTAATGTGACTGATACTTTTTTTTTTTTACTGCTATGTGTGTTGATATTTGTACTTAACTGCAATGAAGCTATATGTTTCTGTATGGAGAGGAACTATGCACTGGCTGGAGAATCATAGAAGCACAGAATGTCCTGAGTTGGAGGAGTTATGTGTTTGTGCCAAGGGAGATATTAAGACAGTTCTGGGGTTAAACACTAGGTTCCTTATCTCTAATTAAGTCCAAGAAGGACTTCTGCATGAGGCCCAAGGAGTGTCCCTCTCTATCGTGGTCTCCTTTAGCAAGGCAAGTTAATCTAATAGCCCCTGGCATCACAGTTATTCACCAGGGGTTAAACATATTTTGAGTAATCGCAGTGTGAATATTTTAAATACGTGACAGTGGCAGCTCTTGTACTGGGAGCTGCTGATCCTCAATCTGATGATAAAACCTTCAGAGAATACACAAAACTTGTAATTGCCCTAAACTCACTCATGAAAAGGGAACTAACACACATGAAGTACTTTCTGTGCAGTAGTTAAGTGAAATGTGTAGAAAGAGTTAGGTTTTAGGTGGCAATCTAAAATGGCCATATTAGTATTGCTGTTCTTCAAACACAGGGATGTTATAGTTGTTACATATGTACACTGTAACTGAGATGAAATCAGAACAGGGAGGGAAAATGGTCTAAGTCATTGGCAAGACCTTTATTCTGAGCTGGAGAAATTACTGTTACTTATAGAAGAAATATCAGAAGAATCTCTAAAATAACTGTGTGATGGAAAAAGCAGTGTGAACTTCTTATATTCTTCTTTTTATGCTTACTTTTTACCATGACATCTTTTCTCTCTTTCTCGATCTGAGTGAAAATACAGAGAATAAGGAGCTGAGAAAATGTAGCAGTTAAAATGTGGAAGTCAGGTACTTCCTATTATTCATCTGTAGGAAGTCAAAGTCAGTATCCAGCCAGCAGTCTGTGCAGTGCCTGGAAATGGAGAAACCTCTAAAGCCTGCCTGCAGAGCACTTCTCTTCAGTTTACTGCTAGCTGCTGGAGCTCTTTATTGTCACTATCATCTTTCCCTTTTTGCATATGTATAGTATAGGAGTCTGTTAGAGTAGCGTGAAGAAAACCTAAGGGACAAATTCTACCTTCTGATGCACTGCTAATACCTGGTCAACAGGAGTCTTAAGTGTTTTGTTTTAAAGTGAAAGTCATTGCCTTATAAATCCATGTGCCACAGATGGAATTTTTAAGAAATCCTGCAAAACTTCATAATAAAAACATCACTGGTCTGTTCTGGGCTCATTTGCTGTGATAAGCACTGTGTTCAACAAACCTAGGGACAGTGTGGAAATGTTGCAATGACAGGTTCAGCATCTTGATCCAGTCTGTTTTCCTGGGTCTGATAATGAGCATCGTTGTAGAATTACCAGTGACAGAAGGAAAGTCTTCCAAAAATACATGTATAAATTAGTACTATCTTACTTGTAGGCTGAAGTGTTCAAAGGACAGTTAATTACAGCTGTGTGTGCTGTAGCTGCATGTGCAGACTGTTTGATCATGCTGCTGCATTGCTGATGGGAGTTGTGTTGTGGAGTTGCACTGGATCGGAGCTGGGCTTGTGGGGAGGTGTTGGGCAGCCTGCAAAACTCTTAATAAACCTGTGGTCTGCGTACAGCAACTGGCTACCTCATACAACCAAGATATTTAAAATTTCAATATTAACAACAACAACAAAAAAAAGCAGCTACTGGGCCTCCACACGTCCTGTGTGGCAGTTCCTACCCCTAGCAAAGAGATGGTACTTGGAGGTGTTGCTGTACCAGGTGTACAGCATGGACTGCAAGGTCCATGCTGGATCTAAACCAGGACTGGAATAATTTCTCTAAGAACCCATTCACCTTCTGAAGTGTGTTAGTTTCCATTTTTACTCAGAGGAAATGGGAAGCCTTATTTCAGTAGTAAGCCTTAGTCTGTGCTAGGAAGCAAATTCTGTTGCAGGCATAAAACTTGTTTATGCTGTCTTAAGATAACTTACTGGCATACAAAATCTTCAGCATTAGTATTGCTAAAACTTTCCTATTGTGGATATATGTACTGCAAGCCAGAAAGCCCAAACCTTTTGAACTTTAAATTTTAAAAGTTAAAGGGAGAAAACATAAAAAAAAATTTATAAGCTGCTATAGTCTTGACTTACTCGCAAATTTTAATATCTAGAAACTAAAACTGTTTTTTAAGTTAGTATCTCTAGGGAGAAACTATTTCTGTTTCAACACATCTCTGTTTTCCCTCTGAGATGCTTATGGCCATTTTGTTTGCAAAGCTCTTTCTCAGTTTGTAGTAATCTCTTCAGCCCATGCTCTCACAGAATGCAGCTTTTTGTACCACTCTCTGGTCTGGCATGTCTGTTAGCAAGGTCTGAGTGCCATGATGCTGCTGTTGCTTGTCTGTGCTTCTGTAGGTGCCTCCCTGTCTCCCTTCTTTTATAGCTCTCTTTCCTCTGTCTCCCAAAAGACAGGCAGTATGTATGCACAAAAGTACTTTGTACTAAGAACTACCTTCTAGTGCAGATTTATTTACGAATTTGTCAGAAGCAGGTATTTATGGGTACTCTGTTTATTCTTAAATGCAGCTGGTGGCTGCTGCTGCTTTGGTTTAGAGCCACAGGACTAAATGAGACCTTGAGTGAATAACTGCACGTCACCCTGAAGAGAGCAGCCCTCATGTACTTCATCTACAAAAAATTCAGAAAACTGGAAACGCTGCATAATAGCAACCAGCAGGACAGCTGAGCCAGTTCAGGACTCTGGCACCGGAAGGCTTCTGTAGCCATCTCCTATGCATCCAAGTCTGTCTCTTCTGTGCTTCATTCCCAAATGCATTTGCCTCATAAAAAAAATAGAAATAAAATGGCATACATGTCTATCAAAAATATCACCTAGCAAAATCAACTGAGTGGCAAAGCTGTTAAAAAGATGATTCTGCCACAACTAAACAAAACTCTATAGGGACAAAAAATAGTAATAGCACTTAGTGAATTTATCATTTGTTTGATCTAGAGCCTTGCTGGAACAGTGCTACACAGAAGCTGGTGAGCAGGAGAGGAACACGCAGCACGCAGATAAGCTATGAAATACTGAGCTGTCCTTCTGTAATTTGGTAGCAGCGTTCATATTTATGTTTGTCTTTCTGATGCAAGACTTAAGAAGGTTTAAAGTGACCCTCCAAAAATTCCTTCAGGATTTTTCAAAGCATCTTCATTTGCTTTGTAATTATATTCCTGTTAACTTGAAAGAAAACACAGCTTAAAAGAAACAAACAAAAAAACACACCCCACCAATAACTCCTTAGAAAAATATCCTGTAATCACTGTGTTTTTATTACTATTATCCAAAAGGTAAAATGACAAAAGAAAAAACAAATGTTTGAGCCAGAAATGCCTGGCAGTAACAGTTTAGAGAAGAAATGGTTCAAAGCAAAACAAAGGAGCTTTCCTGCATACTCTTGCTGTAGAATTAATTTTTTCTTTGCCTCCAAATGCTCAGAAAATTCTACCAACAGGTCTTCAACATCTTAAGTTTCTGATCTGCCATCACTCACTGTCAAATTGTGAATTCTATAAGGGTCTTTATTATTTTTTTTGGTCCTACTATCTATAATAGTGGCTCTGACATAGAAAGCCAGAGCAGAGTTTCTAGGCCCAGAACAACCAAGGGCTGGGGGTCTGTGGAGCCATAAGTGGAATGGAGACATTTTCTCAGCCTGGATGTAGTTGGGGGAAATATAGAAAAGGACAGAATTGCCTTGCTACCTCAGCATCTCCTCACAGCTGGAGGAGAAAGGCCTAGTCATAGCTGTAGCCTGTGGTGCTGGTGGGGGACAAATCTTTCTCCAGCACAGACCATTTAGGCTTTCCCAAGATGCGGGCCATGTTGTCCATCTCTTCCCAGCTTGTCTCTCTCCTTCCATAAAATCCATTTTGTTTAAAGGCAGTAGTTTAGTCTGTCACTCGTAAGTAGTGAAATATTTATTTTTGAGTCTTACATATTGCATACTCCATTATTTTAGTTCCTGGCAACATATACAAGATTTTTTAAGAAGTCTTTTTTAAAAGGTAAAGCTGGTCATGAAAAAAAGTAATGAAAATGATGTTTCGTTTATGAAATGTGCAGCAATATACTACACTATCTTATGAACACACGAGTGACGCAAGAAAGCAGTGCTTTAGTCACTAACATAAACCTATCTTTGAGGTCAGGCATATCAATGGAAGGGAGAGCCCCCCATGATTAAGGTTGTGGCTGAGGCTGAGTCTGTGGACAAATGGGGATGCTCAGAGCACTGCAGACCAAAGTTACTGTCATTAAGGGCCTCTTCTGGAGGTTTTGGAGGAAATTGTGTGTGAATGACTGGAGAGGCAGAAGGGAAGGATTTATGGAGTCTTATCCCTGAGGGTTGCTGGAGGTGGGTGAGAGAAAAGGATTTGGATGTGTTCCTGAGATGGGAGGGAAAGAAGCGGTAGGAGAAGTGAGAGAAACCTTCAAAGTCTGGATCTGAAGAGACTTCTGCCAGGGTAGAGACCTGAATAAAAATGGAATAGATACCTCTGCAAATGAGAGACTGTCGAGTAGAACTTGGGTCAAACAAAATAAAAAACAACCACCTTAGATGATGGCCCCATAACACAAATTATCCCTTAATGACTTCTATACAATTTTGTCTTCCAGTTCAGGGGAATTTAGGAGACAGATAAGAAATACATGAGTTTAATAGATGAGGAAAAGAAGGATGGCAGTTTTGACATCCTTTCCTAAGTGACCATTGCCATTTTAAAATGTTTCAGACTGAGGACTGGATGTATTGATTTTTGCATGATTTTTCATGTATTGCAAGCTGTCGTCTTTGCCATGTCTTCCATTTAAATTGTGCAATTACCATTTCTTATTTATCAAGACAATTTTTTTTCTATATGGGAAAATAACTCACAGCTGGTGAAATGTTGAATCTGGACAGACCTATGCCACTTGTTCTAGGTGCTTGAGAAGATATTTTAAAATAATAAAATAAAACAACACTAAAGGTAAAGTAAGCCTTTAAATAGTTAAAACATGTTTCAAGTACTTAAAACAAATAACAAAACCAAACCAACTAACACTTCTCCCTGTTTTTTGGGAATGAGGAAAGGGGAAGAGGAATATATACTGCCAGGAAAAAAAATTGCAGATACATATTTGGCAAAAAAGTCCTTTTTTCCTCCTGTGTCTCATGAAGTATGAATAAAAACAGCACTTACAGCCAACTCTAGTTCTGCTTTAGCATTTCTACTTTTTTCCAGTGTTCTGTTTTATTAAAAAAAAAAATAAAATTGTTTAATATAAAAAATATATTTAATTCAAGTGATATAGCATTTTAGGATTCTGCAAACTGGACCCATAACCTATGATCTTTTTCTTTAGCTCTCATTTGCAGAGTGACTGTCTTTCTTCGCAATGAGGATTAAATGCTCCCCTAAGAATGCTCCTTAGCTCTTAGACAGCCCTTGCAGTCTCTGATCCCCCTGAGGAACACAAGCTGAGAAAGGAAGAGAACCATCTGTATTAACTGTGTAACCTTTCTAAACATAAATTGTCAAAAATTTAGATTGGGCACTTTTAGTTAAATAAATTGGGATTGGCATAAGGGTGATTAGACCTTCAGGATCACTGTAATATTCTATATGTAACTAATAAATTTAAAAATGTAATGCTTGTTAGTGGTACATAACTTCTGGAGCTTTCTTTTTAAGCTGACTGTGGATTTTTATGGCACTTCCAATTATTATTGTGCTGGCTGTTTTCTTAATTTCTGTACTGAATAGAGAAAGCCAAGACACCTCTCCCCTTCCAAGAAGTGAAGAGTATGGGTGTGTATGATTAGTGACAAACAGCCCTGGCTTCAAGATGCAAACACGCTTGATCCAGATCATAAATACTCATTAAATTTAAGAATGTTCAGATTCATGAAATGGCTCCTTCCTATCCAAAGGAAGGACTTGAGTTAATCTGACATTGAGATTTTTTTCTGGTATGGATGTTATGTTGATCCTCATCTAATAGCTTCATCACACAGGAAAACATTAGCTTTGAAACCTAGCACAAAAGGCATTAGTCTGCATTTTTTCTTTTGTAAGGGATCAGCCCGCAATTTGTACCAGACTTGTAGCTGTTTGATGTCCTATGGCTGAATCTGAAAAATCATTTAAATCAAGTGAAAAATGCATTTTTTCACTTGTTTCTAACAATGATAATTGCTGCTCTTTGGTACTCTGCTTGGAGTCTCCTCAGTTCTTCATGGTACATAGCAACTTAGGAAAGATTGTTTGAATGATGTAACAGGAAAAAATGCTTTGTTGTTGCTGGTTTTAGTACCCATCTTATTGATCAGTGACTCATCAGGGAGAAGACAGTATTTTATTTTCAGATAGGTGGTATGGCTGCCTACATGAACAATATGATTTGTGACTACCGCTATAGACAGTTAAGCAAAGGAAAAATGTTAGTGACTCTTACTTTGTCGGCTGCTGGCTGGTGTACTTGACTAGCATGTGCTGTATGAAGTCATGTCCACTCAAACACATTTATCTCTTTCTGTGGCTACCACACTGACCACAAATGTCTGTCTCATGTCACGAGGATTTTTTCTGATTTGGTGGAAACTAGCTTAATCTGTTACTGTATTACTGTTACCAGCTGCTACTAAGCTAAGTTGACCTTCCTGTAGACTCAGCAGTCCCATCTTTTTCTTTAAAAAAAAAAAAAAAAAAAAAAAAGTTGAAACCAGGTTTACTTAACCTTGTCTTTGCATCTCCTTTTCCTTCTCTATCTTCCAAGAGTATACAAGAAAGTGTATTTTTTTGGGTTTGCATGTGCTTGCATGAGGTGAGAGGGATGACGACTTACTGCACAAAAGCCAAAGCAGTAAGAACAGCCTTTTTTTCTTTTACTGCCAGTGAGTTAAGCCTCTTGGTGCTTAGTAGTGCTTGGAGCTAAGTGAGTTAACTCACTTGGCTCTTGCAGCAATGAGTTCTATAGTTGAAATTTTTTGAAACTTATCTGATATATGATGGAGACTCTTGCTTGACTGTAACTTTGGAGGTTTGAATGGAATCAGTCCTTTGAAGGTGGTCAAAGGCACTGGAGGGAAAAAGCTGACAGGCCTTGGGATGCAGCTCACCAGTTCTGATGGTGCATCAAGCTCAGTTCATGCCTATAGCTCTCTAGAAAGCCTCTGAAAGCTGCAAGTATGATCCTCAAAAATGCAATGTTCTGGTAGCCCTGATAACCCAGAAAGAGCTGTAGTGTTAGGGGAGTTAATGTTCCTATGATGTCTCAGGAAAGACCATCCAGAAATGTTCCTCCACTGGATTTCACTACAGAAAGACATTTGGGCAGCTGATGCAGAGATCAGTTCTCAGAAAATGAGGCAGAATAAGATACAGATGTAGGTGGTAATTATGTAATGAGGAAGAAATCAAAACAAATTATTTGCACTGTTATTTATGCACAAAAATGCTTTAAGAAGACCTTGTAACTAGCTTACAAAACATGAGTGCTAATTTCAGTTTGGTGAACTACTATTGCATATCTTATTGGTGCATTAACTGGCAAGTATTTGCAGTTTCACTTTGTTTCCACTAATGCCGCTATCACCAGAGGAATCTTGTCACCATGAATATCCTCTTTTCATTGTCTACTGAAGTTAAGATGGGTTGGTAACTGCTGCCGGTGTGTGTCCTGCACTAATACTTCTGTGTGGTCAGGCAAGTAAAAGAAATATGTATGGAGCCAAGCTGTTAGGTGGATGTATCAGTGTATCCTTCCCCTGGAAGTGCAGAAAATGTCTGACATTGAAAGGGAAAAAAAAGAAGACAAAAAGGCTTTTCTCTTTGGTCTCCTGCCTTGAAAGTTGATATGAGAGAAAAATTGAGGGAAAAAATGAATGAAATATGAGTTGTTCATGTGAAAAATAAAATAATAAAATATTAGCATTGTGATACCCCAATGAGAAACTACTAATCCTTAGGCACTGTAAATTAAATATATCTAGTCCTTACTACTGACATTTTAACAAATATCATATTCTTCCACGACTGTTTTCCAGAGGCATTATTCTGTGTTTAA
Organism: Aythya marila; assembly: GCF_965140915.1. NCBI lineage: Eukaryota > Metazoa > Chordata > Aves > Anseriformes > Anatidae > Aythya > Aythya marila. The sequence continues at coordinate 17,016,169 of NC_139047.1, forward strand.
TATTTAGATTTCAAATGGCATTCTAGCTATAAACCCTGTGACAGTTTTACAATTCAGTAATACCAGTACACTTTATTTTCAGTGTTTTTATTCCTTTATTTTAATAAGTGAAGAGGGGGAAAAAGTATCTGTACATATGGATTTATCAGTGTACAATATTGCTTCATCTCTGCTGCAAAAAAAAAATAAAAACTCATAAGAACTGCCTTATATCTTTATTATAGAATTATATTTTCTCTACAATGTAAAGTTCAATTTCAGAAGGCTAAATTTTTGTTAATAGATTCTTCTTTCTAATTTTCATTTAAAAAGCTTTTTCTATGCTTTCAGAATATCAAAATGATTATCAAAATGTATATGATCAAAATTATTCCAAAAAACTGCTCATACATAATTGGGAATAATTTTCATCCACTGTTATTACTCATCTCGATGAGAGAATGGACCTGCTGTCTGTGATCCCATCTGCTCTTTGGAAAAAGGTCCTAGAAATTACTAGGTCAGTAAGTTCATCTTCCCAGTTGCCTTCAAGTGCTGTAGTTTAAAGTGCTTGTTTGAAGGTAAGAACTGTATTCCCTCACTGCATGAGCAGTATCATACTGTGAGATTTACAAGCAAGCAGCTTAATTCCTTCCTCATATTGTCTTCAAGGTATTCCACAGCCTTTATTTTCCTTATTTATTAAATAAGGCTGCAAATTTCAAATCTGAGTGCTTAAAATTAGGCTTTTAGATCTGTAGTCAGGCTTTTAAATAGCAGTGTTCTGATTCTCAAAAGTGAAACCAGGTTGATTTTGGAAGCCTACAGAGGGTATTAGAAAAACAAATTTAAGCAGGCAGCTTTAGTATTTTTTTTAACCTCAAATTTATGGTTTGCACTGAGGTATTTTCTTCTGATCACAGGGAGTTATGTGGTCGTCATCACACAGCAGCAAACCCTGAACTAAACTGTGTATGCGCAAAGAATAGGAGTCATAACACTCTTCTATTATGACCACTGAGTTGTCAGATCATAAATTATCTTTATTTAATGTCTTAAAGTTATGAGGTGCTTGTGTGTCCAAACTGGGTAAACAGCTCTGTGTGTGAAATGAATTCTTTATTGTCTTTAATTCTGAAGTTTGAATGATTCAAATATGAAAAAAAACTTTTCACCTTGTAAAACTGCTTTTCACCTCTCTTCCAAGATCACATTACTTAGGAACCCGTGGCCAGAATTTCTTTGCTACTTTCCTTTTGCCTTGCTTGTAGCATCCCCAAGGAGCTCAGCAGAGCATGGCAGGGTGGTGATGGATCCAAACAGATCCTGCAGCCACTGCATGGGGACCTGGGCAGGGGCAGTGCAAAGCATCCCATGATTAACTTTACTCCTCCTAGACAAAGGCTCAAGTTAGGCTACTGAAAAGCTGCTCAGAAATAGCTGGACTGTATCCAGCTCCACATTTATGTAACTGCCCAAGCTAAGCGGTTCCGTATTGCTTCTCTCTGCCAGTGGTCTCTCTGAAGGTAAATTTATGGCTGTGTTTGTCAGTACTGTGTCTGAGTCAAAATAATAACCTCTCTTCACAAGCAAACAAAACATTTTTACTTTTAAGGGGGATTTCCAAAAGCATAATGTGGAGAAATCAATGTGGTCACTGTACAGAGATATAATTGCAAACAGGTACCTTTAATAGGGGGGTGCTGCCTCATTTAGTCAGATAAAACCCCACTTTGCCATGTTAAAGTGGGTTTGGCTCATTGCACTCGGGAGAGAACTTTTTGCCAGTCTTTTGAAGCTCCAAAAGGTCATAAAAGCCCTTAATGTTTATCTCATGTAAACTACCATTGCTGTTATTTTATAGCTAATTCCAGATACTCAAGTAAAAATAAATGAACCTTCATAGTGTTTTTGGATGAGCCCAGTGTATATTAGAAATAACTAAATAGAATCTAGTGTTATGACAAAAATCATTTCTCTTCTTGCCTACCTTATTCTTCATAGTAAGAAGGCTTACCCAACTACTGCCTCTGTGTCCTCCCATCACTCCTTCAGCTATTGAGGAAAACAGTTTAATTGCTTAAAAGACATGAGACAGCTAAGGCGTGAGAGATTGGTTCCTGCAATACAGGACGTTCACTAGTGGTGTCCCATGGGGCTATGCTGTTCATAAACATCCTTATAAAAGGGCTTGAAAAGTCGGAGAAAAGTGAGGTGACTAAGTTTGCTGTTGATAGAAAATTATTCAAGGTAGTAAGGATAAGGGCAGGCTGTGAAGAATTACACAAGGATCTGAAGAGACTGTGTGACTGGGCAATAAAATAGTAGATGAAATTCAGTGTAGATAAATGTGAAGTGATGCATGTGGGGAAAAACAATCCTAGTTTCACATATAAAATGATTGTCTCTGAGCTGTCTGTTGCCACTCAGGAGTGAGACCTTGGCTCATGATGGATAGTTCCATGAAAACATCAGCCTGTACTGAACAGCAGGCTAAAAAGCAAATCAAATTTTAGGAATTATGAGGAAAGGACTAGAGAACAAAACAGATAACATCATTATGCCACCATATAAATCTATGGTTCACCTGCACCTTGGATATTGCACGTAGATCTGACTCTCTCATCTCGATGAGGATGTACTAGGACTGGGAAGATTCAAAAGAAAGCATGTAAGCCAAGGCTTTGATGCGAAAGGATGAGTGGTTTGGGACTCTCATCTAGGGAAAAGACAACTGAGGGTGATATTATAGTGGTCTACAAAATCATGAAGGGTTGGAGAGGGACAGATCTGTCACTGTCTGTTTCAGCATAAGAGCCAAGGGCCATCAAATGAAGGTTATAGAAAACTGATTCAGAAAACAGGAGATGTCATTCTTCAAAAGTACATTGTGTGCCTCGCCAAAGGTGTGTAGAAGCTCCTTGGGACACTGGGCAAATACTTGGATTATATGCCTGGTCAAGGGTTGCTAGATGTGCAAACAACAGCGAGCTCAAGAAATCTCCTGAAAAAGTGTTGGAGAGTTTTAGGTTAGAAATGCCATGTGTTCCTCCTGTACTTTCCAGGGTGTCCACTGCTGGTCTCTGAGGTGGGTAAGTGCATTTGAGTAAGCAAGCATCTATAGTCTGATTACTTGAGTGAATCTATGAAGTATATGCATGCAAGCAATTCATATATTAATTGAATACTGCCACAACTGCAATCTCTTTTTGTCCATTCCTGAGTGCAAAGATAACAGGAAAAGCAGTCTGACTTTGGTAGCACAACAAACCAGTTATTAAGGTCTAACAAAAACTTTAATGTGCCCAAAAATGTTTATAGTGCAAATTCAAATGTTGGATGCTGGAATCTGAGCGTACATTAGTAGAAGAAAATGTATACCTTATGAATTTGAGTAATATTCAAGGGCACCAAGTAGTTATTGAAATTACGTATGAAGGTGTTCACAGGTGGGAATCAAAAATTTTGGTTGGATCCTCCTCTAAATATGTTGAGATGTAAAACTTGGAAAAGTAGTAAATACATCCTCCTTCTCATTTTACTTTTTTTTTTTTTTTCTGAAGTCAGTTCTCTATTTACACTTACTGCATGTACTGGATGCAAACATTCTTTTCACTATATATTTTTTTCAGTTTAAGAAATGAAGTATTGTGCAGACAAATGAATAAATGGAATAAAATAAAACAGTTGTAGTCAATCAGTGCTCATTCTTTTACTTGTCTTGCAAGGAGCACAGTGGTTTACTTGAGCAGTTGCTGCTTGGGACTGAAGAGAAATTTAATTTATGAATGAAGAAAATGTAGTAGTATAATATGTATAGTAAATATGACAATGCAAATTCTAGAAAGATATGGAGGAAGAAAAGGGTATGTGCACAAGAGCTATGTATATAAAGCTGAGAAACAGTAACTAAGATGAGTAAAGAATTACCTTGAATTCTCCTACTAGTTTTTGGAATATTACACCTTTTGTGTCTTCCATTCCACAAATCAAAATGAACTTATTGAGTAAAATAGAAAGGTAAGTACTAAATTTGCAATTCCTATATTTTTTATTATGCATTGAAGAGAAAAACCCTAACTTACATTCTGGGAGTAAACTAAATTATCTTTCCTTTTGTATTTTGAAGAGCCTATGAAAGTATTCCTGGTAAAAGGTAGGGGTGAATAGTATATTGATGAACAGTGATGTGTAAATTTTAGGTGGAAGAGGTTGCTCTTCTATGCCTATTCCTTAATCAATGTTTTAGGTCTTTCTTCAAAGGAAATTGCAAGGTGAGGAGCCCAGCAGATGGTGGGGAATGAAAAACTAGAAATGTAAAAGGCCAATCTGACATCTTATTCTTACATTGTGGGGAACATTTCTTTAGCACAAAGAAATATCCTTATCGACTATTTCTCTTAAAAAGGCAGAAAAATCAAACCCCAAATACCTGATGTATATATCACAGAATCACAGAATTTCTAGGTTGGAAGAGACCTCAAGATCATCAAGTCCAACCTCTGACCTAACGCTAACAGTCCCCACTAAACCATATCCCTAAGTTCTACATCTAAACGTCTTTTAAAGACTTCCAGGGATGGTGACTCCACCACTTCCCTGGGCAGCCTGTTCCAATGCCTCACAACCCTTTCAGTGAAGAAGTTCTTCCTAACATCTAACCTAAAACTCCCCTGGCTCAACTTAAGCCCATTCCCCCTCGTCCTGTCACCAGGCACGTGGGAGAACAGACCAACCCCCACCTCACTACAGCCTCCCTTGAGGTACCTATAGAGAGCGATAAGGTCGCCCCTGAGCCTCCTCTTCTCCAGGCTGAACAAGCCCAGCTCCCTCAGCCGCTCCTCGTAGGACTTGTTCTCCAGGCCCCTCACCAGCTTTGTCGCCCTTCTCTGCACCCGCTCAAGCACCTCGATGTCCTTCTTGTAGCGAGGGGCCCAAAACTGAACACAGTACTCGAGGTGCGGCCTCACCAGAGCTGAGTACAGGGGGATGATCACCTCCCTAGCCCTGCTGGTCACACTGTTCCTGATACAAGCCAGGATGCCGTTGGCCTTCTTGGCCACCTGAGCACACTGCTGGCTCATATTCAGCCGACTATCCACCATCACTCTCAGGTCCTTCTCTGCCTGGCAGCTCTCCAACCATTCCTCTCCCAGCCTATAGCTCTGCTTGGGGTTATTGCGCCCCAGGTGCAGGACCCGGCACTTGGCCTTGTTAAACTTCATGCAGTTGACCTCAGCCCATCGGTGCAGCCTATCCAGATCCTCCTGCAGAGCTTTCCTACCCTCAAGCAGATCGACACATGCGCATAGCTTGGTGTCATCTGCAAACTTACTGAGGGTGCAGGGAAAGTAGAAAGTAGGAAAGTATTTTCAATTCAGTGTTCATTTATCATCTTATGTCTGTAAGGCTGCATTATTCAGCCAGAAGTATTATGACCTATTTAAATATTCTTTTAGAGTATTGTTTAATATTTAGTTCAGTAGTAACCTAAAAGATGTGAAGAATGGGTTTTTATTTAAAAAGTAAATTAGTAAAATGTAACATTGCAGTGTCATCTATGGTATTCAAGCAACAGATCATCTTTCTTTTTGTAACTGATGAACCTATTTCTGGAAGATGTAGGAAGTTGCCTGCTCCAACACCATTTTTGTTAGCCTGCCTATGAAAGCCTTGTTAAAATACACTTGTTCCAGCAGTCCCTGACAATACGTGAATAGTATGTGTCCTTGTTTTGATTTTGCAATCCTCCATAACAGAAATTAGAAACAGTGTTAAAGTATGAGTATAAAGTCTGTACAAATATCATTCATAATAAATACTGGTACTGCTTAGTGTTTATATCTGAGGGAAAACTTCATGTGAAAAAAAAGCTTTGTTTCCTCTCAGAGAAAGGAAGACTTGAATCTGGCACTAACAGGAAAAGCTATCCTGTGTAAGAGCCACTGCAGCAGCAGCTGACCACAAAACTGCGACTCTTTGGTGGTTGTTAGCTGCTTCAAAAAGCCTGCCAGGTGCTTTCCTATGACCTTTCCTGCCTTCTGCTGCCCTTTTATTTTTACATACTGTAATAGCAAGAATTAACTTGTATATTTTTTTAATTTTACATATCAGTGCTGGCATTCCAGAAGGCCAGCCTAATCTCCTTGATGCTATCCTACATTTTGTTTGATTGCTAACATTAGATGATGTGACTGTGATAATGTACTCATATTTCCACATACTGATTAGCAACACTGCTGTGAGTACAACATTTTTATCTCTTCAGAAAGATTTGGTGGTTTTGGTTGGCTGTTGGAAGTATTGAAGATTTCTGATCTTTTTTTTTTTTTTTTAGCTATCAGTAAGACAATAAACTTGTTTTTTTTTGCTTTCCAGCTTAATCTGCTAGGCAGGTTGGGGTGTTTCTGTAAGTCTGAACTACAGCGTGTTTGTTAAAGACATTTCAATTAATTCACAGTGCTTGCTACAGAAGGGATAGTGGCATCTCTATGAGTGCTTTCATTCTGTTGAATTCTTGGTGGCATTGTTAGCTTGATCGTTATTTGCATGGCCAGAGAAATTGAATCCTATTTATTTTTACATAGATAAATCTTAACTATTTAGTGCACTTTGCAAAGTAAGGCATCTGTCTAGAGGTCTTTATTTATATGGTCCTTTAATGATTTTTTTTTCCAGGCCCTCAATTCTCAGCTGATTTTGTAAAGGAATAGTCACTGAGATACTGAACAATCCTGAGATGGCTTCTTTGCTGCTGATTGTTAAGGAGGGTAAAGAAATTATCTGAATCTTTCTCTTCATTTGCTACCTTCCCATTTTCATTAGGAACAGGTATAAATGTTCACCAAGGATAATTATCAGATTTTGGAGCAACTTAACAGGAACTGTGGTGGATTTGAAGATACCAGATCAATTGATTTGAATACTGGTTTTAGTTCAACCAGAAGTTAGTTGTCATTCTCAGCTAAAGGTCCCTGACTGCCTTTGTGTAGGGCTGCAGAGTTGTAACCAGTGTTAACACACAGAGCTCTGAAGGCAAGATGCTTCCTGAGAAGTCTGTGGCACTGTGGTGATTTGAGTTTGTGGATTAATTACTTTGTTATAAATTTAATTTTAAGCAGGTTTCAAGTTTTTCATTTTGAACTTCCAAAGCACCACATAGCTCTAAATAGAGAAAAAAGAAAATTAGACATTTCAAAGTATTTTTTTTTCCTTTTCTCATAATCAAGACCATTAGATATTAGTTGTCCTTACATTTCCCCAGCAACTACTGGTAGTTTACCCAGTCTCTGACTTCTGATATTGTTCTACTTAGTATCTCATACAACAGCACTTTTGTTTGTTTGTTTGTTTGTTTGTTCTACTTGCTGAACAGGAATAAGATAGATGTGTGTGTTCTTGACCTCTTGATGAGACATTTCTAAAACATGGAGGGTGTTCTCAATCAGCCCCTTAACCAGTTAAAGCTCTGAAATATTAAGCCTATACCTACCGTTGTAGAAATATATATCTCCAAATGAAATATTTTAGATATCACAGTACAAATCTGACCCTTTGCATATTTGTTGTATTGCATAACCTTGTTGTGGGTTATGTGGCAGAAGACATGGTTCAAATCTGCAAAGTTAACTTTCATTGTGTTGCTCAGATGATCTCATCGAGCAATGCATGCTCAATGCATTCCTGGGTTTTGTTGGGCCATGTCTGCGCTCAGGAAGCCTACATTTCAGAATTGCAAAGCTCATAAAATCCAGCTACTGTGTTGGGAAACAAAAAGTGCTCAGTGGTTTCCCAAAGCTATTCTATGTCCCTGTAGGAATAAAATTAAACTTATGAGAGTTAATGCCACAAAGAGCTTGAATGATCCCTCTAAGTGAAATATTACAAACCTTCTTACCTCTGTCCTGCAGTCCCTTAAATGAGAGCAAATTGATGAAAAAAGTATTGTACCAATGAATAGTTCAGGAGCTGAAAGTGGGACTGGAAGGACTGTTAGTGGCACAGCTTCAGTAGTGTAAAAAAAAAAAAAAAAAGAAAAAGAAAAATAACTAGAGATCCACTGTTTTCTACTTCTGAATTAGAAAATACTTCTGGTTTACTTCATGCATAGGTTGATGAACAAGGTAACAGGATCTTGATTAGAAAATGTATTCATGAAACTGCCATTATTTCCTGAAGTATAAATCCAAATTTTACTTTGATCTGTCACAAGTGCTAAATACTGGTGTAGAAGGCACCTAAGAACTTGCTGATGCTGATCTGTTAGGAGATATATTGTGAGGTCCATGAATGCATGGAGATAGCCTCTCTGATTAATAGTCCTGCTGTGCGTGCGACATATCTGTGCTGCTGTGTAACTTTCTGGATGCTAGACACTTATGTTTAATGATATTTGCCACTTCAGTAGGAGGAAAAAGATTGAGATGATGTTAAATTGCTTTTCTCATTGTATGTGCCATAGAAAGGGAAATAAAACGTTGTGGGTTTTTTTGTTTGTTTTTCTTTTTTTCTTTTTTGTATGCCTGTGAAGTGAGGGCTCTGGTTTTACCCCATCAGTCTGCACATGGGCAAATCTGAGTCAGCTGTGCCCCATCTGGGAGGGGCATATCCTGTCTCAGTAGTGTGGTGGATCCTCATGCTACCTCTGATGGCCAGCCAAGGACATCAGAGGACAGCTCTTCTTCAGGGTGGAAGAGCCTTCCCATAAGTTTAGAAAACCCCCAAAACCTGAGCTCCAAACAAACTCAGAACTCAAAATCAGGCAACTTAAGTTTCAGGGCTTCTTGTGCTCTTCATCTGAAACAGCCTGTTACTGCTGCTAAAGCTGAGGCCCCGGAGAAGTTCGCTTTTTGAAAACGATACCTTTTAAACTCCCCAAAGATACTATTTTCCCCTGACTTTTAACAATGCTTCAGTGTGGGAGGACTATGGAAATAGCTCAGTGGCGTGACTGCCACCTACTGCTCGCTGCTCATCACACCAGCCATCAGCAGCTTCGGCAGCAGGAGGGATAATATTCTTGTCAAATTCGAAGAAAAGCTATTTATTACAAGGTATTTTTGATCTAAAAGGAGGCTACAGCTGGATTTGCAAATATTAAGTGTTTCTTGTGGCTTGCAATCTATAAATTTCCAGCGTGAAAGATGCTGAAGAACTTGAGAGGTGCATTTAGCATGCAGAGCTGGCAAAAAAAGTTGGAGAAGCTTCACATTTGAATTTCAAAACCCACAAAGTTAAACAAGGGAAAGCACTTGATTTAGAAGCCTCTTGGACTTTCAAATGGCAAATATTGGTTTTCATCATTTTTTAGTGTCTAACAGATTTCTAGTTGGGGCTGTCTTTTAACTCTCATTTCACCCAGCATTAATCCCATTTTAAGGGGAAAATTGAGGAGCAGCCTACCAAACGCTCTCTCTCCTGCTTCACCAAAGGCCCCATCCTGCATCATACAGAATTGTCCTCTCCATCTGAGGCCCTTGTGGGGGCCCTGTCACCACTCACTACCATAATCTTGTGCAGTATCTGTACCACTCAAAATCCTGAGAATCAGAAAGCACAGTTCAGACCATTTTCATGGTAGCATTTCTGGAAAAAAAAAAACAAACAGTTACTTCAGACAATTGAGATTACATTACTTCAGGGACTGTCACGAGCTTTTCCTGTTACTTGGTGTCCTGCAGTCTCGTGCCTGTGGTAATTATAACAGTTACTGCATGAAAAATACTGTGTGCACACACATAACATTACAAAATGACAAACTCAAGGATCAAACTGTATTACTATATTAATGTTTACTAATAGAATCAGGATAAGAGGTAAAATAAAAATGTCTTCACAAAAGTTATAGTTCACCATAAACTACATATTGGGAACATTTTATGTAATAGCCTCTCTGATAGTAAGCAGGTTGCTACCTCTGGGGTTTCATTTACTACATGTCTTTTCACACATTAAGTGCCTGTGATGGGAGATGGATTTAATTCCTATGAAAACCTTTCACTGTCCAGGAGGAGGAGGAAGAGAAGAAGAAGAAGAAGGGGGGGGGTTGGGGAGTGGGGAAGCTCATCCTCCCTCATTTTACAATGCTGGTGGAAAGAAAAGGCATGCTCACAAAGTTCAGTGACAACCTTATATAATGCTTTCAAAAAACTAACCATTAGGACACTATCCATGGAGACAAACTAGTGGTGTCTTTTCAGTACTAATATCATCCAGTCACGTAAAAAGAAAAACAAGTCCTATGATTCAGGTGACCAATCTAATTATACCAAATAGTGAATAACAAACAGCCGCTTGGAGTGAGCTGTTTCTAAATTATTCTGAGCTTAAAATTCTTTTAAATAGATTTCTCACAGAGGAAAATGTCAAATATCTAGCACCTTTACAATAAATCCATGGGCTTTTCAGGAACTAAAATATGTAAATAATGTATCTGTTGAATTTAGTTCAATGAGTAACTCAGCCAGCTGTACTCATAACTTTAGGAAAGCATTGTCTTCTGCTTGTTGTTTGTCTAAAGTCTGTCTGAAGATAAATGTTATTTAAAGATTTAGAGAAATACTTTTGATCTGGTAACATAATTTTATCATTTTCAGAAAAAAAAAAAAAAAAAAAAAGAGGTGAAGTTAGTAACTTCCCCCCTGATGTGGTTAATAAGAAAACTTGGTAATGATTTCATTTAGATGAGTGAGTAATGCTTACAGAAGACTACCTGCCTTACTAAATTTTAAAGAAGGTAGTGTGGGAAATCTATTAAACTGATAAGTGCACCTAGCAGAGTAAAATATTTTTAAGAAAACAATACATAATTCTTGAGAAAGCTCCATAGTGTATGCAGTGCAAGTATGCAGTCAACCAGTTAAAGGGATTTTGAATTTACCTTATTTCATAACTTTAAAAATCCAAACATAAATGAACAAAATCCAGCTGATCAAGTGCTGTTGAATAATTTTTGGCAGTATTGAGCTGTTGATTGTTTTACTGAACCTAAAGCTGTGCTAGACCCCTCACAGCACAACCGAATGAAAGCATGCAAAGAGCTTGCAGTTTAATTTCATGTGACAGAACAAGAAGACAAAGCGATGTAGGTTGTATTAATAAATTCATATGATTATTCAGCAATGTCAGTCCAGCAAATGTTTCAACTGCTATTTTGGGGCATATATTATACATATATAAATATATATTTATAAATAGCACATAATAAATGCTACGGTTGACTCATTCCTTTGTATGTGGCAGGGGAATGGCTTTTAAAGGGCATTTTGGTGCCCACCAAAACCATTCAGGAGTGTCAGAGGCAGCGCCTCTCTAAGCAAGAGCTTTGTGTGCAGGAAAGCTTGAAGGATCGGGTCCTTTTGTATTGCGTGAGCCAATATTGTAAAAAGTTACCAGGTTGAATTAAGGGCTAGCTGTACTCCTCAGGAGTGAATTACACATTTCATCCCAAACCAGTGCCAATGAATGCTTTGAATCTGAATTGCCAAGAGGTAGCATAATGGCAAAACTGACACATACTTGATAGCTGTAACCTTATTTACATCGACCCTGACAGAACTCATCACATTATAATGTAGTATTAATAACATGTTAATTGAACTACTAATTGTCATCAGCCATTAAAGTTACAGGTTGCTGCTTCAGTCCTCAAATACAACATTTATCAGCAACTAAAGAAAAAAAATGCTTTTATTTAAAATATTGGTAAAGAAGCTGGACAAATAAAATTAGGCTGACCTTTTGATAGATGTCTGTTTATTGATTTAAATTCACCATTTTGTGAACAATGTCGAAGAGGTCTGTTAGAATAGAAGCATGTATAATAACACGAGCTAAACAATTTCTATTTCTTTGTGTGCCATTACGGAGAGATTGAAGCAAGCTTCACCTAAGTGTAGTGATGCAAAAAAAATAATAGTACCCAGTCTGGATGTGCAAAGGCAGAGGAAAACAAGAGCTTCATATTAAAGTGCCTTCTAGGTAGCTGACATGACGCATCTAGTCAGACGTAAATAATGACAGACGGAAACTATCATGAGGTCTGTGAAGCATCAACATGCTGCCATCATTTTCTTTCTAACCTTGCCTTGCTAGCAGCTCTCAGACTTACAGGCTGAGAGATCATTTAAAAAGCAAATCCTAATGATGCTGCCCACTGTAACAACAGCCAGTGAGATTGGCATCAATTTAGTTCGGTTTGGGAGCTCAGTCAAGCAGCCATGGCTGGCTCCTGACACCCTCACCAGGAACTATCTCTCCTGCCCTGGCTCCTGGGTGTCCTGGGGAAAAGGAGGCTCCTGCATGGGCATGGGGGAGACGCAGCTCCCACCTGCATCTCAGCAGAGGAGCTCTCTGGTTTCTTCTTGTTGTATTGGTTCACTTGGGTACAGGATGCCTGGAATATGTTTTTCTCTGTATATGTTTTGTTTGCAGTATGTGTGTGTGTAGGAAAACAGATAGTAACATGCCAGTGTCCCTGTAGCGTCAGATGAGCAGTGTTATGGTTCAGATAAACACATCTGTACATGGCTGCCATGATGTGGAATGGCAGAGCAGTTTTGCAGCTGCAACTCGGGGAGAGAAAAAAAAAAAAGCAAAACACAAAAACCTCATTGCAGTTATCTGTCTTGTCCAGCTCAATAGACTCTATTCGTCAAAACCACCTACAATAAAACAGTCACACGTTTTATTTAAGCCCGTGACTTCATTGCAAACCACTGGGAAACAAAGCTGATGTGCAATAACATAATGGCATTATCACTTTGGAAATCAGCATGTGGCTTTGCTTGGGTGCTAGCAGGGCATGAGGTCTTAGAGAGAGACAGATGACAATGTGGGGGAAAAAAGCAAGTAGCTCAGACTGCTTGTTTTTGATTGTAAACATCATTTTCATATACAACAATGAATTTCATCTTGTTTGGTAAGCCTGACCCCAGTCTGTATCACTGTATTTCCATTGTTTGTATGTAAATTAAAACATGACCAAAAAAAATATATCCTCCCCAGCCCTCCCCATCAGAAGTCTATTTACGCTTCATGGATCTTTCCAGTACTTTAAGCACAACTAAGCAGATATCTCAGGTAAAGAAGATGCTATTTTTTTTTCAAGGAGGCATTTTAAAAGATTTCTCCCCACACACTTCTAAATGCTCTAAATACTAATGCAGAATTCGTGACTCTCAAAGTAAATAGATGGCACTTAATTATGCTGGTGATGTCAGGTACTGTATAGGTTGATTTCCCAAGGCGTAAGTGAAAAATGTACTATTTGGTCTTAAATTTAGACTTAATAAATAGCTAATTTAGGATCTTGTTCTATATGCAAGGATATAATCACAAGGCATTCATTTTTAAAAGGTTTCATTTATTCTTGTGAGCTTAATTATTGCAAGGAAACTGTGAGCAATTTGTTTTTTTACCAGTGTCTGATTTCTGAGAATGGTTATTAAATATTAAATGGATGCATAATTCAGGCAATTAAGAAAGTAATCACACAAAGTAATGTAATGGAAGTTAATTATTACTGCATAAGCAAATAGTTCATTAATGCTAGTAGTTGCTATGGCTGCATTCTTAATACATGCAGAACTGAAGCATGAATCCTCTGTGTATTCAGAGGTACTAGAAGTATGGTACTGCAGAAAGAGTGCTCCTAATGAAAGGCACAGGCAAATAAGGTCATATTGACCCCGACTTGTCTGAATGCTGTTGGATCATCATTACTTAAGAGAGTTTTATCAAAACCATGGCTGCTTCAGATGCTTATAATCTCTCCTGTTTGTAATACAGACCATGGCTTAAATCAAGGAAGAACTTGGGGAATTCAGCCTGTTTAAAAATAAATAAATAAAAAACCCACCAGTCCTGTTTCCCCTGTTAAAATCCTACCCAGTGGTGCTCCTCTTGTTAAAAGGCTATAAAATCATTATATGTAACTTAAAAGGATTGTACAATTTTCAGTGCAAAAGCATAATAGCTGACAACCACCTTGTTAGATTTTGTTCTTGAACGACTAGAGCAAAATCTGACATTTCCTTGCTAACGTTATTTCCCTAAAGCATAGCACTTCATAAAGACTATTTTAAGTCAAGAGACACTCATGCAGCTGTATTCTGCCTAGTAGGCTGCGATGCAGTGATATTAACCTTAAAGCCACACAGTTCAGCCAGGAATGGGGGGATATGACTGAGGGATGAACAATGCAGAAATTATAACAAGGGTCTTGTTGCAACCTCAAGAGGTGTTCAGATGGGACAGTTGGTGCATTCTTTTTCTGGCTTTGGAGATGAGCTGAAAGTCACTTGTTCATTATTGACTAGTCAGTATTTTGACTATAGAGTGAAGGGGGAGTATAGAGTAAAGACTGAGCTGTGCTCATGACAGCAGCAATTACCATGCAGGACAATGATTGTTAAACACTGCAGTTATCTGCATGCCCTCTTCTGCCAGCTGTTGGTTTTCATTTATCCTTGCTCAAACTTATAACCCATGTTGGGTATAAGGAGATGGATTTTGTTGCTAGTTTTTCACTGAAGCTAAGCAAAAAGTGAGGTTGGATTAGTTAGCATAGACTGCTCTGAACTGCCTGTGGTGTCTGTAGCCCCAGAGGGCCATTTGACAACTGAGGATGCTGATGTTCACAGTTTTAAGTTGTGTACTCCTCATCTCAGAGCATCTCACAAAAGGACTGTAAGGAAAAGAGGGTGTAGGAACTAGCTGTTGGTAGCTTGGTGCTTGTTGATTTTTCTGGGGAAATCTTCAGATAGTAGTTTCATGGTTCCCTATGTATGTAGGACTCAATCAGGCCAGGGAATCTAAGGAGGGGGAGGGAAAGCGTCGTGGTGATGGCTCAGCAGTGCATGCTGTAGTCTTCCCAAGAAGCTGGGTCAATCAGCTAGAGTAGTGATATGAGAAATCAGGAAATAAAGCTCTTAGAAGCCCCTGTAACTGTCTAGGGGAGAAACAAAGATTACCCTTTTGGATTGAAAATGTGCTTTTGTGCATGCACACACACACAATGACACTTCTTAATTTATATTTAGGACTACTCATTCCATGAAAGTGTTCATTATTTTGAAATTTGTAATGCTGTTTCAGAATGAAAACAAATGTGAAGTACAGGAAATTCCTACAGGACAGAAATTGTGCGCTTTTTTTACCAGCTTTAATAACCACCAATGCACCAGCATGAGCAGTCAATCAAACAGGAATTGAGCCAGCACAACCCCAGGAAAGTTCCTTTCATCCCTTCTTTATTTGAGAAGCAAACCCTTAGTCTTTTTGCAAGCCCTATTAAATGTACAGCTTTTGTGGAACGTCTGGGAAGGCTTGGGATTCGTCTGCCATGGGCTGAGTGTGAGAGAACAAGTACCAGACTCCCGCAGGCCCCACAAACAACACCTTACAAACTGCCATCTGAAGCTTTCCCTGCCCAGTGCCCCTCTCAGCAGTGGCAGTGTCACGCTGGAGGTGGGGAGCCCTTGGGCTCAGCTGCCAGCAGGCCCTCTGCAGTGCTTATGGCTCTGAACAACATCTCACACTGCCCCCCACACCTCTTTTGGAGCCCAGCTGCCATACGCTCGACAAAAAGCCTCTCTCCATGCATACACTGCTGGCTCTGCTGCACCTTTGCACCCAAGTGGTTCCAAAGTGCAGCCCTGTGCAGATGGCAATATTACCCCCCAGAGGAAAAAGATAACAAAGGTGGCTTGCTGTGGATAACTGACCAAGTGGTCATCTAAAAGGATGCCTAGGTCAATTCAGGTGGTAGAAACACGGACTTGGATAATAAATGTTTCTTCAGTCCTGCACCTGAAGCAGAGTAATTGAATTAATTTCTTGGATAGAACAGAACAAGGGCAAAAATGTCATAAGACCATTTAAAAAATTAACAGGCACTTCCACTTCAAGCAGTTTCTCACAGGCCACTGAGTAGAAGAGTACCTTGTGTATCTTAGCCTAGAAGCTGTTTAAGAAGAAATGAGCAATGAGATCAGCTGTTACTCAGCCCTTTCCACTCCTGCCAGGACTGAGTGCTTAACATCGTGGCTGGCAGTGAGACTGGCCAGGTCTGAAATGCTTCGTGTGAACAGCTGAATATCTGTTACCCAGAAAGTCATCAACCAGTGCAACTCATGACAGAAACTTCCTTTGCAGATGTGCAGCAGACCTCACCACTGCACCATCCCTGCCAGCAACTGGAGCTGGGACGGGCCAGCAGGACATTGGTGCCCACAGCTCTCCAGTGTGCTGGGACTGCCTCTGGGCACCTTGGTGCTTCTCCTTCTTTGGTGGCATTCTTATGTAGTACATATGTTTTTTGGTGACTGCATTAGGAGCTGTGATTGTGGTATTGACAGCAGTTTTAATTGTCACATGGGCTGCTTATTTGTGTTTTTGACAAATGAATGAGCAGTAAGTGCACTTGGAGGTCTTTCAGTGCAAATTCATTCATGGTGTGTAGAGGGATTTGCACAAACCATTCCTAGTAATGATTTTATTTTTAATTTTTATTTTTTATTTTATTTTGACCCCACAAAGAAAGCAGATTTCTGGAAATGTATGCACAGAGGGCGAAGATCTGATTAAAATTATGATTCTCTGAAATGAGAGGATTCAATATAACTTCAAAATAATTTGTTCTGAATACAAAATTTACTAACGTTATCGTCTCAACACTATACTCTTAATATGCTATATTTTTCTAATCACACAGATGCAACTTTTTAAGTCTTATTTGCTGTGCCCAGTATTGCAGAAACATCCATCAAAACTTCCATTTAACAGCAATAATGGCACCATTTTTTATTAAAACTTCTCTTTGTGAAGCAAAATGATCAGTCATTTCAAATATTGATTTTTATTTTTGATCAGTCTTGTAATTCTTCTAAGTTCTGGTTTAATGTGTAATATGAATAACCAGTGGATGTTTTGTTTTCACTTTCAGTGGTAAAAGTGATGAATTCTCAGATTCAAAAAAAGTACTGGACCTTTATTTTCAGATAAGAAATGTAAACTTTAGCTTTCAGCTCTTTGTTAGAGCTATAAAGTTATCTTGTTTTCTTTAGTTATGATACGTTATTAGAAACCTGAATTCCCACAGTAAAAATGTTTCAATCTAAAGAATTTTTACTACTAAACATGACATTTACCTGATGAAGAAGGCAGAGATGCTAGGGCTTTGGGAAAGGAGGAAGAAGTACCTAAGTGGTGGAAAAAGCTTAGCATTTGAGTGCATGAGGTTTTCTGATAATGTACCATCTGGCAATAAGAATTCGTGACATCTGCATCGTCCTATGTATCTCTTTCTAAATATTCTTGCCAACTGCATGTGCGAGACGTATTATGTTTGAATCCTGTAGTGCATGGTATGGATTTTTCTAATGTCCATAGGACCAATAGGGTTCTTCAAGCACATGTGTATCTATATATATATATATTTTAATAGGAGTAATCAGATCAAAAGTCGATACAAATATGCTTACCTTACCACAGAATTTACTAACTAAATTCAAACAAAAATCTTATAAAATAAGTAAAGAAAAAATAAATCCCTGATAAAGACGAAAAAATGAAGAAAATGAGAGTAGCTTCATTCTTAGTGGAGTTGCAATGAAGTAGCTTGCTGGTGAAGTTCCCCAATCAAGTATGCATATTTACTTCTCCACTTTGTGTCAGTTACCTACCGTTTTAATATTGTATACAAAAAAAATAATAAATAAATAAATAAATGAAACTCCCCAATACTGGTTCCTATATAAGAGTTTTTGCAGTAGGTTAATTATAAAAATCAACAGCTTGCTGTCATCAGAAGTGATATTATTTAAACTGCTGACTCTTCTGTTTTTAAAAGGTCTGTGCTAAGATAACTGTCCGGCAGCTGAGATTGGTCTTGTTGAAGCCTTCTGAAGCTATGTTGGATGTTACATTAGCAGCATGCCTGTGTGTCCTTTGTCCTGTGCCTATTGTTTAGACAAGAGAGGTTATTAATTCCATCAAATGTACTGTAGATTGGGAGATGAAGTATGACAAACGCAATTTCTCATTTCTCAAGAAGCAATTGTAAATAGATGAGGAACAATAAAAATATTACATATGGAACTAATCTGCAGTGCAACTGAACTGGGTGATACAGTAGGAAAAATAAAGCAAGGTAGAGGTAGTTTGAGCTGAGAAATAGGCTTGGCAGAGCCCAGATATTCTGAGGGAAAACATGATATACTCTAGAATCAGAATTTCTAAAGAAAATTCCACTCTTCATCAGTGAAGCTAATTTCTTATTGAAAAAAAAAATAAATCTGTGATGACTTTTAAAATGGCATGAGAGCTTGAAAAGATGGAGCAGAAACATTTAAGAGATGGTAGTGTATGTGGAAAGTTCCAAACTGAATATAATAGGCCTCTGCATCTGGGAGGCAGAATCGTCACAGGAGATAGTTCAGGCATTTTTTCTTAACTAACTCTAAGAAGTTACCATGGGGTGGCTTATTTTGAGTGATTCCTCCTCATTTCCTCAATAGTCCTGTTGATTTAACTCAGCATAGTCATACAATAAACATTTCAATAACCAGGTCAACATACAGTATTCATAAATTCTTGCAGAGCAGCTCTACATCCATCATGCAGTATAGTAAAGGTTGAACACCAGGCTTATCCTATTTTTCATTTTCCTTAAGCATATGCACGTACTTTTTCAAATCATACCACACTGTTATTCATAGATTCTGGGAGGCTGTCATGAAATGTGAATAAAAAACGGTGTATGTATAATTGTATGGATTCTGATAACAGAGATCACAAGGAGAAGATGAAGTTCTATGTATGTCTTTTAAGTTTTGGATCCAGAAAATATTTTCCTTTTCCTCTTTGGTCTTTGGCACACAAGTATAGAAGTAACAAATGCTCAGTTGTGGACCGTCTATGTAGGTAAGGTGATGTATTCTATTATCTATTACTGCGTCTGTATATATTGAATTTGTTCTCATTTTAATAGATATTCTAGATAAATATAGAAAATTCTGAAGACCCACCATCTAGACCTTAACAGAGAATGTAATGCATGTCAAAATTTCCATTCTAGGTCTATTTGAACAGAGGTTGAAAAACAGTATGTACTTGTGATAATACATAATCATTTGCTTATTCTGTATATAGGACTTGTTTTTTAAATATTTTTAATCAAAGTATAATTTCATGCTCCTTAAATTTTTCTCCAGACTCTCTATTTATTTCATCATTTTATTTGGTGTAATGATGGTCAGGAACCTTTTTTTGTTTGCTCTTTTTAGTCTCTTCTTTACTTTTGTTTGCTCAAACATCTTGACGAGGTTAGACAACTACTTGCCTTCTTGTAATCTTTGACAAAAACTTGCTAACCTATCAAAGGTAGAAAAAGCTCTGCCTGCATTACCTGACTGTACACCCCTTCAGTGAAGTGACTTTGGAATTTTCTGTGAGCCTTGGCAGAGTATAATCTGTTTTGAAGCTATGTAAACTGATGTGATTTCTAACTGGGAACCCAGTACTGTCCTGCCAAGTCAGAACTATGTTATAGCTCATTGTCATGTTAGTACATGGTGTTAAGCACTGCTTGCATGGAGTAAACCGAGAGGTGGAACATTTTGAAATCAGGACCCTTACCTGTGTATGTAAGTCTGTTAACAGCTCTTGGAGGTCAAGATGTTGTGTCTGTTGTGTAGGAATAGCACTGTAACTTTTCATGGAAATTTTCTAGATCCAGAACTCATTAGTGAACTCCTAATAGTTCACACCAGTGTTTGCCCTCGAACTGAGATGCTGGTGGATTGCCAAGACTTGTTTAGCAAAATGCTCCCAGGAAAATTCCAAGGAGTATGAGATCTGCACACAGTGACTCCCACACTATGTCTCAGTGTCTCAGTAAAAATATAAAAGCTATTTCAATACTTCTAACATTAGGATGTGTTACCAAAACAAACAAACAAACAAACAAACAAAAACCCTGAAGTTGCCATGCCTTCAAGTTTTAAATAGGAAATTAAATATTTAGCAAGTTTTTTTTTTTTTTTTTTTAACCTTTTAAGTAAATTGAAAAACATGTTTTTTTTTTGTTTTGTTTTGTTTTCCCATGGAGAGATGATAATTCTTGTTTTTAGTTTCTATGGTTTAACTGGCTAAGTTTTGGAGCCTACCAAAGCACATTACAGGTGTTCTTAGCTGGCAATACATTTCTTAAAGTTTGGATAAGCTCTGGAGAAATACTGAATACTTATACTTTAAACAGATTTTTTTTTTTTAATTATTTTCTGTGTGTCTGGCTATAAGTTTTCAGCTAGCTTTGTTAGTATACTGCATATACCACACATTTTGTCACTTGCCAATTATAGCATGTGAATAATAAAAATATATATGTAGCTTTTATTTAAATTTTCTGTTTACTATTTGTTACATGTAATTAACTTAGTCAATATTTTATTAATTGTAGCAATACTATTTCCTCCCTTCCTCAGTGTAATACAATAGAACTCTATTACTTGAATTAGAAAGGTAAATTAAAGGGAGACAGGAGGACTTCCATTTTCACTGAGCATCTTTAAAGCCATACTAGAGCAAATTTTAAGGTAATTGTTAAGAAAGATTTGTGAGTAGGATGTGTAAGACATGAAAAGTTTGTCTCTTCTTATTGTTCAAAGACTAAGTGTCTAGGGACATCCAGGGATGATGTATTATGATTTCTTCAGTACAAAGAGTGCAAGGAGAAAATAAAATGAAGTGGAAAAACAAAACAGGAATAAGTTTTATTTATTTTGTAAATAAACACTTCAGTTTCAAAGAACCAAATACTGGAGCAAAAGCTTTCTTACTGGCTTCAGCTTGTTGAGATCAGATCATAGATGAGATCATTGGTAAAATAGGGCATTCCAGTTTACTTAAAATATCACATGTGAAAATGACCGGTATACACAGACCTATGGTTGTTTCACCCATGTGTTTATTTCCAGTCTCGGGCCTTCAAAAATGCTGGTACTTTATCCTTGGAAGAGCATCCTGACTTGTAACATAATTACAGGTTGCATTTCAGTAGTCTCAAAGAACAGAGAAAAAGAATGAAAGGACATTTTACACTTTGGACGGCAAGTCAAAACTCAGCTAAAAAAGGACATGTTTTTAGTCTTTGCCATGTTTTAGTAAGTATACAGTCACTGAAATATTCAGGAGTGAATTAGTCCAAATGTTTTGTATCACCTGTAATTTTGTAGTTGAAGAGAAAATAAAGAGCAAAGACAGCTATGAAAACATGGAGGAAATGGCAGAAAAGCAAAGTTTAAAAAGCTTGCTTGGGCAAGTCTTGCAGACCAGAAACACAGGTCAGGAGTCTGAATACTTAATAACACTCATGAGAGGAGGAAATTAAGAACAAGATCAAGAGTAGCATGGGATAAAGGTAGTCTACACAGCCATGAACAGGCAAAAGCACATTGCAGGACTATCACGTGCATGTAAGGAAGTTACCCTTCAGCAATACTGTGTGGTCTCTTTTGAACAGGTGTGAAAGAGGGAAATTTAAATTTTTGCTTCAAAAGCAGAAACAGATCTTGGCTGAAGTGCTAGTGATGTCCTTATTCATCTTGGCCCTAATCCTGAGCTCAGTGAAATTAAAGGAAGGTGATTCCTGTTGAATTCAGAGCACCTTGGGTCAGACACACTATGAAGTATTTGGTGACAATGAAGTGCTGTTGCTATGCTCTTTGCTGCTGCCAACTCCAGTATGAAAATTAATTCAAAAAATCTATAACCAGTGTGAAGTCAGTTCTATGTTGCTATTGCTACTTAGGGATAATTATAAATACCTGCAGAGACAATAAGTGTGAAGTCTCTACAGATGCTGTCTGGGACATTTCTAGGCAGGAGAGAGCTTGGCGCCATTTTTATAGTTATGCCTGTTAAGATTTAATAGATGGAAAGTTTCATTAGTGAACTGTGTTGCAATTAACTTGAAGGAGGTTCCAGCCTACTGTATGCAGTCCTTCCTCAGAGAAATTTATTTACATTTCCTTTTGGTAATAATTTATTGGCTTTTCAGCACTTGAATGTTAATCAATAGTGAGGACCATGATTTAACAAAAACCCACCAACAACATAACATGATTTTCTAATTACTCTAACAGAGGATTGGATCAGCTGTATAACTTTTTATTTCTCAGTGAACACACCAGTTGCTGAAAGTCAAGACTGAGCTAACCCAAGGGCAAGGGATAATGCAGAAATGCAAATTTAAGGGAATAGTTTTCTCCTTGGTAACATCAGTAATAAGGATTAATGAGGTAATGACCTGGCTTTTGTTTGTCTCTTTACCTGAGGCCAGATCCTGCTTGCTTCATGCAATTTTTTCATTGTAAAAGAGATTAGGATTTAGGTCTTGGTCTTGTTGATGACCTGCAGTGGGAGAGGAGTTGCACAATTCCTACTGACTTCAGAGCTATTGCAGATTTTTTAGTGCATTTGGTGCAGGACAGGCCCACATGCTTCTGAAAGAGGAACATTTGGTTGCTTGAAGCTGATTGATGTTCATAGTGATAGAAGATCATGTTCCTTGAACTTCCTGGGTCTGCTTAAAAACAGCCCTATCAAAGCAAGTCTTCCCTTTTATCCTGCTCAGAAAACTCTGCCCTTGGAGGCAGGTCCAGGGCAGGGCAGTGCTAAGGCATCCACAGCAACAGTTGAGATGAGCCCAGCGGCTGCCATCTGCAAGCTCTGTCACAGTGGACAGCCTTTCCTGCCCAACTGAGCTGTAAGATCACATTGCTGAGATGTCTGGAGGACCCCTTCCCCTTTAGAGAGGCTACCGGCGTACTTTTTCTGACAACCTTAACCATGAAGTGAAGGCAAACTGCTCTGAAAAATTGTTCTCCCCAGATCAGAGGAAACTTTCTCAGATTTCTGTCAAAAACTTTGGGAAGAAAAAAAATGGAGTGATCTATATGAACATCCTTTGGGAGACAGGTTTGTGCTGGCACTGGTGAGTACTGGAAGACTTCTGTGCAGTGTAAATATTCACGTAGTGCCAGCAAAACTGAGAAACAGATCATGTGATAGAGCGAGAAGTTATACTGGCCTGATTAAGTTGCAGGTGATGGCAGTTTAGAGAACAAAAACTGGTGGAGATTCTGTTTCTTACTGAATGGATATTTTTTCTCTGAGAGACACAACGCAGAGCTGGCAAGCTGGTGTTAATAGGATCTGGAAGGTTTTGCATTTCATATTTATTCTGAAATCTCTATATGATGACGAGTGTGTGACATGTGACTTGTATTTGGCCTGGCACCATAGTTTCAAAATGAACAAACAGAAAAAAAGGAAGGCATTATACCATATTATGCTATTTAACCTATATAGAGAGTACTAAGTATCTGTCTCTGAGTCATCACAAAACCCTAAATATTTTCTCTGCAACAGCGGTGTTATAACTTTTTCATGTTTCATTTTCAGGATGTAAAATTACTAACCAGGACTTAAAAATAAATAAAGTAAATAAAAGAAAATCGTAAGCCATCAAAGCTTACTTGGTAGGAGAATGTGTTCTGTGTGAACCATCCCATGGGCGTAGTTTCTAGGGCTGAGGGAAGAAAGTGTTTTCAGAGTAGACACATGGACTGGCCAAGTGACCTATATGTATGTGCGCAGCTGGAATGTGTGGGTTTGGGTCAGAGCTGCAAGGTAGGTGAGAATTGTTTCTGCCACTTGTAGTCCCAACCAAGTGCCTTTTCTGAATGGGCCTCTGCCTTTCTCTGCCTGCCATGTTACAGAAGGCCCATTTTGTATTAAAGGTTTAAGAGACCAGAGATAGGGAAGAGGAGAAGCCACCATTTAGTCCCACTCCAGTTATTGATTCATGAGAAGTGGAAGGAGGAGTGTTAGAGATGGGTATAAGTAATCCCTTGCATATCAGCTTATTGTCTCATGAGCTCCATAATTCTTATGGGAAAATCTTTCTCTTCCCTTTTCTGTCTCTTGTGCTGTCATAAAATGCTCTGAAAGGTTTTCTTTTTGCTTGCAAAAAGACAAGAAGAAAAGCTGAAAAATTAAAAGAATAAAAATATGCTTCAAATACGATTGCGATTATGAAGGTGAAAGGGAAGTTTTGGATATGTACAGATCATCCTTCTTATTTTGATGGACTTAAGACAGAAAATAAAGGATGAAAGAAAGCAATGGATGTATAAGTAAGGGATAAGGCTAGATGTATCCCTTCAGGAAGAAAAAAAAAAGATATTACCATGATGCTATGAGCAGGATATCTGCATATGTGCACAGATGGCAATACATGTTACAGCTTTGGCTTAATAATGAGAAAGTAATTATTTTTTTCTTAATTTTGGATCTTTCTACTTCATTTAATAAATTCAATATTATTAGTTAACACAC
Source organism: Aythya marila (assembly GCF_965140915.1). Classification (NCBI taxonomy): domain Eukaryota; kingdom Metazoa; phylum Chordata; class Aves; order Anseriformes; family Anatidae; genus Aythya; species Aythya marila. Next base: position 17,040,550 of record NC_139047.1, read on the forward strand.
ACACAAAAAAAAGTCAGAATAAGAAGGAATATGGTAAGAGAAAAGCAGCCAGCATTGGTCTGTATAAATAGGACTAAGAACATTTTCCAGGGCGTTCCTCACACACAATTTATCCGGAGCTACCCTGAGGCAAGAGTGAAGGTGTTGATCTCACTGTTGCAGATTTTTGTTACTAAAGGTGTCTGAGATTGCCCAAGTCAGTTAGGGCTGCAGTGTTGTTGAGGCTGCGGTTCAATGGGACAGCAGTGCATTAATTCACAGCACGTTATAACCTTCCAGAATCCCTGCCTCTCACTCCTCTACCAAATTATTATTTGCATTTGAGTACTGTAATCCTAGAAAGAATACTTCCAATTACCTTAAAGGAATGTTCTGTAATCTTTTGCACATAGTTTGTCACTACAGCAGAGACTACTTTGATTTAGTGACACAACTTGTGGTTAAAAGCTTTAGGCAAGGCCACACACATGCAAACAAGGACTGGTGATTTGGATAATTAGTAAGAATGGCAGAGCCCTGTCTCTTTACACAAAAGTTAGCAACGATATGCAATTAAAAATGAGCTGTAAAAGGTAAAATCTTGTAGATATAATGGAATGCAATAGATCAGGTTGAGCAAAACAATATAACTACTGGGGAAAAGAAAAGTCTTATTTTCAAGTGTTTTCAGTGAAACCATTTCTAAATGTGGAATCAGAGAGACTACTTTGTGTGTCTCTGCAAAGCAGGAACATCTCTGTTGTACAGTGGCTGTCCTGATGGCTCTTAGGTTCTGCTTTCTTAGAACACTTATTGAAGTGTGAATGGGATATATTGACAGTATGAAAAGAAAATAAAAATAGGGCTAACCAGAAAAGAACAACATCCATTAATATTTTCTCTTATGCATTTTTTCTACCTCTTTTGTTTCGTGCTGACTTCTGGAGTCCTTGGCCTTGCAACTGGTGTTCTTTGCATTGTGAAGGCTTCAGGCTGCCCCCAGCTTTATTTACATTTCAAAAAATTTGGGGTACATTCCATTCTTTGCTTATATATTCCTCCTTATTTATCTTATGAAACTAAATTTTGGACCATTTCCTTGTCATAGTCCATGATATTTTTTATTAGGAAACAAGGTCTGCTTCATATTGTAGAGCATCACAGAAGAAGATTCTTTATTCCAAAAGGATAAAAACTTGTGTTCAATGACAAAGATGGTAAAAGGAAGGAAAAGGAATGCAAAGTAATTGACTAAATAGCTTAGTCATAAAAATCAAATGCAAGTGTCAGTCCAATAATTATAGAATGTTTAAGATGTGTGCTCAACAAAATCGTATTTTTTACAATGAAATTATTAAATACTATAATTATTTAAAACTGTTCAATACTACTGATTCAATTCTACACTTTGTCTTATATTAAGGTATGATCTTAATCATCTACAAAGAGTAATTGTCAAATTATTTGAATGCATTTTTAAAAAATATTTTCTTATATGAGAATATGAGAAAAGTCTGTTTTTTTTTGCTTGTAAGTATTTTTAGAATTGGTTGCTATTCATCAAATACTCTAATTTCAGTGGGATTTTTTCCTCCAAAAGTATTTACAATAAATTTTATTATTTGCCATCACTTTTGTTGTGCTTCTGGTTCTCAACTTGAGCACACTGTCAGCACATGAAAAAACAGCATGTGACTGAACCTGCAAAGGAGGAAGGCAAATAGTAAATTAAAAGTTGAAACTAGCAGAATACAGGCCATAAATGTAATGAGAAGCATTTTTCAAAATCACTTAGTAAACATTGCAATGTCCTGAGGAGACCTCCACATGGAGGAGAGTTTCCGTTATCGGAGACTTTCAGGGAAGGGCTCAACAAGCACCTGCCAAGGTCAACTGACACAGCTAATTCTGCTTGTGACTCATGCACAAAGGTGATGTGGTCATGCTGAGTTACTGAGTACAAGGAAGGGATGCCAGGATCCTTGGAAATGAATGCTTTGAAACATTCAAGGGAGTGATCCTCAGTGGTAGGCTCTGGGAGAATCCTGACTGTCCCAGCCATATTCAGCATGGTTTGGCATGGAAGGAAGCTACTGCAGTGCAAAAATACATTTTTGCTTCTTGGAGTGCCTTGGCATTATGAGTTTGCAGCACGGTCCATTTTAGGTTTTCATAGTGGTCTGCAGATGGTTATAAAATGGAAACTTGTGCTCTTCTATGAAAATGGTAAAATCTGCAGAGGGATGTGTGACAGTCCTCTATCAAAGACGTTATTGGGAAGAGTAAAAGCAGTTAATTAAGACTGTCATTCCAGCTGAACAGTTACTTTATCCCATTGTAACAGTCAGGAAATATTGTTTATTCAGTTATGACTGTCCTGGAAATAAATCTGTTCACTCACCAACTGAGGAGCACTGCTCAACAAGCTCCCTCTTGGATTTGTGTCTACGAAACCAAAACACTATTTCTAACAGTGTAGATTTCTTAGTAAAAATATTACCTCTCTGGCAAATAACGGGGAAGACTAAGAAGAAGCAAACAATTATGTAACTACTGTTTCTGAAGATCATAATCAGAGCATTTCTCTTGTAAAGTGAGAAATGCTAGTTGTTTAAAGACCTATTGTACTTCAATATATATATATATGTATATATATATATATACACATGTATATTGAGCTTAAATCTTTTACAGTTGTTTTCCTTTTGGCAAGTCAGATTGGTTACTTTATTTGCTTGATGGGGATATTTGGAGGAAATGGGGAGGTCTTGATTGTACAATGTAACTGTTTTCAGCATGCTTTGGTAAAGTAGTAAACTTTAAACTTTGGTAAAGTAGTAAACAAGTCTTAAGGAGAAGTTAGCATTTTAGTGAAAAAAAATCCTATGGCAGCCTTGATGACCTTGGAAGAAGAAATTAGTTTGTTCAGCATAGAAGAACATGACAGAAAGCTTCCAGTTACTTTTGAGTTAGAGAAAACATGAAGATAGTTTTAATGTATTTCTAATAAATCAGAATGACTTCACATTATTTTGTGTACTACATATTTATAGTACAGCTTTAAATCTTTGGAATGAGGTAGGCTACGATACATGTTGGAACTGTCTAATCTGTCTATCAGATGATATAATACAGAGGTCCTGACCGCTGAGGTTGCTAAAGATCCACAAGCATACCTCACAGAAGAATTTTTAACCTCATTCTTCTGCTAAAATAGATTTTAGATATTTCTGGAATAAGTATATTCTGCTGAAGCAAGTTCTTTCTAAAGATTTGGTGTTATATAGTGCTCTATCTCATTTCTGTCCTCAGTTGTGCACTATTAACTGTATGGAGTAAATTGATAGGACTTCACAGGAAGCTTTAATTCAGTAGCTGGTGAATGATTCAAATGTGAATATATAGGTTTTGTATTTCAAAATACACCAGATAATTATTAACAAAGACTGATCCTTGCTTTTTTAGTATACAAGGCACACCCGGGTTCGTAGGTATTTTGATCATTTTTATATACTAATCATTAGAATTATGTAATGTTCTTTCTAAATTTGTTGTTTTCATGTCACATTAAGTACCAAGTTGTCAAATGTCATCATACAGATAGAATTTCCGTCCATTTTTCTTTAATAATCTGAATAGCCAACTAATGTTAACATGACACCTTTTCTTAGGGATAGTTAGAGCAAATGTAGTGGAGTGTCAGCTTCCCATTCCGAGTTTTTTTTTGTGTAGTCTTCTTTCTTTGTGTCTTGATGCCTCCAGTGGAAGTGTGTATATCGCAGGAATGGGACCATTCAGCTAGGTGCACAGGAAGTGTTTTACTTCTAGTTGGTGATGTGTAGGTATTAGCATTCGAAGCTCTCGTTTATGTCTTACAAATGGCTCATATGGTTCAGAAGAGAAGATGAAAGGCCTTGAATAGGGTTAAGTGAAATCTCTGTGGTGACTCTAAAGTAATCCTTAATGGTCATGTATTTGTAAAACAAATAATGAGGAAAAACAAACAAACAGAAAAAACACCTCTTTTGTACTGGGATCAGATATGTGTGCAAGTATACATTGAAAATGGTTCTTTTTCCCTCTTACCCAATGGGTCAGTGTTAGTGTCTGTAGATATGCAAAAAAATGCAAATATACATTGAGAGTAGTTCTTTCTCCCCTCTTACCCATATGGTCAGGGTTAAGGTCAGGAGGTATTTGTTTGGAGATGATGGTTACATTGTGTAAAATTGCTTAATGAGCTTAGTGAATGTTGAAATAAGCTTAACAAGAGAGGAGTAGTAGAAAGATATCTAGCAAAATGATCTAGTTTGCTTCCAATAACTTTAAGAGGAATCTTAAAAGATCTCTGATAAGGGAGCAATCCTGAGTGATGCTTTACCTCCTAATAAAAGCAAAAAGTGGTAGTTATTTTTTTGAAACCTTGAAGACTGCTACCCACTCCTAACTCCAGCCTCCTACCATTTGTTATGCATTGCATATGTGTACGATACAAAATGAAGCCATGTTTATAAACTTTTAGACTACAGACTGACCTGAATCTGTGCTGGAAAAAATGCTCAGGAGTGTAATAATATAGAGGTTTTGGTCAAGAGATGAAATGAGAAGATGTTATGTACACATTTGGTATGGTACTTCTCTTTGAGGGAAATGTTCCTATGAAACTGGGGATAAATAAATGTGTCTACAACATGCATAATATTATCTGGAAAAGAATAGAGATTCTGATTATACTGAAAAATAAAGAATCTAAATCATTTGGAAATTTCAGAAAGATTTGGCTCAAGTTTCATTGACCTGATTTCTAATTTTGCCCTTCTTGGTTCTCTGAAATATCCATTGAATTATGCAGATGTAATAGAATTGCAATCTGTAGCTAGATTGTCAAACAGTGTAGCTGGAAAAAGCAAAATGTGCTCACACATCTAAAATCTTTTATTTTGGGTCAAAAACTTTCCCAACAGTCTATATTCCACATTCCATTGTGGAATCTCCTAAAAAATATTGTCACATTGTTCACATTACAGTAATGTTCAAGGTTACAACAGGGTTGTTCTTCAACCCTGTTGCAAATCAGGATCATTACCTGATTTGCAACATGGCTGTTTGGTTAAGTGGCACAGAGTAAGGTGAAAGACCTAGATCTGTATTTGAGAGAGTGTACATGGTGCTCAGGATATAGGCGTCCTGCTCCATGACTAGAGCACTTGTACTCCAACACAGGCTACTGCAACAAAAATAGTTTACTAAGATACTTCTGAATCTACAATAATCTGCTGCATCAGCAGTGTTTTTTTTTTTTTTTTTTTTTTTTAAAGAAATGGACCCCTTGAAACAAAACCTCCAAGAGACCTCTGTCTGTCCACATTTTTTTTTTAATGAGTAAATAATATTTTAGGTAACAGCTGAAAAGAGAGTCTATCTAAACTTTCATCCAGAAGACAGCCCAATGATATTTTTTTGTATTTCTGTGGATGAATTTAGCTACTTTTCTCTCAGAAAGAGCACAGCTGTGACATGTGAATAAGAAATGCTCTGAGATTTTAGTGATTAGTTGATTTGCATCTTCAGCTGAAAGGAAATTCTAACTAATTAATGGACTCAATTACACTTGTTTCAATTTAAATAAGCAAGCCTAAAAGCTTTCTCTGCACCTCTGTTTGTTTAAGTTGGGTTTGCCTCTTTGATCTCATGTTAACATACCTTAATGACAGGTAAAGATTGATAATGGTGTATTGTAAAGTTCAGGTAATAAATGGTGTTTTACTCATAATAATGCTGAATAATGTACTTTTTATGACCCAGTTTGATGGAAAATTTCCTTGTCAACTCTGCCTAATTGTCCAAACAAAACCACCCATTACTTAAAGAACTACATGTCTAACCTAGACACATTAATTAGGGTCATGACTGAGCTACGCAAAGGAATATAGTAACACTTCAGCTATCTTTAAGTATGATCTTTGGATAGCAGTCCTAATGTTAAACTGAAGTTTAATGGGGGAGATGTTTACACTACCCTTTTGTAGCTCATGGACATATGTTGGAATCCATCCATAGTGGCTGGGTGATGGGAAAACAACATCTCCCTGAAGGTCTTTAAAGGTCATAAACAATATTAGTCTGAACATCAGAGATCACAACATCAAGTAAACCTGGACGAAAAAGAAGGAAAAGAGTTTTCTGGGTTTTCATCCAATCAGAAGTTGAAGTCAGTAAATATCATGTTCCATTGAACTGAGGGTTAAAAAGGGGGTTAGTCTTCAGCTGTCAACATCTTGCAATCCTGTACATCAAAGTGTTGTGCCAAGCCCTCCATGAGTGCTGGCACTCTCACAATACTTCATCTGCTTTGAAGTTTCAGGGATTTTTGCTGATAATGTAGCAAAATTACAGAAGTAACACTATAGCCTTGAAAACAGAAGTTCAAATTTCAGAAAATTCTCATTTGAAAATTTAAAGTGTTCAAAACCATTTTAGGTGTGGAGATTTTTTTTTTTTTTCTGCGCTGAGGATTCAGCACATGCTTAAAGTGTGAGACTCTGCAAGTATTGGTTTAATTTGTAGTAGGAAATTTCATGTTTCTGACCAAGGATTAAGAAACAATTTTTAACTCATTTGGGTTTATGCTGCAATTGAAAGTAAATGTTTGCAGTAATGTGTTTTATATTGATTCAAATCTTCGGTCCTATTCTACTGTAGCCTTTCCTCTTTCTTGCAGGACTAACCTGCACAAATTAATAACTCTTTGCATATTTAGTTGCCTTACTGTTTTCATTGGTGGGTTACATGCATGTCTTTCTTTCTTCAAAGGAAAGAATAGCATGTTCCCTGTTTTGATTTGTACATTAAAAAAAAAAAAAAAAAAAAAAAAAGACAAAATTACAGGTGTTCCTGTTATTTTATGTTTAAAAAGTGATACTGAATTCTCATTGTCTAAGTTTCCTTGCACTTGTGCTGAATTTTGTGGGAAGTTGAGGCATGACAGGCTGGTTAGGGCTAACAGCTTCCAATTACTTGTGATTACTTTTGTGATTACTTGTGACTCCAATTACTAACCTGAAGGTTAATGCAAGAAATAAAAGCAAACAAACAAGCACTCCACTTCATTCTTTATTTGATATCTTTGCATTATTTTCCCTTTTATTATTTATAGAAGTTTAATTTGTAAATCAGAGCAAGCAGATATACTTAACCACATCCCCTGGTGGTACTTTGACTACTTGTTTTGGCATTGCATGATGGAGAAAGCAGAGGCTACTTCTGCTCCCCATGATGAAGTCCATGAGGACTTTATCATGCCTCTTGGTGAATCTGATCATGATGATTAGATTTCACTTGAGAATCCAAATATAGGCTAATTTTGTACATTTGTTAAAGCCTTTAGGGTACAGTCATATGTTAGACTACTTGGAGAAAGTTTTCCTCCTTCATGTGATATGATATCCTTCAGGAGAACGCAGGACAGTTTTTCTTTAGATTCAGCTATGGACTTGTGGGTTACAGGTTGTTCTCCAAGCTCGTTGGGGAGTTCCTGTAAATAGCAGTACTCTAGCTAAAAGCCAGGAGTGCTTGGTACAGTGTTGTTGTTTTTTTGTTTGTTTCATCCCTCTGGGAACACAGGGGCTGCTGAGCCATTTTAGAGGAGTGTACTTTTTGAAGTAATGGATGTGTCAAAGGAAAATTTGTACAGGTTTGTAATATATACATACAGTTCAAGACTAATGGAACTGTAGAAAGCTTCTTGATCTGTTAATTAGTGATAGGGGTATGATACAGGAGTTTCATATTTGTTTTCTTATTACAGAAAGGTCGAGAATATATTGTATATAATTGTGATATAAATAAAATAAGAAATACCTTATAATATAGCAGAGAATGTTGATGTCAACAACATTGTTGATGTTGATTTTCAAATCCTTCTGTCCCTCACAGCTGTAAGGCAGTCAATAAATTTCCAATGGTGAGTCAGATATTATGCAAAAAAAAAAAAGTGTCGTATTGCTTATGCAAATTTTGTTCTAGAAATCACTTAACTACTCCTATTAAGAAAAAGCACTCAATTTCTTTTCCTATGTCATATCTGACATAGGAAAACCTATATACGGAAACCTATATATAGGAAAACCATGTATATGTCATATAATTTAATGCTGGTTAAAAACAAAACAAAAACAACGGCAGCAACATAATTCGATTTCTTTCTCTTCAAATGGAAATCTGTTTCTTAATTTGTCTGTTATGATCATTGAAGGAGTTAAAAACACTAATAAGCAAAGTACTAATAAATGCTTCTTAATTAGAAAATAATAGAAAGTAAGTCAAAATACAAGTTTTGTATTCACATTCCTTTTTCTTTTAATTCTTATAACCTTATGCCGACCTCCAAGCAGAAGCACCCCATGACTCATTCATGTAAATGTTCTGATGGCTGTATTAGTGTAGCCTACGTAGAATTCTTTGGTCAGGGTGTCCTTGTATTTGATAAGTTTAACAAAATTTGTTCTGTATTGGTGGCACTTGAAGTAATAACAGCAATACTATGTGAAATCTAAGTAAATCTGATTTCAACAAATTCTCATTATATATTAAGCAAAGAAAATATAAAACTATCTAGCCCAATATGAATGTGGTTCTCAATGGAGCCTGCATTTAACAATGCCCTATCTATAGCGAAATAAAAATTGTAATGAAAAATGAAAACATGAGCTTCCAAAAGTAGACTATGCTGTGGGACAAAACAATTTTCTAATGAGAGGTTTCCTTGATGCAGAGGTCAGGTCCTGTTGAAAAAACAATGCTCACTTTTCTAAGTACCTTACAAGCAAATGTGATATTGCTGATTTAAGAGAATGTGTATTCTCTCCCACTGCCTCCATGCAACTAAGCATTTGTTGGGTCTTGGAAACATCAGCTTTGGTGAGAGACCGAGTGTATCAGCATGCTTGGAATAAAAAGAAAAGCACCTCCAGAAAAGTAGTGCTTTTTTCCTTTTTCTCTCTGTTGTTTTCATACAGTACTAAGAGTATATAAGATGTTATGCCAAAAGGGATTTGTCCTTTTTATCTAGTAAGAAGAATGCTTTTGTTATTTGCATTTCTGAATTGCTTAGCTGCCCAAGCATGCTTTATGTGTGCTGCTTGAAATGTGTCATTGGATCACGTGAGTGCTGTTCTCTAGCTGATGTTGGACTTCCTCCAACAAATATGGATTATGTTAAAGTAGGTTCTGAATTGACGAGGATATGTTAATAACTCCCAGATGGGCATCTTTGTGCAGGGAAATACAAGCAGTGTATGGCAGGAGCTAGTGTTTGGCAGGTCCATCATTCCGTCATTAAAGGCCACATTATTACTTACAACTCTGCTTGCATGACAATTGCTTGCATAAACTTAGTCTCTCAATAACAAATACACACAATTTGCTTTTAGATATGTTTTCCTCTTGCAAGGATTTTTTTTTATATGCCAGCTGGTTTTTCCTCCTGTTTAAAATATGGATTTTTGAAAATGAAATAATAGCATGAAATAAACACTTAGGTTCCACAAATTCATGGTTAAGATCATTTTTTTCAGATGTATGATAGAAGCACAAAATACTTGCACCTTACTTTTTTTTTTTTTTCAGTCTATTATTCAAAGCTTAATGCTAACTCAAGAATTCTGGTTGGATCAGCACATTTTCACTGTGTTTATTTAAATTGTATTTATAATTACAATTGGATATGCTATGTTTAAAAAAAAAAAAGTTTATTTCATTCTCTAAGGGGGTTTGTAGCCTTCCTATGAACGGTTAAAAATAATGTTTTTCACTTAGTTGCATGGATAAAGTTGTTATGATTAGATAACTATATAGGCAACATACACGAGTATGAATTATACAATAAAAATGTTTGCTATTTGCTATGCATCTTGATCACTGCACTTGTGCTTCATTTATTAATCCATTTCACCAAAACATTCCGAAGCTCTGTTCAAAGCAAACATCTGCAAAATGTCTCTGGCTGGAAAATATTCCTTCCTTCCTTTTTCACCCAGCATTTTTTTTTTTTTTTTTTTTTGCAGTTCTACCCCTCCTAAATATCAAGTCATGAACCTGAAAAGAAATGCAAAAGCCACACCAATTTTTGAGGTATCAAAAAAAAAAATTAAAAATTAATTGTATCTTTCACTGCTAGCTAGAAGTGGAGTAAGGGCTTGGGATTTGGGAAATGGGATACTTTGGGATTCCCAGTTTCTGTTCTTATCTTCAGTCCTAGAGCCTTGATTCTGGGAGTGGATCCTATAAAGCTGGACTTCTGGTAATGATTTGGGGAGTAGTTCCCAGGTAAGATGATATAAATAACATGGGCAATAATATAAAAAAAATATATATAGTGAATGTCATGAATGTTTTTATCAGTTGCCTAGGCCATTCTGCACCAAAGTCAGATCTTTACCTCATTTTAATATACTCTCAAAAGCATGCATGTATATTTTCTCACTAATGCACTTATGCTCAAACCTGGATTTTGACTGGCATATCAATGATGATGATTACTTCACCTTTTTTATTAAGAACAATGAAGTATACGTTTTGCAATAATCTCATTGAGCCAGCTGATGAGAATTTGCATTTCGCAGTACATTCTGGAGAATTCTGCTGTGCTGGGGCAGTTGATGACCCAAAACATCAATACCATCCAGTGTCTGGAATTGACCCAAGCAACAAAGATACTGTGAGGGCTTCACATATTTTTGTACTTCTCCAGTCTCTTTCTGCATGTTATGATATTATTACTCTCAATCTGGCACTTAATTTTCTTGGCTCTTAAAATGAGTGTTGTAAGAGCAGTTGAATGTAATATGTGGTATTTTAATATTGTGACTCTTAATGCTACATAAAACCTTTGTTTCCTACAGGTTTATTGAGCTGGTGTATTAGATTTCCTGCTGCATGAGCAAGAAGATTATGGTGGCTTACGTCTAAGTGTACTTTTGGGAGGCATTTTGTATTTTCTCTATAAATAGTCTTTCTAAAACACAATTGTGAAACTATTAATGTTTATATCACATTATACATCTCTCTAAGTTTACTGTGCTGAGTATACAGTGTGGTAGCAAGAGGAAATCTTTTTGTCTAAGAAACATGTTCAGAATTGTCATTGTTAAAAGGCTACTAAAAGGCAGGATTGTTATATTTATCTTTTTATCTGTAGGGTGTTTTTGGCTTGTTACACGGAGTCATTCCTGTTTTCAACAATAGTAAAATTGCATCTCTTATGGAGTTAAGCTCTTCAATAGAACTTAAAAATGTTAAACTTCCAGCAGAAGTGTGGGCATCCTGGCTATTCCTTTTTTGTCGGAAAAATGTCAGATGAGTCTACTGCAGTTATAAGCTCTTCACAGATAAACCTTGGACTTGGGACTGAGAGCATGTGCATAGTATAACTTGTATTTTACACTGAATATTTTTTTTCTTAAGAAAAAGAAAGCATTTATTATGTAATTTAAAGAAAAAAGCAATGGAAACATCCTTCATCCTAAAATAAATGGAAAATATATGTAGGTGGAAGGAAGCAGAGGAAGTTCATATATGTATTATATTACTGATGTATATTCTGTTTTGAGAATAATTTAATGAGCAATTTCTTCACAATTTATAAGAAGATGCCACAGGCCTAACTCTTCAAGGTCCCTTGGAACCACTTATTCATCCGTATGTGAACAGCCAGTTTCATTATTTTTAAAAACAGAACATGAATGAAACAAATGGTTAGTGTCGCTCTGTCCAGCAAAATGAAAGATTATCATCTCAAGCAGTGGCTGTCAGGTGGACCAGGTCCAGCTCTGCATCCTCCTTGGGTTTAGATGCAGGGTGATGTGTGGGTAATCTGCAATTTGCTGGGGGCATCGTTAGCTGGCTCTGCCTCCAGGGTAGGATTTGAAGCAGGCCTGGAGCAGCTGTGTGCCAGGTGGGTTGGGGAGGGATGCTCGATGCCCCACCATCACCCACTGGAGGTGGTGCCAAAGCCCCGGTGACATGGAGGAGGCATTAGGTCACATGAGTTACATTAAGTGGCAAGTGATAAATTCAAGATGACAATTCAAAACAACCGTGTTTCTCCCAGTAATTAATTCCAGTGGTGCCTGAGGCAGTGCTTAGTTGCTACAGCCATTGTGGCCAAAGCTGAGCAGCTAATGAGAAAACATTACAGTAAGGATTAGGGGCCAGTGCATTCTGGCAGGATGAGGTCACTATGATTAGAAAGTATTAATGCAGGTTTACTGTGATAAACTATGACAAAGAAACTTTGTGTTATTTGTGAGTGGTTAAAATGAAGAATTTTTTTTAGTCATTATTTTTTTCCCCTCAAGTGGCTTTTACACGCTGCTTGGTCCAGTGGCACCAAGCACTGCATTGGTCCTCTCACATGCAGTCCAGGCCAAAGCTAGTAAATTGCTGCAACCAGACACAAATTCTTTCTTCCCTTTCATTTGTTCTAATTACTTTTGTCAAGTAATAGTAAACACTCAGCTTAGAGGATTGAGTTTTGCTGTTGTTACCTATGATTAGAAAGAATGATGAGAAAATAACACTTCCATGTTCAGCATCCTCCTGCCCTCAGTCAGCAGTGGAGATGTGGTTGCACGGTATTGGCTAGCAAAAGCCAAGCAAGTGCTTCCTAAAACTTCCACTGTCTTAGGTATGAGGAAAGGCTGCCTAAGAATAGAGTTTTATAGGTAAAGTCCTTCACTGTTGCTGCAGCAGCATGTTTGACTGAGTTATTTGTGAAGAAAAATCCACAGACAGTGGAACTTAAAATAAATAAATAAATAAAGTAATGTTTCTCTGAGATTTTCCCAGGCTGTTAACCCCCATAGCTGCAGATTTGCATTATGAATAACTACAAGTGCTGTGAACTATCTTAATGGAAACCCATGGGTTATAATGTGCTTATTAAACGCTTTTACCAACAGACTTGAAAAAGTGTTCTGCTAATTATGAAGTGATACTTATCTCATAACTGTTTCATGTTAATTGCAAGGATATAGATGAGATAGATTGCATGTTGTGGCATCCGCGTTTTTGTTGTCTAAAGCCTAACAGTTATTTTCACATTTTGCTTTGTTTTCTTGTTACCATATTTATGCAACAAACACTTTTCATCTGAAAGCACTGCAAATACTTCAGTACAAGTACTTCCGTAGGGCAGATAAAAATAGTATTTAATCAGAACGGTAAGACTTGATCTAGTCCCAAATGTCAAATGATATAACTAACTAGCAAGCTTGTAACCAAATCTTTATATTATCTCAGAAAATATGTTTCAAGTACTATGTACTATTAATGTTTGTACCCTACATCTTATATTAAAGTACATACCTTTATCTTTTAACATCAATTAAAAAAAAATCAGCAATACATTATGCATTTTCTGTTGTATTTCACTCACCTAACTTGTACCTTTTATAACAATTTCCAGAATACTCATAGAAGAAAACATAATACCATATATTTTTTTCTCTCATTCAATTATTTTTATACAGCATTGAACTAATATAGTGAAAACATGCAGTCTCTGATAAAAACAAACAAACAAACAAAAAAACAACAACCTTAAAAGTGATGTTTGAGGTCTACAGTTACATAAGTATATGTATATATAAAATATGAAATACGTTTTCATAATCAGACTTGCAATGACACTAATATTTCTCTGATGAGCAGTGGAAGTATCATCAAGGGTAATGTGCAATAATATGAGCTGTAATCTAGTAAGTGTCAATGGTTTCCATGGTACTAAAATCTTTTTGAACATGTTCCTATTTCTGTTTGTATAACAAGCTTGTCAGTTTGCACAGGTTTCATTCATTTATTTGTGTAGTTGCACAGTGGACAATTATTTTATCTTCATTTTCAGGCAAAGGATAAAATATCCCATAGTTTAATCTCCGTAACACACAGACATAGAATTTTCATGAATTGGAAATTGTAGTTAAAATATATTAAATGCGACAATTAGGCCCTATTGCCATTTATTTTTAATGTTTAAAACACATTTAGGCCAAAGACTTTAAGAGCAAATTAATCTCTAAGTGGGACAATTAAAACCCAGGGTTAGAGCTATTAGAATTCTAGATAAATTCTGGAATTTCTGTAGATTCCTAGAATGTTACTGCGGTGATGAAACAGTCACGTTATTATCTGTGTTTCAGAGGAAAAAGCATGCCTTTCATGGAAGGCATGGGGAAAATGCTTTTTGGCTACCCATTTGAACTCACGTTGGAGTATGCCATTTGAAGAGGGATGAACAAATGTGTAATGGTGTTCAGATGAATAGGAGTGCATTCACCACATCAGCAGGTAAGATCTATGTAGTGCTAATTGCTAGTCATTTACAACCCACGTTAGATCAATTTGCTCATCAGGATTTTGTGAGCATAATAAAATGTGAGCAGGTGTAAGAAATCTTTGCGTAGGTTTTCTATTTGCAAAATACAACTGTTGCAAGTCTTCATTTCCATGGCAGGCATATTTGATTGTCCTATCTTATGGCTCCTGAGCCAAAATAAGGCTTCTGATAAGGCTTCTGAGACTAATATACAGTAATATTAATGTAGAAGAGAATGTCTACAGATGCCGTAGTGTTTAAGAAAGAAATTGTCATGAAGATAGTTTTTTACATGTTTTTCATGTCTTTCTCTGGAATTTTATAATTAGTGAAGATAGCTATGTTTTGCTACTATTTAAATTATGAAATGCTTAGGAATAGTATTGTGAGAAATATTTCGGATAGGTTGAAGTGTTTGGCTCTAAATGGATTATAATGTTCCATATTTCATATTTTATATATTTATAAAATATATAAATATTTTTAATATATTTCTTGTTAAACTGGAGTGCCTGGAAAACAAATTGACTGTAAGTTTTTGAGAACTTTTAAAAATTATTCTAATAACCATTCCAAAATGTCTCATTAATACAACAATGATCATATCAAATAAAGCCTCAGTATCGCTTCCAGTTTTAAGTATGAGTAATTAGGAACGCATTAAAAGTAATGCGCATAAAAACTTTAAAAATAGATTTTCAGATGTCTGTGGGATATGTTCTCACACCAGAGGACGGCCAATGAGTCTGGGCTTTAATTCTGATAAAAATAAGCCACAGTATAGTTTAAATACAGGCTTTTTATTGAATCCCAACTACTGAATTTCACAACATCAAAATAAATGTTTTATTCCACAGATTTAGGCAGGTTTTGGAAAGTCTGTGTCTCTCTCTTTTTTTTTTTTTTTTTTTTTTTTTTTTTCCAGAACAAGCTCACAAATTTATTAATAGTTCCTACTTTGGATCCCAATGTCAAACCCATATGGTTGGTAGGAAAAGAGAAGCTTGGAAACATTTTTTGCTGTGTCATATCTCTGGTTTATGCTTACTAGTACCTACATTTTGTATTCTTTTTCCATCCTTTAGTACCTGAAGCTATTTAGTGCAGTGAACGTGGGGCTGGCTGCACACATAAACACTGAGAGATGACAGTGTTTGCTGCAGTGGGAAACCAGGGAATATATAATTGCATTGTTGTCTCTTGTTCCGTTCCCACATGTAACTTGCTTAAATGTCACTGCAAGCTTCAGGCTCTCACTCTTCCTTTCGCTGTGAGCCTTATCCGACCCACGCTCAACCATCGCGAGTGCAGAGCCTGAGCCAGTGCCCAACACCCCTTGGGGATTCATATTCAGGCATCACTGATCGTTGACCTGGCTATTGTTGTTTGTGATACTTACTGGTAAACTTTTGTAATCAATACAACATCAGCCCGCTCAGCTCCTGGGAATGGAAACCTGAAGCAGCACACTTAATCTTGAGCTCCTGCTCCCTGCTCTGCTGCTAAACCAGGCGGTTGGCCTCCGTGATGCAGCATGATTGCTGCAGAAGTCAGGAGAGAGCTGGCTTGGCAAGTGCTGATGGATGGCTGCTCATGATGAAGCACCTTGTCCATCCAATGAGAGGCGTTAATAATGATGGACCATAACTGTGGGCACAAAAAAGCACATAGCTTGTTCATGGACTTGCACAGTGAGAGCTGGAGGGTGCCATGCAGTAATTTGGAGCAAGTCTTTAGGGAAACGAAGAAAAAAAATGAAGAAAGTGAGGTCTCATTAAAAGTTAGAAAAACCTTCCCATTCGTTACAAAATTGGAACATTTGCTGTAAATATGTCACTGTGCATGTATTTCCCTGCCATTATTCTTGTGTTGTGTCTTTTCCTTGAACTTAAATAAGAGTAGCTACATTGCAAATTGAAGAAAACAAGAAATGATCCTGAAGGCTATTATATTAAAATCAGAAAATACGATCTCTACAGGAATTTACTCAAATTTATATGTTCCACTGCCAAATACCATATTTTGCCTGAAATCAGTGATATGGGCTGAGCCCTGGTACTTTGGTATGTTTGGCAAAAATTAAATTTTTCCCCTTTAGAAAGGGGAGAAATCTTTGTGAATTAAATGGATTGTGAAAAGCTCACCTCTTACTGGAGACAGCTTTCTACTAGATTTGGACCTTAGAAAGAAAATGCTAATGTAACCAAATAATCACTTCTGGGTACATCTAGGTGGACACATGATTTTTATCATGTTTAAGTGTTATCCAGTGCTTTTATTGTACAGGTTTCCCATATCTCATCTCCTCTGTCTCCTACAGATATAGATTGCAATATCACTGCCACACCCTCAAAAAACAAAAACACCCAACAATGGAAACAAAAAACACACCCAAAAACAATGAAATCTGTCACCAGTTAAATGCTAAAACCACAGGCCATTCAGACCTCAGCTCTATTGCTCTGTTTTGCAGCAGATTCAAGGAAGAGTACTGGTGGTGTTTGTGGACCAGGATATTCACAGCCATGCAAGCACTTCTTGCAGATGCAAAACACCCCTGGGCTTCTGCATGGGAGCACCTCTATATTTACTTGTATTTTCAGATGTATCAAGCAGCTGTGTGTGAGTAGCTGTTGTTAATGTCTGTAGTGAGAAGGACATGAAAGCTGGTGAACTGTCTCCAACATTGTTTTTAAATTTTCCTCTTAGTTATGTTTGCAAACAAACATAGCTGTGGAGAAAAATTTTAATTACCTTAGAAATTATGATCATGCAATTTAATGTTTTACAGCTGAAAATTCAGCTATATGGTGAAGTGTCCATTTGAATCTTGATACCTTTTTGATTGTGGTATTTCATATGCTCGAAAACTGTTGTGTAGGCGGCTAGAGTTTTGCTGCAGACACCTGCAAGTTTCCTATTTCAGTCCAATAATTTGATATTCAAAACAAGACCAATTTCTCTTTTCTAAAAATAGATTGAGTTATCTGATTATTAAAATAGTATTTGTGTGATCTTCCTAGTTTTCTGCTAGCGCCACATCGATGGCTTTGTAATATTTAATATACTTTTCATGAAAATATATCAAAATTCTCTGTTCTTCTCATTCCTAATGCATGGTGATGAGATTTTCAATAGACCTTTACACATCATTATGGGAACATCTACATTTATGCAAAAGTAGCTTTATGAAAGGGAAGGGGTTGGAAGGCAGAGTTGGCTGATAAGAGTTGAAACTAGACTGTTAAGACCAATTAGCTTCAGCTGAATGTAGGCCACATCATTCCTGGTCATGACTGTGCTTAGACTTGTGAGTTTCCCGCACACGTCTCCAGAGTATGGCTCACTGACAGTGACTGTGCTGGTGTTTGGTATTTTTGTTTCCTTGTGCTACATGTTGGGTTTGTGTACAGGTTTTGAAAACAAATAAAAAAACACAATCAACAAAATACATTTTTTTTTTCAAACAACTGAATTTTGATTAACAGAATTTAGATGCTGTGTTGGGTTTTATTACTGTTATTTTTTAACTGTTCCATTTTTGTCTACAAAGGCAATGCAGACTCTTGGGGTAACCTACTGGTCACTTGAGCCAAGGTCAGAGGCATTAGCTCCACCTGTAAACTGGGAGGACAAATGGATGTGATTTAACAGGTATGGGAATCAGGAAAAAAATATATTTTGACCAAGGTGCTTCTGCAGCACCTTGTAGTCTCTTACTGCTTGTTCCTCCTACTGCAGCACCTCTATTCACTTAGCATAGTTGCTCTAAAATGCTTGAAAATGACCTCTTACAAAAATGTTAAAAATAAATAAATAAATAAATAAATCACTGGCATCCTCCTAAGTGTGGATGATCTTGCACCATTTCTTTTCATGCTGAAATATGCTTTTCTTGATTTTTAACTAAGGCAGGAGGCAAGAGCACAATGCCAATGTGCATATCTGCGAATACTTCAAGAGACTGTTAAGAACTTGGAGAGTTTTTCAGTCAGAAAATTTTAACTAGGGAGAAATTTTTGGATAATAACTGCCAGCAGTTTTTAGTAAATAGCAGACACAATCACGGGGCACATTCCTTCTTTCTGTACCATTACAGCAGTGTCCAACAGTAATGGCTGCAGTTTTTAGGCATTATATTGTTACTAAAGAGCTCTAAAGCACATTCACAGGCCCCAACCAAATGGCAAAAGCAAAAAACTTTGCTTGAAAACAAAAACAAAACAAAAAAGTAAAAAGAAAAAAAATCTGCTTCTGAAGTTGAGCTGAGGCAGGAGGTGCTGCTCTCCCTGAGGTAGGACTCCTGAGCCACCAAAACAATGCAAAAGATGCAGTGAAGTAGGAGCTCTGTGCCACAGTTGCCCTAAGGGAAGACATTCTTCCTGCCCAAGAGCAAAAGCAGCAGAGGGTAGAGAGCATGTCTGCAACCCATAAAAATTGGAAAGGTACAACAATTAGGGATCATATTGATATGGTCTTTAGGGTGAATCAAGGAAACCCAATTGGAATGAAGCTGAGTATCACAAAAATTTACCTAAGTGTAAGGTCTATTAGGTTAGGGATCAATTGTAGAAAGGAAATTGTGAAAGCCTATTTCTTAAGACTTTTAAAACTGAACAATTCAAGACCCTGGAAAATATACTGTAGATAGCATAATGTAATGACAGGAGGATAGAGTTACTTTAATAGGCTTATTTCATTTCTAATTCCTGTGAGTCAGTTAAGCTATTTATGCTTAATTTTAAATAGTTATGACTACAGAGTATAATCATCCAAATTGTAATAAAATCCTTATAACAGATAAAAATAAAAAAGTGATGCCTCATTTTGCTCAAATGAGCTAACCTACCTCAAAAATGAGTGACAATCCATGCTGCTGGGGCAGCAGTGGGGTCACCAATGATGCCTGTAAGTAATATTAAGTACTGTATGGAATTATACTTCTGTATTTTGTTTGTCCAGAAGCTAAATAAACCCAGTAACTAGGTGACTGGCTGGGAGGTATGTGCAAAGTGCCTGTGATGTGCCTAAATGCTTTGCTGCCAGGCGAGCACAGGGCAGAAAGGGCTGTGGGCCCATCCTTCCCAAGCAGCTGGTGATGTCTGCATCTGTTTGACCTTTGCTGCTGGGTGAGTGATAAATTAGTACAGCTCCCTTCCCTTTCCTCACAACCATAGGCATGTATAGTTATAAAGATATGCATGTTTATATAGTTGGATTTTCATTCAACCCCAGTTTTATTCTGTGATTACTCTTCCCCAACACTTTATTACTGATTTGATTTCAGAATGGGTAAAGACTGCAAAAATGCTCACATGAGTATTTATCTTGCCTTTTCTCAAATGCAAAAACCACAAACACTCTTCTGTAGAATTGTTTACAGCTATGTAGAGAGAGCTACTCTTATGTGTTGCTGATTGCTTTTTAGTTGATGCTTGGATCTCAGATTTAGAGCCCATTTTGTTTTTTTACAAAGCCCTGTTCTGAATTTTCTACAAGCAAAAATACACTGTTAACAATTAACATGGAAAAAGCTGCTTTGGATTTGTATTAAGAACTATTTTGGTGCTTGTAACTGTCTCATGCATTATATTTTTAATTTCCATCTGGCTAATCATACCAGTGTACAAGATGTATCATCCCATGAATGGTTATTAAATTCAGCACTAAACCACCTGATTGTGACAGGAAGAGAGAAATCTGAGCACAGTAAATTTCAGTTGGTTTAGAAATGTGTTTATTCATCACGTTTATTTTAATTAAAATGGAAAATAGTGTGAAATACCTTATTTTACAAAACAATAAAACATTACCTACTAATGGGTTAAAAATAAACAGAAGCCGTCATATAGAAGAAAAAAAAAGAGCTAAAGAAAGAGAGAAACGGTAATGACAGTTTTGAAGTATCCAGTACCTGTTGTGACAGGAATAGCAAATTAATTGGGACTATAACGGATTCTTTGTAAAGGTGAAGTAAACACACTTGACTGTATATTTTTCACCATCAGTTAAGTCTCAATTGGTTCTAAAAATAAACAGAAGACATTGAACAGTTTTAATGGATTTTGACACCTAGGTATTATGCTGTCACTCCAGTATAAATGAATCATAACTTTAGACTGCGCCAAGGAATTACTACACATTTGGAGAAAATTTATGGTGCACCAGGCTTTGAATCATGATGTGATATCAAAACTAAAGTCACAAGAGGAAAAAGTCTGGCATAAATTATTATTTATCCAAGCCATGCATACCCACAAATGCAACAGGTACGGATTACAGGGTTAGTTGGAAATGCCACTGTATTCCTAGGTGTTTCTGCCGTCCTGAGCTCTGTTTTGGTAAATCTCCCAGTGGGCTGCATCCAGAGCAGTGCTGGACAAAGTACTACGAGGACCAGAGGTTTGATGCTTCTCAGGGTTCAACTTAATCAAGGGTTTTACCAACAAAGCTAAAGGAAAGGAGAATTTCAGTAGTTGAAATTAACACAGGACTTGTAGATGAAGTTTTGACTCTGGGCTCAAAGACACATTAAGCTGTCTATGAAGTGAAGGACATCTGCAGAGTCACTAGCTGCTGATCTCCAAACTGGCCACATCATTTGGTCTGGACTCTTATACAGGTAGGTAAACACTTAAACTATGTTATACAGGCATACATACAATATTTGATGAAACGTTCTCTTAAATACTATTTGAAAAACAAACAAAAAAAATCAAAAAACAACCACAAAAAAACATAATTTTTGCAGTTGCTTAAATGACGATAGCATGCTTTTAATACTGATACTTTTAAGGAACATTGGGATATATAATTATTTCTCTATCAAATTATTTCTAAAAAATTTTCCTTCATTGTTTGGATTGTATGCAGTGCACAACTGTGTCGTAGTGACTTTTGTAAGTCCTTAGAAAAATATAATGTTCTTAAAAATGGCTTAATTCGTAACAGAAGTAGTTTTTAAAATATTTAATTTACAGTACTTCAGTTTCCTGTGCAGCCTTTCTTGAAAAGATCATCTGTTTGAGCATTTTTCTTTAAACCTTAGCCACTTCAGAGATTATTACAAAATACTGTGAAGAAATGGTCTCGTTTTTAAGTCTCTATTCAGCAAAAAGGAACAAATCCAGAGAAGATTATAAACAGAGTATATTTATATTTAGGAGTCCACAGTGTATTGGTTTAGAAAGCTTTTCTACATTCTAGCCATGGAGCTTTATAAACACAGATTGATTCATTATTTTTGATCTGCTGGAACAGTAATCATCCTCTTAATGGCTTTGGTACTCTTCCCTTCAAGCAGTGGTGTGATGCTGAACTACCTACAGCTGATCTTAAGGCCAGAGGCCAAATTTATGGGCGATAAAATGTTCTACCCTTCATTGAGCCCATCCTGCTAGTACTGCCTGTTGTTACTTCAGGCACTGTGGTTTTGCCTTTGCACAGGCATTGCCCCTGCAGGTCCTGGTGCTGCAGGAGGCCAGGTGTTCATCCTTCTCTGCCCCTGTCTTCCTCTGGGGCGTTTTGTCTATGGGCACCGCAGCTGCTTACTAGAGCTATTGATCTGGTACAAGATCTGGTACATTTGCTTCAGAAGGCAACTTTACGTGTGATTAACCAGGTTAGTGCCAAACATCTGTCATTCCGAAAAGAACTATGTACAGGATGACTTTTGGTGTGCTCTGTTGTTGATCTTGGGGAGAGGTTGAGGCTGGAAGGGACTTCTCAAGGTCACCTGCTCCCTGTCCGTGCTCAAGAAGGGCCACCTGCAGCAGGCTACCCAGAAACATGACACTACTACAATCTTCAGTCAAGGATTTGGCCAACCTCTTTTCAGTGGTTTGTGGGGACAGGACAAGGAGTAATGGCCACAAGATGAAGCACAAGAGGTTCCGCACCAGCATGCAAAAGAATTTCTTCACAGTGAAGGTGACGGAGCACTGGAACAGGTTTCCCAGGGAGATTGTGGCATTTCCTTCTCTGGAGATATTCTGGATGCTTACCTGGGCAACCTGCTCTAAGGAACCTGCTTCGGCCAGGGGGGTTGGACTCGATGATCTCTTGAGGTCCCTTCCAACCCCTGAGATTCTGTGGTATAAAATATCCACTATCTCAAGCTGGGTCATTCTTGGATGCAGTAATGCTAGTGTGTCAGCTGCTGGTGGACAAATCTGAGAGGGCCCCCAAAATTGGTGCAGGTGGGGTTGCTGTATGATTCCCCAGCTAATGTGGTGCTGGCAGTGTCCCCCTGGATGCAATGCTATGTGGTGAAGGTCGGTATCATAGTGTTTTGTCTCAGTCTGTAAGCAAGAGCACTGACACCTGAGAAACTCCAAGCAGATTCAGTTTTGTAGCTTGTCCAAACAGCAGAAAAGGAAGAGGTGGAAGATGTGTAACGTAGCATGATGAATTTCTCCATTTAATCATTTCTAACATGAAAATGGTGTTGTTTTTTTTTTTTTAAATATTGAAAAATTCTCATTTTGAGATATTGTAATACTTAAATTCTCATGTAATTGTCTCAATTCCTACAACATTATGCAACTTATAATAATTAATTAATGGTATTAATTAAAAAGGGTCTTGAAAAGAAACTCAGAGCATTCTCATGGTGTGGTTACTTTGCAGACACTCATTTTTAGGTCTTCCTTACTTCAGGCTTATTTGGGGCTTGGCAGCCCAAGAGGTATGATGCATTTCTTTTTACATAGAGAGTTATACTTAAGGATTATCAATTAATTTTTCATGTATGTCTTCAGTTTTATCTGCAAATTGTTCTGGTAATGAAGATGTACTGTTAAGTATTTATGGACTGTTTTTCTCTAAGGGAATTTTTCCAAATTTTTTATTCTTGTGTTCTACAAACTCTAAGGTATTTTGTTTTCATAAATTATGAAAGAAAAATGTCAAAAGTTATCACTGTTTCTGTGCTCTGCCTTTGCTGACAGCCGTATGATGCTCATTCAGTGCAGCAGATTGGGAGCTGAAAGTTTCATCAATAAATATGACTCTGATGGCTTCATGTCAGCGGTCAAGGTAATGGCCTTTTATCATCCTGGAAACACTTTCACAAGGTGCATGTATATTTTTTTCTTGAATACTTCTGAGAACTTTTTTTTCAACTTATATGCACTATTTTACTCATTATCCTGTGCAAGTGATATAATGTATTTTAAACAGAAGAAATGATGTAATTATTTTTACTTTTTTTTTTTTTTTTTACTATATGCTGAAGAATGAAAAATTGAGTAAGATATAATGCTGAAATGTTTTATTGTAAACTTTGTGATGAGAAGTATTATGTCTTATACTTTATAAAAATAAAAAATAAAAGGGAAACTTGGAACTGACCTATTTGAAAAAGTAAAAAATACAGTACTGAGAGGTATGCAGTATTAAAAATCATAAAAGTGTTATTCAGCTTTAGTTGGACGGGACATAGTTTTGAGTTTAGCTGATTTTTTATTATTGTGGTTAAAATATTGAATTTTTCATTGGATTTTCCAGTCCATTGTCCTACTAAAGAAATCAAAGAAATTTTGTAACCCATATAGTTACTGCCAGGAATAGCATACATTTATTTTGGAAAGAAATGAGCATTACAATGTTTCAAGCTTTTTTTTTTTTTTTTTTTTTTTTTTTTTTTTTTTTTAACTCTATTTGGTAATTACACATTAAATATTTCCTATTATTTAAATTGTTTTTTACAAATTCCAACTGTTTTTTTTTTTCCTAAGTGATCTATAAAATATACTTATCTTTAATTAAATATCATTTAATTATATCCACAAATACTTTTTTTTCTTCACATCAGTTACGTAATACTCGGTGCTTAGTCCTCAAGTAAATAAAAATCTAGGAAAGATGATACCTGCTTCTACAAAAACATTTGTCATTCAATGGCTGTTCTATTTTTGCTGAGTTTTAACATATAATCGGATTTATTTTAAATATCCACCTAGTTTTATGGTGTATATGATCTCAAAATGCTTTCTAATTTGCACAAATTTCTGTGTAAAATACGTATTCCACAGCATGTAGAAAACCAACAAATTTCAGTGAACTCCAACATCTGGATGAACTAACAGCTGCAAGTAGATTATCATGCTAGTGAAACTACTAGGAGATGCAGTTTTGGACCTACTTATATGAAGAACATGTGAAGAACATTTTTTTGTGTTAAAGCTGTGTTTCAGTCTTGGTTTCTTTTTTATCTTCATTCTATGTTTTTGTTGTTGTTGTTTTTTTAATTTATTAATAAATTTACTCCCAAGCATTTCAATAAGGATGTGTAGAATATCCATGAAAACAACCCAATTTTGATCATGTGTCCTAATCTCATCTAGTAGAACAGTAATTTCTTTGACATATTTGCACCTGGCATCCTTTTCCTAAAATGACATTTAAAATGCAAGTATCCAATCAGTGCTACAGCACCCAAATTCTGTAGGTGTAGTTGTTCCCAAGGTAAGCGCCCAGCAAGGCCCTGGGGGCTGAGCCCTTCATGCAGAGGGGATGATCTGTTTGCAGAGGACCTGCGAGGCCCTGCAGAACTCAGGCATCAGTTTGCATTTTCCCAAGCAAATTGAGGGGTACTTAGCTAAGTACGTTATGTTAGTAGCATACATGAACTGCTATTCTCTGTAGAGAATATGAAAATACCAAAAGTGGTTTTTACGAGCCAAATCTGTCTTTCCTGGTCTCTGAAGTGAACAGATCAGGACAATCCAGCTGGAGACCACCAGAACTAGCTGTTGTGGTCCTGGTTCTGCAGCAGACTTGTTCTGGTTTCAGCAACGCTGAGGCAAGCTTCTTATCCTTCTGCTAGTGGCAGAATTGAGGAGTTAAAATTCCCACCCTTGCATGCTGGCTGACTTAAAAAAAAAAAAAAAAGTAGAGATATGAAGCAGATAAAGCAACATTTTACTGAAAGTTCATTCATCAAAAAGCTGCATATTTTGAAAAGGGTAAAAGTACTACTAGACCCATCAGGGATAAGTAAAGGCTATATACTATAGATTATTTTAATCCCCTTGCTAGATATAAAAGGGATAATTACATATTTGTGGTTGAAGCCATGTGGTGGAAAAATCAATACAACTTTTTTGTATGACACTTCATTAGTGTGAAAAATTTTAAAAGCTGAAAAGAACTGCCTTGCAATTAAATGCCTCTGCTACTCCAGATTCAGTAATGGGTTTGTATTATTATCTAGTTTATTTGAAATAGTGGTTGCACTATAGCAGTAATTGGAAAACATTGATTATGCACTTGTATATAGAAAACCTGGCAAATCATTACAGGGCATAGCAACAGTTAGTTAGCCTTACTAATGAAGCACTAATTGCTGTAAGTAGGTTAACATGTTAGTGAAACTATAGGGAGATACAGCCTTGGATTTTTTTTTTTTTTAATCTGTTCAGTGCTACGTATTTTTTTTAAATTGCATTTTAAGAAATCTCATTTGGCAAATGCAAACCACAAGACATTCTTGATGCTATATTTGGAATAATTTCAAAGAGATTTGTTTTTGTGTTTTGATTTTTTTTCCTTTGAATATAATATCTAGTACATTTAAGTCATATTTGTGCTACTCCTATCAACATCGTGACTTTAATGTATGTAAATGGCTAACTGGAGTGAAATGCTGGTCGGCCCCATTGATTTCCTTATTCTAATGCAATTATGTCATCCATGCTATATGCTTCTTCAACAACCTCTTTTTTTTGATTAGACTGTTCTATGTTTGAAGAGGTAGTAGTTAAAATGTTATAATAAAACATGACCAATTGGGAAACTTCTTTAAAAAAAAAACAAATTCATATTGTGAAAATTTGAGCAGATCAAATCTATTTAGTGAAGTGTATCAGAACCAGGAATAACAATAAATAGATTATTTTATTTTATTATAACTACTGACTGAGAAAGACATTACAATTTCTTTAATTATGCTGCATTAATACATTCTGTTTGAGAAGTATATGATACCCGTATTCTTATGGCAGGATTAAAAAAAAATAAATCTAGATTTAAACAGAATGTGGATGTTTAGCCAATATGCTCCTGTAAATTTGAATTTAAAAATGAAAAAAAAAAAAATTGCTAACCATTGCTGGCATTTGAGTGGATGGCCTTCCTAAAAGATTTCCCTAAAACATATCAGTCCTGGAATGGAAGTATTTATATATCTAATGCAGAAGATCTTAGTAAGGTGACAGTATTATATGGGAAGCACTTGTTTACTATGTGGGTTATCGAGCACTGGCACAGGCTGCTTGGAGAGACTCTGGAGTCTCCAAGGAAGGAGATCCTCAGAAGGCACCCAGACATGGTCCTGGGCACCCTGCTCTGGGTTTCCCTGCTTGAGCAGGGGGTTGGACTGGGTGACCTGCTGCCAACCTCACACTTTCTGGGATTCTGATTTTGTAGACAGATGTGTGCACGCTGGAGGCGCAATATAGAGTTTGTTTATTTATCTACCTTTGTATGTAAATTGGGTGGCTCTGTCTGTTTTCAGACATGAGCTCAGGTGTCTGCTTCAATGCGAGCAGCTGGTGGTGAGGCTGATACAACTTCCTAAGGGGTAAACCTGTCACAAGAGAAGAGGTTGCAAACATTTGGCATGGTTTTTGTACACTCTCTAGTCTGGCAGGAGAAGTTCCTCAATGCTAACAAATGCATTTGACTTGCAGAGAGCTGTTGTGAGATTGCAGGTTGATTTTGAGTGAAATCAGGCAAAATCCAAGCATGAAGGTGTAGCCTGGATGACAGCAGGAGGAATGAAATCCTCACACATCCTGCAAGGCAAGGGCGCTTACTGAATCTCCACTCAACACTTCGCTTTCTGAAAGGATTCTCTGTGGCAAATCTACATGGGATAGTGCTCTCTGACCAAGAAGCAGGTGAGCTAATGACCTTTGCTTGGTCTTCTTGAGATGTTTCTCTGGGAATGCAAGCAGAGAGCTTGACTGCACAGGATGGGTTGCAGCAGCATCTACCCTTCCTGCTTCCCTCCCACCATACAGCTCAGCAGCTTCATTGCATTTTGATAGTGCTTGGCTGCGAAAGTGCAGAGCAGGATTTCCTTGTTTAAATAGGTGTTAAATTCTCTCTCAGATTCACAGGAATAAAGAGTGGCCCCCTAAGAAGTTGCATAACGACCTTGACTTATAGAACATCTTGGAACAATTCTTACATTGAAAAGTAAATGAATAACAACACATAAAGTTTACCAAGCAAGTGTTAGAAAATGTGAGTTGTGATTCTTGCCACATTCCAATTTTTTAAAAATAAGCGTGTGTTTTTTCAAAAGATTTTAAAGGGGAGGAGGGATGTTTTAAAGGGAAAACTGCTTCCAGTTGAGAGCTAACCTCAACTAGTTCTGCTTTGACTCAGCTTTCCAAAGAACTTAACAATATTATACCCCTCTGTTCATAATAATGAGCTGTTTTGTGCAAAGCAGCTCATTATTATGAATGTAAGAGCATGTTTCGACTAGTAAAGCAAATCATAAAAATTGCTGCCCATGTCACGTTTTTTCCTTTGTCAATAAAAGATTTTCCTCAGGGTCAGAAACAATTATTGAGCAGAGAAAAATCTCAAGTCTTATTTGGAAATTTTTCCCAATGAATCTGAAAGTAAGGGAGTGAAGTTATGAAACTAAAAGTATGTGTGGTGAACATTATCAGCAAGGTCTTTTATGTTAAGGAAATCATGACATCTGCCAATCTTTCAAATTCCAAAGGGTAAAGAATGAGGTCTGTTAGGCTGTCATTGAACATGACAGGCTTAATGTCAAGTTTATAACAGAAAAAGGGCAATCTTATTGTGGTTTATTCAGTTTTATGTTGCTTGTTCAGTAGAAAAGCTCATTTTTTATCTAATTTATAGCATTTGAAATACCAAACAGATTTTTTACATATCTCCTGAGCTCACAGCTCCTCTTGACTACCCCTTAGTCGTTCCTTTAGGGAGCAGTCTTAAATCCTTCCAATTTAGCATCTATGTGAGACCAGACAATTGTTTTACTTGAGCATATCCTTCAGTTGTTATAGAGCTGTTTCTAACTCCAAACATTTTAGTTTAATTACTGCTTAGAATATTTGCTATATTTTTATCTAGGTTGCCTCTCACTTGAGCCCATTGGGCTGAAGAAAGAATTACTCCCCGTGCTGTTCTGTAGCCCTTCTTGTTCAGATCTGTAATTGGCCCTGTGTTTTTGACTTTTTGCTAATAAGCAGCTTACTTGCTCTCCCACTAGACTCAACCCACCACTTTTGTTTCATGAATTTTACAAAGGATTTTAATAGATGCTTTAGGCTATGCAAAATGTTATATGAAGGAAAGCATTAATGCTCTAGCCTTGACACAAAGGACGTGTGAATGGCTGCTTATCATTACCGTCAGGTATCAAAATTTTCATTAGGAGTTCTGGAGGACAAAAGGGGAAAAAGTGTAGCTATATGAAAGAATATTAACCTATACTGTGTAACCAACCACAATTGCTTAGCATTTTACATTAACTCTCCTCAGACACTGGCTCTCATTATTTTTACACATACATAATAACTGCTTATTATAGCAGTACGGTTCACACTGATATATTGTAGATAAGGTTGTGTCAGCACTTCCATTATAAACCCTATTTTCAGAGGTTTAAAAGGCAGCTGTAAAAATTTACTCCAGACAGAAGATTGGTTTTCTGGGTTCTGCCTCGAGCAATTTTTTTTAAACCAATTAAAAACAATTGGCTGTTTTTTTAAGCCATAGAAGTAAACAAAACAAATTAAGAGGTTTAAAGCACATTTTGCACTTCTGTAACTCACAAACTTTTATTAAAAAATATATATATATATTTAGAAAGCAATCTGTTAATATGTTATATTGCCAGTAGTTTTCTGTAAAAGAAATATATACTGGGTATTGCAACAGAGAGTTATAAACCAGGATACCACAGCTTAAAATTACTTACTCCTGAGTTCAGCAAGATGCTACTTAACAAAAAACATTTTTTTTAGCTCTAGAATGTAAGTCCAGAGTTTGCTGTCACCAAACACCTACTTTTTCTGAAATCCTGACTCCTACAGGGGCTAAAAAGGGCCATTTCATGTTAGGTTTCTCCTTGGGCTCACTGGGAAACTGAGGGGTAATTTTACACTCACATGGATCAGCAATAGACCCAAATGGTTTGGGGTGCTGGGGATCTCTCCTCAAAGCTTTCCAAGCCCCTTTGGCAAAGCACTGATCAGGAGGTGGTACTGTTTAAGAGGACTTCTGGAAATGATACGCGAATCGTTCCCTTTCTGGTTGTCAGCAAGCCTGGCTCTGCCACCTTTGCAGAGAAGATAGAGGTTAACTCCTTTCCCTGATTTGCATTAGGTGGTTATCTATGGAGGCAGCCTTGCTGACGAAGGGCTCACCAGGAAGAAGCTTACACAGTCAATCTCCAGGTGAATTCTGGCTTCATTTTGCCAGTATGTGGCATTTCTCACCAACAGTGGTGTGAGTACATGCAAGCATTTAGGCTGGAAAGCAGCCAAAAATTCCCTGAAAGTTCCTGAGCAGAGGAGTGAAGTGTCCCCAGCTGGGTTTGAAGATGACTTTGTGACATGTTAGATACATGATGCTTCCTCCTTGCATCTTGAAGGGGAAGGTGTGGCTGTCATTTGCAGAGCTCTTCCCTTGGGTTAGTGAATTCTGTGAATGATGCCCACGTGCCATGCATGGCGGTTGGAGGAGCACTGCTGGATTTTGCTCTGTAACTGTACCTGGCAGTGAGAGGGAAAAATAACAGCACACCCATGGTTATGGAGGTTACTTGGGAGGTACCCAAATGAGTCAGTTTGATATCCCAATATTTCAGCCCATCTGTTCAAACAGGGATTTACCCACTACTGTGAATTGTGCCTTACTATCTACTGGGTAATATTATGCATTAATTTTTGCAAATGGTTTTAGGTATGACATTTCTGACAGTTGTTCAGCTGAATTGGATTAATAATGCATTTTTATAACCCTCATCTCACTTAAAAATATATTACAGTGCAATGTTTTGAGAACCTCTAGAATTGAAATAAATATTTAAAATATATTTAAATAAAGTTGGCTCATTGTGTTAGACATCATCAAAAGAAAACAATCCCCATGCATGTTCTTGAAACCTTGTTGCAAATTTGGAGGTGCTTCTTATCTTTTCCCCTGACTGATGAGGGAATGCTCTGTTCCAGAAATGTGGCTGGGAAATGTCATCGCTGTATCTTTTATCATAAGATCAAGAGGCCAAATTCTGAAGTTCTCTCTAAGTATTTGTTCAGTTTCCAATATGGTAAACTCCCTATTGGGGAACCAAAGAAAGTATCTGGAACTTGGAAAGAAGCATAAAGGTACTTGAAACAATGTCAAGCTTTGGTAATTGAAGTTTTATATGACATGGTTTGACGTGACAGTTCATACAAGTCAGAAGAACATGCATGGTAAACCCAATGTTTACCTGCTTAGCTCTTTTTGGTATAACATAGTGATAACTAATCTGCTGCTTAATGAAAATAGCTTAGTAAGATACTGAAGTTCTGACACGTCACCTTCTGTTAGTTCCTCTTCTGGTCTGAAGGCAGAGACTCAGCTTCTGGTTTCAGGCAGGGAACCATTTCTGCCTGGCTTTCTGAATAGCAAGGTTAGATGAGGTGTGGAGTATCCATAATCACATCTGTCTGTCTGGCAAGGCAATAGCTACACAAGCATGAAGTGTAATAAGGAAAACACTGAAAGAAATGTGAAAAGGTAGCAAATGCATCATAATGTGGTTTCTATCTAAAGAAAAAAAGTCAAATTTTGTTCTGAATTTGAGTCAGTCTTATTTATAGAGGAGCTGATGATATCTCTAAAGCTCATTAGGTATAAGCAATTTTATTTAAATCTGCATTTAAAAAAAAAAAAAAAGCTGTGTTTGCAAACTTATAAAAGTATTGAAAATTGAGGTGAAGTCTTGGGCAGGTTTCATCTGAACTAAAGAATTCTTGCCTTGCTTCAGTGCTTTAATCTTTCTTGAAAAAGCTGTTTGGTAAGCACTTATTCAGCACCTAATGAAAATATAATATATGTTACAAATTTTATTGGACAATGCACCAGAGTGCATGAAAATCTGAAAACCCAAAGAATGGGTCTGCCAGCAGTAAGGAGCAGAGAAGCCCTTATTACATGTTGCTATCTCAACATGTAGATAGAAACGCAGATAGGCAGAGCTAGCTGGCAAGAACATGACTGCTGTTCCTATGGCACTGAGCGGAGGGATGTAGAGCTGGTGGTGGGGCAGGGGGGAATGAAATCCTTCCCTCCAAGCTCGCAAGCCAGTCTCCCAATTTTCAGTAAGTAAGGGGTGTGCTACACCCTTAAAAATTGCATTGAATGCCCACCATATTGAAAATTACCTGCCTTATGCTGGATTTTAACACAACACCCCCACTTACTACTAAATGGGAAGAACAGTGTTTGTGATGGTCCAGAACCTGTCTCTTCTCTTCTGATTTGTAGATTACTTGCAATATTTAGTGCAAATGAGGGACCAGCACTTCCCCTGCATGGCAGCGTTTCCACAATAATTTTACATAATTGAAATGGTCCAGGGTTACATTACAGGTTTCAATCATCTTGAAGCAAATAACTGTATCTTAAAATGTTGTGAAGATTTGCATTTCTTTTCCTAAAGAGACGTTTAAATTTAAAATATTTGCAAGGGAGACATGGGTACAAGTTTATGCCAACCTTACACGTATGCTGTCTTCCACCACAAGGACAGTTCTTAGTAGTGTTCTTCACCTTATTTCCCTGAAAGCTTATGAAAGCGTTATTTAAAATAGGCATTTATTTATGTAACCCAAACAGAGAGGGCAAAAACAGTTTTTGTCTCTGTCTTACTGGCTGAGACCAGCTACAGACAGAATATAGATGATTTATTTCAATTAACTATGGTTACATTCGAACTGCAGGGGGGTACAAGAGCAAGGTGACTAACTCTGAATGAGCAGTTCAGTTCCAGGGATATTCCTCAAAGTGAAGACAGACGAAGTGTGTGTGTGTGACTGTTTCTCATCCTAAATAATATATTTAAGCAATTTTTTCTTCTTAGTCTTGGTTTATGTACTAGCAATAAGAAAAACATATGCATCAACTGTGGAATGTGAAACAGGGCAAGTTCTATAGAGCACTGCTATAATGCATGTTACTTCCAAAAACTAAAATATTCACGAAATTGCTCACTATGCAACCCTTTAAGAGTAGAAGTGGAGAAGAATTGAAGGACTGGGGTGATAAGTAAATTTAAAATGCATTGAGAAACAAATAAAAACTCCCCAGTGTCCTTGACGAATATCAACAACTAAAAGATCTCCAAACACAGAGGCATGATTTGTAGAAATAATGTCATTAACGTAGAGACCTGAGAAAATTGATTTTCTCCCCTCATAAATCAGCAAAAAGTTCAGAAAAAGCAGCTGATGGTGAGTGTCTGAGAAAGGCAGACCAGCCTCAAAGAGGAATTGGAGGCAAGAGCAAAACTTTCCTAGCTCGTTACAACATTTATTATTTAACTTCACCAGATGGATCCACCTTAAGAAAGGTCCAAGGAGCTAGATGGAAACCAAATACAGCAGGAGGAAGTTGGGGATGTGGGTGTCAGGTTGTCAGTAATCTGACAGCTGTGGTAACTACCCTCTAATCCAGCGGCTCCAGCCACGCTCTCGGCTGACACCGCAAGGACTGACTGACAGCTGAAGAGCGGGCACTTCTTACAGGCAAAAGTGACATCCAGTCTATTAAGGCTGACAAGCACAAAGCAGAGATTTGCCCTGAATGGTTTGGTACTGAAGCCTAGTAAAGGGGTTATTTGAAAGGTCTTAGAGAAAGTGTCAGACTCAAGCTCAGATGATAACAATATTGTAATGATAGCACTGGACAATGAAGTGCTATGATTGCCCATACAGGCCAGGAAGATTGCATGTGGATATTGAGCTCCAGAAGCCAGTTTACAGCAGCAGATTCTCAAAAGCAAACATGCCACAGCTCTAAGACCACTCTTTGTCAGAATCTTGAAGGCATTTTTTTCCAGTGTAATGATCTACTTGTGCCTTTGCCGTTTTTGCTCCAGTGTTAAGGAAAAAAAAAAATTAGCAGTAGGAGCAATTATTGCAGGCACCCGTAGAAGATGCAGATGGTGAAGCAGCATTATCCCTGATCTGTGACTTGTAGGTTAAAACAAGATGTGCAAACTAATTTGCTTAGTGTTGAGAAGAAAATATACAGTAATAAAGGAAATAGCTGGGTTTTAGTTTAATTTCAGAAGTAGTTGAGGAATCTGGGTCTGATATTGCAATGTGATGTCATGGTGCACAAAATGGGGCTGACTTTATAAATACATATATAAACATTTTGCATGGTGTAGCAGCTGAGTAGCTGGCCGGTACAGAAATTGAGAAGTTCCAGAAGAAATTGCAGACAGGAGATCATTCATAATAGCAGTACCTGTACCTGCTTGAACAGAATTAAAAAGGAAACCTCTTCCTTATTCAACAAAGATTTATTATTATTATTATTAGAATATAGCATTTAATCAAATGATGGAAGGGTTTTTGTTGTGCTTGTTTTTTTTTTGTTTTTTTTTTTGTATGTGATTAAAAAGCTCAATTCCATAGGCGGCAGCAGCAGCAGCTCAATCCCTCCTTTGCCCAGCAACATTCATCAGATCTCTCTTCTAGTCCCTACAGCCTACAGTTTAGGCTGGCTTTCTGAGCAGCAGAAGTTGCACCATTCAACAGCTAACCCAACCTGCACCATTTACTGCATCTCAGAAATTATCATTAAAAATCTGACCAATTGTTTTCCCAATATCAAAATGATCCTGCAGTTTATTTCTGGATATTTTCAGGACATTGCCTCTTTTTTCCATTAGATTATTTTTGTAGCTCTAATGTATTAGTTGAATCTAGTCTGAAGGGGATGAGACTCAGTTTTACATCTCAGTTTTACATCAGATGATATTTTCTGAGAAATGAAAGTTTACAAACCAAGTTGAGGTTTAGAAGCAATTCAGACTCTAATCAGTAAGAAACAAATATGGCTGAATCATGATTACTGCCTGGAGAAGCAAAAGAGGTGACAGAAAACAAAAACAAAAAACTTTTAAACCCTGTATCTGATTTGTTTACCAGTGGAAAAAATAGCCAAGGCTGGAATAACATCCAGCTGTTCCTGCTGTGATTTTTTTTTTTTTTTAAATAATTGTCTTGAAGGAATACCACGTTCTAAGTTGTTTAACAGCAGTTTAACTCCTCCTGATGTGCATACTATCAAATAACTAATATTGTGTGCTTATAGTTGGTTAGATTTGTATTTCTGCATAAAAGCAGTAGTCATAAATTGAAAACTTGGAGAACAGCAATAAAAAAAAAAGACATCAGATAGGCACAGAGCACTCAAAGTGACAAAATTTTGGCACTGGAGATCACTAAAAATAACTTCTGGTTATGGCTTAGCTTAACCAGATTTTAAATACAGTGATGCAAACACTACATATGTGTTTGCATCCAGCCACATCCTCACCCAGCCTGGGCTTCTCAAAAAACTACCAGATGATATGCCATGCCATGCTGTGCTGCAAGATTTCCTGCCAGAGGACTAGGAAAGTGTGGCAATAGTGGAGGCTAGAGTGAATTCTAGGAACTTGCTTTACAGCTACTGTTTTTTCGGGGACTTTATACTAATGATGACTTACTGCCTATTTTTCTCAGTAAAAGGGATTTGGGGTTTGTTTATGCTCACCGTAGGGTGTTATATTGTCCTTCCTCATCAACAGATGGAGAAGGCATGCACAAAAACTTGATCAGAAATAGAGATAACTCTCCAACTCTTTCCCTTTTTGCCATTTCCGACACACAGTGATTTCAAAACACATTGCATCAGGTCCTTGGCCAAATTTTGACTAAATTAAGAGACCATGTCTTACTTAGGGTGCAGCAGCAAAGCCCCTACCACTGTTGCAAATGATTTAGTCTGAAGACAGAGAAATAATTTCAGGTGTGTGGAAAAGACAGTGCCAGTACCAATGGTAGGAGTGGGCAAAGCTTTCAGCCAAGGAGCCAAGATGGAGTGAATGTGAGCTTGGACGGTCCTGGTGTGCTGTGAGCTGTGCTAACAGATGTGTTACGTGGATTGACTTAATAAGGTATGTGGATCCTGGATTGGATGGGCTTTGGACTTCTGTGGTCATTGCAATTTCTTTGCTGAAGTCCTTTATGCTACCAACAAAATTTCCTAAGAAAAAGCAAACAACAACAACAGAAACAAGTTCTATTCTTAGCTGTTCAATTAACCTGTTGTTTTAATTCTTACATGTTTTCTGGATTTCTTGAACATCTAGGAAATGCAATAGGTTTCAGTTGGTTGAGCTGATAAAAGCAGTGAGTAGAACTGAGTCTGAGTTAACATATGTTGTGCAAAGTTTAAACTCACTCTTACAAAAACATCCCTACCAGTAAACAGAAAATAAAGGAAAATTATGCAGCATCCCTCTGCATGTTTATTCAACTCTACTAAAACATGTATATTTTTGTGTTTTATTGTCCAATGGTTTTTCTTTGTTTTGTGTATGTTTTATAATGGATTTTGCTTTTTGCAAGGCAAGGATTTACTTTTATTTCCTTGCCAAATTTTTTTTTTTTTTTTTTTTTTTTTTTTTTTTTTTAGTTTCATGTTTTGACAGAAAATCATATGTGCTTCTGGGAAAATATATTTCTTTGATCTGTTTAATATTGTGTTTGGATGGTAATTTAATGCTCTTTTTCAGTACACTATGTTTTACAAAAGGCAACCAAACCCACTTGCAGATTTTATATTTCCAGAAACAGGACACCAATATATCATTTTTGGCAAGAGTTCAGTAGAAAAAATAATCTGAAACTCTGTGCCAATGTATTCAAGTATTTGCTGTCCTAAACTAAAAAACCTACTTGCTTACTGTATAGTAGCCATCTGTCATTTACAAAATGACACATCCAATTTAAAACTACTAGGAAACAAAATGTTTAATCAAAATTTTAGGAATGCTTGGTAACCATGAATCTTGGAGGTCTAATGACTTCACAGTTACTGTGCTATTTCACTGACAAGCCATGTGGTCCACTGCAGAGGACATGCAAGTCAGCTGTCACCTTGGGCAGGATGCTTTACTTGTCCTTTGCTCCTTTTTTCCAGTCTGTAGAATGGGAAACAAGTATTTTACCATTTATAGGGAAGGTATTGACGGGAGAGAAAGTTCAAGTAAGCTACTTATATCTGAAATTTTCATTAGGTTTTTGTTATGTCTGCTTGCCAAATATACTAGAAAATGCTGTAGATTTTTGGATACTAATTTTTAGCTTTATTTTATGGCAGAATTATGTGAAGTGGTAGGATTTGATAGGGTAGGAAACCTGTTTTAGTTGCGTGTTGCAGAGACATAACTACAAGATATGAGTACAGGCTGCAGAAATAGCAACCTTAGTGATGAAAATCTTGGCAAAAGTTTTGTATGAAGGTTGGCTACCCCTGGTCATCAAACTCAGTCCTCTTGTACATTAAATTTTGCTGTATCTTTTTTTACTCGTGTATTGTAGTTGGTTTCTATTATCACCTTAATTTTTTGAGTTAGTTTTGCACTACATATATACACAAAGCAAAAGAAAAACCCTGCCCTGAGGAGTTCAGCCTAAACAGATGAGACAGATGGAGATGTGAAATGATTCACCCATGATCACAGCAGAAACAGGAGGCTGGTCAGAGATGAAGGTCTACAAACTCCAGGTGGACCCAGGGGATCAGCTGCCTTGGCTCTTCTGGGCTCCTCCTTGGAGCAATGCATCCCTCCAGCTAATGTCCCATCTATGTCCCTTCATTTCTCCAGAATAGAAAATCCAATGTGCTGTGGATATAAAGTTTTAAATATGAGTTGAGTTTATACTGGGAAAATAGAAATGCCTGATGATAAAAAACAGAAGCTGATTGCATTATATCCTGGGTGTGTGTTTCAAAAGACTGAGCTCAGATAATATTGTAAGCTGTTGTTTAAATCATGCATGCAGCCAAGAAAAAATGTTAAATCTTTGTTAGCATCTTTCCTTTATTACGCTTTAGTATTTCCCATTAACAGTTGGATTTTAAACATGGTAAGTGAATTCCATACAGTAGTTGTGGAAAGTCTTGCAGATAAACAAAACAAAACAGAAAAAGATAAAGCAAATAACCTCTGAAGACCTGAAAAGAGAAAAAATTGGATAATAAACATGCAATCAGTCTGAGGTATTTTGTAAATCAGAACACTTTTATTTGGATATACTATTGTTTAACAGCCAGTTTAAATTGGGACCAGCATCCTGATTCTGGACAGCATGGCTTTTATTGGAAGTCCCTGCCACTTTTAAACATCTTTAATACATTTTAAAAATAGAACTGTAAAAACCAGCAACCAGACTTCAAAGAGAAGACATGTTGTGCCAGAATTACGAAGCTGGTGCCGATTTTCACTGGTTGTAAAGCCTTGGGAGCGCCTTGCAGTCCGTCCCATGATGATGAACGCCAGGAGCACAGGCGGCTAGCGTGGGAGCACCCGCAGCGTGGCATGCCCTGGCCTTCAGGAGGGGATCGGGGTCATATACTGCATATAACCATAGTCTGTGTGAGGGTGCTAGAAGAAACATGCATGGGGGGGATCAATTTTTTTGTGTGACTCTGTTTTATAGGTGATACTTTTTGTGTGTTAAACTGAAGGGAGATGCTCCGCTGGGTTAAATTGGCACTACCCAACTGGAGCTCCATGACCGTGAGTTGAGAACTGCAGAATTAGCCCTGAAGTTGATTTGTTTAGACATGCATTGGTGGAGGATTGGACCTGTAAGTTTTTTGACTCTGTCAGAGTGGTGGAGGCATTTCAACTGCACTGCTATCCTGGTCTGTTAGATACTGAGCTCCCCATGTTTCCTTCAGTAGGCAGCAAGTGAGGTAAACATGTTCTAGAGAAGTTTTATCCTTGTTGGTAACCAGATTAGTTCTCCAAACCTCTCCCATTACCTGTCTGATTTTTTCTGTTTTCCACAGACAGGTCCTTTAAAGTACTGTAATTCATCAGCCACTTTGCCATGTTGCTATCAGTGCTACACCTCTTTCCCAGGAGAAGTCCCATGCCGGTGTGTCCATACACAGGGTCCTTCCTCAGTAGCTCTTGGCAGGGTGCGTTCAGCACTGTCAGCGTTGTAGCATGGGGAAGGTATTGCTACAGCACAGCTTCAGAAATCAGTTTGAAGTGTGAAGGCTGCGACAACTGGTTTATTGCTACCTCTGAATAGGCAGGGATGTGAAAGGGACTCTCCAGTGACATATCTGCAGAGAATGTTCACCTGGGAATGGGCTAATTGCACATTTGATGTCACTGCAAACCCACCTATGCATAACTAAAATGAGCATGTATCTGACAACTGCACTGAATTTTTAAAGAAATTTAAAAATACAGCAATTTTAGAACTCCAGGGCCCAAGATGGGTCTGCTCAACACTGAAAAATTTATTTATTAAAGATAGGCTCTATATTGATTTTTTTTGAAAATTAAGACACAAACATGTGCTAAATGTTTAGCGAAAGAGCTTCTGGCAGAATTTAAATTCATGACTATGTTAGGAATATCTCTGGCTACAGCTTTTTGCATGGGCTCTTTCTGATTTTCCTGTTAAAGAGAATTACAGTTTTTGTTGTGTATTACCATCTAGTCTTCAAATCCATAGGTGTTTGTTGACGCCCTATGCAAAAAAAAAAAAAAAGAAAAAAAAAAGGTTCCTGTGGGTATGTTGTTCCTGCATAACTGAGCTATTTGATATTTCCGTAGGACCATCATTATGGTTTCAGTTTCTCTTACAGAATTTAAATAAGGTGTCCAAATAGCCTACAGAGAGCCCTCAAAATGTGTTTTTTTTTTTTTTTTTTTTTTTCTTTCTTTCTTTCTTTAGTTGCCTTGTCTAAAGGAAGTCAGCATTGGTTACGGTTGAATTTCTTCTTATTTTTTATTTCCCAGCAGTGCTGTATTTGTCTAAGATTTCTCCATCTTAACCAATTTAGAGTAGAGTTAACTCTAATGCTACTACTGTAATTCTGGGGAGCAGGTTACCAGCTGCGCCCCAGAGAGCTGGTTACAGTATGCAGTGCCCTTTTGTAGCTGTGAGGAAAGGGGACCCAGCTTTCCCTGCACGAGGAGATTCGCTCCTGATGGTGCTGACCACACAGGCAGCCCCATCCCCTAAAGGCTCTCAAGTTTGCAGGCTCTTAGAGCTGAGCACTGCTGCCACACACTGTGTATCTAGATCTTGGCAGGGGCTGAGCAGTCTTGGAAGAGATTGCTGAGTGCACACTTGGCAAAAGAGCGCTTTAGGGGGAGGAGGGTGAATCTCACTGGGTCCTCTTCAGTCCCCCATGGAATTACTGCAGTGTTCTCTACATGGAACTGCTCTGGGATATTAAAGCTGGATGCCAGTTCTTGGGCTGCCTCATGCACCTGAGGATATACACATTAAGACTCTTCATCAGTTACAAGCAAAAAGTACAGGACAGTGGACTGCACCAGGCACTGGGAAGGCCTCTGGAGTTTCTGTTTTTCTCTTGCCTCTAATAAGTTGGGGCTAAAACCTCTGGTTTTATGAAAAGGCCAGTAGAGAATTTTACAGCTGTAGACAAATAGCTAAAAGGATTTGGCTCATTAAGCATTAGCAACAAATTGCCCAGGAATACCTGAATATATTTTAAAAACAAATAAAGTGTAAGTTAAATACACAGAGGATTTTTCTTTTATCAGAGGATAAATTTTCTTATCTCTTGCTAAAGGCCTGCAAGTGTTAGCTTTAATGGAGTTCAGGAAATGTGTGGGAACAGAGGTATGCAGCCATTACTTAGGCAACTGTTTCATCTCTGAAAGGATTCACTCCCTTACCAAACAGAGGAGAAAAAATAACGTTTTCCTGGGATCGATGGGTGATCTTAACTTTCCTCAGAACCCCATGACTCTGTATTTTTCTTTTCTGAAGAAAGCAGATTTATAAAGAGGTGATGGACTTCAATGAGACCATTCCAGGTGGTAAGTATTCACTTGCGGTGAGACTGAGAATGATGGATCTTGGTCCACTCAGTTTTTATCTGTCTTTTTTTCCTATGACACTCTGTATTTTAAACTGAAATTATGACTTTATGGCAGGAATCTTACACGTCCTCATTCAGCTGTTAAAATTCTGCGCTGATCATCAGAGAAAATATTTATTTGTGGAAGAAATAGAATATATCTGTCTGTATGAATTGTGATGATGCTGTTAGTCCCTGGAAGTGACATATTCTCTGACATCTGGTATGTGACAACAGGACACTTCTTGCCTACCAGCATTGGAGAGTACCCTTTCTAGAATGGTTCAGCATAATAGAAAATTATAAAGTGGTGAGTTTGCATAATATACATGTATAAATGCTTGAACAGTTTTACAACTACTTTTTTGACAAGGTTTCAGACAAAACAAGACACATAATGTGCTTAGTGTTTCCATTCAACGTTTTTAAAAAAATAATTATTCAATGAAATGAAATTAAAGTATACATATATAGTCACCCTTTCACTCACACCTGATAGCATTTTAAAAAATATGCAAGTTTTGGTAATTATGAAACAAATGCACCCTCCCTTCTGTCTCCCCTCTATATGCTTCATGGAGTTCTGCAACTGCATTACATTACTAGTTTTATATACTGGACGTGCTCTTCAAGCATTTTAATTCATTCAGCCTACTTTTTGTTCCTGCAGAAAGCCAGTTCAGTAAAGAATGCACTGCAGTTTACATCAGTAAATGCTACTTATGTATACACTGGATTTAAAAATAAATGAGGATAATCCTTATGGCTTTAACAGCCAATATTAGAGATTGATACAGTTTTGACTATAGAACAGAATATTGCCAGTATAAACTCAGTCAGAAGTCTGAGTCTTGGAATTATTAATATAAAAGTTATGCTTCCTGTATATAAATAAATACAAATTATTTACATCAACATCTTGGTTCATTTTTGTAAGAGGTGGAGCCCTCTCTATAATACATTATTTGTTTCAGCAGGGTTTTCTGGAATGCTGCCCAGCACTGTTTGTTCTTACTGTAGGTAGGAATTAAAACAATATAAAGGTGCCAAAACTGAATAGAACTGATTATTCTATTTCTAGTGATTCAATCCTTTCAAATCCAAACTTTTCTCACCTAGCAGCCTTGTTTGTGTGAGTAGTCTAAAGTAAGTGCCTCTCTTATTTGTCAGAAATTAACTGGAAGGTACTAACATACTGTTTCCTCTCCTTTCACTAGAAAACTGGAGGAAGTCTCTAACTTGAGGAAAACTTGCATTTCCATTTGGATGGATCCTGACTTGTAGGAGAAAGTAATTTCACTGCACTTGGGGAGCTCAGGTATGACAAAGGTCCTCACAGAGCACATGAATTTAAGAATGATCCTTGCTCCTATTTTTAAGTACCAGTGTTCCCCTGTGAAATGTCATAGATGTCCTACAAATATTTGTAGCAGCCATGGCCTAAACATTGTTAAAAATTGCAGATCCCTCTGCAAAGAAAAAGAAGAAAATTAATAGGAAAAAAAAAAGTAAAAGAAAAAAAGAAAAAAAAAAGAGAGAGAGTTAAAAATAAAAGATTTGTTTCTGAAATAGATTAAACCCCTTTTCTGCTTGGTGTGAGTTTTCTTCTGTGATTTCACAGGAGGGAGAAATATCTTACACAGGGCTGCTGTTGCCAGTGTGAAAAAAAAAAAAAAAAAATCATGTTTTTGCATTTGTTTTGGAGTCTGTTTGGTGAATTTCCTTGAAATCAGCAAGGTTTGTGCAGGTCACTAATCTCAGATAATTAATTCTGGAGTTAAGCCAGCTGCAGGAAAGCTTCTATTTCTCTTAAAGCCAGCACTGCAGCACCATGAGGGAGGGATTTGGTGACAGGTGCTCTGATGGTTGCTTCTAAGAACTGAATTTTGGGTGTTATATAAGAAAAGAATTCAAGTTAGATCCAAGCTAGAGATAGATTTATCAGGGTGAGGTCTTTATGACTGGGCTCCTTGGGAAATGATACTTCTCGCTGATGAATGCTCTCTTATACGCAGTGGTAAAGTGAGACTACCGCTTGTGCTGTAGATTTAGTTTGACATGGAGTGAGTCTCTTTTTTTCTTCTGAAAAGGCAGAGATTCTAAGCACTTTGAAGTTTGTGCTTTGTCTCTATTTTTAGAATTATTGTACACCCTTAAATGCAATTGATTTTTGGATTATTTTATGCATGCTAAGAATCTGAGGATCTCTCCAGAGTCTCAGGGTAGATTACTGGAAAGGAATCTACCAGAAAAAGAGAGATTTTTCTGAAAGCACTGACCAAGGGTGTCTGACAACTGTTGAGAGGACAAGGTTGGCATTTTTTTTCAGTGGAAGCTCCAAAGAAAACGTGTGTGCAGATAAAGTTGTTGTCAGATACTTGTGCAGATGACAATAATGAACACAAGCATGTACATCAGATACAGCAGATTGAGAAAATGTTGCAGAACAAACTGTCTGTTATTGGTGACAAATCTTAACGGTACACCCATATGATGGTGTGTAACTACACTAGGATATTTTCTTATCACAGAAACAGGGCTCATAACTTTGTAGTGGATCAGACTACTGTGATGTTCTCACTCCAGTCTGTCTTGTTTGTGGTAACAATCTTTTCTTGGTAGCCTGCTGGTGGCCCTGGGATAATCACCTTTGTTAGTTAATTACTTCAGGGAGCAAACGTGGGATCAGATCATTTGTGAGTGATTAGTGGGTCTGGATGTGCTAGGAGACTGAGCACTATCTACATGTGCACAAACACACACATGGAAGGGGAAGATTTGATCTTCAGCTCCTCTCCATCACCTATTAAACTGCCTGACATTCTTGTAGCAAAAAGCGTGACTTCAAGGCCAAAGCGATGGCTGCTTTGCCTAGTGTTGGGCATGCATAGTCAGTCATGCACAAGAGTCATTTTGCTTGCAGAGTTGTGTGGCAAGTCATCACAGCTGTTATTTCAGAAGACGGAATCGGACTCGTTAAAAATCTAGGTCTGCACCTTAAGTCACCATATGGATATCATGAGAGTCTGTTCATTAGCTTGCCACACATATATTTGACCCTCCTTGAGATTTATTGAATTAGAGAGCTTCTTTTAACTGTTTATGAACAATAACGGACCTGAATTCTTCAAACTTTTTCTCATGTCTGGGTGCATACAGTGTGCATTTGTGTTGCATCTAGTAATGCTGAGGCATACGTTATTTTTGACATTCCTAATTATGGTGTGGTTAATGTACTAGCAGTATTTCTGTTGCATTAATAAACAGTGTTTGTTTCTTTATAATACATATCAGTTTGGGTCTGAATACCCATATATGCAAGTTTAAAATTCAATTTCTACCACTGCATTTCCAAGCAAAATACTTGATAGAAAGTCAACAATTAGGCATGGTAGTAGGCACATTTAGCTTCACATATGGGACAGTTGATGTCACCAAGAGTTACAAATGGTCTTTGCATGTAATTAGCGTTGTGTTCAGGCCTTAATATTTCAAAGGCTTGTATACATGTTATATCAATAGAAATATTCATATATGAAAAGTTAAGTGAATGCATAAATGTCTTTGCAGAATTGGGATGTAATTAATTGGAATGTCAAAAAAATGTAAGGTTATCTACTCTGAAAGGATGCAGTATTAATGTTTTCTGTCTGTAAAGCTGGTTGTACAAGTGCCACTTTCACAAATAATTATTTCTATCTGAAAATGTGGATATTTTCTGGAAAAATCCTCAGAGGCTCATTGAATAGATTTTTGCAGCTTTGGCTTTCAGTATGAAAACTTGCTGTTATCACATTAAATCTCACCTAAGTGAACAGTAGCAATATGCTACTACTTCAAAGTGTATGAGATTAGTGGCAGATTTTTTTCCTCAATAGCCAGGAACAGTTTTCATGGTACCTCATTGAATTAAAAATATATTTTTAAAAAAAGGCGCTTTTTACTGCAGTGGGCCAGTTAGTAATTGGTGTTTATTCTGAAGAGCACGAAATTAAGTGCTCTGCTAAGGAAGTCTGGAAAAGATAACCAAAGTTGCACTGTCAAGAGCAGAGTTGTGGTGAGGAGCCCCACGCTACACTACTTGTCAGGTGTGCAATTTTTATGATCTTCA
This sequence comes from Aythya marila, assembly GCF_965140915.1. Lineage (NCBI taxonomy): Eukaryota > Metazoa > Chordata > Aves > Anseriformes > Anatidae > Aythya > Aythya marila. The sequence goes on from NC_139047.1 coordinate 17,085,195, forward strand.
GTCAAACAATGCTATACAAATGAAATCTTGTTATCTTGTATGTAAGAAAGTAATAATAAGATTTCCTTTTAATACTTATTAGTCGGCTTCTTAAATGGCTATTCTGAGGCAAGCATTTCTCTCTGGTAAGTGCAAAAGATCAGCCATCAGGAAAGTATTTCCTGAAAAAAAATTAGCTTTCTAGTTTAAGGAGTGGGCAATCCATTGTTGTGTGCATTGTAGGTTTTTTGTTTGTTTGTTTTTGTTTTTTTCCAAAAATAGGTGGTGCTATATTCTATTAATTCTGATCTGAAGGGATCTGTCTGAAGTGTTGGTTAGGCATTTCAAATACCTAAGCATTAATCATACGAGCATTATTGTTTTTCTGCTAATATCTGGGCATGTTAGACCTGTGATCTGGCCTTTCTACAGTTAAAAACTGAACGGAGATTTGACAACAGTGTTCTGTGTTTAAAATATGGCCAGCTGATGATAACACATACTATCACCCAATAGCTACTACTCCATCTCTGCATGGCATATTTATGCTTGTTGAAATGAATTGTCACTTGGGTTTAAAAATATTCCATTTGACAACATCATTGTGTTTCAAGATGTGTTCAAGTCCTATAATACACAGTAGTAGACAGAACATGTTATTCAAGATAAATTTAAGATGTCCTGAGCCCCCTCCTCCTGAAAAAAAAAAATAAAAAAATAAAAATAAAAAGTTTTCCAGAGTGTGATTCTTCTGAGGAAGTTTCCCCATAAATCTCAGAAATAAGCTCCTATTTCCCACTCCATTGCCATTACTATTACTCCGTTAGAGCTGGTTGTGAGCTCAGGCTTATGAGGTCCTGTGCAGATCTAGGATTTGTCTCAGAGACTGCCCCTTAGACAAACAAAACATATTTCCTGGGAATGGCCAGGGTTGTGGAAGTAGTTACCATTCATTTTCTTACCCAATATTTCTTTATTTTTCTTTTTTTTTTTCCCCAATACCTGTAATGTTTCACTTTCATAATTTATGTAATGAAAAAATTGGTTGCCTGACCTGATTACTTATTTCAAGTAATCACTTTTATGTCAACTAAATTTTAAATAATTTCACACATTTCAAATAATAAAAAAAAAAGAAAAGAAAAGAAAAGAAAAAGAAAAAGAAAATTCAAAGGATTCATTCTTGAAAAAATATTTCAAAATCATAAAAGTTTTCAGAAGTATCAATGTGACCAAAATTGCTAGAATGCATTTCTTCAGCTCACATAAATTTAGTTATTTAATTTTAGAAATATGAAAAACATAACATGCAAAAGAACTGCTCTCCTAAGAGCTGCAACTCTCAGTACAGATATGTAACGTTATTGTATAAGCTGATTTGAGCATGCTCAGTCAGTTTTAAAAATTTAGAACCAGCGCACAAATCCTCTAAGGGACTGAGAACCTACATTTCATATTTAGTACCTTTAAGTCCTATTTCCACAAATGGAAATATATCCTGGTTCATTCACAGTTTATCTTGTTGACAAAACTGCTTTTTCCATCAGAAAATGTCAGGTCATCAAAAGAGATTTTTTTTTTATGGCAATTTTCCACTTGAATTAAATGTTGTTGAAAGGATTTTGTATGGAATAGGATTTTTCTTTAGAGCAAAAGGAATTAACAACATTATGAATAAGACGCCCACTGAAGAGTTAGAAAGATACCATTTTATATCTTGCTTGACTTGACTCTGTTTTGTTTTTTGCTGTAATGTTGAATAAAAATCAGTTTCAAAACCTCAACAGTTGTAACAAAACACGATTGTTTTTCAGCCCACTCAGGGTTCAAGTGCAAGAGGTATTCTCAAGCTTGTAAGACAGGAGTGAATGTGTTTATTGATGCCCTTGAGAATAACATTGTGCAGCAAGAATTGGTAAAGTGAATAATCAAAAAGTAGAAATATTTGAATGCTTGTACTAAATTCTGTGTACATATCCTCAGACTGGGCTATGGGTTTGATTGTAAGCATTGTAAACTAACTATTTCAAAATGAATTTAAACTTGATTGCATCTCAGCATGAAGATGCCAAAATTCAGATTGATTCATTAGCTGACCTGAATTCTCTGATAAAATTTACTAGCTTGCACAGGCAGAGGATTTATTCTGAATGATTTCATGTCTTTAACAGGAACTACCACTGGCAACATACATATAATTAGAGCCAAAAAAAAAAACACACAAACAACCAAAACCAAACCAAACCAAAAAAAAAAAAAAAAATGTTATTTGAAAACAAAACAAAAGCTCTGTCAGGTTGTCAGGTTAAAATATTTTTTTGTTGTTGTTGTCATCACCTTTAAACCAGTATAATAGCCAGAAGGCAACACAATGGAAGTTTTTGTTGAGCAGAGTATGCTTGCTTCAAGAAGCTCGTGTGCCAACAGAGGCACACATCAAGTGAAGCTAACATACTGGGTGAATTATATGTCCCATCACACCAATGACTGCAGAGCTATAAAACCACCCTAAGTGTTCTAGTTACAATCAATTACATCATGCTTTAATCACATTTTAATGATGTATTAACCAAGATTTCAACAGCAATTAGTTTAATGGGTGTTTGCTTTTTTTAAACTATTTTAACTGTGGTTATATCCAGTAAGATTTAAAAAAATAAAAAAAAAATAAAAAATAAAGCATTGATTGTGACCTCTTTCTTCTCCAGCAGTTTTGTGTGATGGGACTGAAGAGAGAGATTTTTCAGTTACTAAGCATTCACAAGCCTTAAGTAATAATGTGTTTGACTTTGCCATGCAATGATATCCTGTGAGATTTTCTCATCTAGAAAGCTTCTGCAAAATACAACATGCTGCACATGAGATGGTTAATGCATCTCCCCTCTTTCAGGGTGGGAAGTATTATGCTGCCTCTTGATGTTTAGTCAAAAATAAGAGAAACACAAAGAAAAATTGTTAATCATACTAATTTTTAAATAAGGGTTTAAAGAAGTTCCATGGCTCTCCATAACATTTTCATTGATGCACATTTTCCTTATAGAAAACTGACAAATGTCTCTGGGCATCCAGTTCCCTGTAAAACACTCCTAAGAATATTAACAGATAAAGAAAAGAGATTTCGCAGCAAAACCCACATAAAAACCTATATTAGGAATGATACCAAACTTAAAGAATGTTGTAAAATGAGCATGGAAAAATGTACAAAATGAATTCATGCCCATTTACATGCTTTCAGTCAGGCTACCAGATAACAAAGCCTCTGTCTTTGTGTTAACACTGCAGATTAGGTCAAGTTTTTACCCCTCTGAGCTCTTTTCCTGTAAATGACGGATTTTGATGTGAAACAAGCAACATGTCAAAGCAAGTTGAAAGATGTAGGCATTTTATGCCATGTCACAATGACAGGCCGGTGAATATTTGGGCCATTAGGGGCTTATTAGTGAATAAATGACCAGATGGTTCAGTGATGCACAGAGATGGACAGAACTGGATGCTACTAATCAGCACTGTCTGTACTTGATGTCAAATCACATGACACAGTAACCCATGGATACCGAATAAAAGTTACCATTAGCAAGTCAATTTGATATCTGTGTGGTGTAAACAGACTTATAACTGCACTTCAGAGCTGCCTGTTGTTAAGAAGAAATAATGGTAGAGTATTTAAATAAACACACGCTCCTCTTATCAAGTTATGATAAATATAAATAGAATTTCAATTCCAAAGATCTCCTTTTTATTCTGAAGAGGCTAAGGAAGGTCATTTACATATTAGAACATCTACAAAGACAAAAAGGCTGAAATGCTGTAAAGAAGAAACACGAGACACTTTTTTCAAACAAGATGGTTAGCAACATAAAGTGATGCTTTATTTGTGCATTTGTCACAGAAATGCAGACTTGGAGAATAGGACCTGCTTTCTGGGAGATTGCTGTTTGTGTCTTGGTATATTTATTCTTTGATTTTACCGATGTTGATATATGTTCATTTGCCACTACCTTAAATTTTTCCCATCGGTTTTTCAAAATCCCTTGTTAGTAAGTCATTTACAAATTATTGCACTGGGGTTAGAGGCTTCGGGTGTCTGGTAAGGATCTGATCCTGATCCAGATGCAGGACCAGAATCACTATTGTAGGAGAGGCAATGCCAGGCTGCATGTAGGGTGTAAGCTAAGGCTGGGGCAAGGGCAAGAGAGGAGGCTCCACAGCTGCACTAAGTCTCAGTGGGCTTCAAAGAAATTTTGTCTGGAATTCAGTACACTTGCAGACTGTAGAGGTTTGGGCTGCATCCTTCTCCCTGAGCCCATGACAAATGTGCCACTAATACACATTCTTTAGGCAGAGATGTATGCATTTTTGAAGCACTTACTACTTCTTTCTTATGATTCTTTATAGCAAATGGGAACAAATGCAGCGTTAGGACCAACAATGTTTGACGATGTATTAATGTGATTTACAAAGTGTTTTAAAATGTTAAAGAAAACTTGCTTGAATTTTTCCATCTGAAGAAACAGTTGTAAATGTATGTTCTGCTTTGTCTCTAAGGTCAATGATATTAGTATATGCATTTTATGTAGTGGGTGAACGTGTAATAACGTCTGGTGGCTCTAGCTATGTTTAACCATTAGTTCCCCTTCATCACGGTTCTCTCTCGTGCACCTCCTTTGTGGAAAGAATATGGAATGAGTGTCTTTTGTATGAATGGTCACAGAAATTGAAAACATGATGTTCCTGTGATTAAATATAGAATCAGATTAGGGATTAGACCTGTCCTGTAAAAGAAGCACTGTTACATAAGCAATCAAAAAGATGCTGATACTGTGAGCATACTGCAAACTCAGATTAGCACAAAATACACAAGAAAGGATTAAAATTGTGGAATACATTGTCTATTTAAAAAAAACCTTCTTTTAAAACCCTATGCATGCATTTTTATATGGAAGATATAAAGTTAATAAAATAGTATACATTAAGTACCTAATCTTGTACTTCAGAGACCGTATGCCACACTGCTTTTACTGTCACAATAATCACTGCAACATCATATTTTTACACTAATATTTTTAACTGCATCTGATCCAGTGATCATCTGGAGATGCCTGAGTACTAGGAAACTAGACATATGTCTAGGGACCCTTTGGCTGGAATTCACAGTTCTGGGGTGTTGTGAAGAATGAAAAACAAAATGGGTTGGAGAAGTATATGTAAGGGACTGAAAGTGTTGTAGAAGTTGTTAGGTGTGTATTGGCACATTTGTGTCGGTGACTTCAGTACATTTTTCTGATATTAAATTCTCCACTGATGTAATTTTAAAATCACTCTGTGGGAGAAAGTACTTTATAGCTTATCCCTTTTCCATTCTTTCTGATCCCAGACCTGAAAATGAAGCATGCCTGTAAGCTTTAACAGAAGTCTGAAAAATGTAGTGGTCTACCCAAAAGTTTGACCATCCCTGAAAGCTCTAACTGCATTTCAGTCTGAACTAAACTTTCAGTGAATCTAGGATAACTTTACTAATTTGAGTAGAAGCAATTATAATCTTGGTAGTTTCAGCAGACTGTGAATTACTTTTTGCTCTGCTTCTATTAAAAAAAAAACCTTAAATTCTGGAGTCTATAAGGAGCTGAAGATAAGTATCACATGGACTCTTGTGGTTTTAAAAGACTTCGGTTATAACTTGATAATTCCTATCAACCAAATAAATATAGCATTTTTAAGAAAAAAAAAAAAAAAAAAAGCATTCCTTTTTAATGTTTGATCTTGAGTCAAAAGGAACTCTGCTGTTGGGAGCTGGATCAAGCTGTGATTGAGGTCACTGATGAATGCTTCTTTAACTATATTCATTTACTTCCTGAATACTTTGCCTTAAATGTGACCAACATGAATCTGAGGAGCAGGGGTTACTGCACAGCAGACTGATGTTGTAGCAGCTTTCCCATTCTCCTTGAGAAGGACTGCCTTTTACCTATGGTCTTCTCTTGCTCTGTGTAGACAGTTGACTATGAATAGGTAGTCCAGTTTAATTCTTTGCAGAAGTCAAGACGTTCACAGGGTACTTTCTGAAAATAAGGTCCTAGTTATGTTTTCTGTTGATGGCATTGTTATTTTAAAGTAAATGCAACTTTCTTGGAGAAGCTATACCTTGTTATAAGGATCTTGTTTAAAAAAATATCATTTGGGGATGGAAATTTTTTATTATTATTTTTAAGAATTTCATGGGAAAACTTTATGTATTAGTACATGTAATATTTGTATGACACTAATAAATAATTTTGGAAAGACTTGTAAAATAGTTGTTGTCATGTATTGTGGCCATTATAGCAGTTAATAGTTGTTGAGTGTAATATCCTTTAACTTTTGGTTAGCCCTGAAGTGGTCAGACAATTGGACACAATGATTTTTGTAGGTCTCGTGACCTGAACTGTTCTACTTCTAAAGGCCCTTGGGCAAAATCGAGAGAAATACACCTCAAACCTGGGTGTCTGAAACCTCACTTACAAGATAGGTATCTGACAAATTGATGGTAAAGGGAGGATTAATGTGGATATGCACTCAGATGTGACACGATGTTTTCCCTCTGACTTTCAGGATTGAACATGTACACTGATCTCTTATTGCCAGCTGAAAATTGTTTAGAGTCATAAGGAGGTCCCAGAAGACACTTTTTGCTCTCCTACCTTGTGGCGGCAGCTTTCCTCCTCTCCCATACAGTTCAGGTGGAGATTTTCTCTGTGGCTTGCTGTATATGGGCAAGGATGCTCTGGGAACATGAAGGACACAAGGTTTTGCTTTTCACCTTTGGGCGAAGGCTACTTTGCTGTTCAGTTTTCTTGGCTTGCCCATAACTCAAACCAATCTAAAGTAAAATACAGTAAGTAACATATATTTGAAAGCATATCGTGTTTTCCAAATCAGATAAAAAAAAAAAAAAAACAACTTCCCTTCACTGTACAAAGAAAGACTGGGTATAAAACATTAAAATGTAATTTTTAATCTTTAATAGATATGGAAAGCCCCCACCAAGTAGTCACTTTAAAATTTTGGTTAGTAATTAACTAGCCAATAGCCAAAGATTAGACAAGTATATTGGAGGACAAATCTCATGATGTACTAACAGCTTAGGAGAAAGATTGTAAAAAAGATTGCACCACATAAGCTGCTGCTTATTTACTAATTAATTTACCTGTGTATGTATGAATAGCTCTTTTGCAATGGTTTCCTAGCAATTCAGTTCTGATATGCATCCTTTGTTTTCAGTGACAGGATGTGTGGGTGACTGGGTGTGCATGACCATGGGCTTCCCTGTCATCAGATGTTGGGATAATTTTCATGATTACCTGTTCTTTTAGCAAATTAATTTGAGTAAGTCTCCCATTTGTCTATACCTTCAGAGGTTTGGGATTTGAGTCAAACTCCTATCAGAAAAGCAGAGCAGCTGATCATTACATCTCTATTGCATATTTCAGTTCATTTTGTGAAGTTTATGAAGGAAGATTTTGAGCACTTTTAAAACAATGTTGACTTAATTCTGCTGTGACAGAGGGAGCATTGACTGGTGTAACTAATAGAGCAACCTTTCTCCTAATCATCAAGCCCTAGTTAGGAGATGATTTCAGTATCATAACATGCATATGTGTGAGTGTTTGGAAATGTGTATATGTGCACTAGGTAAGTTGCATATGGGGAACATATAGTGCCTTCTGGTTGTATGCACTTCCACTAATGGCAGAAGGAGCATGAAGACCTGCTGCCTCCATTGTACTTGGCCCAATAGGGCAGCATTTAAACTTCTTGTAGTTAAAGTAATTCAAATGAGGAAGGAATGTTCCCTGCTTCAGGTGTTCAATCTATGTACTGCCAAGTGGTGTAGCTTTGCATGCTCTTGCAGTGATACAAAGCAGCCCATAAATGAGTGGAAGAGTCAGTCTTTTGAGAGAGGAATTCATACTCCCAAACAGCCTCCCATCCTGTGAGTGCGGGGTGAGAAGTACCTTAGTTATGGATCCCCAAAGCTTCATGATATCTTATGGAAGAGTATTTCAGTAGAGATTTCTGGCATTGCTGTGCTTCACATTTTCCAGACTAATAAGTTTCAATATCAATTTTCACCCAGGCTGGGACAAAAGCAGATACCTGAAAATATCAATTTCATAGAAAATAAATAAATAAATAAAATGATCAACTTTAAAAGAACAGATGAAAAAAAAAAATCCCTATTTTCTCTTTCCTATCTTGTTCTTATTCTCTATCCTGTTCTGCCTTTTTTATCCCCTCAGTACTGAATTTATTTTCTCCTCAACTGACCAGAAATCATCAAGAAGCAAGTTTGACTATGGAAAGGCGTGATGCTCCCTTTCTCAGTCTCCCTGGGCAAAAAGACAAGCTGTAAGTGTGAAACATCTTCCCAGCATGGATAAAGATAGGATGCCTCCAGGAATCCCTTCATTTGCCACCACTTGCAGGTGACAACCTAGTGCACTAACAAAACAGTCACCTTGTTTTCCTAATATTGCCAGTTCACGCTGGCATTCACCTTGCCTGACAAGATCTCGGTCACCAGCTGCTAAAAGAGAGAAGCAGAGGAGAGGGGATTTTCCTTCCTGTTAATGGTGGAGACGGTGCTGTTGCAGTGCCCCTTCTGAGCTGAGCCCTCACCATGAAGCAATTCCTTTGGGTAGATAACCCAGTGCAGGAGGGCGTGAAAGGCTTACTCAGCTCTTCATGCAAATTTGTTGTCCAAAGACAAAGCAACCAGACTATCCTTGGAAGTCTGATAAATTAGATGCAAAGTAATTGTTTCTATCAGGCATTGCAGCTCTTGAAGGATAGACTGAGCTATAAAAGGCTCCTCCCTTCTCACTCCATCTTTTATTCACCACATGGGTAACGCATCCAGGCTGCTTTACGATTTATTAGCATACCTCTTTCTTTCAGCAGGCATTACTAAAGAGTTTCACCTGCTCCAGTGCTTCCTAAATAAATTGAACACATGAAAACAAAAATTATCTGAAAAGATTTGAACTTCTCTGAATTTTTATTTTATGTTTCAAATGTTTAATATATATTTACATTTTAAATGTTCTATTGCTATGATGGACACTCTCATAGGGGTAGCATTGATTTCTACCTTTAAATAGCTCCTTAATTCGGAATATATTAATGTTTTAGGCAAATCTCAAAAAAAAAATAAAAATATTGGCCTTCATGTAGATACTATTTCTTTCAAATACTTATTTAACTGAACCAAAGAAATATCATCACACATTCAGTTTTATGTGATTATAATGCTTACACTGATGAGGTTGACTTTTGGTTATGTACCCATAACCAGTATCACAGCCAGAAACTAGCTTATAATTCTGATTTATGGTGAACAAGACATCTGACTTTTAAGAAGGATTCTTGAAGTAATAAATACTCTTAACAACTACAATAGAAAAAAAAAAAAAAAAACAAACAAACAAAAAAAACATATCTAGTGGCAATTTATGTTAAATATATCTAATAACTCAAAACTTCACCTTTAAAAATTACTTCTGTTTTTCTTATCCAAAAAGGATAAGTAGGATTTTCCTACTCTGACAATAAAAGAGATGCACTTTTTAGTTTTTCGGAGCTGGAGATGTCACATTAATGTTGGTAAATTTTTTTTTTTTTTTTTTTTTGCACAAGCTGACTACACTCCCCCTATCAGCAGAAACCTAGACATTGTTTCTGGGGGCAAAACTTTTTTTTGTGATTGTGTCAGATTCAAGGGAGGAAAATGCTGTGTCTTCCAGGGGTGGTGATAATAGGAACATGGAATATGACTGAAAATTGACTGCACTTTTTTTTCCTTTTGAGTTGCAAGATTGAGCGAAGAGCCTCTACACTGTTCCACATGCATCCAAAAGCAAGTTCAGGCTTCAGAGGAATCTACAGAAGATATAATTATGCTACTGCATTTTAGAAAGGTGAAGCTACACAAAGCAGCATATTCACACACCTTGTCTGAAGCAACTAATTTTGTTCAGAGCACTCTGGAGATGCCAGCAGCCATGCAGGAACCTTATCTTCATTCACAGGTATGCACTCTTGATGTCTAATGGAATGTGATGTCTAATGGAACATGGAAAAGAGGGCAACATGCTGCCAGTGCTTGCATTCTGTTACAGAACAGAGTTGTGAACCTTGCCCATGATTATGAATGGTTTTCATCACTTTACTAAAATGATTGTAAAAGGCCAAAGAAATACAGGGAACTAAGATGTGAAAAAAGGAATGCATAGTTTTGTTGTAGAGCTGATGGATTTTTTTTGCTGTAGTGCCTCCTGTCTCTCTTCCTTCAGTTGGACACTAGTGAGTCCTTACAGCAAGTCCATCTTTGCTTACATTCTTTTTCATACAATAATTAGCTGTTATCAAAATTATTTTTTTAAAGTGCTTGCCTATGATATTTTGGGTATCATCTATGTGTGGACAGTGGAGCTGAATAAGAGCAAAGATCTTCTTTAAGGTAGAGGGAAAAAAAAAAAAACAACACCTGTATTTTTTTTCTAAGAGAAAATATGGAATCACTTTTAAATTCAGAGGGATTTTGAGACTGAGTTTTAAAATCCTAGGGTATATGTGTGAAATAATCTATCAACTAAAAGCTATGGGCTGGTCAGCTGACCTACAACCTCTGCTACTCTGATACTCTCCAGTGTGTAGTAGTATATGATTCATATGCACTTATTTCTGACTGTGTTCATCTTTGAAATAATCACTTCATTCTAGATAAATGTATTCAGTGCTATGACTGCTCCATCCATCATATTAGGTAGGGTTGTGCAGCTGAATGCAGTTCTATTCCAAATAATGATGGTCTCTAATATTTTCCTGAAAATGTGGGTAATTTATTATCATAGGCTAATTATGCCCAATACGGCTGCAGGCTGACATTTATTGTGAGAGGTGGGCTGGAGGGAGTCAGGAGGCATTGCGTTGTCACCAGAGCAGTTTCTGGGAAGGAATTTAGCTGCTTGTCCAGCATTTCTGCCAGAGCTCAGGGAAGTGTTTCCCTCCCTGCAGAGCCTGCTGAATGCATTCTCTTCTCCCCCATTTCGGACAGGATTGATGGTTCCTGGTACTTCTCCCTGCTTAGGGATCACAAAGGCTCCTCCTCCTCTCCCCACATCAGCTCATGGGCAGGAGAAATGCAGGTGCTTTATTTCAATGGCAGGCACCTTCCCACTGAAGCTAGGTCAGTTGCTGGATTTGCAGGCCACAGATTCCTGCACCCATGGCATTGGTTCCTTGTCCAAGTGGCAACTTCTAGCAATTCCTCCTCCTCATCTATGAATGCACAGATAGGGGATGCAGAACAGTAAAATCCAGGTTAATGGCTGCCTCCTCCTCATCTGAGACAGGTTCAGCCCTGGGCCTTCCCAGAAAAACTCTAGATCTAGGAATTTCCTTCAACATGTGTTCTCCCAGGCAGAAAGAAGAAATGCCACCCAGCCTTTCTATTGTACTTTCACCTTTTTCTTCTTGGTGCTTCTCTTGCATTGCTGCTCTTTTTTTCAGAAATTAATAGCTGAGCAAAACATTGTTTTAACACCTGTGCAATATGTTTTTGTGTGTCTTGGGATTTACTCTAGAATAGCTCTATTTCCTCCAGGGTAATCAAGTTTTTTGTTGTTGACCTGGAAGTGAAGAGTACAGTTATTTTTTATTATCTATGCATGAAATAGCTCCGTTCTCTGAATCCTTCTTTGATCCCAGTTGTATAACATTTGTATTTCTCTTTTTCTGAATGTCTCACCACTGTGACCAAAGTATCACTAAGAATTTTATCAGAACCTTCCCATAATTTTGAAAACTTCTTTTAGGTCATATCTTTGGCTGTTATTTTCTACGGAGAATAACTCAACTCCCTTAACCTTTTCTTACAACTTAGATTTTGGAGACCTGATATTATCTTTGTTGCCCTATGGTACATCCTTTGCAAGGCACTGCTGTGCTTTCTACATTGCAGTGCCCAGCCCGGCAAAGAGGTCTAGGTAGGGTCCAGACAGGTTATAGCTATTAAGGGTCTTCTCACACAGAAATGTATCGATGCTTGTTTACTGCTCTGTCTCCTTGCTAATACCATTTCATATCTTGCTTGCCTCCCTCCCTGTTTCTGTGCACTAGGTCAATGGTTTAATGATTTTTCTACAATAATTCCCTTAAGCCATCGACTATGGTAGGGTGCCTCACCTAGGAAAGGGCTTGGCCATTTCAGCACCAGGGAATTTATGCTGGGCGGTCCTGGGGAATAAGGAAACCATATTAGTCAGAGTGTTTTGAGACTATATTACTGTTCATGAAAACAATCACTGCAGAGTGTGTGATGATTCTGGACTGCAGAATGATATTTGGGGCCAGGGAACAAAAATACATCAAGTTAGTGATTTGTTTTGACAAAACAAAACAAAACATTTTCCATTATTGTTGGTTGTCTTTGTAGAGCTGTTTACAAGCAGCAGGATCATCAGTAGAGAGCACAGCTTCTTTATTAGAGGTGCAGTTCAGAGGGATGTGATTTTGAGGTTTGCATAAGGTGAGCAGCCAAGACAGCAGAGAGCAGTCTTTGGTCTGGTAAATTGCAGAGATGTTCAGATAACTAGACAGTCAGCAAATTCTGGGGCTGTGATTAATTTACTGAGAGTTTGGACAGGATTGTTCTTTCTTAAATTACCTTTAAAGGCCAGAAATAAGCTGGAGGTTTATAAGCATGTTACATGTTTGTTTGGGGGACATGGGGGTTCCTCCTTGATTTTGTGATGTGTATTGGAAACCAAAAAGCAGAATCGTTTTTTAGCCTTGTTAAGTATATTCATCTAATTATTGGAGTTCAAAGGGTTCGCTGCCATCATATACAGGTTGCACCACAGAACCAGGTCCAAGTCTGGATGACTCCCTCATCTGGGAACTGACCCAGTTCCCTTCTCCACCTTTGAAAGAAGATAAAACAAATGTGAAAAAGAGGGCAAAATTGTTTTCAGCACAATTACAGAAAACATGATTGAGGTAGGGTAAAGTTTAGGAAGGTGAAGAAGAAATGATCAAGGCCCAGTCAGGGCCAGGCTGAATGGGGCCTTGGCCAACCTGATCTGGTGGATAGCATCCCTGCATATGGCAGAGGTGTTGGAGTTAGATGATCTTTAAAATTCCTTTTAATCACAAACCATTCTATGATTCTATATGTTTCTATGAGAACCCAGGTAGTTGTAGTGCTAGAATTGACACTCTAAGGCTACTACTCCCTCTCTCCTCATACTGCAGTAGTTACTTGTGTAGCACTGGGCAATACTCTTGACCTTAATTCCTTAAATCGTCAAAGGAGGAAGGAAAGCATATCTGTTTCCTAGGCTATTGGGTGACTTCAGTGGTACAGGGAGCTAAACACTTTGAATGACTTTTAAAATCTTGGCAAAATCAAGAAGTTTTGCCAATGCCAGGTAAAAGGGGGAAGAAATTACTTGAACGAAGAAAGGGGAGAGCTGTAATTACTGTATTTATATCACATAATTGTCATATGTGAGGGTGAAGCCCAGCACTCAGCCACTGGTCTGAGGCAGTATCCCTCAATGTACGTGTCAGCTAGTGATGTGCACTCAAGACTGCTTGGGATACCCTTTGGCTTACTGTCTTTGCTGTAGATAAAGTGCAGTTTCCTGCATGATCCAAAGTACTATCCCTAAACAATCAACAGATTTGTATTAAGCCATACTGTGAAATAATTGTTAAGCATTTCTGCCTAATTGGAAAGGTTTTGTTTCCCAGTGTTGGCATGACATTTTAAGCTGCAGATGAGAAAGGATTTAGAAATATGTACAAACTAATGACAAATTTTAAGTTCTGTATCAATAAAGACATTAAGGAGGTGATGGAAAACAAGACAGACAGGAGCCCTTCTGTCTGTCCCCTGACCCAAGACTGCTGAGGTATCAATAGGTGCTGCTGTGTTTCACCATTGTGCCCACACCCCCTGTGTGCTCGGATGCAGAAATATTGTCAATCCTGAACAAAGTATTAGCCAGTTAACTAGAAAACAATTATTCACAGCCAGCATCCTACTACAGGGTAAGATATTCAATATTACAACTACAACTAACTGCTGCTTTAAACCAGGCCCTCCTGCTTGCCCCAGGAAGCATACAGACCACTACTCACCACAAGCCTGAAATACCCCAGGGAGGTGATACCAGATGTGCACTGGCCTCGCTTGTCCTTTGCGCTTCTCAGGCAGAGTGAAACTGCTAGGTCTCTTCTAAGCCTTCTGTGGTCATCTCAGCCTGCCCCAGCACCCTGTTGGTGCACAGAGCCTTTGGAGGTCTCTCGGTTTCACAAAGTGTAGGGTATTTCTTGAGGAAAAGCTAATGAGATCTAAAGCACAGGTAGTTTTCGGGGTTCCCTCCTGTCTGAGATTTGTTTGCAAAATCATGGAAAAAAAAAAAAAACAACAACACACAAGATGCCTGGACATAAATGGGTTGGGAAATATGTTTTTGTAATTCCTTTTTGGCCTTTATATTATTTAAAGGGTATAGAGAACACATTGTTAATGATGAGGCTTGCTGGTATTCTGTCAAATTTCACATTCTCACAGTGCAATACAAAAATCTAGCAGTGGTTGTTCCTCCATCTGCTGGAGCCATTGGAAATATTACTAACAACGGAAATTCCTTGTGGATGACCCAAAACAAAAAGTACTTGTTTATAGTCGTAGGTTGGTTGGTTTGTTTGTTTGTTTTCTTTTTTCCTGCATCGTGCTGGCAGGTAGAAAAGCCTCTCAGCTGGTGACAAATAATTGCTCTCCTGTGCCTGTATTCAAATCCAGAAGTCTGACCAAGGTCTACATAATATTGCTGCTTTCTCTATATTTTTACATAAAAGACTACTACAGAAAACACCATTGCTCTGGGTAAACTACAAAAACAGACTTACACAAAGTACAAATATGATAACAGTAGAGTAATTGGTTTTAGTGATGACTTCGTAAGAAATACACGTATGAATAGTTTATTTGGGTTTTGGTTAATTTAATTAATTTATTAGTTAATTAGATGTCCACAGGAAGCTTTCATTCAAAAAAAAAAAAATCGAGTTTACTGCAATCCTACTTTTTTCAAATGATTTTCATTGCCATCAAATAAAGAACATGTTTGTGTTTGTTTCCTCTGTTTAAGTTCTGCTTCCTCCTTGTGAAACTGTTAATATGGTAGAGCCCTGCTCTGAAATTGCCTACAAACTCTTAAAAACATAGTTAATTACAGATTGCCCAATTTAAAGTTTACAGCATTCTTGATACATGTAGAATATATGGAAGGTTGTTTATGCTACCCAGCAAGAAGAAATACATCCTACTGCTTCTGTGCACTCAGAGATCATGCCAGAAGGGCTCCTTCTGCTGACAGCAGCAGTGACGCTCACTAAATTCAATCAGGAAGAAAAACTTTAAAAAATTATGGTGATAATATGGATGAAATCTATTCAACTGCTGCACAGTGCAGAGTGGGGTCTTGCAGGGCTTACAATTGCAGAAAGGCCTGGATGAAGCAATTACAAGCTGCTCTGTAGGCATGTAGTATCATATTCCAACATGGTCTGCAAGTAACCTGCACCTACAGATGTTTGTTGTTTTTGTTTGTTTGCTTCAAAAATGTTCTAGGAGGCTGTGAATTCTATTAATGTAAAATTACTTAGCCTGTCAACTCAAAAAAAAGCTGATGTAATTTCTATGACTCCCAAGCCTGGCCAGAACTCTAAAATGTGGCCCTGTCAAACCAACCTGAGGTAGGTGCTGCCAAGGAAAGAGCAGAACAACACCTCCTGAAGTTCTGCAGTGTATCTGGGTATTGATAATTTTCCAGAAGTGCATACGTACCCCTCAGAGAGGGGAGACCTGTGATGGAGACCTTTTCATTGGGTCCATCATGTTGAAAAGGTGTGTGGTTGCGCCTTGGTATGTGAATTCTACAGGGCAAGGAGGTGCTCTCTGCTCCTTACCACTCTGACCCTGTTCCCCAGTCTCATTTTTTTGTTCTTCTTTTTGTGGGCAGAATAGAGAGGCTCACTCCAACCCCATGTGTCCGTCCCCAGGTGCCAGTCTCTAAGCTGCCAGGTCCTTCTGCTCTGTTCCAGCTCCTTGTGCCACAGAGGTTC
The DNA here is from genome assembly GCF_965140915.1 of Aythya marila. Lineage (NCBI taxonomy): Eukaryota > Metazoa > Chordata > Aves > Anseriformes > Anatidae > Aythya > Aythya marila. The sequence goes on from NC_139047.1 coordinate 17,101,347, forward strand.
TGCAGGCATGCTCAGAGCACCAAGTGGCATTCAGATCACCCTGAGATGCTGGAGAAGTGCAGGGGCACACCAAAGATACCACTCAATGAGAAATGTGTGAGGTGAGAGGAGGCTAGGGTGTCCTGAGCAAACAGGGGCCATGGCTGTAGCTATCTGGAGGGACATAAAATTGGAAATTGAGCGAGTGCTGTTTGTTCTTCCAGGTAAAAAAAAAATTTGGAGAGAGATGCATCTTGGTAGGGTCACCTGACATTTTCTCCAGACCTCTCAGAAGGGGAAGCAAAATGTAAAACATTCCTATCTTGTTATATGTCATTTTTTAAGTGACAGCTGATTACATTTTAGGGATGTTTTCTCATTTTCTGAATTAAATCAGTTTGGCATTCTGTAGCAGATAGTACTCATTAACCTTTTAAGGATTGCCAAACTGGTTTGAAGCATTCAGTGGAAAGAAAGAAGAAGAAAGAAAAGATAAAAGTTAAGCATCATAGTCATTATGGTGCTTTTTGAAGCCACAGGCAACAAAGCCACATTTTCTTGCAGTAATTTATTAGAAGTGACTCTGGTTTATGTTACCCTTGAGCAGGTTTGAAGAGGGTACTAACTATGAACCAAACTCATGACATATGGTATGAATGATATTATCTTAACAATATTTAATGTTTAGAATGATAGTGGTTTTTGTAAGCAATGATTCCATACTTACTCTTGCAGACCATTGGAAAGTCTTCTTTCTGAGCCTTAGTAAGCACACACAGCAGAAACCAGGAAAAAAAAGAATTATTTGATCTTAAATTGCTACTGCTGACAAATTCGGGAATATGTAAGTAAGAGCTAAGTGGGAAATTTACTGTTACTCCGCAGACTTCTGACTTCCCTTATCTCTCCCAGCCCTAAAAATACATTGTGGAGAGGGATTGGATGATATCCAAGCCATGACTGTTCTTAAAAAGTACATATTGCCTTGGCGAGGGAGGGAAAATATTTAAAGATGCTTATATATATATATATATATATACACACACACACACACTTATGATCTGAGTGTGTGTCTGACCAATGTCTATGATTTTTATGGCCTCAGACAGTGTTTCTGCAATAACTATTAGTCTTTGATACTTCAGTACTTTAAAGACTTTATAAAAATTCCACCTAAGTGATGAAAAACTCAGGCTAAATAAGAAGCTAGGGCTACACAAAATATTTTTTTTATTTAATTTATGTCTTACACAACTATCCTGCAAGCAGAAAAGGTCTGTAACAGCCTTTCCTGGTAATGTTTCTCTTCCATGCAGGGCAGCTACCCCATCACAGACTAGTGCCAGTACATTATTTTTTTGTGTGTACGTGTGTGTGGTGTTTTTAAAGAAAAATAGAAAAAATTCTGACACAACTTTTCTCCCATGAGAGGAGAATGGCACATGCCCTTTACCTGGGGATAGGTCATATCCTGTAGCAGGTTTATCTCTAGGAACTCCCCAGATCTGGACTTGGACTTCTCCCAGATCCACTGCTCATGGTGGCTTTGCCACCTCATAATGCAAAGAGAGCCCATCACTTGGCTCAAGGGGAGCCCAGTGCTTAAAAATATGTGCCCTGGAGCTTTGATACCAGCCATCTGGTCACAATAAAACCAGAAAAGGCAAAACCAGCAAAGGGACAGGGTGCTTCTCACCTCTGTTGCAGCTCACTTTTCTTGTAGTATGGGCACCGATAGCCTGTCATGCCTGACGTGCATTGGTTTTAGACCAGATATCTCTGAAGGAAAACCTGGGGCTCCTGCCCCTCTTTGTACCTGCATATTACATGCCCAGTCAGCATGAGAGAGGGTGGGGGAGCTGAGGAGTAGCTTCCTTTATTTAATTTCTCTGCCCTACGGCACAAGATGTGCTGGATAACTTGAAGATCCTGTCAGGCAATGACTTTTCCTGAGCTCGGGTGGAGTTTCCAGGCTACCGGAACATGTCAGCTAATTAGCACTTAAACCTCTGTGTAGCAAAGGCTATACATGTATGACTATTTTATTTTATGCTTAAATTATTGCATGCATTTTTAACCCTTGAAAGTGCATTTGATATTATTTCTAAAATTTCCAGGTTCTAAAGGTATGTTTTACTTAAATATATACACACAGCAGGAATATGTGTGTTTAAATTTCTCTAAAAAAGAAACACGAATGACAAAAACTCAGGAATTGTAGGGTATCAGGCTGGTAAAAGCAATGAGTGATTCAGATTATTTTGAAGCAGAGGAGCTCAGAACTGACCCTGGAAGCTGCAGGAGAAGAACTGAAAGCCCGTGGGGTGCCTGTAGGCTCCACCAGGCAGGCAGTGCCCAGCACCACCCTGCTCACACCACTACATCCCAGTGGCTGCACTCGTACACCTTGACAAGGACATGGCTAGAGCTTGCCTCAACTTCCAGAAGACAAACCCAGTTATTTATCTAAGGTGTGGTTAGGAAACCAAACTACCTTCTTGCCTCATTCCCTAATTTTTCCATCCTGGAGCTAATTTGTGCCAACTGGGGTACACTGGGCTGCCCTCCCTGGTCCCTCCTCACCAGAGTGGGATAGCGTGGTAAGGAAGGTGAGCCTGGAGAAGCTTTAAAGAAGACAGTATCAATTTCTTAACCATGTCCCACCTTTCCTCATGTCTGGGACTTTGTAAACTGGCAGCCTTTGGATTTTGTTGGTGCTCACAGCACACCTGCGCCTGTCCGCACATTAAACCTTGACTGCAGGACTCTCGTCACAAATGAACTGTCAAATCATTACTACGTTTGATGCAGCATAATCTGTCTTGAAATTAGAATTGGTCCATCCAGGCTCAAATTTCACTTGCTACTGAGGCTAATGCACTGTTTTGAATATGCATTCATGGAGATTCACATCCACTGGGATCCAGAGGGAGTACAAGTTAAGAGCAGATTTTCTGAATTAGCATGTCGAGAGGGAAGGGTCTTTCATTTAGACTGCTGCAGATGCCTCTCCCTCTTGTTCATTACAATTGCATTTCATCAGCTTTATGATGTCCACATGTCAATTGAGTGTGAGGATTTTGCACAGAAAAGAGCCTCAGGGAAAACGACTTCACTAGCTAATCAGCTGATTATCATACCTCAAATGGGCTGCAGTATGCTACTCCAAATACTATATCAGCGAGAGTGGAATTGAAGATTAAGACAGCAAAAAGAAGGCTCTACAGCCCAGTTTAAAGAAATCAAACAGGAATTTGTCAGGGATAGAAAGAAGCAAATATAGTTGGGACAAGAGCCTTTGAAATATCCTGAGGCTGATTAAAAAAAATAACAAATGCCTTTCTTCAAAAGGTGTTGGGGGGGTGAAAGGTTAATTAACTGTATTATCTGCCTGTTTATGCCCAGCTGTGTAAAGCTCAATAAGACAAGCTCCCACCCTGGCTTTAATATTGCATTCAAGAATCCAGACCAGTTGCAAGAACAGCCTCTCCTAATAATTGAATTAGCCTCTGAGCAAGCTGGAGGTACACAGCAAACAGACTGGCTCTCACATTGCTTCCCTCTCTGTACATACCTCCTGTTTGGATGGGGGTCTCTAATGTGTGTTTTTTAGGATCCACTTTGATTAAATGATCAAAATAATAACAGAGGGTGCTATGGAGAGTCTCACACAATAGCTGGTGGTAACTTGTAGGTGTGCATTTCCCCCAGCCTAGGAATGCAGATCTCTAAGAAGTAACGTTTAATGGCTAGTGTGGGCTTTTTCTTTTTGTCTGAAATTTACCAAAGTTTTATCCCAGCTCCCTGGAGCCTTCCCCAAGTCTATCTAAAATGCAGTTAGAGCAGAGGCTGTCTTTTGCTTCACAGAGCGTCTGCCTTATGCTTTCATCAGAGTAGTCTAACTCACACAGATGCACTATTTAACAATGCCATCCCCTGCTTTCATCAGAAGGGGGAAGGTTGCAGAGCTGAGCCCTGAAGAATAAGGGGGGCAGGTCCCCTGTGATCGGCGAAAGCTGAACATCGGTGCCAGTTTCCATCTGTCATGATAGCCTATCTCCGAACCTTCAATCTGTCAAAAGCTTGCTGCCTAGCTGAAGGCTCCAGGAGATTTGGTGCACTAAACACATTTGACAACAGCATTATCACTGCAAGGAGCCCAGCAAAATGCCATCAATGTGTTAATTGTAGCCGGCTATGTAAAATGTCACTTCCCATATCATTTTACAGCAGCTTTGCCTGTTTTGCAACTCCTAATTTTCCACACTTTATAAATACATGGATCGCTCATATAGAAATGTGGTCAGCTTTTCATGTCAGCTATATTTTTTGTTGTTGTTTGTTTTTTGCTTTTTCTTTTCTTCTTAATGGAGGTTTAATTTGGGTTTAATGCTTTGCTCTAAGAAAGCGGTAGCATCTACAGAAAAATAAATAAATAAGACAGTTGTGGAAATGAATTGTCTGTACATTGCTGTTCTAATTTTATATCTCATTGGAGATTTATTTCTGGGTTTGTACATTCTTTAGTGTATAAATGATTCATTTTGCTGCTGCTGCTGCAAACTACCTTTTCAAGTGCACAGTATTTTTACATTCCTGAGAGTTTTCCTCCATCATGATGTAAGAACACTTTTGTAATGATAAACATGAGAGTACAGCATAAATAAATGAAAAATCCCCCTTGAAGATATGAATGTGCTTTTTAGCACCCAAGTAGCTAATATTCAATTTCTAGTACAACCAGTGCCAGGTGTTAAATTTCTCTAGTTACTGTCACTAATGCAAATTAGATTCTTTTTGTGCTCGTAAAAAATCAAATCCACATTAGAAATTAGCTATAAAATGTAATGACTTAAATGCTATAGTGTTTTACAAATCTCCCTGCATTTCTGTAGCAGATAATGCTATAAAACTAGGAAAGGATAATAAAATATTGTAGAAAGTTGAGTTATTTAAAGGTCTTTTGTGACTGCTCACTCAGGGATTTGATGTATTATTTTGCTTTCTTTCCTTGTTGGTTGAGATAAGCATGCTTATGATTTCATTTCTTTACCAGATTAGATGTAATCAAAGTCTCCTTTGAATTTCATGCTACCCTTGCTGCAAAGGCTGTTTGTATTATTGGAAAATATCATGTGGTGAAGTTTATATCTGCAACTTTTAATCATCTGAATTGTAAATGTGTCTGACAGCTCTTAAGAAAGTTGCAGTGATCTTGTTAGTGGCTGTAGTACTGATATATATTTATAAGGATCTGTGAAATTTTTCCAAACTGTTTTATTATTATTATTTTTGCCCCTCACAGAAGATCTTTAAAAAGCAAACAGGGAAAAAATTAATGTTCTGAACATAACCAGTACAATGTTCATTGAAAATGATGTTTCATATATAAGGAAAAAAAAAGTCTTCAAAATTAATGATTTCAAAAGCTGTTTTTGTCAATATTTATGTTATAGCAAACATTACATACTTGGGAAAAATGGTCATCTTTCTGTCATCTTCAGCCAGCTGCTTAATTTAAGGTATTAAAGCAAAATTTAAAGACTGAGGAAATCAGCATGTTTCCTGCATACTAAAGGGAGTTTTGATTAAAATTAACATTTCTGAGCTCTTCTATTATTTCGGAACAAATTTGTACTCTGTGGTTCACATCCTGCATCTTTTCCACAGGAAGCATAGAAGAAATTTCACACAACTCGGCTACAGCCACTGCCATGGGATGTGACCAGGGCACGGCACTTCTGCAGAGCTCAGGCTCCCTCTCATTTTGAAAACATTTTCTCTATTTTCTGTGTTCCTGAAAACAAAAGTTGCTGGAGACGTTAAGTACTTTGGTTACACGTACAACCTGTCGTGCATCCCAGTCCCTATTTCAACTCAATCTTCAGTGACCACAGTACAACAATTAGATCCATTATCTGCAAGCAGACACAAGGTAGGAGGGGAGTAAGTTGATATGAGCAGCTCGTTGGGTGAGTGTTTTTTAGAGAAAGACAGTTCAAGATTGAGACTACTGAAAAAAATGTCTCAATGTCACTGTGAAATAGCGCAACAATAATGGTCTGTTGTGTTTGAAATCTGGATCACACTGTTCCTTCTCTTCAGGTCTAGGTTTTCAGAAGTGACTAGAAAGAAGGATTAATGAGAGGTGTTTATGGTACAGTCTTCAGGTACAGTCTTTTTAGAAAGTTCTGTGGATCTTCTCTCCAAAATCCATTTGAAGTGCTTCAGGTAGAAGAAAGGAAAACATGTTGTCTCTTGAAAATCTTGGCTCAAGGATTCATCAGGAAAATACTATCAGAGCAGAGACCACATGCTCCTTGGATACCTGGCTGGTGAGTCTATCAAGCACTTCTTCCCCAGTCCTGGAGGTGTGGGATTTAACAGTCAAATCCATCTTAAAAAATAAGCAATAATTTAAATAAAAAGACAGAGGCACTGAAATGTGAGGGGCAGTACCTGCTATGGAAGTATCTCAGCTCCACCTCTCCATTGTCACATGTGTGACCAAGAGTGGATACATTCTGCAGCTCAGTTATGTGAGGAAATCAATATTTTAGACCATGGGTATTCCTCATTTAAGTGCTTGAACCTGTCAATGAGTTGAATAAGATACAAGTGCTTTTTTGTTGTTGTTTTGGTTTGGTTTGGGGGATTTAAATATTATCAGAAGATTTTTAGAAAAAAAAATAAAATCACATTTTCAGATGCAGACTCTGCATTTCCACATCAGGACACCGTCAGCCAATGTCTCACTCCTACCTGTTGAGTTCAAGGACAGCTTGCAAGACTGGGATTCATCTCACAGGTTCCTATATGAGGTACGTGTGACTCCAGATTAAGTAACCAGTCATTGTACTAGGCATTCTGATTCTTCAAAAGGCAATGGGAAGCTTGGAGTTGAAATCCACAAAACAGTAAATAAATATCATTGGTGGTATACATTTTATATTTTCTCTGTTCTGTGTATCACCCAGTTCTGTTCAGTTAGCTGATATCAGAGCAAATATCAGAATTTAATACATTTCTGACTGCTCAACTTGAAAAAAGTGCTTGAGAAAGAGTCTGTATTTCTAGCAGAGAGAACTTGAATTTTTATTTATTTCCCTGGTAGTTTTCATTTATATACTCATCCCCTCTGAGTATCTTCAATATATAGATATGAGGCAAATTTAAAATTAAAGTAGTAGAAAGGGGACAAAAATCTCTTGCATCATCTTCACCATGGGCCTCTGCCTTAGTTATGAGATATTTCAAAGCCTTTTTGCGCATAGACTGGTTCTGTACAGAAACTGTTAGACCCAACCCAATAGCTGAAAGAAATGAGTATGCTATAGACAACATGTGCATCTCCAGGCTGCCAGTGCTAAATTTGGTCTTAAGTTACTTGAGGATGAAGGTGTCTCCACAGCTGGTTGCCTCTAGCCCACTCACCTACAAGCACAGCTGCCCCTAGGCAGGCAGAGGCTGAGGCCACTTGTGAAACTGCTGAAGGCAGCTCTTGATTTACCAATATGGTACATGTCCATGGATGTACTGTGTAGTCCTTTACAGGACTTAGGCAGGCTTTAGTTCATGCTGCAAGAACTGGAAATTCAATTTTCCTCCCCATTGCATCTGAGCCTCCAGAAACAGTGGGATCAGAAGAGGTATTTCAGCTTTGCTGTATATTTAATATGATGTCTTTCCTTTTGCAGTGTCAGAATCATGCACAATATTTCCCATGATTGTATGTGGTTAGTCCCGCAAAGACTCATATTAAATTAGTTTTTTCTTGATTTTATGGTTGTTTTAGCAGATTGACAAATAGACATACTTCTGCATGAAGGAGAGGTAAGTAAATTTTAATTGAGTCTAAAAATATATATTTTTGAAATTTAAGTAATAGTAGTAGCAGAAATCTAATTGTAAAAATTATTCCATCATAATGTGAACTGTAAAAAACAGCATGTGGCCTTTTACCCAAATAAGATGAATGAATAAGCCTTGTATTTTCAACAGCAAACATTCTGCATGTCATTTTTTCATGTATTGATAAGTTTTAGTGAATGACTTCACATAAAAAATACCTGCAATAATTGGAAGCTCTTTGAAGAATTGGCCAAACAAGGAGAAGACAACATGTGCTGAGTATTAAATGTACTGGGGATCCTTTTTTTCTGTACTGATATCACTGAGTCTATATCAAGCAGATGTGTGAAGGTCACCAAATCCTAGTTTGGTATCTGGACTGAATTAACTGTTCCACACTGCAGAAAGCACTGGGGTGGCACATTCCTGTTCAGTGTGCCTGGCACATAGGGCTGAACTGGAAGGTTTTCATAGATCCTTCTTCTGCTAAATTCAGTGAGACTTTCATCACTGACTTCGTGGGAGCAGCAGCCATTGTGGTTCTTGGATAATTTCTGAATTATTTGAAACTCAGGGAGAAATGGGTGACCTGCTTTTCCAGGCTGGATCTAGGCTGAGTCATGGAGAGAGGGAAAGAGAAACAGCCCTAGAAATCAGAGATTTGCTGTAATTTTCCAGCGGTTTTGTCGCTAAGAGCTTGTCTGCCTGCTGATCAAGCCCAGCTTACCCCTAGCTGGGCAGCCAGCACAACACGTCCCTCTTTCTGCAGCCACTCCATGTGAACTGGGTGACACGGCACTTCTCTTGTAAACTTCTGACATTTCATTTAACACCTGAAAAATACCTGAGCTGAATAGCAGTCAGTCAGTAATATGGCCTCACATGTTAGGTAAAATGGGAAGGCTGCTTTCTGGCATGCAGGGAGAGCCCTGGATAGTACAGAATAGCTTTGCAAGTCTCGCAATTAGGATAAGAGTGGCACTCCGGTGGTCTTGGGCAGGATGTGGCAAACTAATGTGCTCCTTGTAACAGGCTTAATTATGCTCATCTGCTCTCTTGGGAACACCTCATCTTCACTGAAATGAGATTTTTGTATCCTATCTTCCTTCACAACTTTTCTTAATGTATTTCTACCTTGCAGAAAATGTATTTTTAAAAAAACACTAATTGATAATGTGAGAAAAAGAAGATTTCTGCTTTCAAACCTACTTATAGCTGGTTATATGATATAGCCACATACATATTAAACATCACTGCCCATGCTGCTCTTTGTTATCTGCTAAGCAGGACATGTTCTTTTTCCTGCAATGTGTAAAGCAGGCAAATGGCTGCTCATCATCTTTTTGTTTCTTTTTTTTTTTTTTTTTTTTTTTCCCTCCAAGAATGTTGTACATACAATTCTCTCCTGGCTAATAGCTCCTTCTATTGTCCATGATTTATCATTGTCAGGATTCTTTACGTTTTCCTCTTTACCCATTTTGCTGGAAATCTGTCCTTTTTAAAAGGAAAGCTTGGGTTTCTTTTGCCTATACAGCATATTCTAATGTAGGTTAAAGCATATGTTGTTTTGGAACATGTAAGGTATAACTTTTCACTGACACGATTTTACTCCAATACTTTCACTCTTTTATTTTTTTTTTTAAACTCTTCTAAACCATTGTAAAGTATCAAAGGTATCCTGGGTAATTAGCCATTACAGTACTGTCACAGAGGCTTCTGCAGTCAATACAGAGATAATTTGGGCAATGGTGAATGACAGCATTGTCCAGACTTTTGGGATAATCAAGGACATATCCAGCTGTACCAGACATCTGTCAGACCCATGAATCATTTCAAGTAGCTTTGCAATAGCCAGGCAACTCGAGCAAAGATAAACACTCTGGCAGCACACAGCCACAGGAAAAATACTGCCCTGACCAGAAAACATTTACCCACTCAGCGCTGCGGGCCCATAGCTCAAAGCAGAACAGGGCTTTCTCACATCTTTGATTTTGGAGGGAGCACACCTTTGTAACATTTTCTTCTTTAGTGAGACGATGCCTGAAATGCACTACACACACACCTTCATCAGAATTAGTGGGGTAAAAGGAGAGTGAGGCAAAAAGGTATGCAAAAAACAAAGACAGAAATAATCTTACTGAATGCACTGTGACCTCTTTTAAGAAAGTATTTGTATTGTTTATGTTGAACTGAACTTACTAGTTCTATGTTTTGTAGAGTTTGCATACACACGGTGAGCAAGTTGTTTGCTCTAAATGTGCATCAGGATTAGCAAGGAGCTAGAGAGCTCCCTTGTACGTTCCTGTTGCTGTCGCCTCATTCACGTCCTTGTGTTGGAGACCTGAATGGAAACAAGCTGTGCTTAACATCCTGGGGAAGACCTGTGGGCTGTCTGAAGCTGTGGCTTTGCTGTGCCACTGCCGCCTGTGTGGCTGTGGGCAGGCTTCCTCCAGCATGTGATCTGGGTTCCCCTTCCCATTAGGCAGCCACACACCGACATCTGCACATCTTGCACCACACACTGGTATCTGTCTGTTGGGTTAAGCTCCTGTGTATGTGGGTAGGGAGTGCTGCTTTGCCTAGCACATTGGTTTGCAAAGATGAGTGAAAAAGACAGGATAACAGAAGACAAAATTTGGTGAGTCAGTTTCCCCTCCCTGTTTGAAGTGACCACAGTCCATGGAACGGATCAAGGAGGAGGCCAGCTTGTGTTCAGACAGCATGGGCAGGCAGCAAAACCATATGGAATTGCTTCCAATAATTACATAAAGATGCTATTATTATACTGCACAGTGATGAAGAAGATTTCTTAGTGACTGTGAGATATCTGTCATGCAAATACCTGCCAATAGACTTTGAAATGTCATTCTTCACCTGGATTTTGAAGTAGTTCAGCTGTTCCTTTGTATCATTTGGATCACAGTGGACAGGAGAGAGAACTGTAGCAACTGGAAAGCTTTGCTAAGCTCCATCCCAGAGCCCAAGGGCAAAGCAGCACTGGCAGGGACCCCTGAATGTTGTCACCAGGGAGCAGAGGGGGGTGGCATGGGAGGAGTTGTTGAGCTGAGGGGTGCTTAAAGCAGTTGGTGAGTCTCACAGAGCAGAGATTGATTTGCTGCAAGTGGTGTGAATGCAGCAATTGCTTTTGGAAAGCGAGAGGAAGAATTACTGGTGAGACATCAGAGGTTGTGACTGACAGATTGGTAGCTTTCCAGTGACAAACTAAGGGTCATTCAAGTATTTGGGGAGAAAGAGTGAGCCCACCACAGAGAAAATGCCATGTGTTGAGGTTGCTTCTCATTATGAAGATGAAGAATTGCATCTTGAGAAGTTGACAGAGATGTTGACAAACTGTTGCTGCGTCCTCTAAACTTACATTTGCCTTTGTCTCCTGCTTTGACCTTTTTATATCTTACCATTGCTGCCGCAGTTCAGTCCCAGTATTACTTAACCTGGAAACTTGGCTGATTTAGGAGCCTGTGCTCCTTTCTTAGTAACGAAGGTCTTCCTCTCATTTTCATAAATGGTGTATTTTTTGTTGTGGTACTGTAGTAGATTGCCAGCTTCTATATAGTCTTGTTTATAGAAAATACTCATTTGGAGTAATCAAGTGCACTATAATAAAACAGTGTGCTTGAGCCTGTGTACTCTCATTTCATTTCTGAATTCTCTTGGCATCGATTTTCGGCAAAAATACTGAGCTACAGTGTATGTAAATCTGGTTCCTAATCCTTAATGCATTGCTTAATGCATTTTGATATAATGTTGATTCTTTTGTAAGTTTTTGCCTCAGTGATTAAATTCTTGAACTACACACAGGAAAACCTCAGATCCAGTTTTCCTTTTGTGGCCTGATGAGTTCTCAGGTTTGGAATTGTATGTACCGGTGGAAAATAACATCGCTGTTAGCCATCTCCGCATCCCTCCAGCTGTGTTGGTTCCTTAATGTCACCATTTGCATTGCTAAATAATCTGATCACTGATAAGAGGGAGTAGTTATTGACTGGAATAGGAAGCACTAACACCCCTCCCCCCTACATCTATTTGATTTGTAGGTTATTTCTACGATTTCAATTTCCAGAGTTTGTTTAGAAAAACATTGAGTCCAAATATCCAGTTGAAGATTTGATTTATTGTAAAGCTCTTTTTAACATCTTGTAGTAATCTCTTCAGCTTGTTGCCTACCCTGTCACTGTCAAGCTTACTTTCAGTATCTTTATGGAATTGCTCAGACCCTTTTTTTGCTTTAAAATAATCGCTAGCTGGCTAATTGCAATTCATTTTCCCTGTGATATTCTTCAGGCATTTGCAGCATGTGCAGACCTCCAGAACCAGAATTCTCCCTACGGCCAAGAGCCCTCAGCATGTTCATTATTTCTGTGCTGAAAGCACTTCACTAATTTTGCTGTGTTGCAGCAGGGAACCTTTAACTTTATTTGCTTTTATATGTGGCTTTGCACAGTCGTATCCATTCATAAATGTGAAAACTCACTTCTCTTACTTCCTTAAAGTGTACATATAATTCTTCCACTGGAAACCATTTGCAAACTGCCTGGTTATTTTTAGATCTTTATGCAAAATTACCTCCTTTAAATACATTGTTATTGTATAATAGGTTCACTAAGGCTGTTACTGTTCTCTGTTCTTGTGGTTTGATTTCCAGCAAGTTCACTTCAAGTCAGGAGGTCAGATTCTTTGGACTGGCTGAGCACTGTCAAGTACAAATAGCAAAGGTCCTGAAGGATTCATCATCACAGGATATCCTGGAGGCCAAAATTATAGATTAGTTTTAAAAATGATTAGACAAATTCATAGATATTTGAGCAATTTGGTATTAAATGCAATGATCCAGAAAAATATTCCATACAGCAAGTCCATAACCAGCTGGTTACTATAAATCAGGTTAATATATCTGAAGAAAATAATTCTGCATGTATCTTATACTCTTTTCCTAATGAATGAGAGCTGTTGGAAAGTACTGACTTAAGTGGATATCTGTCCTAACCTACTTTGTACATTCAGGCAATGCTTGTAGCTCTCAGATTCTTCTAAGGTGATTTTCAGAAAAGGCTAAGTAAGGGCACATTAAATCTAACCCAAAGTATCCTAAAATATCAGAAGAGTTGCTACGACAATATGTCTTGTCTCAGCATGGAGAGTTGCATCTGCAGTAACAAAGGAGTCTCAACAGCCTAAACCCCTCCCAGTCATTACAGTAATCTTCCATCATGAACAGATTCAAAGATCTCCAGGAAACAAAAAAAAAAAAAAAAAAGAAGAGAGAGAATATGCTTCATTAAAGCTACGTCTCTACCCCTTGAGCATACAAGAAGAATCTGGCCCTGCATCTTTAGCTTGTTTAAATCACATAAAGACTTAACTATCTGTTATTGCTTTTTCATAATCCACTTTAATTGTCATTGATTTGTATGTTCAGAAAGTGCCCTGAGCTGACCGAAGCATTTTGTGTGTGTTTGTGGCTGACTACCTGCTCTGTAGTCCCTGAACCACTCTATTCAGGGTCCTTGCTGAAAACCTTTCTTGGGCAAGATCTCCATAGTTTCCAGGCAGGTTTTTGCTCGCAGTGCAAGGATTACACCAGGCAGATCCCTTCTGTATGCATGTTCAGCTGTCACGTTGTTACCCTCCTCCTGGCTTGCATCCTCAAAGGTCATCTACACTTACAAAAAGAACGAATGTATTTTACCAACATGAACTAGCAAAGGGTTATTTAATCAATTATGCAGGAGCAGATTTATTACTGAGAACAATCTGGATAACTACATCACACAAAAATCATATTTAACCAAAAGGACATATAACTTACTGTTATGGAGAGAGAAATAGTGTTTAATTCCTTGAACTCTGTGAGGAGACTACTCCAGTGGAGACAAGATCAAGAAACACTTTAACGCATGCAAATATATTTCATGTTCTCTGCTTTCCAAAAGCTTGAAAACTTTCATTTTAATTTACAGTTAAGCTGCTGGGCATTTGAATAATACACTATTTGGTGTTTCAAATGAAAGTTCCTGAGTTTGTATGTTAAAATAATAGAATACACAATAATATTTAAAAGTAAGGTATCTGGGCAAAATTTCCATTCAAATAGAGGGTGGGTGAAAAGGACAGCAAAATTTTCTTCTAAATGTCACATGTCAGGGTGACCAGGTTGAGTTTTATCACATGCTGGCCTGATGGAGCATGCCTCCACCACAGCAGGTTTAAAACAGGGGTTATTGCCCCTGCTGAACTTCAGCAAAGATGAGGCCTTGCATGGCACAGGACAAGAAGCTGGGTACCAGCTGAATTTTAGGAAGCTAGAAGCACAGGGACTGAGTTGTTCAGGATGCTGGACAATTGGGTCTCTTGTCCTAACGAACATTTCAGGTGGTGGTGGGAGTGTGTTTCACTGTTTTTACACAGAGTTGGAAATTTTCACTCCTTGGTAAAATTCTTGTTAATCTTCAAAGATTTCTCATGTAGCTACCAGTGCTTCTTGTGAGACATTGAAGCCCTTTCTTTGTTCAAAATGTTTCTGCTTCGTCTACTGTGGTGAATGAAAGTCACAGGTCTCAACCTCCTTCAAGGGTGTAAATCCCTCCAGAGAAAGCTGCATTTTCATTGCTGTGACTGCTAAGCCAGGAAATCCTTCTTCTTGGCCATGTCTGGAGCATGTGCCCTCCACTGGAGGCTGTCAAAATTTACAGCCTGTTTTAGTTGTGTGAAATGGCTAGGATTCAATTTACACTTCGTCTGAGTATGCTGAGGAGCAGTGGGGCATTTTGATGAGACTGGCTCATGGCAATTACATGCAGATGCCCAGTGCCACTCCTTTGGTCACAGATGATTGTTTGGCCAAAGGCAGTTAGGAAGAGGATGTCTCGCTTATGTCTCCAGGTGCAGAGCCTGGCCTAAAACACGAGTTGGATGCTAAGGAGCAAATAACAGATACATCAGTGAGTGGGACTGAAGCTAACACACATCTCAAGGAGTGAGACAGGGGAATAGCTGCAGACACCTAGCACTGAAAAATACAGCCAGGACAGCTCATGTGCCTGAATGCCAGATTCTGCAGTAGCAGAAAAATCTCAGTAGTTCAAATCACGTGAGCCCACAAAAAACATTAATTAACGTGTTTTGATCTTATATGTGTCAAAAATAAGAAATGAAGGGAAACACTAAGAACAGAGAAAATACAATTAAATTTCTTGAGTACTGTCTGTCTTGATAAATGATATAGTTATTCTTATGACGAAGAAATCAGAAGCACAAGTACAGAATAAATAATACTAATTTATTTAGTATTATTGACAAATGCCATTTTATATTACTATTATTTTTAATATTAATAATACTACCTTATATGGGTTAGATAGAAAAATATCTTGTATTTTATTTGTACAAAACAAGTTTATACATTAGGAAAAATAGACATTGTCTTGATTGACAGAGCTGCTTGAGAACTGGAAAAATGTTGGTTAAAACTACTGCTTTTTTGTTTCTGGATGCAATCAATATTTTTAATCTCTTACTAGTGACTTACTGGGCCTAAGGGGGGTGTGTGGGGGGGGAAGAAGCACATTACTTTTCAGAGCATTTTCCTTAACTATTTAGTAAAGGCAATGCTGTGTCTATGGTGTACGCCCAAAAATGTTTGACAATTCAAAGATGTTTAAGTTTATAATAACTACAATGGATGGATGTTGTCATTTTCACATATTTTCTAAGGACGAGTATCTCAGGCTTCATTAGAAAATCTGAATTTAGCTCTTCACTTAATATAGTGTCATTTCATTAAAAATAATAAATCCATGTTCTCAACATGAACTTAATATATACTGTCTATTCATTGACCTCAGTATGAACTAAGGAGTCAGATAATCCTCAGTTTATAAGGCATTTGGGGGAGAAAAAAAAAAGTGTCTATATCTATCTTTTATTCTCTCCTCTTTTTTTTTTTTTTATTTTAATGGCTTTATTCTGACAATATAAATAGTGTCATCTCTACAGACCAAATTGAACGTGTTACCCAACATTATATCATTTGCTTTAATTAAAATAAATTGTGTTTATTTAATTAGGGCACAACAGGAGCTGAATGTGAACATCCAAGGGCAGAATTTGGATCGTAACCTGTATTTGTCCATCAGCAGGGCATGGACAATACAGAACATTCATTTACTTTGAAGGACTTACTGATATGCTGCTTGGCATGCCTTTTCATAACCCTTTGTTCCTAATGCACCCCATCCTGTGAAGGTTGTTGATAACATCCAAAACCAGACTGCATTTCTCTGAAATGAAATTAAGTTTTTGAAATCCCAAACATTTGTAGCCCACAAAACTCTCTCAGTGAGTTCTCTAGGAGATCATGTTCAAAATAGCAGTAGCCTTTCTTCTGTCCAGAAAAGCCTGTTGGCTTTTACAGCATGCCATTGAGTGGAATACAGAGCAGCTGCAACAAATTATTTTGTGAACACACAGCTAATCAAGAGCTGTTTCTCTATGTTGCAGCTCACTCGAGAAGATGGTTGTTTGTTTACAGATAACTCATAAACTGAAAAAGAGTTAAACCATAGTTTTGTTAAGAAATATTAAGTGTTATGGCTTTGCTATGGAATAGCAATGTTTTGAGCAAAATTTGATTATGTGAAAAAAATATATATAAACAATATATTGGTTCTAAATTCTGTAGGCAAATTATGTATCATGGAAAACAAGTTAACATCACACACAAAACAATAGAAATAGGACTAACCCCTCCCTTCTCTATATTGTAAGGCTCTTAGCTTGGTCTATGAAGACCAAGCTAAGAAAAGATGCTACAGAAGACCCCATGGGAAAGGTCTCACATCTTCAGGTTACAGGTCTCTGAGCAGGGGCCTGACACTTTCAACGGAGCCCTCTTCTCTCTCTTGGTGAAACTGTTTCTAGGTCGGTCTGCAAGGTCCCTCAAGCAAAGCAAGGCTGGATCTTTCTTTCATGCAAATCATAAATAAGCCTGCTTTTTACAGAGGCATCTTTCCTGAAATTCATGCACGTCTGTCCCTGATTTACCAGTAAAGAATGTGTTCCCTTGTACATATGCAGTTGTACATTTGCATTTGTAAAAATCTGCCTCTAGTTTTCACTTAGAGTGGTGACTATTTTAAGCTATAAATGTATAATTAATCTGCCATGAAAATTAGTTGTTTATTTATTATGTAAGTACGCCTTTTATTAAAACTGCTTTGTGAAAATCTAATTGCCACTATAGTAATATAGCATAACAGTCCCTCACATAAATACATGATTATTATGTACAGTCACTTATCTGTGAACGAGCTCTGCTACTACTTTCCTTAATTAAGGATACAAAGGGCTCCTTCATCTTTGCATATTCCCTTGCTAGGACATTGATACTCATTATTTCCTAAGTCCAAACACTGAAATTGTGTCAAGAATGCATCTATCACTAGACGGGTACTTATAGTCAGCGGAATTTTCAACTGCGTCAGCAAATTCAGCAATTTGCAATTTCGGTATGTCTGACGTGTTTTTATTGGTGAAGATCACTTTCAAATACCAAGATCATGAGAATGATTCCGTGGTTAGTCTCCTCAGCAGCTGAATGTAATGACAGTAATTAACAGCCTGTGATTAGCAGCCACTCCAGAAAGTCTTTGAATGTTAATTTGCTTCAACTAATATGCAGCACTTCTGTGTAATGAGATCTATGCTATAGGTTCACAGTGAAAGCAAATTATTTTCCAGCATTTAATCATACAAATGATTCTCAGTTAATCACTTGAACAGTAAACCTCAATGTTCTAATAAGTGACATTTGTTTTTCTGTCATTTGATTTATTACAAATATAGGCAACGGTATGGTATATCAAGAACTGCTTCTTCAAAAAAGGTCATGAACACACATGATATTTCTGTGGATCACATTGTAACCAAGGTGATATCATTTTATCAAAGCAAGCTACCTTCAGCCTTCTCTTTGTCCTCCTCTTTTTGGTTCTCTACCCTCTAGTTTCCTTTGGGGGTACCTTTCAGTACAGTATCCAAAGTATCACCCCCAAACTGTTGTCCCCTTTCTGGGCTGTAGGTTTATAGGAAAACCAAACCAATATCAATTCTAGCTTTTCTCTCGAAGTGATTGCAGAGTGTTGAAAAGGAGCGAGATAAAATGAATTTATATTGCCTGGGAATAGGAGAGACCATGAAAAAAATCACAGTGCTACATTCCTTTGTGTCTCACATGTGCTAAGGATAACTGTACTCTGCTGTTAATGATGAAACTATGTCCTAGGTGGAGGAGTCCAACATGATAGAAAAAAGTGTTTACTACGAGAGAATAAACTTGAGAGCAAATGTTTTCTGGGTTCTTCCAGCTGCTTGGTCAAGTATTCATTGTGGGCAGTGATACTAAAAATTGCTTTTCTCCAAGGCTGTGTTCAGAAATCCATGAGAAGTGCAAGACTGCACACCCTGCCCTTCCTGCTGCCATGAGATGAACACTAAAACTGTAGACAGCTGAGTGCCACAGGAGATACCTGCATCCCTCAGAGAGTCAGAGGGAAGGGAGTGCCATGCATAGTTGGTGGCAATGGCCATCTGATTTGGTGGTATCAGCTCAGGGCTGCTAATGGGCTGCTTGCTTTCTTCCTCTGGAGCCCTCTGCAACAGCATGGTCTCTTTGTGGGCCCTGGGGCGTTCTTATATGAAAACGAGTGCAGATTTGTCCATGCCCATTCATGATACTGTCCATCAGTACAACCTTGCTCCACACTTCATCTTATCTAGCTCTTTGTCATGATAGTAACACCAGCAGCTTCATTTTGAAATATTGAGTCCTGGTGTGAATATAACACCACCCTTAGGTGGAATCAAAGCATATGCTAGCCCTAAATGTCTTAAGAAATCTGTACAATTTATTATAATTTGGCTATTTGACTGAATTTCCCTCTTGGAACCGTGATCTAAAAGCAAAGCATATGGTAGTAACCTAGTCTATTTTATTATTTCAGACATCCTTGGCACTTTGCAGGCATCTTTGCCTGACGCTTTGTGCAGAGCATGATTCCTTGTTCGGGGAAGGGGTGAGCAGGGAGCATGGGTCTGACTCTGCAAACTGGCACCTGCCAACAGGGACAGGTTTGTAGCTTTTTTTAGCATCAGCCAGCCAGCAGAAGAACGAGAGGATTTTGAAAGTCAGCATTCCTACAGATAGGTAAAATGAAGGGGAATGGATTCTAATCTAATTGTAAATGCTCTGTTTTTAAAACGCTTCTTGTCAATAAATCCTTCCATTAACAGACATGCTGACAGCCCAAAGTATGGTCAGATCAGGAGTCTGCCTGCAGTTGTGATATATTTTCATCTTTCAACATACAAAAATTTGTAGAAAGTAATAGATTGAAATGGCTGATTTAAAAACACGTTCAGTCTTGAATAGCTCTTTTTTGGTAGAAATACACAGAATTTCCCAGACTACGGCATATTTTCTGCCTTTTATGTTGAGCTTAACACCTAAAAAAGATTCTATCCAGAAACCGATCTGGAGGTTGAGCAAAG
Organism: Aythya marila; assembly: GCF_965140915.1. Lineage (NCBI taxonomy): Eukaryota > Metazoa > Chordata > Aves > Anseriformes > Anatidae > Aythya > Aythya marila. The sequence continues at coordinate 17,120,742 of NC_139047.1, forward strand.
GATTGAGACTGAGACCTTGAGCCACAATTATGCTTTTTTGATCTGGGTTATGTTACTAGCAAATTTTAACTTGTATTCTGATTACTGCTCTATGTATTTCAAACTGCTGCCAGTCATATGCAGGTAAGGAACTTTCTTAGTTTGTATTACTTTACTGCCTTTCCAGCCCTGAATCTCCTTCCATTTTTCTAATTATGGCCCTATACAAGCTACTGTGTCCTCTCCGGATATTGAAAATGGGTACCACATATTGCTTAATCTCTTTATTAAGCTAAGGTTTAAATAAATCTCCTGGGCCCATGTTCAGGTTAATCAAGATTAAATCTTTTTCTTTTTTCTTTTTCTTTTTCTTTTTCTTTTTTTTTTTTTTTCTTTTTCTTTTTCTTTTTCTCTTTTTTTTTTTTATAATTCAAAACAAAACAACAACAACAAAAAAAGCTTTTGAAATATTCTAGCTCCTGGTGCACTTTCCTCGTTTCTTCTTTTTGTTTATTTCTTCCATTTATAAACTATATATTAAAAGCATGCAGCTCCATCCACTTGTAGAAGTATTCCTCCAATGCTATCATGAGATTCACTAGTGATGTTCTGTAAATGCCAGCCAAAATCTATCTGCAAGAACATCTGCTCAACAGTGCAAAACTGATGTAATTACCAACCATCATCTTTTATCCTCCTGCTGGGGCAACTGCTCCAAAGCATGACTTTTTGCCCTGAGCTAACAAGATCCAGAAACTTGCTGTTATGTACAAGTCTTACTGCAGAAAACTAACACGGCTGATACACAAATTCTCACAGGATTTTTCAGTAGTAAGGGGAACAATACCCAAGCGACGTGGGTCTCATGGAAACATTTCAAATTTTTTGTTTAAGATTTCTGTGTTTTTGCTGCTTTTGGTTCACACATTTTTATTCTACGGGATTAGCTTTAATGCTTGGCAATGACTGTACTAAAGAATTATTTTCAAAAAAATATAAATATAGTAACTGAAAGGATGTCATAGATGCTCAAATTTGATTAATTAAATTATAAACGGTTGTCATCTACATGTGTGTGTAAACAGATGTCAGATACTAGAAGCTGGACATACGGTCATTAATGACTCACTGTTTTTCCTATAAGCAAATGTACTGCTTATGGCTCTGTTTGTGGATGTGATATGTTTCAGAAAGCTGCAATAGATACCCTGTACTTTTCAGCAACTTTTTTCTTTCTATGTACTAATGTCTTACTCTCTAGGAATTGCTTCCAACATTTCAAACTTCCAAAACCTTTCAATTAATTACCATTTTGTCTCTTAAGCAAGCTGATAGAGAAATGCTTTGACTTCCCTTGTGCTATCCATCTGACTTCCAGAGAAGACACCTGCTGTTGTGGCAGGTTCCACATCCAGTGTCTCTGGATGACTCTTCAGTTATCACAAGTGTAATGTGCGCCCAAAATGTAAAACCCCAAGCACCTACGAACATCAAAATTTATGGTTGCAGAGCCATACATTTCTCAAATTACATTGGTTTCACCTCATTCCTGGAGCTCTCTTCCTTGAGTTGGACAAGTTCTATCTCAACATTACATTGGGAAGAAGACAGGATTTTGACTGTGCCTGCATAACCTTTTACTTAAGTACAGGGAAGATCACCTAACCTATGATTTTCAGTCATACTGTTTAAAAAAAAAAAAAAAAAAAAAAAAAGATCTGGATTGCTGAAATGAAATCAAAACTACAAAAAAGCTATTCATGAATTGATAATACTTGATGTGCAAATGCAATGCATTGAGGATGAGGTTTCTGTTGTATTTGTACATGAGTATATTTACAAACCATAGCTAAACTTCTGGTGGAGAAACCTGGCAGCATTGCCTGCCTAAAAATGCATACCTGTGGGACTGAAGGCAGAAGTCCAGCAGCCTCTCTGCTTCTGCATGCCTATGACATCCATCCTAGAGATTTTGATCCTCCCTCAGACTTGCAGTGGGACGAGTTCTGCCTAGCTGAAGCAGATGGGGCTGTGCTGCAAGGAACTGTTTTCAGTCAGGTGTAGCAGGGTTCCAGACATGCAGATATGGAGCCCCTCTCAAAGGTAGTACAGGCAGATGAATACTGGTACAAAGCAGCACTTCCTGTGATGTACATAGATTTCCAAGCAGAATGGTGGGTTTTGCATGCTCTCTGCTATATTCTCACGTCGAGTTATTCATAATCAGCACATATTCTCAGTACTAATGTCAGTAGAGCTATGCTGTGCTGCACCAGCAAAGAGATTCAGCCAGGCTTGGTGACTTAAATACTTCCAAGAGCACTTACCTCTTCACTCCATTGCCCCAGACTTTCTGTTAAACCTGTTGATATTTTTATTTCTTTGGACAGCCTTCCTATCTCTAGGTGTCTGCACTTCATCATCTGAGGAAAGATGCAATTGCAATGACAGAACTAGACCTTGTTATGCTATGAGTAATATTACACACAGTCCGGCACTTCTGGAGGGAATCTCGAGCGCTGGTGCTTTATATACATGATAAACAAGGGGAATTTGGTTTGCATTTGAGGTAATTTATTGTATACGCCGCTTCATGTGTAGCTGCTGCTGTGCTGTTCTTTTATGCCAAGATTCATTACGTATAATGGCTTAGCTAACATCTCTGGGACTTCTTAGAAGATGTGTTAAAGAGCCCTAAAAGAAAAGTATGCAGATGATAGCCTCCCATGTTTTTTGTAAATGTTTTAAACATTTGGAATGTGTCATTAAAATTTTAAGAGAAGGAACAGAAGGAAATCACAGTAGTGAATATTTGCTTCTTTCTGCTCATTTTTGGATAATGAATTTTCTGCTTATTGTAGCATATTATGTCGTTCTTTGTCTGTTGACTAGCAGAGGGCTCGAACAGTTATCATATCAGTCAGTAAAAGCAGTGTCTTGTAGTACTCAATAAATATTACAGGTATTCCTGACTCTCTAAAATCTTTCTGCTTTGTGTTTGTTACAGAGATGGAGAGCAAAAGTAAAATGGAGGTAAAAGTCCATCAGATCAGAACAGTGCACCTAGATCCTCTCAGCAGTGCCTTTGCAGAGAGGTAAGTGATAAGGAAGGGTGAGCTGGGAGAATCACATTGTAGAGACCACTGCCTACATCAGACAGCTTACAGTCTGGTTATAAAAGTGAGCTAAATTCCCAGGTGCTGTGCAGCTACAGGTCTAATAAACATTGGTGGTGAGAGTTGCCTAAGTGACTGATGAGCAGCTTTTGCTCTGAACATTGATAAACTTTGAGTGCTAGGGGACCAAACCACTTAAACCACTTGACCCCACACTGCACCTAGAGCTCCAGTTTTGAAGCATGTAGGGCAGGGACGCCTAATCTGTCTCCTTTCTACCCATGTTCGCACAACATTGTATAAATATTTTAGTGCTACTTTAAGTCCTAAGCTTAGACTCTCAGACAGGCTTGCAGTCTATCATTTGGATGTTCTGGCTATGGTCTGCTGGGGAAGCTCTGCTGCAGGCTCCATTACCAGGATAGACAGGTCATTCTGAGGCACCTCTATGCAGCATCTCTTGATTCAGGCCTGTTCTCATTTCTCTGGGCTCTTGGTGTCCACACTACCCTGCTGGCCCCATGCATGGTTACTTTCAACTTCCAAATCCAGTTTGTGTTGGGTGAGTCTATCATTCATGATCACCTGAACTCATTGTGTATGCAAAGCTACCACTGGTAGTCCCTCTGGTGTTCCCAGCTCCCTGTGTTTTATTTGGGTTTAGAGCCAGTGATCCTTAATTTTTAGAGTGAGCCTCTGAGACTCCGCTACACAGTTCCTAATACAGGATTCAGTACTTATATTTTATTTAAAACTCAGGGCTTGTTACTACAGCGCTTTTAACATTCTAATATACACATAAAATTTTTATGGCTCACTCTCTTCCTGAGAAGTCTCAGATATAAAACAAATTTTCAAGGAGGAAAAAAAAAAAAAAAAAAAAAAAAAAAAAAAAAAAGCATACAACAGACATGCTTTGCTTTAATTTTGGGCCCAGAATGGTATCTTTCTATGTGTGAATGATATCAATGAAAGCAGAAAATACATTTCCAAGAACAAAGCATGAGGGTATTTTAAAAAGCAGTTTATTTCCCTGCTGGCCTCAGACTGCTGGTCCCTTGCAGGTCATGGGCACAATGGAGAGTCCCTTGGTCAGGACCTGGCAAAGACACGAGAGAGAAGCTCGTCTCTCCTTACAGTGCTGCTAGTGTTCCTGCTTGTGCAAAGCAAGCAGGAAGCCACCAGCGCTGTCATGGCTCCTGTTCCTGCCCAGGTAGTTGCTGGCAGCAAGAATGATGGCTACAAGGTATGTACAAATGGAAATTTTACCTGGGAAATGGTGCTGTCTAATGTTTTTGTGAGTATGAAAAGCCTAAACATGCATCTAACCCAGTGGTCTTCATCATGGGCCAACCCGCATTCATCTGAGATTAGCCACAAGCCAAAGTGAACCTTGGCTGAAAGTGAATCAAGCAAGACCAGAGCCTATTTTAATGTTCAAAAGAGTTTGATCATCTGTTTGTTATTATATTAAGATATTTCAGACAGTTCTTCAGTGTTTATTTATCCACATTTTTCATCCACTTCGACAATATATCATAGTAAAAATGCTAATTATTAACATTCTTACTAGTTTGGTTTGGAAGAGTGAATAGCATGGGAAAGCTGCTTATAGCATATTTCCACATGGCTGAAACCAGGAATTACTGGAAATCTCACGTGAGAGAGATTCTTTGGCTCTTTTGGGACTTACAGACCAAAGATATTTAGACACATTAAATTGCAACTTACAGATTTTTATATTAGCAAAACTAGGATGGCTGAATTTTCCAAGATTTTTTCTTCACTAGAAGAACTTTGGTACAGCTCAAAATTAATTATACATGCTTATAAATATGTGAGTGAACACCTTACAAGTCTATATACAGATTAGATTTATAGAGTACAATTCAATACTATTTTACAAAGCAATAAAAGCATTTGCCAATTCTCATGAAAACCAACAATATCTTTGAGTTGTAATAATGCAAATGTTTAATAAATAAGATCCAGTTATCAGCTTCATGGATAGCACAACACAAAATGTTTTCTCATGTCTCTATGTTCTATCTTTATTTTTACCAGCCTTCTCAATTCACCATTAATAGTTCTCCAGTTTTTGTTGTTGTTTTGACAGTAGACCTTGGAAAATTGTTTTACTTTTCTTACTTTGGATTTCAGGATATGTGGAAAGGCTATTTATTTTTTTGAGGATGTCTGGCAAGGAAATGGGTGTTGTACAGTTCAGTCTATTTGCATGTAGTATGACATTATTTATTTATTATTATTTCTTGGTTGAAAGAAAACCTTGTGATCTACTGTCCTGAAAAGCTGTTACAGTGGGTATTTTCCTGTATTTACTCTGGAAAAACAAAGCCAAATTTCAACGTGATATAAAAAGATGTAAAAGAATCTAGTTTATTTTGCTGGATGCTTTCATACTAGACTAGTAGCTTTCACCTGCTTCTTAACATCAAATGGCAACACAGTGCTTAAGGAATGATTTATTTGTCAAAGATTAGGGTTTTTTCTTCCATAGGAGATGACACAGGGTGTAACAGCTCTAGAAGCAGGTATTGTTGATTCTAGCTACTTCATATGTGAAGTTCAAATTAACACCAAAAAGATAATATATATATATTCCCCTTTGCTAGAATTCTCTCATCCTTTGACAGAATTCTTTCAAACTGCATTCCCAATTCCTCCAAGCTCCAAGGAGGAACTCATAATTCATCAGTGGCCAGACATCCATATGTGCTTATATCAGGGCAAAGCACCTGCTGCAAACATTGCAGTGTGTGATTCTTGGTGGATTTTAAAATGCATCCAGGATTTGGAACTGACCTGGGAGGTGAGTTACTGCCTGCTTGGCCACATGTTGGCAGGACCCTCGTCGACCTGCAGAAGACCCACCTGTGGCAGTGGCAGCAGTCCCTTTTGTAAGTAAGAATTGTGTTCTTTGAAGTTTGTTGTTGTCTTGATGTTGTATTTGGGAGCATGGATTAAGTTAAATATTGCATTGGCTTGGAGCTCATGCCACTCTGCCTCACCAGAGCCAGAAGGACAAGCGGACAGGTCGTTTTCTGCTTTGTTAAGAGATCTGAAGGTCAGAGCATCAAAATGGTAATTTCAATCAGAGCCAGCCTAGCTGCTCTGCAGTCTAACAGAGTTACTGTAGGCTGTAGGTCTTAATGCATGCAGAGACTGTGATCTAATTCTAAGCACTGCTTGTTGGGTCAGATCTGGTTGAGTCAAACCTTGATGTTTCATCCCATCAGGTCGTTCCTGAGAGGCTGCCTCCCTGCAGCAAATGAAATACAAAGAAGGACGGAAATGGAGCCCTTGCTTTGCTGAACAAGCACAAAACTTCTTGTTAAGGATTACCATTTAGAAAATAATCCACAGTTGCTTTTAGTGTAATCTCAGCAGACATACTATATTCACTATTGAAGCTTTTGCATTACTATCAAGTACCACACAAAGGCAATCCTGGCAAAAAAAATGATAGGGGTAAAAAGTGGGGATTGGAAGGAAGAGGATGGATTAATTTCTTCTTGTCGCTCAATTAAGTCCAGTAATGCTAAGTAGCAGGATGTTGTTACAACAGGAGGGAGGCACTGTTGTTAAATCAGTTTTATCCTGAAACGAGAGAGGAATTTGCCATGGCTTGATTTCACATGTAAATACAAGAATTTATTGTGACTGTATAATAACTAATAGTGATTTGTAGGCACTTTAAAGAACAATAGTATATTTAAAACAAATATACAGAGGCATTTAGAACCTTAATATCACCCTCCCCTGATGCACAAGACTGTGCCCAGCCCCAGTTCACTAACACTAGCAGCAACGGCATTTATATAGCAATAGTGAGTAACATTTTTCAAGATATCATAGGTACTGTACTAGTAGAAAAACAAACAAATTAGCAAAATGAAAGCAGAGCACAGCACTTAATCAGGTAGTTGTCTCATTTAAATCAGTGGGTTGACTCATTTTCCTATAATTGTGCATGTTTTTAAGGTATGGTTGGTATGTCACGTGTATGTAATCTGATAATTGTTTCTATCCATTTCCCTTGGATTTGTCCTACCTTCAGGGAAAGGATTCTATTCTTTTGTTACCTGTTGTAGGGTGGCCAGCATAGGTAGGTGCAAGACAAGAGCTTGTAAGCACTACAATAGGATGCATAGTAACAGTCTTAGATTAAAACAAGTTAATTGATGCTGAAGGGATGGCAAAGTGCATAAGTTGCCTTATCACAGTGATACTGTGGCAACCTTGCAGTGAAAAGTGATGGGGTAGCAGGATAAACAGCCTCTGCCACCTTCAGTGAAACCAGTGGCAGCCAAGCCAGGTAGGCACAATTACAAGCAGGGAGCTCTGGCAAAGAGGGGGAGTGCAGGTGGTGGGGAACAGTAGTAAAATGATGTGTTTTATGTTACTGGTGTCCTGTCTTTTATTTACTTTAGTCTGCTGGCAGGATGTTTCTCTGTAAACATTACCACAAAACACTTAAACAGGAATAAAAGTAACTTTTATGGAAGGAATTTAAAAGTAGTCTCTGGAAAACATGCAAGAACTGCCATGTGGACTCCACATCTTCTTCAAAGTAGACTGAACACAGCAGGAATCTACTACTGTCACCAAAAACAAATCCAAACTGCACCTTTTAATATTTATATAATTGAAAGTACAAATCAAGATTGCTGCCTGAACGCACTCACATTTCAAGACAGTAAAAGAGTCCAAGTCGCCTTTTCAAACTTGTAATAGAGTATGTAACACCAAATTAAGCCCGTAGTACTGGCATAAACCACCAACATCAGGACAATAGCGCTTACCACATATTGCAAAATATAACTTTCCATTCTTTGGACTAATTAGAAAGGCAGCCAGTAGCACCAGTATGGTTCTGTCAGCATTTCCACAATAAAACCCCCTTTTCAGGGCTTTATAACTTGGCTGTAAAAAATTAGCTTCAGGCTGCAGCTTGGCATGCCTTGGTTCACCCCAGCAGCACGCCGAGCCGTACATGTGGTTATGTGTGTGGTTTGTTGATTGTTTCCTAAATGCAAATTTTCATTGAAATTAGTTTTGCTACTTCTTGGAAGACAGTAATAAAAGGAACCAATGTTTAAATGAGTGCAGTTACATTCTTTGGCAGTCTCTCGTGGCGAGTTAATTGTTAAAAGTATGAATGTTTGAGGTGAGAAGCAAACAGCTTTGTGACACTTTTTTGTTTTAAATTAAACCATCTCAAGGAAAGTTTGAAAGCAGGTTTCTGCACTTGCACATTGATCTTATTTCACAGGGCGTGATCCTGACTTCAAGAGAGACACCATCCAGCAGCTTTGACGGAAAGGGCCCAACAAGAGCAGCTCAAATGAGGGTGCAGGTATTCAGGGCGTCCCTGGAACAACTGTGCCACAGGGAGGACTAGCGTACCCCCAAGCTGCAGGGGTGTCAAAGCCATGAAGTGTTCAGGTGGGGAAGCCATTGACGGTTTCCTCCACAGTGCACATGGTGGTGACAAAGTCAGCCTCTCCAAGGCTCATGCCACAGGAGGACCTGAGGGATCTCTTATAGTTGCGGGTCATCAGCCAACATTCATTAAATATCTGTGTTATGGACCAACACAGTCCATTGGTTAAAAGTGTGGCATACCCCAACCATGCCCACAAACTTTGAAGTGAATTGGGTAGCATCAATAATCTCATCAAAAATTCATCTATTTCAGCCTTACTGTGGTCTGTAGAAATGCCCCAGAGTCAGGATACCTGCTACCATGCAGCTGGAAATACTGTGGCATGGAGAGAGAAGTGGAAGTGGAAAGGAGATCAGAAAGGCTGGTAAGATGGCCATAGCTGGCTTATTTTTTTTTCAGGTGTATCTTCCTCATTTTCACGTGGTTTAAATTTGTTTGCATGTTTTGATTTTTTTAGTGTTTTTATAACAGTTGCTTATTAAAAAAAAAAATAAATGCAAAAAATACTATACATAGCAGCCAGCTTCACTTCTTCCAGGACAGCAAATAAGAAAAATACTGTAAAAACACATAGGAGGTGGAAAATGTCATCAATATGCACTAACATATTCTTCAAATCATTCTTCAATGTAGTATCATGAAGAAAACTAACAATCCACATCCAGTATTCCTCAATCAATGAACAGTTGAAGATGAAAATTAATATTATAGAGTAGAATAACCAATTATAAGCCAATTCAAAAATCTATTAATCATAGACTCATTTTTGCAAGGGGTGGATGAGATTTGAAAGGGAGGGAAAGAGAGCGATTAAGCAGCCCTGACCCAGCTCACCAGCTTCACGAGCACAGAGCTTTGCCACCACCCCAAAAAGAGAGCTGATGGCTGGTGAACAAGTGGGATATCTGGGCTCAGCTCACCTCTCTGAGTGCAAAAAGCCAGCCGCAAAACTGGCTCTCACACAGAGATCTCTCATGCTCAGGCTCTCCATCAGGTCAGCAGAATTTTGTTCCAGCTTTAATTTTCTCCAAGAGTAGCAAGCCTCTTTCCCTGCCAGGATATCCTTGAACACATAAACCTAATTAAGCCAAGGTAAACTGATCATTAGGCTTTCAAGTATGTGTCTGCTGATGTTTTATAAGGCTAGAGTCTACTTAAAATTTCACCTCCTGCAGCCACCCAAGGTTGACCATGGAAGTCTACTGAAACAACAGTCAAAGGCTCCCAGGTTTCTGTGAGAGCCTCTAAGTGTCTCGCAATTATTGAGGCTGCCCAGACCACTGTAGCTGACATGAGGATTATACCCAAATTTCTTTTTACCCGTTCCGGCTCTGAAGGAGCCCGTGCTCTGAATAGCTGCTGTGACTTCAACCTACGGTCATGGGCATCCTAACAGTGTGCCAGCAAGAAAAAAAAAGTGAAGGGGCACAGGAGACACAACATGCTGATTTAGGCACAAACTGAATTACATTTATGACCTTGAGGACCTGTTTAAATTTTCGGGGTTTTCTCCACATGCAGTAATTATCACACTCTGGCTGTGATCATGCAGTTGCTCATCAAGTGCTGGCACTGATTGGAAAGCAAACAAAATCTAGTGCTCTGTGTCCCCCTTTTCTCCCCTTCCAAACACGTCTCCCCAGCCCAGTCCCAGCACACACAGACAGCTCGCTCTTATGCAAACAGCTCCAGTCCTTCAGGAGTAAACATTGGCCCCATGACCAGACACCTTCTAAAATAAACAAACTGAATGCACTGAATAGAGAGGGTATGCACTGCTCCCTAACCCACTGCTTTCCTGCTGACCCTATACAGGCAACTTTGGGACCACACGGTCCAAAGCTGACTTCTTCAATCCACGTTTAAGACACAACATTGGCACTGCTCGTCCCAGCTTCAGCTCCTTGCAAGTTTAGTTCACGCCTAACTGTGAGGCAGGACCAGGCAGGTAGATGCATGAGAAAAGACCTGGAGGCATTATGGATTGGTTGACAGCCCTGGCCATGATTAGCCTCTGTCCGTCCTCATGCTTGTTTCCCCCTTTCTTATTAGAGACCCGGTGAGCAAGAAGACAGGTGTTTTTTCCTGCTTTGAATGCTGCATGCATTTCCTTATGCTTTAGCAGGCCTTCTGTGATAGCAAATATCTCACGTACCATTTTGCTTGGAGAGGTATTTGATCCCATTGTGCTTTGCTCCCACAGTACTTTCAGCAATACTCAACAGCCTGTGGGCTCTGGCCCTGCTTTCTTAAATTTTGGGATGTGCTGACTAAACTACAGGACTAACTACATGCAGGCAGGGACATGGGGCCCAACTCTTTGTGGCAGAAAGTCAGAAAATGAAAGGAAAGGAATGTGAAAGCTTTATCACCACATCCTGCTCAAAAAAAAAAAAAAATTTTAAATGTAGCAAATGTTATTATAATTCAGGATTATAATTTATTATTATAAATTATAATTTATGAAAGTCTTTTGTGGATTAGTAGGGCTTTCAGGACATCAGTATCCTTGCTATTATGCTGTCACTTCCCAGGACTATGTGGCCTCCATAGCTTTGTGCACTGAATAAGCACTTCCAAGTATTTCAAGATATCCTTTGTCTGTTTGGAATCCATTTGATCTATTTTATCTGAAAGATGCTGTCTGACTTTCTTTTTCCCTTCCCTTGCTCAGCTCATGTTTTAATGAATCAAATCTGCAGACAGCAGTTCTGATTTCAGTACTTCAGCAAGAGTCTCCTCTATGATTTCGGCAAGGTTGCACACAACCTGACTGAACAGGAACCCAAAGTCTGCTGTCAGTGGCTTTGCTGAGATCACAGGAGTAATGGAAGACAAAAATCAAACTACATCCTGGCTGCACAGTGCTGGCTGCTTGAGAAAGTGCAAGCATCAGGCTGGAATCAGAAGTGGCACAAGAGGTAAGTCAGGGCATGTACCTGTGTCTGAATGTAACTGGTCTGAATTCAGTGATCAGAACTGAAGATGGAGTCTGAAAAGGGAAACATAGCAAAGAATAGGACAAAATATATTCCTTAGATATTCTTCAGCTTCAAATTGTTATTAAATGTGTGCCTCATGCTGAACATGACCCAGCCTGACACAGGCTGGAAAGGGACACCACAGCCTCAGCACTGCCTGTGACTGGCCTCACAACAGCGGGGCTTGAGAAAGCTGGAAAGGAGAGCGGGGAGTTTTTAAAATGTATATATTAGTATTTAAAAATCTCATAATATTCTTCATCAGAACTGAATCATTCAAGCTACCAAGTATGCAGACATATGCGTATATCCATATCTACAAGCAATGTGAATGTAGTTAATAATAATGCCCATTACTTCCTCGGCATATTTTAAACTAAAGACAACTTAGTGATTTGTACTCCTCTGACAGCCAGCAGGAAGCAGCAGAAAATACCACGTAGTGGTATTAGTGCCCTTGCCTGCCTGTGCTGAAATTTTGCATGCTTGTGCTGCACCAGCCCCATCGCCCAGCTGCCACTGCCCACTCCCTGCGTCAGCTTGTCGCCTGTGAACGCTTCCAGGTCACCCTGGTGGAAAACAGGGACTCCGGGGAAGTTGGAGCACTGTGCTAGCTGTGGGTTTGGCCCCCTGTAAAAAGAGGTAGGCATCCTTCCTTTCCCTCGCTTTCTCTCTAACAAGAAATTTCCATCTCAAATGCAGCAACTCATACAACTCTCTTCATCTTTTTTTATCTGAAGCTCTCAGTCTCCTGATCATGAGCAAAAGCTAAATTATACAAAGCAACAGAAAGAGGATGCCAGTTATGATTAGGCTAAATTTAATGCACTCTCCCATGTATTTTAATGCTTTATGTACAGCTATGCATGCAGGTAAAGGGACAGATTGAAAATAGTCGGGAAAATGGAAGGAAATGAAGTTCATAGCAAAAGCTGTGTTTCACCAAATGGAAAGCATTTAAAGACTGGGAATTGCCTCTTTCTTTCACCCATGTCTCCCTCCCAACTCTATCAGCCAACTTTCTGCTAACCCTTCCTCTGCTTTTAGTTATCAACTTGCTTTTTTTTATCCCATTCATAGGAAAAGAAAGCAAGCAGACAAGAATGAAAAACAGAATTAGATAAATATCTGGCAATGTTTCATGAGAAGCATATCCTAGAGAGAGCAACAACAATCTCAATAAGGTTCAACTTTTCTTTTTTGCTTGTTTTAAGGACAGTTGCTTGGCAGTTCCATGTTTCCCATGTGTGCTTTGCAGTTTATATATAAATGTAAACTTCCTCCCCTGAGAATCACCCCACAAAGAAACAATAATGGGGAAAACTTTGGGGGAGATATTTGTAAATGATAAAAATCTTATGCATCTGTAGTAACATGTTTTGTATAAAGATTTTAAAAGCAACCTTTTTATTTTCATATATATGAAATTTAAAACATTACTTTTCTTGAAACCAGTAACCATACAGATAGGTATGCAGGGATGGGGAGGGACAAACAAACCTAAAGATGACAGATCTGTACAGAACATTGTTAGTATGCCAGATCTTATTACAGAGCAGTAGGAGGCCTTGTACACTACGTACCAGCTCTATGGGGACCTCCATATTTAAAACAAGATGAAAAAAATGTGATTTGAAAAGCCCCTCATGGACAGCCTTCAAAGGCACAGACAGGTTCTGACTGGATTAACATTTATTGACTGTTTAAGCCTGCTTTTTTTGCTTCAGGACAGAGATACACGAGTTTAATTGCAGAGGCTGTTCTGCCAACTGATCACCAGAGTGGCAACCAAAGCTTTACTAATCGGTCCTTCATTAAAGAAAAGTCTCTATTACAAAACAAATTAAGCATGCTCTGATCCTAACCTGCAGGTCCAATGGCATTACAGCAAAGTTTAAGCTGTTAGAGCACTGAAAAACTTATTAAGGTTTAGCGCTGAGATAGCACTTTTGTATTGATTTTACAATACACAGGTATTATGATTTATGGAGTGCTAGTGTCACTCTAACAAGCTGAAGGACACACAATATCATCTCCAACATCATTAAAATTCAGAAGCCTCTAGAACTAACTCATCAACCACTGTACATTGTCACAGACTATAGAGCTGTATTCCACTTGTAAATGCCTTAAGCTTTCTGGACAGTTGTCTTCCTGAATCATTTAATTAAAAAACAGAGAGAGAGAGAGCACCTAAACTCCACATGCACTTTAAAAATTAACTAACTGCAAATGTTTCACACAGGTAACAGAACGGCGCTATTATTTACTATCACCTCTAGCAAAATGAGTTTTTCTGCCTTCTGTCGCTTGAATACTAGGTGAGTACCACGTCTCCTGGAAATACCTGGCTGATCTGAGCTGAAACTGGAAGGCTTTGACACGCTAGCAGAAAGCCATGCATCGTTTTGCCTCACTGTACCAGGCATCTTTTATTTTGCTGAACTTCGGGTACCGAGGCTCAGACCAAAGACGGCCCTCCCTCCCAGGTGCCTACCCATAATAAATAAATAAATAAATAGGACAAAAACCGGTACTGCCCGCTCTGTCCTCCGTGGGACCCCCCGAGCAGCCGCACGGGGCTGGGACCCAACGCTTCGGTCCCGGCCCCGGCCCTGGTGCGCGGCGGTTCCGCGGTGCGCTGGAGACCCCTGTTGGCGCCTCGCCGCAAGCGGGCCTCCGAGCCGTCCCCCAGCGCAAACTTGGTGTTTTTACAGCCGGCAAGGGAAGGTGCCGAGCGCAGGAACAACTTTGTGGTTCTTCCGGGGATGCTTGACCACAGGAAGACCTCCGTGCTCGGCTTGTTGGACGCGCACAGACGATAATATCTATAGCATTGAAATGCCTCTGGTCTGGCTGAAGAAATTTGTTTTGGTAAAATCCCAGTTTGTCACCCTGAGCTGCACTAAGTAGTTGCTGTTTGTAATTATATCGATGGGAATCCTCACGCTGCTTCTCTCCTGTGGTATAATTCATGCAGCCCACGTGTGGTCACTTAATGCCCACACTACCAAATTGCTCAAAACAAGGAATGTAGAGCTGACTGCATGACCCAGCTGAGTACCAAAACCATTTGTCTTTAATAACACAGTGTGAGATGCCCAGTGTTATATAATATGCATTCCCACTCTTTTCTTTTGCATGGTGATTGCTGGTATTATTTCTCACCTCAGGTCATGAAAAGTATTTTATCATTACTCTATTTGCTATACAAATATAAACAAATATAGAAGCACACGTTCTGCTGATGATCTTTTGTACATGCAGCTCCCCTTACAAGCCGGGGGAATGTTTCATGTGAAAGGACTTCCAAGTCAGGCGATTTGGACGCTAAGCTTATCAGAAAGCAGTGTTATCTGATGAGCTCCAGCGCGTCCTAAATTGACAGAGCCTTGTTATGTGCACAATGCTCCTGCTTAGCATATATGTATTCATTTTTCGTCAGAATTTGGAAATATCTAAACCTTTTTTTTTTTTTTAGATCTGAGTACCCTTGACAATATCATTTAAAGTTTTTTTTTTTTTTAAATACTCCCTAAATTATTTTCTAAATAAAGTTCAACTCTAGCTTATTGATTACTTTTATCTTAAATGACCCTAAAGCTCCCCAGCTTTACCTCTTACGCTGATGTAAGTCTTAATGCAAGCAGAGCTGTCTCCTGCACAGTAGAAGTACAGTCAGTATAAACAAGGTCAGCGTAAGTCCACAATATGTGAATAACACTTGGAAGTTGCTGAATGATAACCACCACAGAAGTATAAATTAGCTTTTCCATCTGCTGGGCATTGCAGTGCCCTCCTTTCTGGATCTCTTACAAATCTACTAAATATCCTGCAGGACTCAAATGGTCCAGCAAAATGCTGCTCCACTGTGCATGGCAGAGTAAAATCTAAGATAATAATTTTTTTTAAGTCATCTTAAAATGATTACAACATATATATCAAAAAGATTGTATGTTTTCCAAATCAGTACAAATATATATCAGTCAATGGCTTACTAGAGCAGCTGGAGTGGTTTATATTTTGTTGCTTATATTTTTAATAGCACCTTATTTAAAAGAAAGGAGGAAAGGGCTTTTCTTCCCAACATTGCCAAAGATGCCTGATTGCAAAATCCAATCAATCCTAAAATTAAAATTAGGAGACAGGATCAGCATGAAAGCAATTGCTTTATAAGGCAGCGTTAAGATGTTATTGATAGAAAAGCTAATGCAATACATTTTCCTCTGTCACACATTTCTGGCCCAAAGCAATTTGCCAACTAGCTAACCACCTCAGCATAAACACCGGGGAGCCCCTGCTGGGTCCTGGAAATCCCGCTTGTCTGCAAGTGCACAATGTACAAGGAAAATCTCCATAAAGCGCAGTGCCACAGTTGAATACAAACACTCCTCAGGTCCTGCTGTGACTTGGCATACCCCATTGGACAGCTGGAAACTGAGAGGAAAGGAGCTGCTGCCAATAACGTGTTACAAGGGATTTTCAGCGCAAAGTTTCCTGGAAACAGGCAGCGAGTGACATTATTATTTTGCTGGAGGATATTGATGTGATATATCAGATATATACAATGATATGTGGTTGCATTTGTTATATATTTGACATGATATATGGTAAAGCACAGAGTAGTTGTGATATGGTTTGTGTGCTTGGGCTAAGAATTAAAACCTGAAAAAAAGAAAAAAAAAATAGAATTTGTCCCAACCTTTCATTTTGCCTAATATAATTCTGGAAATCAGATATTGCCCTAAATGACATTTTATTATGTGTATCAAAAAGATTTAGCTTGCTAAGGGTCATGAATGTGTATCTAACACCTTTGCAGCTGCAGTTTACTGTAGATAGATTGCATACAGTAACTCTTTCATTTTTTCTTGGAACCACTTGCAATGAAGTGCTACCGGCGATCATTAAAAAAAGATTGCTCTTTTTATGTAGCTTGAATATATAAAATGGTACTTATCTGCATTCCAGTGTAAAGAATGCTTGAAAGACAATTCAAAGATATAAATGAAACAGCTAAATTAGGGCTTGGCATACTCTGTCATAATTAGTCTAATGTAACATAATTTTTAATGTAAAGAAGCTACATTTTGTAACTCGGCCTAAAAGCCCAGCATTCTCCGTGTGTTATAATAAATTAATGCAATAAAACCAGGTACACTTATCCCATAAAGCAGCTTATTAACCAGACTGCTAGTGCTGCAAAATTCGACATACAGTAAACAATACTTTTTTTGTTAGAATAATGACGTACAGTTTATTCTTTTATACTGTGTAGCACTTGGGGACCACATCCATTTACCAAAATAATACCAAATTAGTACTGCAAATATTGAAATCAGACCTTTCAGAGTAACCAGTGGCCTAATTTTCTCTTCAATCTGCTCTTAATCTCAATTCATCAATAACACTGCCTTATTATAGGACTTTGACAGCGAGCTAGGGCTTTTGATAAATTATACATCTCAAGCCAGATTTAAAATTTGAAGCTCAAGTGCTAATTATCTGTACAGGCCTAGTTAATAACGAGATTTCTTGTTAAGTATCTGATCACAGCATGGGCATCATTTGTCAAGAACCTCAAGTCTACCTTGGAGACTAGCTCTTCGAATTCTCCCTTGCCTACCATATGTAAAATTGGGATCTTTGTTTCTATAATAACCTTTTATTAGGAAGCTGACATAATGATTAAGTTCGCTGTAGACACATACAATGAGTTAGACAATTACCCTTGCTGCTTTAAACTACTCAGGCTCCTAGCAAGACAAAATAATTAATATTGAATTTTAATTTGATGTGTTCCACATTTAAACCCCAATTTGCAAAGTACACCTGGAAGGCTGCCGCTGTTTCCTTGCAGTTTGTGCTGATGAAATAAAGGCTCCTGCAGTTTGAATGTAAAAGCACAGAAGGCATGATGCACCACAATCACTTCTCAGTGGAGCAAAGAATTTTCTAGCATTAATGGGAAAGGTAATTACCTAGGTCTAACTTTATAGCCTTTTCTCTAATGAAACTATAATCTCCCAGGCCTACATGGTTTAAGCATTTACATGATTTTAACGATTTCACTGCCATAGCAGTTGTCACACATGGTAATATAAAAACTCGGTGCCTTAAAACAAAGATGCTAATTATATTTCTATATTTTTATTATTGAAATAAAACTGGACTGTGTGAAGTGACAAAGCCATAATAAAAACAACCATGCACTGCATTGCCTAAGTAGAAGGGGGTCATACTTGTTTGCAGGGAAAAAAAGGCACCCGGGAGTTTTCCTGAACGTACCTGTTAACCAGGGTGAGCGGCCTAATTCCTCTAAGCTTTGTCAGCAGGGCAAGGTGTGTGATACACTCTGAGGGCCTTTAGTCACTCCAACAGCAGGCAACACTCCCATCGTGCCAATGTGTAGTCACTCTTTCAGCCATCACGCCCTAGACACGTTGGGTGCACGTGTGGTATTCATGTTGCTGCTGCGAGGTGCAGCGCAGACCTCAACGCCATCCTGACAGCACGGCTTCCACTGCAGCTGGTGACAGCTTCCCACATGTGGATGGATTTAGGCTTTGAATATTTGAGGAAATGGGCTTGGAGAAATGGGCTTCCTGCCTGGAGGTCTGGACAGAGCAGCGATTTGCAGGGTGTAACCTGGAGCACGGTGCCGGATTTTCAGGGAAGGGCTATGCATCTGCTGGGGCTGGGGCGGGATTCCCCACCCAGCACACGTCATCTGCTGGTCTCAGCTTGTGCAGCATCCCCTCTGTGTTTCTCCACTAGCCTCTGCTTTCATCATATTAGATGGCTTGGCCACACATAATGCCATTGGTAAAACCTGCCTTCCCAATGAGCTCAGGTCCAGGGCTGAGCCCTCAGCAGGCATGCTGCCTTGGATCGGACCTGGTAGGGAAGGATGACTGACATCAGCCTTGGCTGGTGTCTGTACCTGAGTGCCTCCCTTCTCCTAATGAGCTGAAGTCATCACTGCTACAATTTCCAGGATAATCTAATTCAATGCTCCTCATCACAATACAGCTTTATTTGCCAAAGCCTGCTCACATCTGCTAACCACAGGCAAAGTTTGGATCCATATCAAAACTGATTTCCTAAAAAGGCAGGTGTGCTCATGCCTAATGCAGATACCTCCTAATTATTATCAGCTTGTAAGTGACATGAAATTATACCTTTAAACAGAAAAATCAGGAGCCACTTTCCTAATAGGAGGGTGAGGCTCAGTGCTCAATTGAAGTGTCAGCGGGGAGCCAGAATTTCCATTTTGTGGAAGTCAGACATTTCCTCTTTACTGAAATGAAAAGACAGAAAGACAGGGGAAAGAAAAAAAAATAATATATATATATATATATAAAAACTATTTTTCTGGCAGAGTTGCTCCTACTTATTTCCTTTCAGCTGCTTATTACACTGACATATATTTTTCAAATATTTTTCCTATGATGTAATATATGATGAATAATTACTTTGATAAGTTTAAAAAGTTTGAGGGACATGCACTAAAACAGTCCATTCAAAATGACATATTTTCACAGTCATCTATCAAAGATTTGTGTGGGGGTGAAAATGACACACACATAAAATTTGTGCTGGTCTTCTTTCAT
This sequence comes from Aythya marila, assembly GCF_965140915.1. Taxonomy (NCBI): domain Eukaryota; kingdom Metazoa; phylum Chordata; class Aves; order Anseriformes; family Anatidae; genus Aythya; species Aythya marila. The sequence goes on from NC_139047.1 coordinate 17,139,898, forward strand.
AGTTACACAGTGGAAAAAATACAAATGTGAAGCATGAGTCAGTTTATCTAGATGGCAGCTCCTCTGCCCAAACCTCTTCTACCTGGTGTCCCAAAGCTTATGAGAGAGGTAAGGATCAGCTGTAGGGCTTCCTGGAGCCACAGGCAGAACCTGTGTCCGGAAGCTGAGTTGACTGCCTAAAGCATGCTTCTAGGATGGTCTGAAGAAACAATTCAGAACTAAGTAGTCCCTTTTGGGTCACAAATTCAAGTGGAAGACATTGTAAGAGATCTGGTAGAACAATCTCTGAGATGGGTGTAACAGCCCTGAAGGAAGAGGCCATGAACAAAGAGGTATCACCACTTAATGTGGTGGCTACGCATGGATTTCTACTTTTGTCCCTGTAACTACCTTTTCCCTCTGTTAATGCTCTTTGTGTCAATATAACAAAGACCAGACAAGACCCTTGGTTGAAACTATCAACCTATTTCTTCCCAAGGCTGAGGAGGAAAATATTATTAGCTAACCTTGCACCAAACCAAGAAGCAAAGGAGAAGGTAAGCTGCGGAAAAGTGAGGAGTGCAGGGGGTGGTTGTGGGTGCCTGTGTTTCATCCCTTAGGAAAAGCAAGAATTAAAATCACCTTCTCTGTCTCATCTCAAGAGGGGCACTGCAGACCAGAAGGAGATGATTTGCCATAACAATATGCAATGATGGGAGCTAAAAGTTTATTTCATCAAAAACTTAAACATCTCAGCATCCATAGATCAGCATTTACCATTACATATACATTCAGAAAGATAATTTTCCATCCTTTAGGGATTTAATATCCGAAGGGCCTCTTTGAGCTACCTACAAGAAAAAAACCCTTTTATAACAAATTCATGGTGACTTTTTCAGCATATTCTGTGTTACAGCTGCTTTTGTTTTGTTTGCATCAGCAACAAAGTGGCATGGGATTGGTAAGGCAGTCAGCTGCCTATGTTTTCATTGGCACTACCCAATTAAGGAAGGTCATTTACTGATCTTCTTTGACTAATGGGCAAGTTACTTGGAGCTACCTTGCATTTACAATGGAGAAAGAGTACAGTGAAGAAGGCAGGAGAACTTGGTGGGTTGTCACCAGAGAAAGTCTGTGGTGTCCTGATCCCAATGCAGCTGGGAGGTGCTTTAGCACTGCAAGGACACATCTGTGGGTCTGCATAGAGGAGTATCTCTCACACCATGTATTACCAGATACTGGTGTGCATCCCCCCAGGAAACTCATAGGCACACAGCTATTTTCAGTTACCTTGTCTGCCACCATGCACCCTCTTCTCCTAACCCTCTTCAGGTGTACCCACAAGCTGTTTATTGTGAGAAGGATTGCTATGTCCACAAAGCTTCACAGAGCTTAGTATGACTCCTTTCTTCTACTGTATGTTTAGTGGTACTTTTTGGGTAAATGCACAAAGTATGATTTTCTTGAAAACAAGGCAGTTGACTGACCCTCATGTGGTGCAAAATTAAGAGCTAAAAACTCTTGTAATCCAAACAAGCTACAGACTCCTGCATTTTTCCCCACTAATTTGGTCACACCAGAAAGCTTTCACAAGCTGTGCTGTTCACCAGAAGACACATCTTCCACACAGATCTCTGTGTTTCCAGCTCCTAAGCTGGGCTGGATAAGGGGAAAGACCTATTTGTCTCTGTCTCAAAAAAAAAAAAAAGAATATGCCAGGATGATGGATATTAAGGGAGAAGCCTCGTACCCCAGTTGTAAGTATGTCTTCACTGGAGAAAAAAAAAATATATATATATTAATTTTATCATTAGAAGAGGTTTTATGTTATGGAATTTGTTGGTTGTTTTTTTGTTTTGCTTTGTTTTTTCATTTTAAAACACAGATTTACAGTAATGGAGAGATATTAGAAAAGATGCAATATGAAGATGCATTATTAAGATAGTAAGCAATGACAAGTATCTTCCTTAACTACTCTATATAGCCTTGCACTAGAGACACTGCCTAATTAGACTCCACCACTCACCCCAGGGAGGGGAAGCTCTGAGAGCTGCCGCTCTCCTGCTCCTCCCCTTCAAGACATCAGCTAAAAGCAGGCAAAGCAGCTGCTCTGAGCACTGGTTCCTTCAAAGACAGGGACTGAATGAACTCTTTCTACTGCTTACCCTTGATTTATAAATAATATAATTTTTATCATGTTATATATATGTATAATTTCCTCCTTATTTTCTAAAACATCTCAATTACCATTGCTAATGAATACTTAAAGTAGTAGATTCCTGCCTTTTGAAGATGCTTTGGAAACCTTATGCATCATGGTATGAGACGTATGAAAACTTCTTAGTAGATACATGATACATCTTTGCATAGCTTTTATAGAAAGGAAAAAAATAATCTATTAATAGTGGAATTCAGAAAGGGTTATTTAGATTAGGAAATTCCTAACAAAAATAATTTTTTAGTTTTAGAAGGGGCTCCTTCCAGGGTTCCCATCACAATTAAAAATTTCTTCTGGAAGTCAAAACCAATGTCTGTTGGCACATATAAATGAGGTAATACTCATGCTTATAAACTTAAGGTAGAACAGCACTAGGGTAAAGTCTGTTTTAACTATATGAAAAAATAGTAGAATTTCAACAATATGAATCAATACATGAAATCCACAAATGTTTACTAATGCACACAGGCAACACAAATCAAAGATCTGTGTTTTTCTTCAGACATGCATTGGGTTTTTCAGACATAATATTACCGTGCAATAAAAAAGGCCCAAATCACTTATCAAAAACACTGCCAATGAAAAAACAGGATTGCCACTTTGCTGGTGGTCTTAGCAGATAAAGCAAAATTGCCTCTATACATCATCCTTAAAAGAAAGACAATACTGAAGGGGAAGCTGCCAGAAGGTGCCATTTTCAGATGTCAAGATAAGGGATGAATGTCTGAATTAATGCAAGACTTGTTGCATGTTGTCTGTAGCAGTGGTGCCCTGCTAAAGCAGACAGTAATGCTTGTGCTTGGATGCGTTTCTGGGATGTATAACTGAAAGACCTTAAAAGAAACTTCAGAAAACAAATACTAATCTTCACAATGTTCCTGGGAACAACTGCTGTGGGTTCTTGATGGTGCTGTAAGCAGGTGCTGAAGCTATAGGTTGAAACAATGTAGAGAGCGAATCCTGGAACAGTTATTGGAAAATCCCATTAACCCTAAGAAGCCACTTATGGCCTTCCTGGGATGACGGAGTCTAGGAATGAATCAGTGGTGTCTTTGCAGTGAAAAGACTGTGTAAGGACTATACTTCAGGTAGCAAAGGTAGGAATGTTGATGCCACTGTGCAGGAGAATATGGTCAGAGGGCACTGCAAGAAACAATGACAAAATTAACAGGAATGCTAAGTATGGTAATCGTAGATAAATTCTTCATTGTTGAGGGATTTTTGAAACAGCAAGGAGGCCATGACTTGCTTCAGCTGAGCAAACCAAGCTACCAGGATGACTCTGAGGAGTTCCCATGACGATGTTCCCATATTGCCCGATTGAGGAATTAAAAATATTGTTGCCAGCAGCTGGATTCAAGGACAAGATCTATGTGACTGCTAATCACAAGGGGGTTGTTTTCTTGCAGGTGGGGTTGTTTTCTTGCAGTTGTTTGTCTGAGTGCTTTCGACCAATAATCTTGTGTGAGACACTATCCGCCCCTGATAAATTTGCTATAAAAGTCAGGTTATTTGGGTAATAAATGTAGAGCATGATCTGACCATATTGGTGTATGTCATGACTTCAGCCGTGCTTCCTGCCACATTTCATGTGCAAAACAAGTGCCCGCCAGGGCTTGGCAGGTTTCAGCATATAAGGATGCACGGTTGTGTTGTATATGTATCAAGTGCTGAGATTGCAAGTGTTTGTCTACAAAGCTGGCTGTGCCCTTGGAAGAAAGGAGATAACTGCTGCGGAAGCTGTGATGCAGATCTAGGTTTGCCTGGGCTAGCAGATAGCATCACCCGAACCTCCCTGTTTGTGGCTAGTGCTTGGATTTGCTGGACATGAACGAAGATTGTCTTAAACCTGAGGTGTATTTAAAGGTAGACTTGTACCTGTTGTGGACTTCAGAAAAGGGATGGGAATTAATAGATTAAGATTCCCACAGGTAAATATGCTTGGCTCAGTGTCTGATAAATTAAAATTGGTATTCCTCCAGTCACTAACCTGTCAAAGTTACTCTCCAGTGAACAAACTAAAGCTTCTTGGACATATCTTTCCAGTGGAAGAGTGTGTCTATACTGCTTTCCTCCCTGAAGTCTCCACCTTGTTATGTGTTATTCCTCATTGCACAGCCACCATAACATAGAGTCCCTTTAAATTCTCTCGGTACTTGTCCTATTTAAACACCTACAGGGTCTGGAGCAGAGGTGTTTGCCAACAGGATACCGTTTGCCAACAGGATACCTTGGTGTCCTTGTGCAGGGTCTCGGGGCTGCTCACGCACCCTTGTCTGTGTCATCAGGGTGCTGCAGAGCCCATGGGGTGTGTGCTATAAAGACAAAACCCATTCTGACATGCCTCTGTCAAATACTCAGGCTGTTGTTTCTGTCATGCCATAACATGTTTAAAAGTAATAATAATCCAAGGAATTGACACCTGTTCCCAAGCACACATGTAAATCCAGGAAAGTCCTCTGGTACTGAGAATGGGGTTGAGGGTGTCAGTGGGACAACTGAAAGCAGTATTTCAATGTCAGTCATACTGCTTCACCTGTAATCTGACCAGGTTTTACTACCTAGAGGTGGTTGTGAGAAAAAAGTGTTGTAGTGCTAAATATACGTAACTGTTAACTGTTCAACTGATTTTTCACCAGTCATATACAAAGCCTGAGTAGTACCCAAGTTACATTTCTCCTGACTTACACTCTTCACAAATGAAAGCAGGTGAGATGACTTGCTAACTGGTGCAGTAATTAATCTTCAAGAGGGTAGGAGATACAACATTAAATTGGAGCTCAGGTTACAGAGATGAAATCAAATGAACAAGTTCAGTGTCTCTAACACCTTACCACTTACTCCACAAGCTGTCTAAGTACATCAAGAGATTTAATTAATTCTGAGATCCCCTGATCAGCTGCAGAAAAAAGACAAAACACAGTGTATGGCAAAAGAGCCCTAATCAGAGTGACCTGCTATGTGGTACCAGAATTATTGGTGTACCATACATGCGCGCTGTTGATGACAGACTGTCTCTGTGCCAGGCTGTGCAGGAGCCTGGGGCTGAACTGCAAGTTCCTGTGCTCAGAAGGGCATCTGAAGGAACACGAGGAGGGCTTAACTGATCAATTTGTCAAGGAAAAAAAAAAAAAAAACAAAAACCAAAATACATTACACTTTAAATATGAAAAGAGTTTCTCTTAAGATGCAAAGCTTTTCCAGTGTGTACAAGCTGTTTTTGTTTGGTTTTATTTTGTTTTTCTTCAGATTAGCTGAGGTCTCTGTGCGGGCCACCCACTTCCCCAACACCTCTCAAGGACAAGCCCTGTAGCTCAGGGCCAGGTGGAGGAGTGTGCAAAGTTGGAAACTGCTCCAGGTCAGGAAGGAGGGCCTTCTGCCCTTCGTGGCATTTGGCCATAGGAGAGGTTTGCTCCTTCCTGAGCCTGCAGCTCAGCACAGAGCAGTGCCACGGGGCTCCCTGCCCCAGGCAAAGCTGCCTGAGCACTGTGGGTACAGCAGGATCAGCCCTGGTGGAGCAGCACCTAGGGGTCCTGGCTTAAGCACCTGCATACATGGCTACTGTGAAAGAAGGAAAGGGTTTTTGAAAGATGCCATTTTCTGAGAGAAATCGCCATGTGCTGGAGAGTCTAAGTGGGGCAGCGTTTATTTAATTCTCTCTTCACTGTGTAGCAGCTGGGCTCACTATCCTAACTAATTTAGGTAGGAAGCTGGTTTTTATTCCATTAACTTGCAGTATGAATGTCACCAGCCGTAGCTGATAGCAGTGGCCACTGCCAGGAAGTCATCAACACTTCTGTGTTTGCAGATTCACAGCACTCCTTATTATGCCTGCAGCCCACATAGCAGTGGATCCACACAATTTATTCTGGAGCGGGATGCACTTAATGCTCCGCTGTGTTAAAAAGGCAAAGTGGAAAAAACTGACCCTACCTCCGCAGTTCCGGCAGCGACTGTCACTGGGGAAGGACAAATTCAGAGCCTGTGGCTGTGCGTTCTGCTGAGCTGCTGGCACGAGAAGCTTCCTGAGCTTGCAGGGGAGCAGCACATCTCCAGCACATTAGCACACCTCCAGCACACCTCTCAGCCAGTCCGTGTGCATGGTGAGGTGCAAGGATCGTGCATCACTGCTCCTGGGGACTCTTTGCTCCCAGGCCGCTGAGAGAGCATGCAAACTCTGAGGCCTACACAAGTTAGCAGGATCCTACGCGCTGAGTGATGTTTGGTATGCTTTTCACGTGCTTGGTTTTGCAAGGAGAAGATGGCAAGATCTTGATCTAAATTCTCATTGATCTTCTGATTTTAGGAGAGCTGCAGTAGCTGAGAATTTGTCCTGTTTTCTACATGAGGTTAGTTGTTTAAGGACCAGGCAGAATATTGTTTTTTTCTTTTGAGGTTGATAAGTTCAATCCTCTGAAGAAGCTGTTGACTACCATTACTAGTGGGTTCATTTGTTCTCTGTTGGACACTGTCAGCCAGCAGGGGTTTAGGCTGTTGTGTAGCTCCCAGCTCAATTATTTCTCAGGGCTCTTTGTTTAATATAATGGGGTCAAATTCAGACTGTAGGTGGCTGATGATTTCTGGTCCAATTTAGAATAGACTGTCTGTGAGCCCACCTTGAATCCAGTTAATCTCTTTTGTGAAATAAAGTGAAAACTCTGCAAAGTATTTGGTGTTTCAATCCAATATTTAGTTTTTATAATGTGAGCTGATTAACAATTTTTCTGCTCAGAGTGTCTCTGACTATATATTTATGCAGTTATGATGATAAAGAAACTATTTTTATATCCTATATTGGGAAGTCTTTCTGCTGAAAGAGGAAATGCAGAAATTAAAATAGATTTAAAACTCCAGTATCTACCACTACCTATTCATGAAACTAAAGTTTACAGTTAACCAAATGATCCTGATCACTGTTAGAAGCATGATTTATTCTTTCAGAAGCCACAGTACTCAATGGTTTGGCAATGTATAGGCATTATAGCTGACCAATTGTTTTTTTTATAGGGTGTATTAAATTGTCACCTTGGCTGACTCACAACCACTGAACTGTACCATGAGCCTTCACTGCTCCAGCTCAGCCCAGGTCTTACTGTCTGAAGGACACAATGACTTTAGGGTGCTCAGGGCAGGGAAGTGTGTGGCACTCATCCCTGGGGACCGTGCAGAAAGCTCTGGGGATTCTGAACTTTTGCAGAATAAATCACTCTATTTATTTATTTATGGGATGGCTGTAACAAAAGTCCTCAATCTTACTCTGTTTAAACAGAGTTGCGATGGGACTGCTTCTCTTCTTCTGGATTAAGGCTGTGATCCAGACTGTACATGCAGTTGCATGATACTGCTGGACAGACACTGGCTGTTTATTGTGGGGCAGGAGAAAATGGCTGACATTTTGCTGAAATTACAATGATCTGGTTTTAGTTGCTTACAAATAGAGAGGCTTCATTTTAACAGTTATATCAGGAACTTTGTGATTTAGAGATACTGTTCAGATATGAAAAACAAACAAACAAAACAAAAACAAAAACAAAAACAAACTGTTACCAGAGTAAGTCAGTTTAAAAACAAAGTAATAGAAATAAAGAATTCTAAATGTATTTTGAATTTGTGTTAAAATGATGGTCCATTTGCTGACTCCACAGTTGATGTAAAAGGATAGAAAGTATTTCCTCTTTATTTCCCCTTGTAGGAATAGACATAACATTGATTCTTTGCTCATGAGATAAACATTCATAGTAGCAGTAACAGATGCAACTTGCAACCAGGAAAGGAGGTAAGTAGGGAAAAAAAAAAACAAAGCTTACTATTCAGAAGGAAAGTGATATCTTATCTTTGAAAGTTATCTCCCTACTGAGTAAATAAGATGTCAAAACTCACCGTAGTTCTGTGTTGGTTTCTGTTCAGTTCTTTTTGAAGAAAATTTAATAAAAAGTTGAAACTGAGAAAAGACTATGAGGACGTGAGCAGTTTGTTTAAGCTATCAGAGGGCAGCAAGCTTGGAAAAACACTCAAGAAGTTTCTAGGTGACCCTATATTTAATATTTATATTTTATGTTTCCTCACTTTTTATCTTAATTCTTATCCCTATTCCCACAGTTCTACCTTGAGCATTTGTATTTGAGTTAGGCTCTAAAAGCCTAATTTCAGAATTTTGAAGAAACAATAAAAATGTCCTTCCTTTCACTTCTTTTTTTTTTTTTTTTTTTGTCATATATGTCTGCATTTGTTGTCCTCTCACTGTTCTCTGCCATATTAATTAAAAATGTACTTCTATTGAAATTGAAATTTAAACCAAGATTTTTGTGCAATCTGCACCTAAAGCATTAGAAAAATACCCACTAGATTACACAGATAGACAAGGACATTTTCTGAGCTGGAAATGCTGTTACACAATTTGGGTGGAGGTTCTATTTCTCTTATGATTATGAGATAAAGATTTTACAACTTGTTCTTCTATGAATCGCCTTTAAGGATTAGAGATTGTGGGTTCTTTTGTGTCTGCAGAGACAACTGCGAGCTTTCTCCTTGTGAAAGCACAGAGCTTAGCTCGTGGGCAATGCAATAGCTCCTGCTATGCAAACACAAGCTGGTGTCAGTACTGAAAATGAAGTAGAGCTCGTTAGAGTTTTGCTGGCTGCTTTTTGCGAAGGCTTGTGAGAAAAAAATAAAACTAGAGACAATACTAAGGAACTGCAAGCAGAAGTTCCAGTAAGCGATACTCAAGAAGTACATCATAGCCTTAAGGGAAGGTGAGAAAGCGGAAGGTAAAAAGCCGGAAAAATCAAGTGTGGGACTGTGAACAATATGTATGGAACTGGCAGCTCAGTTAAGGTTTTGGTAAGGTGTCTTAAGTAAACGTTAATTAATATTGCATTGGCAAAAGAATGATCAGATGAGCAAGAAACTGGCTAAATAGGAGATAATTAGCTGAGCTGAATGGGAAAGTTATTGGAAGAACGGTACTAGTTCAAAGACTGACAAAATCTAGAACTGAAAGAATGTTTTCATGATGACCTTGCCACAAAACAGATGGCTTAATGAACTTTGCAGCTGATACAAATTTGGAAGGTATTGTTGTTTTGGAACAAGACTGGAATATTATATAGGCAGAATTGGTTTGGTTGGGGGAGCAAGCTTTAAATTAAAGTTAATGTAACATTAAAAAGTATTCTGGGTACTATTTGGGATAACAAAAGATCATGTGAAAGTCATCCTGTAATCAGCTAGTGTATACAGCCCCAGCCACTAGTGCACTAGATCTGGTAAGAATGTAAACGTTTCATGCCCTCTCTAGATTTCTGCACCTTATTGTATTTCAGAATATAGGCATGCTCCAGGTGTACAAGGCTTGGCTAGCCTAGTAATAATAAAGCTGATGAGGATATATGATAGTGGCTTTGCATACAGAAAAGAAATAGAAAGAGGAAAAAGAGATGCTAATAGAAAGAGATTACTTTGGGCCTAGTTAAATTCAAATAGGAAGTTAGAAGGTCCATGCAATTCACTAGAAATCTGAGTTTTTAAACAACATTCTGCAAAGGGAGGAAGAAAGAGTATGGGAAACATGCACAATTTTCAGATGGATCAGTTACAATGACATGATTATTTCTGATATTATAGAACTGGCTTCAAAGCACTCTCAGTGAAATTTCTCTTAATTTAGCAGTTTGGTTAAATAGCAGAAGAATCTTTTGCATAGGTGCTGTCTTCAGCTCCTATCAGAAATAAAAACTGACCACTAAAAAGTATCCAAAAAGGATTGCAAAAAATCTTCCATCTGTGCACTGACTGGTATTAATTTTCTGAAGACTCTCAGTCTGCCTTGTCTCATAAATGCAATTCTTGAGTTACTAGTTCTACCTTAGGGATCCTCTACTTGTCTACCTTTAAGGCAGGGAGAATAGGGCTTTCTTGACTTCTAGATTTCAGTGTACTTTTTGAGAATGCTTAGGCAAACTATCTGTGTCGCTGCTTTTATTCATAGATACTCATGAGCTGCCAGACCTGTACTGCCCAGAGCTGTTCTTGGCAGGCACCTGAGAATGTCTCTTACTGTATACCATGGCTCTAGGGTAGAAAACATTCCCATGGGATTTCATATTTTTTTCACTGGTTTATTTCTAGATGTTTGAAGAAGTGACAACGCCGAATAGCCAAAGAAAGTATTGATTCTGCAGGACTAGTATGGAGATACTAGGCTACCCAAGGTGCCTTCAGCTTGGTAAAACCCTCCTGCCATTTAACTAATGGATATCCCCTTAGAAGAATGAGCATAGAAGGATGACATAGAAACTTTTATTTTTTTATTTTTTTATTTTTATATCGTCAGCCACTTTAAAAAACAAACAAACAAAAACCACCTGTCATTTATATGAATCACTGAGTCACCCTTCAGGCACTTAGTGGAGATAAACTTCTCAACTATCAGAAAAACTGCCGGACCTTTTGGTAGAGAAGATCATCCTCTTAAGGATACTTAATGGCTGGGTAGCAGTCTCCTATGTGAATGTATCCAAGTAATTATAGCTTAAAGTTATACTAATCACTCCTAATAGAGATGGACTGTTCCTCCTGCTGTGTCCCTCACTGCTCCCAGATGAGAACTATCCCAACAATTTGGGATTAGCAAAAACACTTGTTATACTATTAGCTTCATAACTTTATTAATCTTTGATTATAGAACAGATGGATGAATCTTAATCATTCTATAATAGAAGATTAAATAGCTTAAATTATATCAGTCATATTTAAGTCTTTACTTCATAAAACAATAATTTAAGTTGGGTCATCAGTAGGGCTTGAACCCAGGGTCTTCAGATTAGCAGCCAAGACTTCCTCCATTAAAAGAGTAAACCCATTAACTGCTTGCAGTTGTACACTTGTATCCATGTACACTGGCCATTAAAATATATGACACACGCTGTGCCAGTGGATTACACATTGAATTTTGGGATTAAGAATTCCTAGGTTGCATTTGTGCCTCTCAGAAGGAGTTTTGTCCCTGATATATAGTAGACAATGGGAAATGGGTCAGCTGGTGATAGCATTTAGCTATATATTTGCATGAAGCTTCAGTAAGAGTTCTTGTTTCAAGAGACATTATATAAATGACTGATTCAGTTATCTTTGGTTTAAAGACATAAAAGAGCCTAGTATTTGGATTTGGTGTATGTACTTTGAGATCCAGAAGAAAAAGAGTTATAGACTCCCATCCTGTCATTAGGGGCTGAAGGTAGCTATGGGAATACAGTAAAAACTGAAAGGATTGATCAGAGTATACTATTTCTTTCCTCATCTATTTCAAGTAAACTAGTTTACTGCAAGCAAAAGATTTTAGACTTTTTTTCTCTGCATCATTTTTGTTGTGCTACCTAAACCTCAGGTAACCTCAGATACTGTTCGTGACCTTGGGGTTAACGCTGATTTGTACTGACCCAGAATCCTAACTGCAGCTTGTTAATGCCCTTTATCTGACACCTTATCTGTTGCCTTATCAGAGACAACACAAAACTTTACTGAGGGTGGCAAATGATATCACTGACTGCAGAGAAGATGTATTATTCTCTGATTATTTAATGAAAGATCCAGTAGAGAAAGTTTCAACAAATTTCATGTGAAAAAGAGATCCTCAACCTTAACTAAATTTGAATGCAATATGTTTATGATGCCAGCATTCAGCAAGCTTTACCTCAGTGACTGTGTGCACAGAATGCATTTGTTCATTTTTGTAAACAGTGTTGGACTAACAGAAAATGCATGGCTGTTGCTTGGCACTGTCAACATAGAGCTGCAACTCCAAGACTGAAGGTTGAAACATAGTAAATTAAAGACCATCCACTGATAGGGACTTTCAGAATATCCAAAAAGCAAAAATTTCAGAATATCTCCAAAAGCAAAAATTCCAAGAACACCCTAAGGAATGTGTTTGGCCCTAGCTTAGTGGGACAGAAACTACTAATTCCTCATCAAAAACACTCCCTGTCACATCATGTGGCTTCCTTGGGGCACCTAAAGGCAGGTCAAGCTCTAGTTAACTCTGGAAAACTCACAACAAAAGATACAATTGCACAATAGCTCCATAGCTATTTATTAAGTGCTCTAATTCTGCAAACTATGCAACTTTACCTATCAATCTTCCTCAAAACTTTACCTACATACTTAAGATTAAAATTTTATCTGGAGATGTCATTTTATTTTGCTGTGAATCAGTACATCAGCTCTTCTATATGTGCACTCAGTTGCTCCCTGAAGAGAGAGAAACTTAGCAGTACTGTTTATATTTCCTGCTCATTACACTGTAAAAACCCTTGGAGAACTGATACATTGATTAGCACAAGTCAGAAGTGCATCTTTGACTTGATCAATACATTTGTGTGTTGCGGACTGGCTAATGGCAAGTGTCAGAGTGCCCACCTGTTTGAAATAATTGCAGGATAGAAGCATTAACCTATTGAAAGAGTGCATTTATTGGGCACAAAGAAAAATTTATGATCTTCAACTATACAGTCTGTGCAATAACACTGACTGCCAAGTAGAGAAGAGATAGTTCAGCTATATTAAAATAGCAGGTAAATCTGGAGTCTGGGGTTTGCTCCAGGTATTTAAAGACCTGAGCAGAGCATAATGAAGGAACAGATGTACCACTTCAAGCCAGTATGGTACATGAGTAGCCTCAAAGGAGTGTTGGAACACAAAACGAAAAAGGTACAACTGTGATCAAAAATATATATCCAAATGTTCAGAAGATACAAATACCTACTTAAAAACACCCCCTGTATAACATCTCCAAAGCTTGATATATACAAGCCATAGATTTATTTCATGTCACTCACACAGGATAGGGTACATTTTTATGGCCTTGTAAATTATTTTATTTTTAAAATAGCTTTTCCAGTTGACCTGAAACACTTTGTGGATTGTTTTTAAATATTCTTATACTTCTGACTGGCCATGTTTTTCATTTTGAAGTCACAAAATGGAGGAGGAACACTTTTATTTATTTATTTATTTATTTTTAAATCCTATAGACCAGTAGCTAAAATTCTCACGAGATTGTTACATTCCCTTATTGGCACTCAAGAATGTTTTCCAGGAAAGCACCTAACCATCACTGTAAGGTTGTTCTGAGATTAACTGTTTTCTGCTGCTGCTATTCTATTCCAAATGGACTATTTATATTCTCTAAAGGAGATAACTATTGTTTGGTGGTTCGACATTGCTTTTGTAGAAGTAATGTCTAATTTCTGGAACACACTCCAAGGAACAAATGCACATGACCTTCAAAGCAGAACAAAAAATGCTCAGAGCAGGAAAGCTGCACAGAGGTACTTGGCCCACCAGGCCTCCTGGACCAGACCTGCCCACTGGCTTTACGTGGAGGGAATGAGATGTCCAAATGTTTCCTGCCATACAGAGATGGAAAGGGAATGATTTCCAGCAACAGCTAGCCTATGTTGGACTGAGCTACCATAGGTTTTAGGGCTGAGTCCTGCAATTCTAGAGCTGCCAAAGCTGTATCACTACAGCCTGGGAAACACAGATTGCAGGAAACTAGCCACCTCAGGGAAGTGCACAGTTCAGTGCTTGCACCCTGAGTGGGTGTCCTAACTTCCTTCAGAGGGGTCTGACCCATAAATGTTGAGCTGTTTGATCTGAAATCAACTCCATTTGCCTTGCTGCAAGGGGATCTCTTTCCATTTTGGAGCAGCTAAGCTAATTTTTTCCATAGTCTGTTCAAGACTTGGCTCAGAGACCATATAGTTGTGGCTTTCTTCTGGTGTAATCAGCTGGATCACCTTACTACTACAGGACAGAAAGACTAGGCCTTGAGCAACTACTTCCATTTTCAGTTTGATTATAAAGAGAACTTAGCTCTTAATTTTGTCACGTGCCTTTGAATAGGTGACAGACATGAGTATTTGAGGTCACTCCCTGGAACCTGATGCACTGAAGTTTTGTACTGGTTCCACGGAGATGGAGGTAAAACCTGGTCTTGGGAGGAGCTGTCTTAGAGGGTAAGTGCTGCCACCTGACTTCAGACACAGCACTTTTCCATTTACACCTTGAGATAAGTGAAGGAGTAACAGGGAGTTTTTCCTGCTTGGTATGTGCAGTGTTGAGTTGACAGAAGATGTGTACTTTTCAGGAGTTTTGGGAAGTGCTTTTAAATGTTTCTAACATGCCTGGAAGAGTCTGAAAGCATTTTATTTATTGAGGACTAAGATTGGTAAGGGTGTTTTTTGTTGTTTAATTCCACAAGTTATCCTATATTCTTTTCGCTGAAGCTAGCTGTATAATTAAGAGAAACTTACCCTAACATTATATTTTAAAGGAATACTAAAGGAAAAGATGCTACTGCTGTAACACAGGAAATCAACATAGGGCTATTATTAACATCATGTAGTATTCCTGCAACCCACAAAGGTTAAGAAAAAAAAAAAAAAAGATTAAAAAAAATGGACTTCAAACAATGATTAAAGGAGAGCACTGAACTGATAAAGCAACCAAGTGATTTTTTTCCTCTTTAATTTGGCTGCTTGTGTGAGAAACCTCTTAAATACTAGTGTTAATCTCACTCTCTTTTCACTAGCTGTAGGCTGATGCATTCATTATTAAGCAAAAGCTATCCCTTTAGCAGTGCTGTGGCAAGTGCCCCTATTAATTGAAAAGTGCCCTTTGGGACTCGCTCTCAGTACAACACCAACTGGTTGCCCCTGGTAAAAAGGAGAGCTCCAGGGTTTGACATTGCCTTTAATTAAGTGTAAAAACATTTCAGGAAGGTGGTGATAAGTGGCCAAAAGCAACTACATCCTGGGCTTCATCACTGAGCTAGATATGCCCATACACGTTGAAAGGCCTTCTTGTGCATTCAAGAAGAGCAGTGTAAGGTAAGATGCTGGGTCTTTTGAAGTGTTCATCTTTTGTCTTCATAGTAGCATATCTAATGCATAAGTTGTAATACTGGCTTAGGATACAGTTGCTTCTATGAAGTTCAATACTTCTTGGATGTTCTGCCTTACAGTAATAACTTCAGATGGGAACTACGTTGTACCAGCAACTGTAGAATCTGTGATGCATCTCCTGTGTCTCAGCAGTTTTCACAAACTTAATAAAACCTGGCACTGATTACAAGGATAGAAAGCTCTGAGCCTAGAAGGTGTGGTTCCTAATTAGAATATGCCCATTCTTTCCTCAAATAAGAGGATATGGCTTTCAGTTTGTCACATATGTACCCTTTGGTTGTGTTTCTTTGGTTGCCTCTGCAGTTTGGTATGTGCACACTGGCATCATGTAGTGCCTGGTGAAGACCCTGACAGTCCATGTTGGAAAGCAGTAAAGTGTACAGGGAGTTGTAGCTTAAAAACTAAGTTTGGAAAAAGTATGGTGTAAAACACTGAAATGCCCATTTTATTGGTAACCATGGGTAATATCAGTCCAAGGTTTGTCAGTGCATGGACACAACCCCTAAGGCTTGTGGGAAGGTGGAAAGGGTACTTGAAACCTCTTCTTCAAGAATAGGAAGATGTTACCAGTTTGATGAACACTGGCTATGGAAAGGTGTATTACACACGATGAAACTCCTATGTAGATATCTATACTCTATGTATTTAGTGTTTGCCTATAGCACTTAGCTGTTCACATACTCCTGAAGTTAGTGTATACAGCTGGAAGTTGGTGATGTACATATGGTAAACTTCACTCTTTCTCAGCCTGTGCCATGTAGTAGAACCTTATATTGTAACATTTCATGATGCTTTCTTACATACGCCTTGTGTGACTCCCTAATATCACTGGATGGATGGTTCCAAGGAACCATGATGAAGGTTCGGTGTCACTTTTATCCTTGCCATTTGTTGTGTGAGCAATTGTCAGTCTGCATGATGTTCACCTGAACTGAATAAGGAATCATTGTCATCAGGATTTTAGAGCATTACAACTTATTACTGCTAATATATTCATACTGTAAATCTGATCCTTTTTGGATGTGTCCTATATAATAGAATCTTTCACTACGTTATTTCACACAACTTCTAAGCAGAACCCCAATCCTACTGGGTGGATGTTTCCTAAAGAACTGGGGCAAGTGCTTATAAAGGAAAGATTGCCATAGGAGTTTTATAGAGTTACTGATGGCTGTTGTTAATGTGTTCAGCTTCAAAATTGCCTTTACACTATATATGTGGATAGGCTAATAAAAGGGAGATCAAATCTGAATTAATTTTTGAACACTTCAGAAATGTCATTCTCAGAAAATGTGGAGTACTTCTGTCTAAGCAAACATTTGGAAAGACTTAAACTCTTTAAAGTACTGCTGGAGCATCAATTATTTAAGCTGCAAGATACTTCTGAAGTATGTGTTCATGAGGATTATTTTTCTCAGTTTATGCGTGAGAGTACAATGAAAAAACGAAGAGACTTATTGAGGAGAATACAATAAGCACATAGCAAAAGCTCCAATTTAACCTCAAGACTTCCTATTCCTGGCACTTCCTGCTCTTCTTGCAAATCTTTTGGCTCAAACTGTACATATATCTAACACCTTTGGAATCTGCATGGTTTCTGACCTGGAAAAATTGAAAAGTGATGAACAAAAATTTCTGTTTACTTATGGAAATTTTTTTTCAATGAGTCATTTGCATTGTTGCTGAGATTACCATCAAACTGAGAATGGAGTATGTCACATGCAACTGTATTAACTGTGAGACCATGCTCTTCAATAATTTTGTAGAAAACTTAATCCAGGTTTTGTAGGGAATCAGATATTCTCTAAATGTTGTCTACTGCACAGTTCAGCAGAGATCATAGAATCATAGAATATCCTGAGTTGGAAGGGACCCTTAAGGATCATCAAGTCCAACTCTTGACACCGCACAGGTCTACCCAAAAGTTCAGACCATGTGACTAAGTGCACAGTCCAACCTCTTCTTAAATTCAGACAGGCTCAGTGCAGTGACCACTTCCCTGGGGAGCCTGTTCCAGTGTGCAACCACCCTCTCTGTGAAGAACCCCCTCCTGATGTCAAGCCTGATGTCAAGCCTAAATTTCCCCTGCCTTAGCTTAACCCTGTTCCCGCGGGTCATGTCACTGGTGTTAATGGAGAAAAGGTCTCCTGCCTCTCGACACCCCCTTACGAGGAAGTTGTAGACTGTGATGTCCTAGGTCATGCCTGTAAGAATTCATGTATATATAACTTAATTTTTTTTTTTAAAAAAAGATGGACTCAAACAGTATTTCACATTTTTTTTCTCTCTTAAATTAAGCAGCAAAGGGACTGCTTGAGCCAGATGTTTCTCTGATCAAAACATATACTATAAGATTTAAAAAAAAAAAAAAAAAAAAAAAAGGTGCTATAAGTGAGACTATTTCTGCACATAGTAGAGAAATAGATTTATCATGTACAAATCTCTTTCCCGATTTCCATGTGTTTTTTTTAGCTTCTGAGCTAAAATATTGACCAGACTGAACATGAGGCATGCGCTCTTGGTCAGGCTTCTAGATCCAAGGAGGAATGGAACAGTTGAAAGTCTAGAATGACAATTAGATGCTTTACCCCTTCCCACTCAGCAAAAGCTACTTGTGTTTTGTAGAATATGCTGCATGGGCTGCAGCAGATCTGGAGACAGTGGAAGCTTAAAATAAAGGGACTATGGATGTCTGTGCCCTATCTTTTACCAGGTGAGCTGCTCTGCCAGGGTTAACTTCAAGCTTTTAAAATGGATGAGGACAACGCACCTCAAAGCTGTAGAATAAAGGGGGTGGCTGAATTGTAGGTTTGTTTTTTTTGTTTTTTTTTTTTGGTGGTGGTGTGGTGGTTTTTTTTTTTGGTTGTTGTTTGTTTTTTTTGTTTGTTTGTTTTGTTTTTTGTTTGTTTTGTGTGTGTTTTGTTTTTTTTTTTGTTTGTTTGTTTGTTTTTAGGTGATGGAGCCTAGTTGTTAATAAATGTCCAGCTACCAATATAACTCACAGGAGCCTTAGAGAGGGGTGACTGCAAATGCAGGTACCCATCAGTCTGGTCTCACAGGCTTACTGGAAGAGCTTGGTCCCATCCTCAAGATAACTGTACGCTAAGGTGATACCATTCCTTAGGAAAATTTATTTTTCAGGCAAAGATCCCTTTTAGGTCTGCCACTCTGGTTTGGTTTTGTTTCTTTTTCACCCAAGGCCATTTTCAGCCCAACCATAGCAACTCCAAAGTAAGCTGCTTGAAAAATAGATGATGGCAAATGTTCTCCTGGATAACCTTGGTCAGAGATACAAATTGGCAGTGCTGTTCTTGTTGGCAGGACTTCCAGTTGGTGCTAGCTATCACTGGGAATTTTCCTCTCTGCTGTGCTCCAGTGTTACATTCTGTGCAGTGGTAGGGCTATCAGTCGCAATTCTATTTCCATTTCTCCCCAGCATGAGAGAAACAACCAGAATCCTAGCTTGCAATCTGTCTCACTAATGCTTAAGCTGGTGTTCACAGCCCTAAGGGCTTGTAGGTGATTTAATTACATTCATTTCATAATTTCAAGTGATGGTATTTTGTAAACATTTTTAATGCATCATCATTAATATGCTAAGGAAAGAAATCTATTTCTGCCAGGAAAGAGGAAATAAATCTTCACTATCTCTTTGGTCCACTAGTTTACATTTAGAATAGAACACCTTTTCTGAAAAGCTGTTGGAGACATATGCTCCCATTATTATCTCACAGTGATTTATCACTAACTCTAAAATAAACATTATATCCAAGTTACCTGCTTGCTACTGCCCTTCCTATGCTGTTTCAGAATATCTTAAAGGACCAGCATATGTACACTGATGTGGGTTTCTTGTGTTTTTTCCTTTATTTTTGGTCTGCACTCAATTTTTGTATTGCTGCTACTCTTTTTTCAGCAAATTGTATGAAGTAAGACAGAGGGAAACAAAATTGCTGACTGCAATCCTAGGTAGAGAAGGTGAAGTGCTGCATAGAAAACGCTTCTGAAATGTCCTGATTAGAAGGATGTTGAGCCAAAAAACTTTCATGCTGCAGGGGAAAGGAAAAACTCACTGAAATATAAGGTGTACTATGCTGTTAAGGCTGAGAGGATCTTGTTGTCTGCGTATTTGGAGCTGGGTGAGTTGGTGTAACTCTCAATAGCTTGGAACAGGCACAGACTATGGTGTAAATCATAATTCTGCTGTAAACTGCCCAGAATCTCTGTTTGCGATCTGGGGCATCTACTTCTCAGCCATTTGTGCAAGTAGTGAATAGCACTGTTTCCAGTGGAGGTGAGAAGGCAGCATTTTCTTGTAGCTGGAAGAGTTTTTTTGAGGTTAAGGAAGACAGAGCAACAGAATGTGCGAGGTTGGAGAACTTATACAATTGTATGGTTACATTTTAAAAGGAGATGACCTCTTGAGTACTCCCTGAAGAATGAATCTTTTTTTTAATTTTGTTTTTACAAGTTCCAAATAGCAAATCTTCTAGTTCTTGCACCCTGTCCACAATTAGAGCTCAGCTGAGGAATTTGGTCACAATATGCATCATTGTTCCAACCTGAACAATGAGAGGAAGGAGGCAGAAAGGTCACTACTCAGCCTTTCGTTACTGTCCTGTTAGCTCCTTTGTTTCTGGTGATCACTACTGCAGTAAAATTTGTTAACAGCTATATGAGAGAAGCTAGCCAAGCCAAGGCATCTCTGCTCTTTCACTAAAACCTTCATCCAATGTCAGTAACTTTCCCTTTAAGCCTGTTTGTTAAATGTCTTAGGCAGTGGATTAATCCTGAACATTTAAGATAAGTGTCTTCCTTTTGGAAAGGCTGACTTAGAATCACAAATATTTGTCTCTGCATTAAACTACTAAATTGTGTTATGTTCTGTGCCTCCTGTGGTTATTTGGAGATTGTGCAGTAGCAAAACTGTACAGAAATTCTGATTGAAATATATCATCAGGTATAAAATGTTCATTGACTACAATGGAGACTACTGCTTTAGAACTATGGAGTAGCACTTCTTGGTCTTATAACATAAAGAATTTTTATTTTTTTTTTTTAACCTTGTCTATAAACTGATGTATACGTGAATTCAAAGTGAATTAATGAAGAATTGCTTAGATATTTGCAAAATACAGTGTCATGAATGTTATGTGGTCCGAGAACAATGTTGTGTCTCATTCATGGAAGTAAGCCTTGTATTGCACATATATATTTTTTTTCTTCAATTTTTTTATTTTTTCAACATCTCTTTAGTTATTTTATCTGTTAACTGCTTAATATAAAATACAGACACCCAGTACAGAATACAGCAATAGTTTTTCCTGGCAAAAACACATGTATCCTGCTAGAGGAGATGAGCTGAGGTTAAAAATAGTTAGCATGTGGCAGTGCAAGATGGGGGTTTGTGGCTCTAAGATCCACTCTAATTATTCACTAGGCCAGTATGCTTCTGTCATCTTCACCAATTCAGAATATCACTTGAAAAAACAAGTGACCCTCACTATCATACATAATGTGGCAGCTTAATTGGCAAGAAGGGGTGAAAAGTAGGCTAGGAAAACCCTTTGAGACTGATGGAGCATATTTCAGTGGCTTCATCAAGGTAATGTTCCCCAGGTGATTGGAGGCAGCAAATATTTCATGAGGAAAAATATAAAGGTGCTTCAACTACAGAATCCAAAACAAATTATTACAAACATGGTTTTTAAGAGTTTTTCATATGCCAAGTGTCTGTGGGGGGATGATTAATTTTAATAACAATAATTATGGTGTTAGAGTACCTAAAATTGCTACCTAAAATACTTGCTTGCAGTGGGAGTTAACTAAAATAGGCTTCCAGTTGTAAAACACATTTGATCTCATCAAAGGAGAGAGGTATTCAATATGCATTTTCTTGTACATGTTAGCACATAGCATGCATGCTGTTTTGCACATGTGCCTAAACCAGAAACAATACTGACGTACCTTTAATTTCATGGTCACAGAGCCTATTGAGATCCATCTGGCTCATAAAAGCTCTCACTTTTTCAACATTCAATTTACAGTTAGATTCTATATACACTTTTAAGTGGAAAACAATGTAGTTGTTGTAGGAAGAATTTAAACTAAAAAGTATCTCAAATTGAAGGAAGACATCTTTATTTTCTGTTATGTCTGGCTTTCTGGATAGCATACTAAAACTATGTAGAAAGGAGCTTCTAGAGTTTCTGGGACAAGTATTTTAATTCTGTAATGTAAAAGCACTAAAATGAAGAACACTTAAGTAGTCAATGCTTTACTCTAAATCAGGTGTCCTTGTGTATGCTCTAAGCAGAGGCAGTTCAGTAGTTGAATGGGCATGGCCAGAGTATTGTTTGTTTTTTATGATAGGACTATGAAAATCTGAACAAAGATAATGTTTATGTTACTGGGGAAAAAAAAAAAAAAAAAAAAAAAAAAGAGGAATTTGATCACACATCCATGGAGGAGAAAAAAAATAAAAATAGAAGTTTTAGCTGATATTTATGATTAGTGGGCTCTGTCCTGATGTATCTGAAATGTTTATGCCTTCTATGACTGGTTGTCATATTTTTCTTTCTTTCTGGCCAAAGCTTTAGGTATTTAGGAGTGTCATTACAGCAGGCCATGCAAAATCAGAGGTCTCTTACTAGAGTTTGTCTTCCTAGAGTTTGTTCTTCTAATAGTTTTCAATACTGATAATTTTTTTCCTGAATCCAATAAATAAAAAGTATGAGGGAATGTTTCAATTACAGAGGTCTGTCAGATTCCACAAAGAACTGAACATTTCTTAAACTGACTGCTGTGCTATATGTTAATTACTTATCACCAGAGAATGAAAGGCTCCATTAGCATCATCTCATGTGCACCTGCCTGCTAAAGGAATATGTATGCACAGGTTCTTGAGTCTAACCATCTTATTTGCAATCCGTTACTGAGCTGGAATTTAGTTAAACATTTTGAAGATGTACAAAATAGCTTGTAGACGAGGCGCTGGTTCTTAAGTAATTGGCAGCAGCTCTAGCTCATTAGAATAGCCTCTCGTCTGACATGCCAAATGTGCCCTGTGTTGAGCTGTTCAATAATCAACAACCAATCGTTTCTCTTCTCACATCACTCAGCATGACAAATCAGTGATATTAACCACATGGGTTAAGGCCAATGCCAGTCATTGTTTACATCTCAGGTTAGCCAATTCTCTTTCAATCAATACAATGTCTCTAAAAATACAATACGAATAGACTGGTGTTGTAGTCTTCATAAAAATCATATGACTTCCCCGCATCTTAAATAGAAAATGCAAATGGTGATATGAAAGCAGTTATGTTTAACTTGAAGAACGGTGGGGGAGAGATTGGGTTGTTGAAAGGAACCAGTTTTCTGGTACCCCACTTACAGGAGATGCCAAAGCCTAGAGTTTCAGAGTGTGTGGTTAAGAGGCACATGTGGAGGAAGTCCCCTAGCTTTTATCACACAGACTCAGCTTGTTGTTCACTAAG
This sequence comes from Aythya marila, assembly GCF_965140915.1. Taxonomy (NCBI): domain Eukaryota; kingdom Metazoa; phylum Chordata; class Aves; order Anseriformes; family Anatidae; genus Aythya; species Aythya marila. Next base: position 17,162,559 of record NC_139047.1, read on the forward strand.
TGACTGGTGTTAAATAGCACAATGCTCAAAGAACTGTTCTGCATCTGTTGCTTCCCACTGGTGAGCACTGATTTTAATCTGCTGTTGTGTATCTCCTATTCAGTTAGGTTCCTGTCAACCTCACAGCCTTCTCTGGTCTTTAATAAGCTGCATAATTTAGTCATTTTATCACCTCAGTGTTTGCCTGTGCTCAACATACTGGGAAGTATGGTAGGTGACACAATAGTCTTCAGGCAGTACTATATGCTGCCTTGCTGGTTGTTTTTCAGTTTTGATGTAGAACAACTGTACTTTTTCATTCTTCCACCTCCTAACTTCAGCAAAAGCATATTGTAAAAATGCAGCAATGAATCAGAGAGAAATATTTATCAGAGGCCACTCAAATCCAGCATTCTCCTTATCGCTACTTTTGTAAGCAGTTCTGATGGAAATCCAGAAAGAACTGTAACCATCACAAACTTAAAATGCTTGCTGGTGATATGCCTGTATATGTTAAGCATACCAAACGCTGCTGATTCTGTTTGGAGAGAGCTGTAGGCTGAGTGGAGCAAGGTGATGCACTCTGAAGATGGTTGGAAGGACTTGAGTCACAATTTTGAAGAGGGAGGGTGGAGGAAAAAAATAAGGAAAAGTAGCTGGTAATGTTAGGAATTACTTGATTGCTCTGTTCCTAAGCAATGTGTAAGACCTGACAAAGAGGTGTTTCTCTTGTTCTATGTGGGACTACCTGGTCAATCAGCAGGAGCCCCTCACTGAAGCTCAGGGTCCCTTTTTTCCCTCTTCTCTCCCTTTCTCCCTCTGTGTTTTGTATAGGCATAGGAACTTCATTTCAGATGTTTTGGTAGTGTCATGCTTTGTCTGAATTTTGACTTTATCTCCTGCTTCATTTGTGGTATGAAAAGGTTTTGTTACGCTGGTTTTGGTCACTTTTTTTTTTTTTTTTTTTTTTTTTAATACAGAAGATGGTAAACATCTACACACTATATTCAAATTGTATATATTTCTATAGTGTAGACACTAGATAAATTAAGGGACAGAATACAGGACACTCACAAAATTTAGTAAATATGCTTAATGTCAGTCATTAAATATATATTTATCCAGACTCCCTCTGGTCTGTCTAGGCATAGCTCGAGGCTGTCTCGTGCAGTACACACCGTACTGCTCTAGGCCAACACAGTGGGGGTGAAGTTACTCACTTATTATGGGAATTGCAAAATATAGCTATCCTGACCATCTCAGTATATATTTTCCTGTGCCTTGGCAGGCTTGGTCATTTAAATGTCTAACCATTTTTTTTCTCTTAATGGCTCATTTTATATACAGTACATCATTGTGCCACTGACCTTTTCTGTTCTGACTTGCGCTGATGACATCACAAAAATGACAAGATTACCAGTAGTGATGGAAATAGGCACTTATTATTGTACAAATTAGCAAAGAGCTGGCAGCAACTGGAACAACATGATAGGCAACTGTCTGCTCTAGTACACACGAGGAGACTGCGTCCCAGCCATTGAAAACTGGCGATCAGAATTCAGTGACAAAAGGCTGTTTGCCCAAGAGCCAGCCACCTTCGCTGTGGAAGCATCTAGATGAAAATGTCTGATTATCATCATTAAAACATGGAGTTAAAGCTATTAAATAGCCAATATTTACCAAATTCAGTAGATAAACAGCCTGTTTGTGACAAATACCTCCTGTTTTAAATGTGAAGTTTATTCATGTTTTCTAGATTGAACTTCAGTCCTGACTTCTGTGTGGAACCTTTCCACTCATTTTAATTCCTTTATTTAATTTTTATATTTATAGTAGGTTCTGACATGCTCTAACTGTATTTCATAATGGTTTTAAAATTCTAATAAGATTATAGTAGTTTTTCACTTTTAATTGAAATACATTGGTATTCCTGAGACTTTAATGTTGACTTGCTATAGTAATTTTATTAGGCCTGTAGCAGAGTTTTAGTATATACACACACTCCTTTTTAAAGTTAAGCATATTCTTAGTACCATACTGAATTGGGGGTTTGGATTCATAACTATCCTGCTTTACTAGCAGAGAGCTGTACAGTGACTAAAATAGTTAAATGGATGTCAGGTTAGAGATATGAAAGCTCACAGAAATGAGTAACTGTGTAATCATGCTCTGTGGTGAGAATGAAAAAGATAAAGTTGCTACTCATATAACTATTTCTACAAAATATATACCTGTGATGGTATCTGTGACTACCTTTCTGTCAAGTTGACATGCCCATTTCTATCCACTTTTTTGATCCTAATGGAGTGGATGGAACATAGTAACCTTAAACGTCACTCAGAAATATACGGACTTAGTGATGGCCTTCATACCAGTGTGCCATGCCATGTTTCTCCTACTGCTTCTGGGATTCTGAAGATACCAGAAGTATCTATCAGTATCTACAGTCACCCTGCCTGGGTTGGTATCTCCTTGAGAGATGCCTTTGTACAGCTGCTCAAATGAATGTATTATATGTCAATGACATATGCAAGAAGGAAGAAAGCAAGGGGTTTTTGGAGAGACCAGCTTTAATGTAGACAGATTCATCTTTTCCCTAGTCAGTGAAAATGGAGAGTTATCTTCCATGTTTAGTTCCTATTTCTCAAGCTGTTAAGTGAATATTTCAGGAGTCTCAATTCTCCCTGAGTTGTCCATTATTTTTTTCTTACCCTTCAGATAAAAATTTGCTAACTGTGACTATGCAAGAGACAATGAATTATTTTTTTAATACAGAAGATGGTAAACATCTTGTTAGTCTTATTGCTAACAAGACTGGTAAGACCAAACAGGGAATTGCTATGAATCATCAGAGTACTATAGCTAAATGCAAGGTGTAACCCCCAAATTTCTGAAAGCTAATAACTTCCAGAATATGAGTCCAGTCTCCATACCTGTCTTCCTGAAATCAGTCAGAGTTGCTCTCAGTTAAAGTACTTAAAATAGCATGTGTGGAAATATTTTAATGCTAAGTACTTCAGCCTTTCATTCTATATCTAACAAGAGATATTTGTTTGTGGCTGTGTTTCTCCAACATGCTCTATCTAGACAGCCTGAACAGGCTCGTTTCTCAGGCTAGCACTAGGCTTGGAGATCCCTCATTGTATTTATGTCTTGTGAAAATCCTATTGCACTGTCAGCACTTAACACCATATAATAACTCTGAAGCCAGGCACTCCCATCATGGGCCAGAAGTCACCTCTATTGATTTCAAATACAGTGCTTTTATCTTCGCTCCATTCAGGAAAGAGTGTGGTTGGGTCACCCTCACTATGTATATCATTTGAGTTATACAGGGAAAGTAACATGTTGGAGAAAACTCTTGTACATAGGGAACATTGCTTTATATTTTTTGAGCAGTGTGCATAAAAATAAGAATGTTTTTCCCTTTGAAAATGAAATAATAGTTCCATTGAAATGATAGACATATTGTCACTACCTTAAATGTGGGTGGGAGATGATAAATTTTCCTACTCAATTTGTAAGGGGATTGAGCAGCTGGTTAATAGATACTAGCTTTCATTAATGGCAACTAGTTAATAATTAAGTCTTAACCCCAAATAAACCATATGCAAAGTAAGCAAACAAGTTCAGTGATGAAGACAGTCTTTAACAAGTCTAGTTTGACCAGGTAGAGTTAGCAACAGATTCCACGCATTGAGGCTATTGAGGAGAGCAGGTATTTGACATTGCACCTAGCTTGCTTTTCAACCAATCTGCCTGAAGTACTTGACTAGATTAAAGAGGGGAGGTGTTATTAAAATAAATTAATAAAAACAAAAGGAAAGACATCAATGTAGCAGTAGAACCTTAAGTCACAGGCGGGCATCAGGCATGGCTGCTCATATCATGACCCAGATGCCAAACTAGAAGATACGCAGTGTTTCCCAAAGCAGCATCTGGCTTTTTGGCAGCCTATGCACTTGGGCATCAATGACTACGGATTTGCTTCTTAGTCTTCCAAACTGTTGGACAGCGGTGGCCCTTGGCAAAACCGTAGAACCCTTTCCTCCATAGCATGTTTCACATAGCATTTTCCTTTTCCTAAATAAACTCCTCACTGCCACATAAGCAAAAAATAACACTGCCTAGTCCGTTAATACAAAAAAATAATTCAATGTTGTAAAAAGGAGGACCTTTTTATAGCTTGCTTCTGTCCTGTCTCTGTGTGCATGTTGCAGATCAGCCACTGATCATGACTGTTTAGAATGACTTGGGAAATATCCAGTGCGAGTATGCCCTGCCTGTAAATGAGAAAAGGGCTCAAAGTGCATACATATTCTTACATTTACTTAATGGATTTAAGCTAGTAGTATGTCAAAGGAAAATATGTTATGCTGATATATAATGAAGCTTTCTCCTAAAGCAAGTTACAGTAAAGGAGGGAATCACTATATTTTCATTCTATACCTTTCACCAAAGGCTTTTACAATGATATTAAATATTAACTCTGTGTAGGTTTAATCCCAAGCCACAGCAGCAGCCTTAAGGTTAATAGTCCTTTTAATTAAAGGATAAGTCAGTTATTGAACACAGAAGCTAATCACGAAAGGATTACCACTGAAAATGAACATAGTCTGTGCAATTAGTCTGATAATTAAGACTTAAGTACTGGACAGAGATCAAAGTGCTTGTAATCTGCAATAAAGTTCCTAGAGTTGTAAGGATTTTCAAAATGTTAGCTTGTGCTTTATTGCACCTTCCATTTATTGTGTACCCATGATAGCAGCAAACACATTTTCCCAATGGATATCAGCATGTATAACTGCAACAGCTGTTACTACATAAGCCTGGTGTTTCTCACAATATGATTACTCTGTCAACGACTACCATAAAAGGTGGCATCTGTATTCATCAAACAGAGTTATCAATAAATGTAAAGCCATACAACAATTAGAGATCTCCAAGGAAGAACAAATCCAACCCCCCCCCCCCCCCCCAAAAAAAAAAATGTCAACTACACTATTTAATTACTAAGATTCATAATCAATAAAACGCCTTCATAACTTTTAATTAAATTTTTATTTGAACTGGATGTTTAGAGAATCTGATTCTTTGTTTTCGTTTCATTTAACAGTTGTGCTACTAAAGTACTGGTGGCATCTGCGAGCAACCGGCCTCGGGGGGACACTCCACGTCTGTAATTGCATTTTGTCACCTACAGAGGGTGTTAAGAATCTTGTTAAAAATAAAGGAAATAGTTAAGAGACATCTCACTGTAGCCATTATTATAGTGCAAATTACCAGGTAGAGCAATCCAGAAGCTGTCAGGAAAGGTTAGTAAGAAAGAGTGTCAGGAAATCAACCATTCAGCAATTCATCATGGCCTAACGCTAGCTCTAAAATGAAAGCTTTAAAACAGCATTGTTTTATGAAGTAAGGGACATTATCTTTTTTTTTTTTTTTTTTTTTTTTTTTTTTCTTTACAGCAGTGAATAAAGATAACAAGGAGAGTGGTTCTCTTATGAAAGATATAAAGACATAATGATGAAAAATGACGATTATTTTATCACACAAATTTGCAGGCAAGGTAAAAATGAGAGAGGTTGTTACAACTGAAGGAGGCCATTGCTGTATATTATGTCTCCTTTATTTTTATTTTAATTTTCTAATATGAACCTGATTTTGCAGCCTTTGTTAAGGCAAAAACTGGCAGGCTTTCCAGGTCACTAGTCTGGTCTCTGAAGGCTCTGTAAGACATCACAAAAACAGAATAAATTTGCTTTTCAGAAAATTTTAAAAGCATAGTATTGATAATGTTTGTAACAAAGATTACCTTTGTTAGGGGTTACTGGAAGAGTTTGCTAGCACTTGTCTCACTAACAAATAAATGTCATCTCCCTCTTCCTTTGACTTCAGGACCTAGCTAGTCAGTAAACATCTTTTGATGTTGACTATTGAAGATGTGGACTGTTCCACCACAGCTTCCTGCACACCCCTCAACATGGGCAGAGTGACTAATCCCCAGTGTGAGTACTCATGTATCTTCTGATTGTAGCTGGAGGCACTAACTCCTGTTGTGTGTTGGAGGAGATAGTGCCAGTAAAGCTGGAAATCAGAAAATGTATCCATGTTTCTCATCAGAAAAAAAAAAAAAAAAAAAAAAAAAAAAGAAGAAAAAAAAGGCTACCTAGATGTTGTTTCTACCTCTCCCCAAAGCTTCCATGACTCCAGTAGGAGTGTGATGTTAGCATTCATTTAATAGCCATACCTAAAGCTTCCTTTTGCTAAGAGAAAAAGCAGAGAGGTATATTCAGTGACCTGGTCACTTGCCAGCATTCACATAGCTCTACAATAACTTTTTAATATGTAACTGTAGAAGCAGAAATCCTGCAGATGATCAAAAATGTCCTTGTTTTCCATATGAAAATGTCACAAGAACCACCAGCAGAAAGGCATTACATTGGACTTCAACAGTAAGTGATTTATTTTAATTTATTAATTTAAGACAATTGTCTCAGATTGAGGGCATCCTGTAACTTTGAGTGGTAGATGGAAGGTGCATGAAGATGATAAACAAAAATACTAACAAGCAACAGATGGTATGAGATGGCATGTTGAGGCACTATGCACTGGACTGAAGCCTCTGAAAGCTTTTGGTGTGCTGCATTGTCCTATGCAAAATGATGTGGAAGAATAATGTAATTATCACTTAAGTTTTTTAAATGGAGATGATTGCCTGATGTTTAAATGGCATAAGATTTAATTACAAGCACAAACTCACAGCAAGTTTGCACTGATGAAAAAGGGTTGTGTTTATATGCCGCCTTAATGCATTACCAAGAGCTAGTATTCATTTGTAATGCTAGTGATATTCACTGAAGACTTGTCAGAATCGAGCACTCACTTCTCATAGATATAAAAATATCCTTAAGAACAGATAATAGCATCAATCACTTTTAGTATTTGGATGTCAGACATGTATGAAAACCCTGCTAACTACCTTCAATAAAGAATTTTTTAAATTACTCCTCAAAATATATATACATGTATTTTAATTCACAGGAGGACAGATTAAAAGAATGCTCTTTCCATGACACATTGGATGAGAATCTGTCTTGTTGCAATGCTAAAAATTCTCAATCCATCAATTAAATGCAGATTCAGGGCACCATCTCATATTTCCTTGTCAAATAAATTATGTCTTACATCAAAGACCACACAGAGTCCTGCTCAACAAAACAGGGGTATGTCTGAGCATATCATAAATGTGAAATATGAAAGAGAACAAAATGAGACAGCCAATAAAATGTAAGATTTGTTAGATAGCATATACCTTAGAAAATACTATTACCAGCGCTCAGAATTTGATTAAAGTAATATTTTTAATATCACTAATTTTCCCCACAGACTGAACTTTTTACAACACACAACAGCAAAAATCTGTGAGAAATTACAAGAAGAAAAGTAGCAGATTAAATGATTTTAAAATGGATACATTTCTATTGTACCATTAAGGAAAAAAAAAAAAAAAAAAAGACAAAAAAAAGGATTTCTCTTCTTTTCAACAAAATGTGGAGTTGGAAAAGGATGTATATTGTCAAATGACAAATTTTGAAGATGATATAAAATTTTGCAGGGTAGTCAAAACTAAAGCCATAAGTAGAAATTGCCTATGACTTTCATAATAACTGTCTGGGCAATAAAATTGTAGCTGAAATTCGCATTGCTAGGTGCAAAATAACACGGTAAAAAAGTTTATGGAGAAATCAGCTCTAAGCAAGCTACTGCCACTCAAGAAAGAGAACTCACTGGGTAGCTTTATTAAAACATGAACTTGGTATTTCTCAGCTTCCATAAAGTAAATGCTGTCAAGAATAATTCCAAAAGAAATTTCAAACAAAACAGCAAACTGATTAGATGTGCCCATAATTTGAATGCAGCTTATTGTTCTGGTACAACAGAAAATTACACCAGAATTACAGAAGTACAGTGGGATGATCAGACACAGGGCAGTTTCATGCAAATAACTGACTAGATGGGGACTTCTACACTTTTTAATTCTTTATAAAAGTGTTTTGTGTGTTTTTTTTTTTTTTAAAGGTACCTTAAAAGATGGCTGAAGAAAGTCTACAAGTATTCATATATTTTTATAAATATATTCATATATATTCTAAAAATATATTACAAAGGAAGTATGGTTTGTTCATATTGCTCATAACAGGAAGACTAGGCAGCCTATAGTGAAACAGGGAGATGGCCCATTTGAAATAGGCAATAAAAACAAGTTGAATTGTGAATTCCTTACCATGGCATGTTGCACAGTCCAAAAGATTAAACAGACTCAAAAAGGGGTTAGACAATTTGCAAAAGAGAAATCCACTGGAGTCTAGGAAATATGATGACCTAGATGCATTTGCCAGGTCATACATCTAGATGGGCCTGCTGTGTGACAGATCACAAATATCTCCTGTAAACAGCCAGAGCAGTAGAATTTGTGGTGAAACTTTGGTGTGATCCAAGAGGATCCTACTTTTATTCTGATGGACCAGTTGCAGATTGACCAAGCTGTCAAAGGGTCAACATAAAACCAGTTAAATTAATCACATAATTCTAAAATATTGTTATACATGGCTGTTTTCATATATCTGTATGTGTGTATGTATATAAAGAAACTTTTCTCAACCTAAGTTTCACTGACAACCCTGATCTCCAATGACTTTTCAAGGAACAAAGCCCTGAGCTCTAATCAAAATAAAAATGCATTGATACCACATATTTTGCTTCCATAATGAATGTTGCTCATTTATTCTCCATTTATTAGGAGGTCAGCGTATCAAAGCAGCTTTCACAGATGAAAACTGTCCAAATAACAACCAGCTAGGAGGTGACATTTTTAAGGTATGTAAGTAATTAGTTTCGGGCTGTTGTCATTGTTTTTAAATGGACTAGGCAAAATGGTGCACTTTATGGGCATTGTCTCCTGCCAATAGACTTTCATGTTGATGCGAAGAATTTGTCAGTGTGTACCTTGTTTTCTGATTTAAAAAGAAGTTTTACTGGCTATAACTGACCCGATGCTTCATTAAGAACAAAAAATAAACATCCTCAAAATCTTTTGTTAATCGTGATATGGATAGATAGTCCCTAGCTCATTCTCTAGGAGCTCACCCTTAACAATGATCACAAGCTTCTATTAATCCTACAGCAACCTTCCATTGATCTGGTATTACCTGTATTGGATGAAACGGATAGTAGAAATTCACCTCACAATCTATGCATCAAGTTTCTAAGTTTTTGGAAAGCTATTTTGTTTCTTTAGACAAATATTAGGCATGATATAAAATCTTCAGATAAAGATGCATCTACCATGTGGAAATAGCTGTAGTAGATAAGTACCCTTTGCACTTTGTTCTTGCTCTAAATGTGTCTCCCTGTCTTTTTTCCAATCATTATATCTTGCTATGGATATTTCACCAGCTTAACTGTTTTATAAGTAGCAAATCTCTCCAACTGTAGGTAACTATGGATCATGACCAAACTATCTCTTATCTAACTGCAGTTAAAATAAATAGATTGAACTTATTCCAAATTGCTATGGAAATGAGGTTCCCACTTCTTTTTTTTTTTTTTTTTTTTTCCCTCAGCGGTTTTCTGATATGTCAACACATTTCCAAAGCACAGGTATATCCCATGCGGAATGCCCTATCTCAGAAACAGACTTCATGCCATGTATATGTTCACTATTATAGTGAACTTCCACATTTTTCTCTGTATTTCCATCTACACCCTGAAGAATTACATTAGGTCTGTTTTTGGAGATCTGAGAGATCCTTTCTGGATCCTTTCTGCTGGTCTGCAGTCATATCTTCCAAATCTTTGTAGCCCCCACTTTCCAGGATGCAGTTCTCCACCCTTCTAACAACTGGTGCAGTAGTGGTGTATTAGCCATGTCTCTTCACTATTTCCTTTGTTTCTTTTCCCCATTAATCCATATATCAACGTAGATATTGGGGGGATGGGGGGTGACATACAACCTTTCTGCAAATAAAAATAAATCAATATGTGATATTTGCACTCACTAATTGAAACATGATCAGAATTTCTATCTACCTCCATCAGTACAGCAATATCTTTCAGATAAGAAGGAGGCATGATATAAAATATATATATACATTATGAGATAAAAAAAATAATTCAGTTCTTAATTACAGTGTGAACTTTTTCTGCAGTTGACAATTTTCCTCCCAAGAGAAATAGCTAGCATATGACATGCTGTGCCTAGCTAGATGAGCAAACACAGCATACATATATTCACAAACATGGGAGAAGCATATGAATTGTAATAATTACAGTGGCAGTGGGAATATAAAGGGGATGGCAGTTCATGACATGGATTCATTAATCAAAACTGGCTGAGCTCACATCCATGTGAACTTGCAAAATACAGGCCTCTTCTGGCCATCTGATTTTGCTATAAGCTTCATGTAAGAAATGGGTGAACTGTTTTCCCCAATCTGATACCAGACATCAGCGATAAGGATTTTAATACCTTTTAATAAGGCTGTTATTAAATTTACAACAGTAATACCATAATATTGATGAGGACGAATGAATGAAACAGATAAATGCTTCAGCAAAGTATGCTATGTCAATCTGGTATTTTCAATCATATCAAAGAAATTCAAAATCTTTTGCCTTGAAAGGCAGTAATACGCTCTCACATGTGACAGAGGTGAAAGCAGCATGGTGCGTGGTTACATAACTTCCAATTTAGTTTACGGTATAACCCACATGTACTATTTTAGGAGCTGGCTGCCTGCAGGTCAGTCAGCTGCAGCCTGTTACAGGCCAGAGAGAGATACTATGCTCTCTTAGAGGCTTTATTTCTGTTCCTGTGCTTTATCTCTAACCTGGAGTTAAAGTCGCTGTGCTGATAGAGAAAGCCATTTTTTCTTCTGTGGGGAAAAATATGACTGAAAACATGACAACTTCATTGTGATTTGGTGAAAGCCCTATCTCATCAGCTGCAAGAGAAGCTAAACTTATAAAGAACTTTTACATAAAAGGAACTTTCCTCCAGCTGTATAAAGTATTATTGTAGATAACATCCCCTGTGTTCAGCAGCTTCTAGTAAAGACCTGACAGTGTTTTCTTTCTCTGCCCATTTTCACAAATTGAAACACACAGGTAATCTATTTTACATGTTCACTATTCTTCAGGGAAGATGAAAAGCTGAAAGCAGTGGCAAAACTCTTGACCATTCAGGGGGCACCACATTTCAGCCATCACTCCTGTGTGGACACAAACATACCCCGCCCATGGATCCACCGAAGACTTTAGTACATTTTGTCATGAGAGACTGTAATGCTCAGGAGGACATTTTTCTCTATTCCTTCATTTTAAAAGTGAATTGTAACCGCCACCCCCCAACTAGGTTTGTAAATATATGTTTGTGAAATAGCATGGAACCGTTTAAAATAATTCAGTGTGTCCTATTTGGTTTCTGGGAGAGCAGTTTCCCTGCTTTTAATGCTGTAGTCACTGCCTGTAGGATTGCTGGCATGGCTGCACCTTCCTGTCTGCCATTTTGTGACACAGCTGCACAGACTGGTGCTGGGCACCACCCACCAAAATGGCCGGGCCTATGCAGAATTCACCTCAGTTGCAAACAAAGAATAAACTGCTCTACATTTCCCATTCCTAATTAGATTATCTGTGCACAGTGTGCTGGACTTTTATTTTTTCCCATTCCTACTAGTAACATTTCCCACAAATAAATAAATAAATAAATAAAAATAAAATTAAGAAAAATACAAAAAAAAAATATTTAAAAAATCTTTTGTCAAGAAAAGTCAATTAATCTGCAAAATAATTCAGAGTAGATTCCCTCTGAATACCCAGTGGGCTTCAAGCAGCTAATCTGTGTAATCTACAGTGGGACATCTCTTTCTGTCAGCATAGTGGCTTTTCTGTAGTGGCACTACCACAGTTTTCTTTGTTACTGTTGAGTTGCTGTAATGTGGGGCAGGAAGGTACAGGGGCTCACATCTGTCCATAATGGATGCATTTTCACAGTGCGATAGCCTCACATAAAATACTCTTCTCAGAGGAGGAATCTCAGTTTCTGCTGTCTTCCAAGTATAAACTGAAAACTGTCTCTGAGGTTTTTATATCTCATAGAAAAGGGAGGTTGATAAAAGAGACAAAAACAAGAAAATCTCAGGTTTGTTTGTAAAACCTCTCTCTGTTTTGGATTTTTTTTTTTTTTTTTTTTTTTTTTTGAGGATTTCCTCATCTAAAAATTTTACATTATCATCCAAACCAAAGTAGATCCTTAAATTGCTTTTGAGTGCTCCTAACACCAATATAAACAGTCTTTTGTTTTAGTTTGTTTTCCATTTGGGGCCTGTCCTGAGGAAAGAAAAGTATGGCTGCTATGCTTCCTGCTTTTCTTTTTCCACCAAGGCCAGTAAGCTGTTCTTTCTGCCTCTTCTTTAACTGTTAAATGTTGTATTACTGCTGATAATTTCATTAAAGGCTTAACTAGTGAAATTAGAAAAATAACCCAAACACTTTCTCTTTTATTTATTCCTTTCTTTGCCACATACTTTGCTCATTGTATGTAGGCCAAGAAGAATGACTTTGCATAAAAATCTGCCGAAATAGTAGCTCAGAACTACCCAGATGCACAATCTGGCTAAATCACAGACACATGATGCTTCCTAAAATCTTAAAGGACATCCATTCTGTCAATATTTTTAAGTTTTCTGGAAAGAATGTCATTAAGCCATGAAGCACGTAGGAGTAAAGTTGAGAAGGAATATACAACAAAGCCGAATAGATCTTCTTTCTTTGTGAGTAGGCCTCAATAAAATTATACATTTAGGCTTGGAAATCTACTGTTTTGTTTTGAAGTATTCAGTCTACAAGTAAAAATAATGTAATATGGTGTTCCCATCATATAGTGCTGAATTGTAGAATAGCAGGAGTAGGAAAGAAATATCTGGATCAACCTTGCTGTTGCTTCTGAATCCTGACTACTATTAGCTTCCGTATTATTAATAAAAATAAAGGAGATGGCAAAGACTGTGATGAAAAATAAGCTGATACCATTTTAGCATCAGTTTCCCAGAATAATTATATTTATTTATTGATTCTAAGGTATCACATAGGCAGGTTTTCTTGTGGTTGAGTACGTACCAAAGAACATAGACCAAGGAGATGGCTGAATTAGCAGCCAGTGTGTCAGAAGGTCTTTGGGAGTGTGTACCATTGTGTTTTTCTGCATTGGTATTTACAGTGTAAGTATGTTAGACCATGATTATCTGCATTGCTGAAAAATAACTAGCATTGTAGGCCTGCTGTGGACTGACATATTCTTGCACTTGAAGTACGAGTGCTACCAGCACTGTAGGACGTCTTTCTGCTCTCCTAGAACTGTGAAGAGAATGAGCAACTATAGATCTGAGGATTGGCTGAATATTTGTAAAAGGTATTAACGCTCCATTTTTATGAGAGATCTCAAAGGAACATGATAGATTTCCTGAATCATATAAGTCTAAGATTTAGGTTTTCAAAGAAGCCGGAATTTGTTAATGCCTAACTCTTTGGGGATCCACTGAAAATTCCAACTCAAGAAAAGGTACAGATTCCATTTCATGATATCTCTGCTAAGACCATATGCAAAGTCTTGATTTAGTGATCACTGAAACATGGACATACAGTCAAACGTAATGGAATATTTATCAATAAAATAGGTAAATACTATTCAAAAAATAGATCAAAAAGCTCTCAGGGACTATGGCAGTGTGCTGAACTAACCACTTGATAATTAAATTTTCCATAGCTGGTCTTTTGAAAGCTATCAACAAGCATCCTTCAGCATTTGCTAGAGTTTTTGCTTTTCTGTGAAGTGTGATAAGGGAATTAAATGGGATTTTAAGAAATTATTTTAGCAAGTGGAGATTGCTAAGAATAGAAATAGCAAAGCAGTTTTCTTATATTACTCAACTCTGTTACAGAATTGTTCCCATTATATTTTGTTTGTTTGGATTTTTCTGCATATTAACAATTAATGACAATATATCACTCAAGTAATTTGAAATCTGTGACATTTTAGCTAGAAGTAATATTATGTTAGAGAAACCCCATCACCTGTGGAGTCGTTGTAGACCACTGCCTACATGGACTTGGAGGACAGTGAGCCTTAAAACTAATAATAATTAGGACTCCTGGCCGAGGTGAAAAGCTATTGCCTGATGGAACTATTTTCCAATCATCCTCTTTCCAGCTGAGCTGGACTAGTGACACTATAAACTGGCAATTAAAAGACTCAAGTTTAAAAATACCTTCAGCTTCCCAGGTCCCACAATGGCAAAGGTTAAGTGGATTATATGGAGATAATTCACTCAGCTCCAGGGGGAGGGTGCTGATTGCCTCGGCTGTTGGTTACCTCCCTCCTCACTTGTTAAAGCAATGATTGCTATGGTGGTGTCACCTTTTCCAAGGTAAGACAAGGGGGAGAGGAAAGGCCTAGAAAACTTTCCCAAGGGATACAGCAATTACTATCAGACACTAAATAATACTTGCAAATTTTACTTTGATACGTCCTTGAAAACTGAACAAGGAAGTGGTCACTACTCCTCAACTAATACCTTAATGCTGCTAAATGTTGACATTCGTGCAGATCTTCCAGGAAATACTCCCTGCTTATTCAAGGGAAAAGAAATACGAATAAGATTGCTGGCCTTAATGTGAATGGCTACTATCCCCCATGCTCCAGCTGAATTAAAACCACCAGTTACACCTCTAGTTGTGTGGCAACACCTACACAGTGTTTCCAATTAACTTTGTAAGTTTTTAATCAGTGACAAATGCATTTTTGTAAATTCAATTTGCCTTTTATTGCAGCACCTATAAAATGTCTTGCAGCATTCCGGAACTTTGTGAAGGTTTTACTTGCTACTGACATAACACAGCTGTCGGACCTACAACAAAGGCTAAGGTTTATGAGCAACTTGAATTAGGCTGTAGGTTAAGCAATTAAAGTTCAAGGAGGGGGAGGGAGAGAGAACTTTCCAAAATTTGCACTTGCCAATGTGGAAAAAGCACACCAAAACCACTGCATACCAGGACAAGCAAAGCTAAAGAGGCTGAAGAAGCTATACTGCACTTTAAATTCATTATTTTGGGAGAGTTCCTTATGTGAAAAGGTCACACAGATTTCATTAATAAATCTGCACTGCTATTTGTTTCTTTTTTTAATCAAACTCAAATGCATCCTGTTAAAGGGCTGAATGATTAGATCATAAATCTGAATGTCCTTGAAGATGATGAAGAAACTGCTTATCTGTAAAGCAATCATCATACTGCCAGTTCTATCATTTACACATTTTTACAGGTGTGAGGAAAATGGTTTAATTTTAAATCATTTTCTTGAACTGCTAGCTAAGAAAATAATGCTCACAGAACTTACAGTTAAAAAAGCAACTGGTTTACTTGTGACATATGGAAACAACCCATTACATCTCATTTTCTGTCACTAAGTTCAGGGTATTAAAACAATCAACATTCAAAGTAGGCATGAATTAATATTTCATCTCAGTGAAACAACACTCAGTACATTAACTTCTGCTTCCAGTTATATGATGCAATGCTCCTAAATTCAACAACTCTGAAATTAGTGGGTTTTAATGGGGCCAGAGTATAAATTTGCCTCACTAGGTTTTAAAAGTAAAGCCAGTACAAATAAGATTGGTAACTCTGTTTTTGATATATTAATGCATGGATATCCTTACTCTGAGGGGTTGAGACCAGTACATACTGTGCTAGATTTCTTCTTCTTTGTTACTTTTTGTTTTCCTTATTTCTTGTTTTTTCTTAATTTCTCAAGTATTTATTCAATGCTTTTGGCAGTATATTCTTCTGTTGTAAGCATAATTAGGGTATTGCTGCAATTTCTCCTTTGTGCGTTGTGGGTTATAGAGCTGATCTGTCACGATGTCTGAAATCAGACTGGCTATGGCCAACACCAGCAGCATGTATTGCTGTTGTAGTGCCAGAAGGAGGTTGGGAAATTAATGTCTCTTTGGAACTTTATTAAAACAATGGATGTGGAAAATAAGTTTTTGGATTTATATACATTCTTACAAAAGGAATGAGATATGGAGCAATATTTTGAGGTGGGTAAAACATATTTTGCAATTTCTTGGCTGAATGCATGACCTTTTTTCATTTTAACCTAAATGCTGTCTAGTTTGATTAAATAGAGAACTTTTGATTTCCAGAGACTTCTGATCCATAGAAGTTAAGAGCTGCAAGAGCATCATCTATGGCACTGATGCTAGTGCCAAAATCTAGCTCAGTGGAAGTTATTTCACTGACTTAGATCAATGCACATTATCTGATGACAGTGGAAGTGTTGCATAATTTACTGCATAGAATGTCTACCCTTCAAAGATTTATGTGTTTGTTTAACTTTGTTCTGTCTGGTTAATTAATTGAAGTTGCTGAGATATTCATATGCATAGACTGTTTTATTTTCAACATATTTTTAAAATTATTTGCTAGATTGTTCACTAGTTGAAAAGGCATTCTGATCAAAGTTTATTGCACTTTGCAAAGGTTTAAGCTTCCTAAATTGTTTTCCCCACTGATCCTAGTGAGCAGAGGGAGTAACAGTATCATTAAATCAGATGCATCAAACTTTACTTCACACGGTTTTCTTTAAATGACATATTTGGTTTGTTGTAGATCCTGCAATCTCTTGCTCATAAACACAAACAATAACTTAAAATTGAGCTCGGTGAGCCAGTTTTGAACTGCATGCAGAGAAGATTAAAAGAAATAGTACCAAATCCTCTACTAGGAAAGATCAAATGGTTACTAAAATTAAAGCATCCTAAAACCAGAGTTTAGCCTGGGGTAGGGGGCAGGGAGTTGGACATTTAGCTATAATTAACATCTTCTACTTATAATCTCCAGTCTTTCAAACAGATTGTTTCCCACTATGTGTAGTTTCTTGGGAGACTGAAATCATTGTGATTTAAAAAATAAGTAAAATCTGAAAAGTTTCTGTCAACTTGTATAGCTGTATACAAGGGTTCGCTCTTCAGGCTGTAATTCTGTAATCTTCAGACTTCTATAGACAGTCATAAATCCATCAAACATTAAATTCATATACAAATATTTATGTGTGATTGTGTGATGGTAGAGAAAATATAACTTTACCCTACTTTCTAAAGAACATGTGCGGAAGTTTTGCTTGGGCAGGGACTGTATTAGTTTATCTGAAGCTTGAGATTAGCAACTTTATCCAGGAAAAATGCCTGTAAGGTTCTTGGTGCTATTTCTTCATTCCTCCATTATTTCAGCCCATGTTGCTTAAAAAAATTATCAGAAGTTCTGGGAGGATACAGTGGGTAAGAAGGATTAGCAGACAGCAGTTTACTCAGTGATTTCAGTGGACTATGGTAGTGCATCATCAAGGATTTCGGTGTGTAAGGTGTTTAAGAAAGAAGATGCTGAATTGAAGATTGTAAGATTGGGTCCCTTCTTCTCTGAGATGTGAGATAATTGTTTCCAGTTTTTTGTTTTGTTTCTAAATAAAGTTGTTTTTTTGTTGTTGTTTTGTTTTGTTTTGTGTTTTTTTTTTTTTTTAATGATAAACTCATTTGAAACAATTCCTTTTTCTGCAGATAAGGTTAGTGCTTTCTGCCTAACTTGCTCTTTCATGCCTAAGGGGTGTAACACATATGGTAAGTAACAATAAAATAAGGATCTGACTGTACAACTTTATGAAGGGCATGTGAGACTAAAACCTGAGCAATAAAATTTCCTTTCCTGCTCAGACAGAATTGTATATGCCTGTCATATTTTATTGGTTGTTAAATGGCACATACATTTATGGATCACAACAAAAAACAGGCAATCTACAGTATCATTCTCTATTTGTTATTTTCAATGAAATCATTGGGCAAATTAGACTATAGGAAGTAAACAAATACTTATGCATATGTATGCATGTAAAGCATGAATAAACCATGCTCTAACTATTCAGTATTAGTGGCAAAAAATGTTTCTGTATTTCTGATTTAGCTAAGGAGAGTGACACACCCCATGATCAGAAAGCAATGTTGTAGAGCAGTGCATTTTTAAGAGAAATAGTCACCATTTCTTTTTGGAAAGCAGACAAAAATAGTTTATATATTGAACAATTCAGACTGCTGTAAAGGGAATCCCATTTTAGCTACGTTAGTAAATATCATGCAATTAACATCCAGTGACGTGAGCTGTCTGAAAGAGAAATATTCAATATTAAAGTTACTCCATTACAATACTGAGCCACTCACTTGATTAGCCATGAGAATTCTGAAATTGTTGCTTCTTTCTGCTTTGCTTTCTTTTTGCATGGTGAACAATCTTAATAAATGATAGAATGATAAATAATTTTCAGAAGGAATCAGATATAGCAAAATGGAAAATGTATGTGTCAAATACACAGTGAAAATATGCCCAAAGTTACCTTTCAAAGAATCCAGTGACAAAGTGCTTTTGAGTATGAATGCATATGTATTAATGATATTGCACTCTGCAAACCAAATTGCACTGCTGTTTTCAGGAATATCTTTTCCAAAAAGTGTGAACATTTAATTAATTAGACTAAGAATGAGTAAGTATTGTAAAGGTGGTAAACAGAAAACACACTCCAATTACATTGCTAATCAGTTCTCTGCCCTTTCTTCAAAGCTAGCTAAAATGATATTAATAAAGCCTCCTGCTTTTGCTTAGCCCATGCAGCAGTACAGCACATTGAATAAGCCCTTTGGACACAGTAACATTGACCTTTCTCAGAGAAACTTTTGGTGGGGGGAAAATATGAATGTTCGAGTTTGTTCTTTGCAGGTGCAATGTACAGCCTTCAACCAGATAAATAACTGGTAAGACTGTGCAGCCTGGATATTGACGAGTGGTTTGTCATTCTAATGCCACCTGAGGTAAGAAGATTTAATTTTGTCATAATTCTTGACATCAATCAGCAAGTGAAGAGTACAGGAGTCACCACAGCATGTAGACAAAAAAGGAGTGAATGTGTGGACTGGATTTTGGTGACTAAGTATAATTTATACAACACTGGATGCTTCAGGCAGCTTGTGTCCACCTCCCACGTGCCAGGCATTTTAACTGGATCCTTAGTGGATTATATAGGCTGAGACTAACATGCAGTAATGTTTTTGGGCACTTTCTCTAAAGCTAGACGCATGATAATATGGTGATGGGGGAACTCACAAAGACTCTGGGATCCCTCACTTCTTTTCAAGCAAGACCACCAGCAAAACTGGATCTCATCTCTGCCTGTAACATAAAGTCTCCATAGCTGCTGTTTTTCTCAGTTTTACTGCTCTGCATCCATTAGGAATCATGTAGTAAAAGTCAGGCTAATGATCACAGTTAGGTTTTCAGCTTTCGGCATCTGTCATTGAGAGGAACTGCTATAAAACCTTACCTGCTAATATAAGCAGGTAAGGTTTTGTAAAGAGAGAGAGTATCCTCGATTAGAGTGGCTGATAGGGCTGAATGAAAAAGGTTTCATGTGCACAGACTCCTCAACCAGTGTGAAATGTCTTTGTTGGGTTGGATATGTTGGCTGAGCGTATACATTGGCCTAGCTCTCAAATTCTTCGCTATTAGGTACTTCTGCTGTTGTGAAAAAATATGGGAGAATAAGCTTAAATCCCAGCTGATGTAAGATTTTTTTTTCTATGTTTGTAGCTATGTATATTACTTTATAGGAAATGGCAACAGTATAGGTGTCCAGATTTGGTAAAAATGGCTGCTGAAATGAGTAAAACCTACCATGCTCTCTGACATATTAAGACTGAATGCTCAGAGTTCTTTAACAGAGATTCTCTATGCTGCTTTACTCCAGGAAAGAAAAAAAAAAAAAAAAAAAAGTAAAAAATAAATATTGAGCTTTGGAGGTGAGCTAGACTGCTTTATATCCAGTCATCTTTTACATATTTTTTCAACATCTTTTACATATTTTTTCAACAGCTGTGAAGTTCTTTTTTTTTTTTTCCTTTTTTTTTTTTTTTCCTGGTAGATTTGATGACTGAATGAAAATGCTAAAACATCTGTTAAGGACTGATATAATAATTCTGACACTTTTACATACTGTCTGAAATTCAGTATGGTATATTAGACAATTGCAACGCATGGTAACTTTGAAATGAATTCCAGTGTCTTTCAAAATCTCAGCTTGAGTAACCATAGTTTTTGTATTTGAAATGTGCTTTCCCACAAAGCTATTGTTTACATTTCAAAATAAGAAACAGAGCTTGCTAAACATCTTTGGAGCATGCCTTCAGCTTCCAAAATTTGATATCCATGGTTTGCATAGCCAGGTCTCAAATCTTATTCCAAATACCACTCCTGTGTGGCATTTATTTTTCTGGGTGGACAAGGGTTTATTTTGAAGAATGTATAAATATTTCGTCGCACGCAAGGATCACTCGTAGCCTCAGATATCTTTCCTCAGTTCCTGCTGCCAGCACCTGAAGTTCTACCTGGGTGTCTGCAGGCAGAATTTGGCCGGGGGAGGATGTAGAGTGCATCACAGTGCAAAGCCTTCGAGCTTCGCGCAGCTTTGTCACTGGTGCTCCCTCTGCTGGTCGTGAGGGAGAAAAGCAAAGTTGCAATCCATGTCATGGATTTATGACTGTTCCGTAATATTAAAAGAAAATATTCCCAGATCAGATATGTAAATTAGCTAATACCCAAGATATTATTATTTTTGCATCAGAATGAGATATGTTTCACCTGACTTGTTCAGTGTGTCAATGCCATCATCTATTTTCAAAAACAATTATATTTATAAAGTACCATACTATCTAACATAAATAGATAGATAGATATAGATACAGATATCCATATTTTGAAGCAAACACTAGATCAGGTTCAGGATGTAAACTAGCATCCATGAGAGATTCTGCCCAAAACTTTGTGAATGTATGACCACTGTCCTTTTCCTAGCAGAAGTTGTTCAGGGTACAATAAGTGAAACCACAAACATCTTATTCAGGAGATATATGTGTTGAAACCTACATTGTGTTCATATGTGTTTCCATCCAAGGTGATTCTATACCTCCTGCTAAATCTGCCTTTATACCATGAGTGAAAGGTCTTCTTTTCATCATAACATTAATAACATAAAAAGCTAAAGCACTGAACTAGTTTGTTGAGAATTCTCTGAAGTAAAATTATCTGCCAAGGTAAATGGATGCAATACCATGTTATTTTAGCATATAAGTCTGTGTATGCAATTTCCACTGACTACTGTAGGAGTTTCATGTATGTATATGAAAGGAGAATCTGATCCTGAGCATAGTGTTTGTCACGCAGCTGGTATTTACACATTCATATTACAGTGTAAGTTTTGATAATTCAAATCTAAGGCAGGTACAACTGTGTTGCCCTGTCATTATTCTCTAACCAGGAGAAGATACGTAACTACAGCTGAATGCCTTTAGATCACAAGAAAATGTGTTTCCTCTCATTTTATTTTTTTACAGATAAGTGACATTTCAGGAAAATGTAACAGCAAAGGTAAAACTGAAGATCTTGGTCCACTTAATGTACCTAAGTGAAATGGGTTTCTTGGTCTCACATCAGTGCATATTACAGAAACATTTCAACTCATTTGATAGTCTCTATTGAGGATGAGCATTTCGGACTGAAACAATACACAAACCTACAGACTAAATTACTTTCACCCCAAGAGATATTTATGGCTCTGATCTGTCAAGGGTACAGTTGAATACAGTGGCATGATAATAGGAGTGCTGACTATACAATTGCGTGCGGGTACCTAAGGAGCCAGTATTAGATTAGTGATCTGAGCTACTAACATTAAAATACAGTTTTTTGACAAATACAAAAAGACTTTCCAATGACTCATAAATCTTATATTAGTACTCCAGCACAAAACACCAGCAGCAGCAGTGACAGCATTTTTGAAAAGGAATACAATGAAAGTGATAGCATAATTCCAGCTTCTTGACTTTTCCTCTTATAAGAAAGAACAACATGAGCCTAATTCAAATGCAATTTCCACGTGGGCAGTGATCCTCAAAGGGAGCATTTTCACAATCAGAGAAGAATGCCAGACACTAAAGAAACAATAAATAAGATTAACTGATGTTAAACCTTTAGCATAATAAACATTACTTCACATGTTGTTTTTTTTCATGGTAAAATATTTATCAACAATTCAAAACCACCTACTCCTTTACCAGAATAAACCAAAATTATAAAAGCTTGAAGACAGTTTTCTGCATGTTATTTAGGAGTGGGACTTAGACCAATCTTGCTGAATCTGATCATTCTTGTGTAATAGAAAAAAAAGGAAAAAAAAAAGGGAGAGAGAATACTATGAAAGCGATCTTTCCTCTGTTGTACTCTGGACTAAGACACAGCTTTACCGTAATGCCTGTTAGGTAGAGTTTGTATTTTTGTCAATCCATTAGTTTATCTCACTGGGGAAGAAATTTCCACAGTTTGGCTAAGACACTGAGGAAAAAACTTCCCATAAATCTTCATGTCATGCAGCTTTGCACACCTGAACTCTAATTAGATGTCAATCTCCATGTACTTTTTGTAAATGAATAAATAAAACCAACTTTACTTCCTCACCAGACTAAACAGTCCTGTTCACAGTAGGAGACCACCTTATCTCAATTCTGGACATATCTTATCTCCTTTTACAGGGGAAGGCCACGAGAAACTGGATGAAGTTTTCTCCTTTGGACAAAATGTTAAGTATTTTCATATTGGAGACAGGATTTTCAGGAGTGCGTAGGGAAATCACTCATTTCAATGAAAGCTGAATTCCTTGGATTCTTAACCCTTAACAATGTAAAATTGACTTTTTATACAGTTCTTGAACAGCAAGATGACTTACAAGCAGATGGATGTTTGTGATATAAAGAAATGTGAGTTATGAATGGAACCCCGTGCTAGCAATGGGAGGGGCAGGATATTTTGCACTCCAAGAATGATGCTTCTGAAGATGAATCCTTAAGGTTGAAAATGTTCCAGTTATAATCCCACAGAGTAATGCTTCCTGAGTGAAGTCATGGTATTACCTCAGGGAGCATTTCTGCCCTGGAACTTGGTCATTTTACTGTTTTAAATTAGATGAGTCTATTTCTTTAGCACACTTTTACTGTGACTGCTGTTTATGTGTTTCCAGAATGTTAGTGATCAGTTATTTCTGACATTTACTAAATGCCTGTTTGTAGTTAAACACATTTTATATTTATTCTGTGTCGAGTTATCATGGAAACATATAGGAAAAATGAGAAAATGTCAGGGATATGGACTCCTCTGTAAAGAAGCCAATAGTTATATGCAGTAGGAAGGGCTGGCTCTATTCTAACTCCTGCAGAAAGGCTAGTCTGTCTTCTGTACCCTCTGGGTCATGACAGGTCTTCCTACAAGCACAGCTCCTGCCTCACTCAGCCATCCTGCACAGCATCCTATATACTCCTGGCCACCTGTGCCAGGCAGTGCTCTTGCTGCAAGCTCCTCATCCAGGGAGAAAACAAGGGAGGCTAATTTCTCAAAATGGAAGAAAAACCTGGCTTCCCTCTAGGCAGGCACCTGGGCCAAATTTAGTAATTGCTTTTGCAATCTAGTAATTAAATGCAAGATGATTCTATTGTATGACATGCAGTTTAATGACTTCAGCCTTTTTTCCACACTGCACGGATACATTTGGTGAAGATTTTAAAACACTAACAGCTTCTGCTCAACATTAAAAATGCAAAGCGTAGTATAAGCATAACTGGTGCAAAAACAGTTCTTTAATGTTCTTATGTGTTCTTCATGAGTTAGGTGGGTGCAGTATAATCAGTGCCTGTGAGCTTCCAGTGCAATATAGCAGTGTAACTTCCACTTATGGACTCTGGCAGCAGCAGTGCTCTGTCAGCTAGACATTTTTCTCTAACGTTGTTTCTTCTGAGGAGAATGGATTTGCTGTGCTCTGTACTTCTCTCAGCTAGTACTATAGTTTGGGTTTCTGTTCCTCAGAAAAGCTTTCTGCGTGGAAACTAAATGCAAATGTCATGCTGATAAAAACTGTTTCTTACTGCTACCACAAAGTAGAAAGACGCCATATAGCAAGGAAACTTCTTCCATATTGGGCCTGTTAGTCTACTTCTACTCATAAAGTATAAATTAGCATTAGATTTTTTTTATTTACTTTCTTTAAACTCCATTGGTGTGCTTGTATGTTGCATGCTTCAATTAATGTTTCCTGATAAGCAGAGACATTAATTATGTCATGTCCTTAAGTAGTTATGGATTGCCAAAGGAGGTCCTCCCTAAATTTGTCTAGCGGACATATCCATTGGTCTGTAACAGAAACAGTGCATTTAATGTTACCTATTAAATGTCTTCCCCGACCAACTTTAGCTGGAACAAATACAGACAACTGTTTGTCTCATCCTCGCAGGTGTGCAGTAAAGTGTAGTGCATTGCCTTGTCTAGTTTCCAATGAGTGAATCCCCTAGTTTTCCATTGTTTCCTGTTTGTAGTAAAGTCCATTGCTTTGAATTTCCATTTCCTATTCAAATTAAATTAACAATTTCTCACTTTTATTATAGCACATCACTGAACTCTCAGAAAAAAAAAAAAAATATATATATATATATATATATATATATATATATATAAATTTTGGTTGGGTTTGTTTTGGGGTGATTTTTTTCTTTTTTCTTTTTTTTTTTTTTTCTTTTTAATTTTAGTTAACTGTATACCTGCAAAGCTTCTCTAAAGCTTTGTTTTTACCTTATTTTTCTGATTTGTCAATTATACGCTCAGTGCTTCCCAGGATGGCTACCTCTTTAAAGTTATCAGAAAATGTGGGGAATGTCCTAAGTGGACATTTCTGAAGGATGATGAACTCAAATGCTCCATACTAAACCATGAAATTAATAGATTAAAAATAGATTTGAATATTTCGGCAGCACATAGTTGTCCCAGGTCCCCTGCCTAAAGTAAAAGCAAGTGTTGGTCCTAAACAGTTTGTAAATGAAGTGAAAACATAGAAAGGAAGACAGAATTTGGAAGGTAAGCAAAGTAATTACCATGTACAGTTTAATGAGCTTGCCGAGTTCATTGGTGTTTGATTTCTCCATCTGATTATCTGAAGTATAGATTATCCTTTAGAAAAGATTTCAAGGCTTGAAACTGACATAGAAGTTTTCAGCATCACAGAGTAGCCACCAACTCCTTGAAATTCAATATTGTAAATGGAAAGAAGCTCGCTAAGATGACAAAGCTGATGTCCATTATGCAGGAATAAAATTATGTCTTATAGCCACTCATTGTCTGTGAATACATTAGAAGCTGGTTAAAGAAAAATAGAAAAAGAAATAGTATACTGTTAAAATTGCTGGAGATTGCAGGCTGATGGAGAATGCTTCTGGATGGTTAATACTTGCCTTAATTATTTCTAAAAATCTATAGAAATATTTTAAAATATAAATGCTAATAAATGCAATAGAAACAGATTAATGTACATTTCATGATAGACAGGTTCTAAAAACAAATATGTAAACATACATATGGTTTTCTATTCATCTTACAGCACACATAAAAATCACTTTCTAAATTAAAATCCAAACCTCACTTAGGAATTTCACTTTCTATGAAAACTATTAAGGATACCCATGGGTCACATGCATAGCTTTCTTCTAGCGCAGAGCTATAATGTAAAGAAAGTTTCCTCTACTCTTCAGGGACTGGTTCTCTCCTGAAGCCTGGAGAAAATCACTCCGATAGCACCTGAAGGATCAGTAGAGGATAGCACTTCAATTACAGGCAAGAAGCTGGTCCAAGAAGGAGCTCTCATAATTCTCAGAGTGCTCATTACCTTTGGCTTTCTGCCTTAACAACTGGCGTATGCTATATCAGGTGTACAAATGTTCTGTGCAGTTGTTACATATTCTCCATGCTTTGACTTGGCAGTCCTCTGCCGCTCCCCCCATCTACCCCTCATGCTCCCTTTCACCTTCTGAAATCATTACAGCATTTACATTTAGGTAAAGCCAATCCAAGCCACTTCCAAGCTACAGTTCCCCTCTATGGCACCCTCCTTGCAAAGGTGTCAGTGGACACACATGGGGCAAGGAAACAGAACCAGGATTTCTGAGCCATAGTTGTCTTGGTTTTCGTAGTGCCAGTGTTTTAACAAAAGTTGTGCAGCTGGAACAAAGGCTGGTGAGGGCTCTGCATTGTGCTCTTTGCATGAGCTTATAGAAATGGCCTTTGTGTCAGCTCACCACTGAAAAATGTTTCTATACATGGCACAAATTGGAGAATTCCAAAGGAAAAATTCAGATAGCATTCTGCTTTTGCATCTGGCTTATACTAGTCAATAGTATATAACGTGACAGTATAATAGAACAGTGTATGGAGGGATTCTAGCACTCAGTTACCACATCTGTCTCTCTACATTATCATCATTAGAGTGTTTAGATGCAATTTATCTCCCTTTCCATGTGAAAGATTCATGTTCCTTCCTGTGAGCTGGGCACCAGCCCAACCATGATGGGTTGTGTCCGTGGGGGAACGCCTTCACTTCGACACCTGCTATTAGCCATCATCAGCCCAGCAAGCTCTATTTTGATCATTTATATGTTTTCAGTCCTTAGCCAAGCAGGGAAGGAAACGGTGAGTGTTTCTCTGATGTGGAAACAGGAGAGGGAAGTAGGGGAGAAAAAAAATATAGGTATGTCCACTTTTCCACAGCTGACAGATTTTACAGCTAAGACATATGGAAATTCAGCAAAGCTGGGCTCTGCTGCCATTTTAATTAAATATAAATAGAGAAGAAGGATGCTGCTGGGGCTAAGGCCATTGGCTAAGGCACAAGAGATCAGGAGTGAGTCACTAGCAACTGCCACAGCCTGACACTGGGCAAATCAACCTCTTGTGTCCCAGATTTACAAAATAGCTTGAGTATTTAGACTTCACGTTCCTTTGGGCAGAGAGTGGCTTTTATGACATTTTTCCCAGCATCTAGTACCCTGAGGCCCTGATCTCGGTGAGGTCATCCAGTTATTATCATAACACAAACAGGCCCATCTACGCTTCTGCTCTCTGGCTTAGATCTTACCCAAAGAAGCTGCATGTAAAAAGAAACCAAGGAAAAATACTTAGCTGAAGAACAGAAAATTTTCCTTTCCAGTCAAAATTTTAAGCAAAGTGTCATGGCTATTTCTTTTATGTTATAACCACATTGCTCGCCGCTAATGTAGGTGTAACGGGAAGAAGTGGAGATAAAGCATCTTCCTTTGTTGTCCAGCTTCCAGGCATCCGTGGCCAAGGGAAAGAGCACTAAAGTGATCACAACGCCCTTATAATTGAGTTCTCTCTCATTTAAAACAATAAAAAATGGGGCAGGGTGTACTACTGTAGTGCATACTTTGCCATATCTGGTACCCTCTTTTGGAGGTAGTTCTTGATACGTCCTTTGGAAGAAGGTGCAGGGATCCCTGTTTTCTCAGTCCTGCACCAGGGAGGAAACTGCAGGATGCTCTGAGCTTCTGCTGGGCTCATCTTTCTGGGGTGCGTAGGTGGTGCGATGCCTGCAGCAGGCTCAGGCATTCTCACGCAAGCCCTAATCCGGAATCTCCCCTACACAGGCTGCAGTGACACATCCAGTTGCAGCACACGCAGATGTTGGATACAAAAGAAGCCTGATTTGATTCATGAGATCTGGGATCTGTTAGTGGCTCTGCTACATATTTCCTGTATTGCTCTAGGCAAGGCATTCAGGGCCTGATCCAGCCTCTACTTAATTCAGCAGCAATCTTTCCTCTGGCAGCACTGTGAGCTGGATTCAGCCTCTAGCCCATCACTTTCCCAGGCTCTCCATATTCCTCAGCGGTGCAATAATACCTGTGCACTCCATGGGTATCTGATATGGCCTAAACCATTTGCTTGTAAAGTGGTTTGCTACTTAGGCATAGCATGAATGTGCAACTGAATTAAATTCTTGATTCAGCAAAATGTCCAAACCCGTAATAGGCTTAAATCAAGTAAATACGTACTGGAGAATTTCAGGCTCTATGGCCTTAGGTGTTGATACATAGTCTTAAACGCGTGAGGAGGTAAATAACTGCAGGGGAAGTCCTTGGGGGCCTAACATTAAGCACGTGCCAAGTACCTCGCTGCACACGGTGTTATTGTTAGCCCTACCCATCTGCTTAAAGTTAAGTGTCTCCTTAAGTGCATTGCTCAAGCCATCCCTAAAAACATAACACTCATATGCTTTCTAGCGCAGCTTATAGAAACATGGCAGCCTAGAGACTGGTAAAGATTATTTGCATTCAATTATAGAAAATGACACAAATTCTTGCTTTTTTTCTTTCCAATACATCTAAAGGAACACAGCAACTCAGGGCTGTAGAGCCCATGCTAATTTCCAGGAATCTCGCTTACCCTGTAACCCTTTGCTTTTACATAGTATTGAAATCACAACACGGATGTGTATTTTGAACTAATTGTGTTGGTGGTCCCTTCATGCTTTCTGAACATCTAACAGTTAGCTAAGCAAACACACGTGACTGATTAAAAGAAGAAAGGGAACTATTTTTACAGGAACCATTAAACTTTAACTACCATCTGGAAGGGAATGATTAGAGAAGATCAAAATTAAGGCAGTCAACACAAATACTGTGTGGATACCTCAGGGAATTAATGTGGATAGAAGACGGTGGACTTGTGGCTATGTTAAGAGACAGACAGAGAAGGAAGTGGTGAACACATCCTTTATGACTGCTGCCCTAATGGCCACATACACAGCAACAGGAGCAGAGAAAGAAGAAACCAGGAGCACCTGGGAATAATCAGACGCTTGCTGTCATAAAAGAGAAAGTTAAAGCATTATACAAGAGCCACACCATTTTTGCTCCCCAACAAGTCAGGAAGGAAATTTTTATTGTGGAGGTGTGTTGAAGTTGGCAGGTAGTTAATATTCAAATTAGCCTACTATCTTTACGCAGGCATTTTAAACAGGGTCCGTAATAAATCTTTTAATTGAATGACCTTCTGGAGCACGGACCTGTGGTTGATCTGACTGAACACTGGATGTCACTATTTATACACACTATTAGTCATTTTGGAGGCATCAAAAGCACAACCCAGCCATGAATCTGAACAAGCCAGCCATGCCTTTTTCAAATTAGCAAGCATATGTATCTCTAATTACTGGTGTTCCTCAGACAGCAGCTTCAATGAGGCAATGCTCGGAGGCTGTTCACTTCTCCTGGTGGTCCCCTGCCCACCCAGCCTGCATTGCCATTAGGTGCTCCCTAGCAGGAGTGCCACGGCCCACCTCATATCTGGTGGGAAAAAGCCAAGGTTTGGGTGGAGGGATAACGGGCTGGATGTTCACTGCAGCCTCTCACAGCTGAGAGCTTACTGGGGAGCCGCAGTATCATTTATTTGCTGTTGTGACTGGTCCTGAACAAGCAGAACGGCTCACCCAGAAGGACGGCAGATCCCTCCGCAGGACAGGTAACCTCCACGGAACACATTAAACAAGAGTACTACTGGATGGGACACTGCTGGGAAGAGCACCTCCTAACTGTGGTATCAATGCTACCCCTATAGAAGGATACAAAATAAGTAACTGCAGGCTAATTAACAGTTGAGCGTAGCATTGACCAGCATGTGTGGCAGGTCTCATTAACAGTGAATGTCAACAACTGTGAGGAGGCCAGTCCATTACAGTACTGTGAGAGAGTGTTTTTAGGAGCTAGGAGGAGGAAGAAAAGATGAGTATCTCTGAGTTCAAGGGGTATGGAAAGCAAATCAATGCTAGGTTAACTGCCAAAAAAACTAAGGACAGAAGACAGGTAAGAGGAGATAAAGATTAGGGTACAGCAATGTGCTCAGAAATGAGACTGACTATTTTTGTTTCTTGAGCTTAACGTAGTATTTTGGTCTTTGACTTCTCAATATCATAGGAAAAGCGTGTTACGTATGCTTAAAAGCCTTTGAAATCTTGTTAACTCTACCTGATTTCAAAAATTTACATTAAAGAAAATATGATCAGAAATACACACTACTACTCTGAAATGTACTCCTACAAAAGCTTAGTAATTTTAGACCTTGATTCTCAACAGGATTTTCCAGTGTATTCAGGTGTCTACCTGTCACTTCGCATCCTTAAAAAGGCTGGGACCTTTGAAATGTTGTCTCTTCTGCACATTCTTAAATTCCATGTTCTTTCAGAGAGATGTAAAATTTATTTTTAAGTAGCCTTCAGTGCTTTGCTAATTTAAAAAAAACAAAAAACAAAAAAAGTTTTTTGTTGTTGTTGTTTTGTTTTGTTTTTTTGTTTGTTTTGTTTCCCCCCCCCCCCCCCCCCCCCCAAGATCCTGCCTGGACAGCAAAATGTCTAAAACTCAGTAGCTATGACTGGAAATGTCCAGTTGGAAATTATCTGTCCCAAATCTTATTTTATTGCCAGTATTTCAAATATTTTTTGAGAATTCTGGGCAAAACATTCTTAGCTACAAAATTATATTTTAAATTTGAGAACAGTGATCTGTTGAGGTGAAGCTCGGGAACAGATTTTGCTCTTTCCTAAGCCATTTCTGGGTTTATATACAGAGTAGTTCTGCTAACACAGGTAATCTGTTCAGTGGGGCAAACAGGAGTCAAGTGCAGCTATAATATATTAATATGGTATTAATGTTGTTTTTATCATATATTATTATGGTATTTATAGATCATATACAAACCTCTCGTATATAATGTTTACTAAGCAGCATTAATTTTGCCTTACTTCTATACCACTTTGAAATTGGGTAGGGGCCAAATATGCCTTTTGCACAAACCTATTCAGAATCTGGAAAGGCAA
Source organism: Aythya marila (assembly GCF_965140915.1). Taxonomy (NCBI): domain Eukaryota; kingdom Metazoa; phylum Chordata; class Aves; order Anseriformes; family Anatidae; genus Aythya; species Aythya marila. Next base: position 17,193,454 of record NC_139047.1, read on the forward strand.
AAGCCGCAGTGCAAAAAGGCAATGTTCTGTCATCTTCTTCTCAGACACAAAGCAGTCAAGGGCCACCTGAAAAAGCAGTGCTAAAATCCTGTAGTCTGCTGCCTCGGCTTTCATGCAGAGACCTGTTAAGACTGCTCACAGCATGTAACAGCCGATGGCTCTCTCCCACTAACAAGGTGCAGAGCATTCGTTCTCCACATGCAAAATTCCAAGCACCAAGCCAAACTGAAAGAGAAATACGCTACACATTTGTTGATTTTTTTTTTTATAATGCCCACAAGCATCTACAGATGTGATCCCATGTAATGAAGCACGTGGCCTTAATCTGGAATTATTTGCAAACAGCAGGATTTGCTGGCAAAAGGGATGGCACTCGCTGTGTTATGAAAGCTGTCCCTCTAAAACCATGTTTGGTTAGCACCTATGCCCTGCTGAAATTGGCATAGCTAATTCTGAGTGGGAATGGCGCCAACACAGCAGATGGGAATGAGTGCAGGCGTGCCAGAGAGCCAGCGTGTTCATCGGGTCTGACTGCTGGGGACAGAGCTGCGACATGGCAGGCTGTCCAGAGCTTCTGGGCTCTAGGTGCAGAGCATAAGAATAAACCATCTCCTCTGTAACCATGAGTAAAATTAATTATAGTAATTTAAAAATAGTTTGCCTGAGACACGCAAAGTGTGGTATTCACCACCTGACTTGGAACAGCTATTTCCCTGGGTTCTGACTGTCACTGGGTCTGGGAGGGCAGGACCTGGCACGGGCTTGGTGCTTTCCCACAGGCTTTCTGCTGAGCATGGCAGACCAAGGAGCTTCAGGATGATAATGGATGTTCTGTGTTTATACTGAGCCTTTTGGGCAGTGATCCCAAAGCAATTTGCAAGTGTGTGAGAATTTAGACTCACACTTGGAAGGTACATCACTTACAATTGAACAGATGAATCTTGCATGTACTAATGGCTATGGTTCCATCTCTCCCCACCCCCAGAGACTACAAACTGGATCTATAGTCTCTCCAGAGAGGGTGGAGGAAGAAAAAGTCCTTCTGCCACAGTCCTGGCATACATATATGTACCCTGCATTTGCTCTTTACAAGGCCAGTTAAATAAATTTTACAAACAGCCAGTTAAATAAATAAATAAATAAATAAATAAATAAATAAATAAATGCCCCCCCCCCAAAAAAAAAAAAAAAAAAAAAAACAGTAAATCCTATGTTTTTTCGAGCACTGGACAGCTACCTTTTCTATTTCTCTTTGCAGCTTGTCAACAGCCAAATATAGTTCCCACAAAGACTTGCCCAGAACCACTTACATGATTCTAAGAAACAAAAAGTCCAAAAATCTCATAAACATAGCTTAGGTACTAGTGTTTAAAAACCATGAATCTTGGTGTTGCCATTCCCCTTGCACAAAAAGCCTGTGCTTTCAGAAGAGGCCACTAACAAAGCATCCCTCCATTTGGGGTGTCTTTGACTTCAGCAACCAAGGCTTATGGGTATTTCTTGAAATGATGGTTCTACTGTGGCCAAAGTCTTGGTTGTCTGTGCAGTTCTCTGGATGTCTGTTTTAGCAGGAAGTGTGTATCATGTGAACAGTGTTGTAATTGCATTGCCAGCTGTGTGCTCTAAACAGTGCAGCCAATGTGGTCAACCTCCAGCTGAACACTGTTTTCTGTTAGAAAAGGTGTTTAATGCTGTTAATTAGAATAAAGACCATTGCTGAATGTATTCTAATTTAATCTCTCTCAGTGATATTCTGTAAACTAACAATGTCTGTGTGTGCTATCCGATTGCCTGACTGATCATTTCAGGTATTGGCTGTTCTTTGCAACACAGCACAGAGACCACCTGAACCAGCCATGGGAAACATGAATCATCTGAATAAAACACCTCGCTCACGGGAGTTCAGTTTCTTAAGTAACAAATGAAGAGGTACTCTAATTCCCCAGGTTCTGTATTTTCTGTGTGTTTATAATAAATAATTTGATTAAGCATCAATAAATTTTTTCATTACTGCTTTTTCTCAAAAATCTATTTCCAAAAAGTATTGTGGTAGATACATAACAATGCTTAAATACATGGAAACTCGTCCTGAAGGTGGCGATCGTAGCACATGCGGCTATAGATGGGAAACATAAAGCGAAACTATTTGTGAACCTGTCAAGCATTTCATTTTATATTGCAAATGCAAATAAATTATAAATTAAATGTAGCATCTGTTGTTTTGTTGTTTGTTTGTTTGTTTTTTTCTTCAGAAGATTGATAATTTTTCCTGAAATAGAAAATAAATTTCAAAAACAGAAGATTGTCTTTGACCTCATGTCATGCTGGGCTTCACAAAAGAGTGGCTATATTACTACATATTTACACTGTTTTGTAACATCCTGAAACCAACCAGCAGAACCTGAACACTGGACAACAGAGCTTTGTTATCCAGAATGAGAGTGATTCTACTTGTCTTTCCTGACAGGGCTGCTTTGGAGCCTTGGTCTTGCTTTCCTCCAGAATCCAGTAGCTAGGATGAAGATGAGAACGCCTCCTTCCCTTGCTTAATTTTTGCCATAGCGGAGTAGTTTCCCTCTTGATAATACTCCAGTTTTGATGTATAATGGCTATCGTAGTAGTAGAACATATGCATATAATCATTCTGTTATTTAAAACAGATCTTAGAGACCCAAAAATGATACGGCAGGGATTACCACAATATTTGCTTCAAATCACATCAAAAGTCTCCATAGCATCTGCATACCTTCAGAGTTTTGCTAAGTGCAGACATGGTCTGCTGTTTGTCTCTGTGGTTAATGCCATCAGTTTCTAGGACTTGGGTGTTAAAATAATCAATGGATAGTTGAGCAGAATGCTCTATAGCCTAAATTAGTCCTATGTGGTTAACTGCCTTCAGCTCTTTACTGAAGGGAGACTAAAAGAAAATGAATCTCAGCAAAAAATAGCTTGGGTAAGTACTCTGGGGGACAAAGATTACTCAAGAAACAGATTCTCCCTTTCCCCTGTAAAAGACAACTTTACAATGATGAGAAAAAGGCTTCCGTCATCTGCTTTCCTGTAAAGCATCACATGCAATGCAGCCAAGTTAGCAATTAAAACTTCCGATGTTACTTATAGCAAGATTTGCCAACTACCAATAATCAATAAGACAAACAGGTATGAAGAGTGTATTCCTCAAAGCAGAGACATATAACTATGGCTTCATTCCTTCTTTCCAAAGCTAAATCAGTTTAAATATTGTAAAGCTTATTAATTCTGCTCTATATACATGTAGCTTCTTCCCACAAGCAATTGCTCCAGTTCTCTGGTCGTCGTGATTGGGAAGAGTCAGCCATGCAGCAGTGAATGGGAGAGGTGCATGATATTCTGTGCTGAAACGTGGCCCAGGCAGTGGAAAACACTGACAGACCCTGACTTTGTAAATCAATATCAATCAATGCCCTACAAAGTACAGCATAAATCTGGAAGTTCTGGAGAGCTAACCCTGAAGTAATAACACCACTCTACGTTTTAAAGCATTTCAAAAACATTAGGACATCCTCAGGGGGCTTTTGATCCAATTTCACCCCCCTTTGGGGCTCTTCCAAGAACTAAGGGTTATTGGAATATATTGGTTTTCCAGACATATCTCCTCTTCAAAACAGAACTTTTAGAAACACTAGTGTGAGTGTGCGATATGCTTGGAGGTACTAATCCTCTTCTGGGAAGTAAAATTCAGCCTGAAAGAATAGGTTTTGATCTAGGAGAACTATCTATTTAGACTTTGAACAATGGGATTCTCCTGATTAGCTAAGATTTCTCTGTCAGCAAATACAGAACATATAGTCATCTTTTACAAGTTATTCATAATGAATATAGAATACTGACAGAGCCTTTGGTGCAAAGCACTCTGGACAGAGACATTTATTCAATGTTGTACAGTGTTTTATTTGTTGCATTTCTAGATATATTATTGCCTAAAATCTCTGTCTGAAGAAAGACCAACCTACACATAGCAGACAGAAATGCCATTTTACAAGTACCATGACCAGCTTCCTTATTACATGATTCCTGCATGGCAAACCGAGCAGGCAGAAAGGCTTGCCAGACCTCTTCAGGAAGTCACCAGAAAAATTCTGTCTGTACACCATGTGTGTTCTGCCAACACTCAGGTTGTGTGACAGTCATGGTCTGAAATGCGCAGATACCAAACCACTGAGGGTCTCAAAGTGAGACTGGACCTTCCCGTGGTGTACCTAAAAACACAGACACGGTGACCAGAAATCTTTGTGGTTTGAGTTGAAGGGGCCTAACTGGCCCTCTCTGGGAGAGACCCCTGGAAAGCCAGGAATCTCTTTCAGGAGATTTTGTGAGTGTGAGACGACATTCTCAGTTGAACTTAAGAGTTTCAGGTACATGGTGAGCAATTCACGTCAGTGCCTGGTAATATTATGGAGAGGATTATCCTTGAAGTTACTGAATGGCACCTGTGGGACAATGCAGTCTTTAGTCCCAGCCAACATGGGTTCATGAGGAGTAGGTCCCGTTGACTAACTAGATTTCCTTTTATGATAATATCACCATCTAGTTGATCAAAGGAAATCAGCCGATGTGATATTTTTGGATTTCAGTCAAGCTTTTGACACAGTTTCCCATAGGATCCTACTGGACAAAACGTCCAGTATACAGATAAACAAAAACATCATACGATGGGTGAGCAATTGGCTGACAGGCAGGGCTCAAAGGGTTGTGGTAAATGGGGCCGCATCAGGCTGGCGGACGGTCACCAGTGGGGTCCCCCAAGGCTTGATTTTAGGGCCAGTCATCTTCAATGATTTTATAAATGATTTGGATGTAGGACTAGAAGGTGTTTTGAGTGGGGCAATCAACAACCACATGAAGTTTAACACGAGCACGTGCCGGGTCCTGCACCTGCGACGGGGCAACCCTGGCTATATGTACAGGCTGGGCGATGAGACGCAGGAGAGCAGCCCCACAGAGAGGGATCTGGGGGTTGTGGCTGACAGCAAGTTGAATATGAGCCAGCAGTGCGCCCTGGCAGCCAGGAGGGCCAACCGTATCCTGGGGTGCCTCAGGCACAGCACTGCTAGTCGGTCGAGGGAGGTGATTTCCCACCCTACTCTGCGCTGTTGCGGCCTCACAAGTGCCATGTGCAGTTCTGGGCACCACAGCACAAAAAGGACATGAAACTGTTGGAGAGTGTCCAGAGAAGGGCTACAAAGATGGTGAAGGGCCGAGAGGGGAAGACGTATGAGGAGTGGCTGAGGGCACTGGGCCTGTTCAGCCTGGAGAAGAGGAGGCTGAGGGGAGACCTCATGGCGGCCTCATGAGGGGGAGTGGAGGGGCAGGTGCTGATCTATTCTCTTTAGTGACCAGTGATAGGACCCGAGTGAATGGTGTCAAGCTGCGACAGGGGAAGTTCAGGCTGGCTATCAGGAAGAGGTTCTTCACCAAGAGGGTGGTTGTGCACTGGAACAGGCTCCCCAGGGACGTAGTCACGGGACCAAGCCTGTTGGAGTTTAAGAAGCGTTTGGACTGTGCTCTTAGTCATATGGTCTGAATTTTTGGGTAGATCTGTGTGGAGCCAGGAGTTGGACTCAATGATCCTTATGGGTCCCATCCAACTCGGGATATTCTACGATTCTATAAATTGGAAATTACACCATTCCTTAGGGCACCAATGAACTTCTCTGGGGACCAAGCAGCAGGTCAAACCAATAGGAAATAGAGTGAGATTAACAGAAGTCTTTCTTTATGAAGAACTGCTTGAATTAAGCTGAACATGGTCCCCAGAGATCAATAACTGTGTTTCTGACTCCTCCTAAAAGCAACAACCGAGTTGCATGTAAAATATAATATCAGCTGTTATGCCTTAAGAGCAACAATAAACAAGTGTTTAATGGTGGTTTTTTATGTTGCTCAGACCAAACAGCTTGTGAATGCATTTTTGCAAAGCATTCCAGAGCAGGAATCATGACAGAAAATGCACAACACTCCTGAGACTCCAGGTTGATTTTAGGAACTGACAGGAAAATATGTGACTTGAGAACAAAAAGCACAGTCTGTTAGGGAATGTAAGATCACCCTGGCAAAGATGCAGAAGACATATAAAATGTACTTTTGGATGGGTAATAAATACATTTATTTTGAGGTGAATAGAATTTAAATATTCACTGGTATGTCTTTGGTAGGGTGGTGTTGATCAGCAGTACAGCAGCGTGTAAGGAATTCCACCAGGGCAGCACCCACACTTGCTTTATGTTTTTTTTATTCGTGGTGCTGGAAAGGTTTGTTACCACAGCGGCGTGTGGGTGGATTCTCATTTTTTTTCAACAAGAAAAGTTCTGACTAACTGGTAAAGGTTTTGCCACTGGCACGTGTATCTTCCTCGGTGTTTGCGCATGTACTTCTATTCCCAAACCATGGGTGCAAAGTGTGAAATAGGAAAAAAAAAAAAAAAAGCTAGATCTGCTTTTCCTAGCCTGAAGGCCAGGCAAGGCCACAAACACCCTCCCACCCCGCGGCCCTATGGAGGCTCCGTGTAGGACAGGGCGGGGGCGGGGCTGAGCGCGGGGGCGGGGCCACGCGGGGGCGGGGCCCTCCGCACCGCCCCCCGGCGCTGCCAATGGCGCCGGTACAAAGTGACCTTGGCGGCTCCCCCCCACCCCTTCCGCCGCGCTGCATCCGGGCGCCCGCCACCGGCCCCGCCGCGCCTGCGCAGAGCCCGCCCCTCCCGCAGCGCCAGCCCCAGCCCGTCGGCCCTGAGGAGCGGCAGCCGCAGCCGGAGCCGGGTGAGTGGCGGCGCCGCCATCCGCCCCCATCCGCCCCTATCCGCCCCTATCCGCCGCCATCCGCCCGGCCGCCGCCACCCGCCCGCCCGGCCGCCCCCTCACCCTCTCGCTCTCTCCGCAGAGACGCCGGATTGTGGCCCCCGGGGACGCCGCCCGCCAAGATGTTCGCCTGCGCCAAGCTCGCCGCCTCGCCCGCCCTGGTGAGCGCGGCGCCCCCGGCCCGCGGGGAGGCCCCGGCCGCTCCTCGCTGCGCCCCCCGGGGCCGGGCGGCGGCCGCGGGGCAGCGGGGGCCGGGAGGGGCCCTGGGGCTGCCATAGGGGGAGCCCCGGGGGGCGTGGAGGGTGGTAGGGGGGCGGCGGGGTCAGGGGCTGCCTCGGTTGGGGCCGGGGTCCTCGTCAAGGTGAGGGGCCCCTTGAGGCGGGCAGGGCCGCGCAGCGCCCGGCGGCTGGGCCTGGTGCGCAGCGCCCCGCTGTAGGTCAAACTCCAGGCAGTGCCCGGCCTGCGCGGGGCGGGGGATTCTTGCCCTTGTGAAGACAAGGGGCTGACCTCCTTCCAAACGTCCTCTCTGGCCTGCGGAACAGCCCCTCTCGCAAGCAGCAGGCACGGCACGGCCTGCAGGAAGAGCTTTGTGCGAGAGCAGGGATGACCTTAGGCGGCTGGAAGCCCAAGGACATACGCAGGCCTCTCGTGAAGGAAGATTCATTCATTTGTGCCTTGCTAGGCTTCAATGTCTACACTACGTCCTTGCATTTAGCAACCTGGGAATTCATTTTGGAATATTTTATTTTCTCATTTTAAAACGCATATCGCTGCCAGCTGGTCTGTTTCCCCTTTACTTGGTCGCTGTTTTGTTACGTTTCCTGTCAGTAGGAATAGCTTCATTGAATAATCTAGCTATTCACAAAATGTCATCTGAAAACGGTGCTATCAAATTGCATGGCAGCATTTGTTTCCGTATAATCTACTGTATATCCAGCAGTGCAAAGATTTCTGTCTTTCTGTTAAGACAAATGGGTTAGCAGATGATAGTCTTAAAACCTTAAATAAGACTTTACAGGAACAACTGTAATCAAGTGTTTCTTCTTTATAACTTTTTCCCTCCTTTTCCAGATCCGTGCCGGATCAAGAATCTTGTACAGACCAATTTCGGCATCTGTGTTCTCTAGGCCAGAGGTCAGGACTGGAGAGGTACCTTATATACAAAATTCTGTATCTTCCTAAATTACCTGGTGAGCCTGAATGTTTTCAGCCTAGATTTCACTTGTACTAACTCAAGATTCTCTACTTTGAAACCTACTTTATATCAAACATCTAATAACACTTGTTGCTGTCTTGCTGTTTCCCTCTGAGAGAAGTCTTTTGTGTTTGACATTGATTGCTTTCAGGTGAATGGGTAACATTCTGAAGTCTTTAACTCTTGGTTATAGTCTCATCCCTTGCAAGAGTAACTAGGCTCTGGTTCTAATGCAACTTCTATAACTGCAGAATAACACTGTATCAAGCTGGTCATGGAAAATGATCTGTGTCTGAATATAATGTTTTCTCATGTTTTGTTTTCTTAGGGCAACTCAACACTTAATGGGGCCCAAAACACTGTCTCCCAACTAGCACTTAGAGAATTCCAGACTAGTGCTATCAGCAGGGACATTGACACTGCTGCCAAATTTATTGGTGCTGGTGCTGCCACAGTAGGTGTGGCTGGTTCTGGTGCTGGTATTGGAACAGTCTTCGGTAGTCTAATCATTGGCTATGCCAGGTAATCACTCTCTCTCGTATAAAAGTCTTGATTTATGTGCAGATGTATCTTGATGCAGCATTTGCAGATAAGCTAAGTTGTAGTAAGGATCATGGAACTGTAATAAATTCTGTTAATAATTACTAGTGTTAAACACAGCTAAATAGCGTGACACTGCAGGATGGCTCTGATAAATGCAGAACTTGGTACAGTTTACCTGGAAAAGTGACATGAAAGAAATAAAATCATTAGAGTGGGTCAGCGTGTTGGTCACTGAAGTTCAGTGTTCCAGCATTCTGTTCCAGAATGGAATTCAAAATCTAACCTGGATCTTTTTCCATAAGAGGGGAGAATCTCTAAAGAGAAACTGAATGAAACAGGCATAAAATAAGCTTTACTTCATTATTCTTTCAACCACTGAAGACTTGATTATATCTTATTTCTTAATAAAGAAAAGGAGGCTCACCTACATGAAGAAACATAAGTGTTTTCCATACAAAGCTAAAATGTTCGCTATTTTTTTAGTTTTGGCATCAACATGTCAATAGAGGTTGTGGAATATTATTTAATGATACTATGATGGTTTCCCTGCCTCTCCCAACATCACTGCCACCACTTCATGTAGGGATAATTCATTGCCTTTTTGTAACAAACTGCTACATACTTGTTTCTTTGCTCTACATGGTTTCAGTTCTTTGATTTCATTGTGAGCTACTTAATGTTGTAGACATAGTCTATTTGGAATAGAGTTCTAATGTTACAGATATTAAATAAATGTATAAACCATAATGGTTCCTGCATGGGACGAAAAGTAAATTCAAAGGCTGAATATAGTCATATAGTCATAAAAGCTATGTTATTTCGGCATATACAGTCTGCATAACCCGAATTAAGTCTTAATTGCCACGACACTTGTCTTCAATGAAATCCTTGCTAAAAAATATAACAATTTGTGCATGGATTTACTGGATTTCCTGTTATAGAATCTGTGGAAGGGAAGTATGAGCTTTTGGATCTGTCAGGTACATTAAACTGTGTATGAAAAACATCTTGAACATAAAGATAAAAAGGTCTTACACCTTCGCTTTCTTTTAGAAATCCTTCTCTGAAGCAGCAGCTGTTCTCATATGCTATCCTGGGATTCGCCCTGTCTGAAGCTATGGGTCTCTTCTGTCTGATGGTTGCTTTCTTGATCCTATTTGCCATGTGAAAGGAGATCTGCCTATAATACTGGCATTGGAATGTAACTCTGCATATTTTATGGGACTCCCAAAATGTTGGTGTCATGGAAATTGATGCTATTTCCAAAGTCATTTCATTAAAGATAACAACTTTAACAACTGTCAACCTGTCGCTTGCATTTATTATCTTTCTCATTAGGATATCTGGAAGACAGCATCTTGTTTTTCAGACCCTGGGGATTTGTCCTGTTAATGACATATCACATAGGACCCTTAAAACAATGACTTCAAGTCAAACATTTTTAATGTATGTGAGAGCGGTACGTGTTTGTAAAAAATCAATGCAGCCTATCCTAGAGAAATCAGGATACACTGACACAGCACGAAAAGCTGTATTGCTGGCCTTGTTCCTTTACCTGTTTCAAACTTATCCAGAGCTGTTTCTGTGCACAATGTGTTTTTGTTTTTTTTTTTTTTCCCACAGACTAGCTAGCACACAGTATATTTTTGCACTGCTTGGTAGAAAGAGCCAAGCAATCCACAGTCATAGGAAAGTTCTGTTTACCTTTGTTCCCAGTTATACAATGAATTTTGATCACCCTAGAACAAATTTTCTGCTTGGTTCTGACCACTATCCAGGTTGAATTAAACTACTGGTCAAAGGCATTTAATTGTGGCTAATAAATGTTATTCTCTTACTTAATTAGAACATTCTTAGCATCACCTAATTAAAACAGAACTTCCAGCTTCCTAATTTTGTAAAGGCAGCCTTGTGTTTTCTTCTAAACTTTTTTAATAGCAGTAGGATCAAGGCAATTTAACAAAATGTCTGCAGTATCAGCCCTTGCTTCTCACAGCATCTGTCTTCTAATAACCTAAATGCATTTAAGTTATCTACATATACAGCAACATACTATGTGCTCTTACATACTAACTTGGTGGGGAGCTTTGAACATTAAATAATAGATCTGATCTTTCAAATATAGAGTGGACTTTGGAAGAAGGTGAGTAGGTTTATGAGCTGCCTTGTCCTGCTGTTACTTGAATTGAGGGAACTGGTGTGACCTGTAAGTATACTGTCCTTCAAGAAATGGAGAAACTCACTCACAGCTCTTAGACTGGTGTGAGATGCAGGTAAGGCCTTTGTTTTAATCTGAATTTAAATACAGTGTTCGTGTAGCCTAACTTGAACCTAGCATAAGAGGCTACTTCTCCTGTATTTTCTTTGGAGAGAACAGTCATGTCTGCAAAAGGATTAAACATTACTCTGGAAATACGGAAAACAACCTTTTATTTAACTGCAAGTTTGAGTGTAAGATGTGTGGTATCTTGAAGTATTCAGATCTAGCGTGGTATTAGTAGTGCCCTGTGTGATATCTAGAAATGGTTCTCTGGGGATTTTTTTCCCTAGATGTAGGGCAAATAATGATTACTGGAATTAAAGCTCATCTGTGTACTGCTGTCCTTCTGGCAGTAGTTACATCTACTTACCTGTATTTCTTTGTTCTCCCTGAATCTTCATCTTCCATTCTTTCAGTGCTGTAGAAATCTCTGCAGGCCTCCAAGGTTGCTAGTTTGCATTTGCCAATATCTTGGACTGGTCTAGGCTGATAGGGAAGCTGAATTACACTCCCAGCTCTACTTAATGCCAGATAAAAATTAAATTTGTGGATTTAAATATATTTGTGTGTGTGTATATGTATATTCTATGGTATTTAGAGCTAACTGGAAATTCCTCTCTAATTTCTGCTCTCCAATGGAGAATATAATGAGCTAAGAATTCGGTGAGTTTTTTCTCATCACTTCAGACTTGGATAATTGTTTTAACTCTACATGTAACTGCTAGTCTGTTCTACAGTCATTAACAAGAATTGTGTTGAAGTTGCTTTTAATTAATAGCACTCTAATTTCAATGAGAGCACTTAATTCAGGTTTCAGATTTCTTTATCACTGGGATTTGGCCTACCAAGTAACTTCAGCCTTGGTTAAGCCTAGCTCTGGATCAGTTAATAATACTTAGAAGTTGGTCTACATATGAAATAGCTCTGCTGAGTTACGATTGTGTGCTTGGTGTAGGGAGTTCTGGCTAGCAGCTGTTCTGGAACCTCGATAAGGAAGCTGAGTGACCACAATTACTGGACTTGTATCCAGTCCTTTCCCTTGTGGTTCACTTCTGTCAACATGTAGTCTTCTCTTTACGGTCAGCCTTGTTTGAAAGGCAGCACATAGACAGATTTCACACCTGACATATCATAGTAGTATCTCCGCATCTCCCCAAGCTTGACACATATTAAATCACTCCACTCACTGGTTAACATGGTCCAAAACCAAGCAAAATTGCTGTTAAGTTGTGCTAACTTTGGAAGAATTGGATGTCAGCGTTACAGATAAAGACTAATCCAGCTCTTTCAAAACATGGAGGCAAACCTTCAGGCAGGGAGGGTTATCCTCCTTATAGACAATAAGAGCCTTAGCCAATGAGGAATGGGTGGGTTTTTCACATCCTAGGGCACATGGACTCCCTTTATTCCTTTATTTTCCCTGTTCTTGAAAAACAGCGTGCTTTCGCTGGTTGTTGGAGCACTTAAACAGCTCAGTTAAGTTTGGGTGGTCTTCCAAAAAAAATAGGGTGTTCCTAAAATGCTCACAAAAGAGATAACTAAAAACCATTTATTTGAAAACCATTTATTTGTCTGCATATTACAAAGATATATATATATTTATTTATTTTTAGTGACTGGGTAGCAGTGATCTGTCTAAAAGGACTTGACCACCTCCATAAGAGCTTACATCAAGAAACATTTCTCATAGGTCAGAGAAAACAGATATAAAGTCCCATGAAGCAACAGTAGGCTTCACTTTTCCTGAAACCTTTGTTGTTGTGCTTTCAATTTGGGAAGACTGATATCCTCCAAACTAAGGACTCTGTTCTTGGATGAAGCTAGCTGCAGCAGAGATCTCCACTGTCTCTGAAGTGCTCTGCCTGCTGTTCCAGTAGGTTCAGCATCATTCCACCTCTGAAAGTGATGTGCACGAGTGTTATCCTAATGTGTGGTGAAAGAAATGTTTATTTTAACCAGTTATGTTGTTATGTTTTTGCTGCAGGCAAGTGATTCATGCTTCCAGACCTGCTTCTTTCTTTGTTTCTTGTTTTTCCCTGCTTATACTCTGTATGTGTTCTCTGCAGCAGTTTGAGGCTAAAGGCAAAGAACTTGCAGTTGAGCCTTCTGCTCAGACTCAGGATGGATGCCATGTAAAGGTAAATCTGAAACCGAAGAATACCTGTTTCAGATGCAGCTCTTAGTTGCTCTGTGCAGGAAGTTTAGAACTGCATAGATTTTTGTTCCTTTCTGCGGTATCTCTTGTTTGAGCCTTTCACGGCATACTTCGTAAAGAAGAATTCAAATTAATTAAACGGTTTTATCCCACTTTATCGTGAAGGCACAGTACAGCACTTCTGTGAAGTTCTGCCAAAGCATTTGACAAGAAATAAGGCATACCATGTTGAGTTCTACAAGTTCAGGGAAACGGGCGATGCCATTTACATAGTGTAGAATTTGCTTATGCTACTGGAACTAATACTGTATTTTAGAAGATTTTTTTTGTTGTTCATACTATCAGGTCAGGATTTTGATCAGTCTCAGGAGAAAGGATTGGTAGTTTAAAATTTCATCCATGGCTGGGAGCACATACCAGCTAAACTGTGCTGATGTCTATGATTAGGGTATTTTTGAATTCATCCAAAATGTTTCTGATTCCTTCTGTGTAAAAAAATTAGGTGAAGCTGCTTATGTTTTATGTTCTTTGTGCTTTGCTGCAGTGTTTTTGGTGGAGTGGTAAGTTGGAGGTGTTCAGCAGAGCTGTGGCCACAGGCAGGAGGCAGCTCCGGCCCACTGGGCTCCCCTGCGGGCAGGGCTGTGGTGTGTGGCGGAGCGGGGAGCTCAAGGAACGTATCCATGGCAAGGGCTGAGCAACATGGATGTGACATGACTCAAGCAGAGCCCCCAGCACTTCATAACCACCCTGCAGCAGCAGGGCCAGGGCTGTGCCGCAGCTCCTCATCAGCGCTTCCACACGAGCCCTCCCTGAGTGGTTTTACCCCGAGTGCAGGAGGAGGCACGGATCTCACAGGGCTTGGCTCCCAGGCCTGAATTGTACAAGATGTGGCCAGGGAAGCCTCAGGGCAGGCATTTAAGATCCCTGGCGAGGCAGAGATGGGTTTTACTGCTCTCAGTAGTAGGCAGCCGCCTAACGACCTGCTGTGACGGGCCCTGACCGCCCGGCAGGCAGCGCCTCGCCGCCGGCCCTTGCGGTCACCCATCCACGCAAAACCCGCGCGGCGCCCGCTTAGCTTCGGCGGCGCCGCGGCCGCACCCAGCCGCGCGGCGCTTCCGGCCACACAGGCACCCCCCCCCACGGCCCCGACCGCCCCGCCGGCGGCGCCCAATCGGCGGCGCGCGCCGCCCCTCGGCGCCACGTGACCCGCGCTCCTCCGCCACCCGCGGAGATGTCGGCGGCGCTCTCGCGAGAGGCGACGGAAGCCTGTGGGGGACCCGGCCGTTAACGCGCGCTGCGGGCCCGGTGAGTTTGTAAACAGCGGCACCGGGCCCCTCCCGGCACCGCCCGCCCCGCAGCGGAGCCCCGGGCCCGGCCCGGGGGTGGCTCCGCCGCCGCGCGCCGTGCGGGGGCTGCCCGGGAGGCGGTAACATGGCGGCGCCGCTCCGCTCGGCGGCCGCCCCCTCCCCCACCGCGGCCTGCGGCTCCCGGCGCCCCTAGAGCCGGGCGGGGCCGGCACCGGGGCCGCAGCGCCGCAGGTAGGGGCGGGGGCGGCCGCGGCGGGGCCCGGGCCGGCCTCCCGGACCTGCCCTGCCCTGCCCTGCCCCAAGGCTGCGCGGCACGGAGGGCCCGGGCCGTGCCCGGCGGCGGGCGGCCGGGGCGCCCCGCTGCAGGCGAGAGGCGTGGGCCCGCCCCGCATCGTGCGGCTCCCAGGGCGCCGCCGTAACGGGTGCGGGTGGCTGCGCGGGGTCTCGGCACGGGGGGGTTATCGCCCCGGTGTGGGGCGAGGGGGGGATGGGGGGGATGGAGGGGGTGTTGCCGTGCTGCTCCTGTGGTTTTGTCCCCCCGCAGCCCCGTTCGTGAAGTGGGAGCCGGGAGTGCGTTTCCGTGCCCCAGCCTCGGGCTCTGACACTCGCTTTTCTTTATGTTGCCTTCTCCCAGGAATGGTCGTTCTCCTCCCCAAATGAAGGTAGCCACCTGTTTCTTCATGCTAGAGCGCAAAATTCTGATAGGGATAGAAATTCTGATTCATCTGCTGCTTTGCGAATAACTAACTCAGACTGAATTTTGTGTTTCACCTTTTAAAGTACTATCTTTATCCTCATCTTGTCTCATCTATTCTGTTCACAGCTGTGAAAGGCCTTTCCCAAGCTCTTGCTGGCTGTAAAGCTACATATGGTTACCATTTGTTTTTTATTAAAAAAAAAAAAAGGCCAATGTTGCTGAACTTAAGTTTAAGTTACTGCTGTGTCTACATAAGATGGCATTAAACGCTAAATTCAACGTTCGTTTCAAGGATGAGGAAAACTTTTATTTGTGGTCCAGGGCTTCTAGTAAGTGTTTTGGATGCATCTTCAACTTCTCATTGAAACGTACATGGCTGCCCATTGATGGAACTCCAGCTGTAGGTGCAATTGACAAGCTATTGTCAGGTTAGGCATTCACTTGGATTCTCCAATCTAAGTTGGAAGAATCAAAGTTGGAAACTGCTATAGTAAGAGAAGCAACAATTTTGACATGTTGTCATGAACTGCTTATTATAAATATGCATCGAAAGAAATGTGAAATAAAAATAATTCCATGTGTATGTGGGGTGAAGGTGCTTTTAAAAAAATTCATTATGAGTTTGTTTTACTACTGATGTGCCATGCTAATATTTAATCAACTATTTGAGTCTGTGATCTTTTTCACTGTGCAGTCATATTTCTGTCCTGATTTAAATTCTAGAAATCTGAACATCTTTGTTATATCTTTTTCCAGAAACTTCTTGACTGTGCAACATGTAACATAAGGTGCTTTCAGGTCCTAAATTTAATCATGCATACTTCTATGAATAATTTTTTTATCATGTTGCTACTGTGTTTTTGTGACAGCACTGAGTGGCCTGAAATATGCTGTTCTTTTGAATTCTATTAATTAAATTTGGGTGCATCTATTGCCTAACATTCCTCTCTCATCAGCTATTCTTTTTCTCCCCAAACCATTAACTAAACTTACAAATGCGTGTTTACATTTAAAGAGTATCTGTTATTTCTAATATGAACATTTTTATGTCTTAAAATGATCTTGAAGTAACATTACCTATTTTCAGTGGAATAAACATGATTCAATAGTACTAACTTTTCTTTGTAATAATGAATTGCCTTCAAATTATCATGTCCTCCTGCATAACTTAAGCAGGTTTGTTTCAAATCAATAAGGTGCACTCTAAGAAGACGTTGAGTAGAGTTAGTGATAGAAATATGAGCTGATATTTAATAGCTATACAATAGCTCGTATTTCTGCAACTTGGTGCCACGCTGTTTCCAATTGTATTCTCTGTCAGTTGCACTTTAGCAGGAACTCAACTTGAGAATTTTTCTGTTAGCTTCGGTTCAGACTTGTGTTTGTCTTCAGTAAGTTATTTTGAGCAGTGCAGTGTGGTTCCATTTCTGGGTAAATGCCAACGGTCACTTACTTTGTTGCTTATAGGGTGGAAAATCAGTAAATCTCAATGAGCAACGGGAGTCCTGTAGGGAGATGATCCTAATATTTTAAGGATTTTTGTTCTTACTTGAATTCTAAATTATCATACTCAATGTTTGTTAGGTTGATGGACAATACTAAAACATTCACACCTAGGAAACTGAGCTGATGAAAGTAAGTCCTAGTATCTCACTAAGCAAATCATGAATAGATCAGGGGAATATTAACTCTAAATTTCTTCTCTGAGGCTCACCGGCTTTTGACTTCTTTTTAAGAGCTGCGTTCACATAGCATGAACTTCCACTAATCAAGGCAGGAGCTGCCGTCCAGAAGCTAGGCCTGGGGACCTTTCTTTATTCAGTCAGTGCTCCCTGTCTACCAGAATTGTACCTCCTTATGCAGAAAGCCTGATCCTTCAGCAAAACCAAAGTAACTTCATTGTTTTGTTTCTGTACACATGACTCTCTGGCCAGTGGACGTCTTGTTCTCATTTGAACTTGTTGAGTCAATCGGTCCTCACTTCTCACACGTTTTTCCTCTTACACAGTTGCTGCCTTCTTGTTTATTGTAAGTTAATTTCATACCTTCCTCAGTTTGTCTTAGATGTCAGTTACAAACACATAACTTAGGACATCAGGAAAAAGTGTTCAGCATTAGGCTTTTTAAAGAAGAAATCAGCTGTGTGCTGCAGGTTTTGCATTCTTCCTTATTGTTCCTCTGAAACTGACCATGTGTCTTCTAGGAAATGGAACAGCCACTCTAGTAAGCAGCAGAGTGGCAGTAGTGAAGAAGTTGTTCCTGTTTTCCTCTTTGCCAGTTTTTGGGGCTCACAGCCTTCAAATGTTCTGGACTATGACCATCTGCAACATTCTCTTGCAGAATCTACCGAGTCACTTTCTGGTGATTCTGCTTCCTTTATGAAGAGGAAAGTTTGATTTTTTCCATTTTTTTTTCTCCTTCAGTCTACATTATTCAGTTTAGTTAGTTTGTTTGTTTTTTACAAAAAATTCTATGGTGGCATTACCAAAATACAGTTGGTAAGAACACTTTTGAAAGTGGTCTCTAATGGTGAAGTATTAATTACTTTTGATTCATCTTTCTTCTTTTGCATTACAGGAAAGTGAAAAGATAACAAAAAGCTGTTCCAGTCTCTCTGGGTAAGTGGAGTGATGGCTTTTTCTTCTAAAATGGAGTTGTTGATTTTATTTACTTTAGTTCTTGTAAAAGTATTACTTTTTCTTATTCACTTTACATCTTGTAAGTGATGTATTCTACATGTAAACATCTGATTTTTACTGAAAGTAAAACTTGTAAGGTTGACTGCCTGTGTAGGAATGAAGATCAAATATGGGAAGTGATTAAAATTTATGCTGTACAATGCTGTATTCAAGTATTGTAAGTATAAAAGGTACTCTCTTTATTTTGATTTGCATTGACTAGTTTGGCTGCATGAGAAAGCCAGTGCTTTTAATTTTGGAGTGGTTACATTTGGAAAACAAAAATAGCTGTTTCTTTTTCTCATCTGAAGAGGCATCTCTGTCAAAATTCCTACATAGAGCCAAACGAATCACTAAATGTAGTTCTTCAGGTAACTGTTACTGTTGCTCTTGACTGTGACAAATATATTCAGTCCGCTTGACTTTAGTTAAAAGCGAATGTGGAGATGAAAGAGTTACGCACTTCAAGTAGAAATTGTAGATTGATAAAGACTTTGAAAATCTTTGACCTTGCCCTTTTATGTTACAGTTTTGTTTTATAAGATGGAACTTTTAGGGTATGATCTAA
Source organism: Aythya marila (assembly GCF_965140915.1). Taxonomy (NCBI): domain Eukaryota; kingdom Metazoa; phylum Chordata; class Aves; order Anseriformes; family Anatidae; genus Aythya; species Aythya marila. The sequence continues at coordinate 17,211,690 of NC_139047.1, forward strand.
AAAATCTTATGCTATTAACTTCAAGCAATTGATGATTGAAGCTATGATGAGGGCTACGTTAAAGCTTACAGAGGGTTAATAACTATACACTAAGAGTTTATGGTGCAATAAAAAGGGGCACAATCCCAGATCAAATGTAAAGAATAAAAAAAAATGTTGAATGTACATGGTTAGTCTTGAGAAAATGCAAGCATTGGAAAAATACATCACTGATGGTCTAACTTAAGCACTCTGTGATGTACACACATAAGAGAGACTCAGTGCTAACAGACTACCATAATTCTGATTTGTGTCCAAAATCTAATACATTTTTTTTAATCCCACTTGCTCGTTGTGTTTTCTAACCAGAATATGTAGATGTGTCTGTAAGTGGTCAGCCTAGCTGCAAAATGTGGGTTTGCAACACATGTAAGCTGGCAGACTCAGACTGTCCTCTATGGACTGTCCAGTTCAGGCATGTGTGTGGCAGCATGACACTCGTGAGAATGTCTGCTCTTTCTTGCTTGCGGGCCATCAGAGGAATGCTGGAGGAATAGAAAAATTCTAAGGGGTTTTGGTGCTTTTGTTTGTTTCTTTGTTTTGTTTTTCCTTCCAGATTTTGTCTGTTTATAGTTGTCTGTCTTCTCAGCAGATCCCATCCTTTTATGTTCAGTTCAGGTTGTTTTCTTCTGTGCTGTTTGTATCAACTCCAAAATTGCAGGAGGTTGCTACAGGGTTTAACGTAAGAAATTACAGAGTAAGGCTGCATAGTCCAGGAACAAGTTAAGGCATAAAGGTCTTTTGGCATATAGCATGTTTGATGCTGATAAAGTGTTCAGAGTTTTTAGGAGCAAGTCTGACAAGTATTAATAGGTACGTGTAAATTATTTTTCTCAGCAAATTTGGAGATGTTTTTACAGGATTTATTAATATACATGCATACGTTTTAAACAGCTATTTAAATGTTTAATAGAATAAATTTGAAATGAGGTGTCAGTTGGATTTTCCATGCTTCTGACATGTAGGGAGTTAAGAGAAAACAGAACATTTACCAGTAAAATAAGCCAACAAGACATTGGCTAAGCGTACTATTCTCTTCTTTTACAAGTTGTCTACAGGAATGTATTTTACAAGCAAGCCTCGGAGGATGCAGTAATAGTTTCCAGAAAGTGTACTTTAGATGTTTAATTGAAGTCTTATAAAAATATACAAATGATTGTTGAAGCTATTTTTGTGGTACACATAGATGAACTCTAGTGTGGTGTGTCATAGAAACACCTTTACTTTTTAAGTAAGCACGCGGTCTTAAATATTAGTAAAATGTTTTCAAACCTTACTGTTATCGTTTCTCTTTGTATTTAAACATGTATACATACTTGCAGGTATATAGTTTACTGTGCTGTTTGCCTTCCAGATTATGAGTGATGAGGCATGTGACATTTTAAAGTACTTTCGCTTCAATCTGGTTTTTCTTTGTACTGTAAATACAGAGTAAATGAACACCAAAAATGTTAGATTGCGTTCTGGTTTTAGTATCAAAATTGATTATACTGCTGAGCTTATTTGATGCTTTTCCTGCTCAGCTCTGATTCTGTTTCTCACTGAGAATTGCAGTGAGAATTTATAGGTTTCTCTATGCTATTGAAAGAGGTTAGGATTGGAAGGCTTGTAGAAGAAAGCTGTACTTCAGTGGATTGTAATAATAATTATTTCACTGAAGTATTTGGTTTATCTGAAGAGAAAAAGTTAAGGGCGGACTTTCATTTTCAGATGGAATTGCTTCAAGAACTATCTTTTTCTTCTGGGTGGCAAGGTGTTTGCTTGTTACTTGGTTGATGAAGATGTGTAAAGTTTATCTGTAGCGTTTGGATTAGAAGTTCGTGTGGGTTGGGAGAGTAACGTTTTTTTCAAGATGGCATTTATCTGTCCTCTGTATAATAACACATAAGGTAGTGTAATAGAGAAAGAAACTAGGTCCTTCCTTAGCCTTCTTTCTCCAGGCTGAACAAACTTAGCTCCGTGCTACTCCTCTTGTATGAAATAGTCCAGCCCCCTAACTATTTTGGTGGGGCCCCAGCTGGTTTCTCTACAGTTTGTCATCTGCTGTGTTTTTAAGGGCTCAAAGCTGGACACAGTACTACAGCTGTAGCATCATGAGTGCCAAATAAAGGAGAATAATCACTTCCCCTGATCTGCTTGCACTGCTCTTGCTAATTCAGCCCAAGATGCTGTTAGCTTTCAATGCTGCAAGTGACATGCTGCTGAATTGAGTTCAGTTTCTTGTCCTCCAGGAGTTACAGGTTCTGCCCCAAAGCTGCTTGACAATCATTTGGCCCTCAGCCTGTAGTATTGCATGGAATTATTTTGTTCTAGGTGTGAGCTTTGCATTTGACTTTGTAATAGGTAAATACAATCCTTACTGATGTGGCTAGACTAATGAATGTGAGCCCTTTGTTTTCCCATCCTGTCAGATCCGGTTTCTATTTAGATTTATAATGTCCAAGGTCTTGTTGGAATGCATGCGTGAACTCTTTTAAGTGCAAAAGCTTTAGTGCTTCAAGGGACTTTTTTTTCCTCAGATGTTAACTGGAATCCCTTTACAAGGCAGTATCTCACCAAGTTCCTTGTGGTCTGCAGTCGAGTAATATTAGAAAGTTCAGGACATGAATCTGTCTCCAACTTTTTTCCACTAAGTTATCCAGCAGGACAACACTTTGTTTTTTTTTTCTTTATAAACAGGATATTCAAAATTCACAAGCTTCACAAACTAAAACATGAAACCAGGTAACTACTTCATATGCAAATGCATGCTTTGGTAATATTTGTTTAAAAGAGAAAATGGACAGACAGGAAAAATTCATCTTTATAGATTGTGACCTAAGAAAAATGCTAACAGTGTGGGTGTTGTAGATTTTTATGGCTGATACTATGCATTTGTCAAAGACTCAGAGCAAGCTATATTAACAGATATAATGCTTTGTGAGCAATTTTGTTAATTCAAATCTTCATCCTTTGGAATAAAAAAATTATCATCTTCAGCCATTTCTGATAAAGATATAACTCTTCTGTTCATCATGTATATCCATATGTGTGTATTGCAGCCATATTTCACTATATGGTGCCCCACGATCAAGATTTAACAAAGCTAATTCCTTTTGAGACCTAAAGGAGACTGACCCTGCTATTTTTGGACCTGCATTAAAAAAAATAATCTGCTTTGCATAGCTGAACAATGCCAGTGCTTATGGAATGGCTTTTAAGTGTCTGTAGAGTTTGAAATAATGTACAGTAATTAGGGTGGAATCCTAAAGCTTCATTGAGAAGAACCTTAGTTTTTATCCTAAAGCTTTAGTCATGAGTATTACATATGACATTGTTAATATTCTTTAATAGTGATAGTACCAAGTTCATAGTTTTAACAGTTCACAAAATATTTCACCTTTTCAGAAACTTGAGACAGGTTATGGACTCTCTGCAAAGAACAGCAGAGCAATCTCCATCCCTGACTTGCTTTGGCATCCTGTCTGCAGGACATAAATGTTTCCCTGGGCTGTCAGTGCCAAAGACTCTAAAGTTTCTGGCAGCCATTCATCTCTTCTTGGTTTGTGATCTCAGTCTCAGTATCCTCGTTCTGTTGAATGTATATATTTAGAAGTGACGCTGGAATCTCCCCCCGATGTTTTGCTTCTTTGCTATTTGGTGTCCATGGCCAAGGACACCGGGCTCTCCTTCTCCTTGAAGTAATACCCTTTGCAGCTGTTTTTACCGTACAGTCTTAGAGAAAAGGATCAGGTAATATATGCCCTGCAGATATGAATCTCTGCGGTATTACGTCTTAAATAGTTTGCTTAGGCTTATTTGAGCTGTTTTGTGCTTAGTGCTAAATGGTGTATATTCTTAGTATAGTTAGGCAGCTTTCAAAAGCCTTACAACTTTTCATGACTACTCTTTTGGGGGAGAGATGGATTTATTCTGCTTATGATCGTTAATCACAAAGACATCTCCATACATCAAGCCAAGCTGAGGTCAGAACTAACACTGTTAGATCTCCATACTTAGATCTCCATGCTTAGAGATGAACATGTTTCCTCCAGAGTAAACCTTCAGATGGGTTAAGAGTGCTTGTCGTCTCCTGGCTAATTAGATAAATTGGTGCTTTTTTTTCCCCATCCCGTTACTTGACCTCAGAATGAGATAACTTTAGTGATTAGTTACTCATCACTATTGGGTTTACTGATGTGACAGTATCATAATTTTATGTTTGCTGTACCAGTACTTCATTATTTTTAGTTGTTGATGTCACTCTATCTACATATTACTATTATGCTTGTCTAGCACAGCTTGACCCAATTCCATGCATGTCCCTCTTTCTCTTCCCAAAGTGGCCTGATGCTACCTTGCTTGTAGAATGAGAGTGTGACTGAGAAATGCGCTCTCCTTTCTCTTCTTCCGCCCTCTCTCTTTCTTCCTAACCCAGAAAACAGAGCCAGTGGATTCATTTTGCTTTGCTGGAACCCAAAAAAGGAAGGGGCTAAGGGAAAGGCTCATGCTATAGTAAGGTCCACTAACCAGGAAAGTATTAAAAAGCAGTAGAACCCAGTATGAACTTGAGAGATCTTGCAGACAAATGATTCAGGAACAGAAAGCTCAAAATTACGAGATAAGGGACAGTTATACCTCCTGGCCACAGCTTCTTAAAACCACCTTATTCAAAAAATTAGTACAATATCATTGATATGTCGTAGAATTACAAGGCTTTTTTTGTACTGGTATCTTGAAAAATTCAAGTAAGTCACCACATTGGTACCCAGGCATATGGTACAGATGTGCCCTGGTCTTACCAAGGTGGAAGGGGAGGGTGAGACAGCAGATCTGCATGAATTTTTTTCCTTGCTCTGCTATGGGAACAAACAATGTATTTCTTTTCATTCTCTACTTTACCTGAAGCTTCCTTGCATAATTTAGAATATATTACCTAAGTTCGATCATCAGAACTGAAAAGACCTTCTTTGCTTGTAAAAACTTCTGTGATACAACAATTTGTTGCAGGCATTTATTAATTAATAAATTAGTTGGAAAAAAATCTGTAGTTCTTCAGTATTTTAATTCTTCTTGGTGGTATCCTTGAAACTTTATTAGTTTAGTTGTTGCCCTCACTGAACTTTACAGATAATATGAGGGCTGATTTTTTTCACTTTTGTACAAGAGTTCACACTTCAAAAATGAGAGGTACTGGAATTTTTTATTAGAAGAATATGAATGAAGTAGTTTGTCCAAAAGAATTAATAGTAGAAGCACCTTTTTCTTTCTGAGAGAGGCAATACTTAATTGGTCAATCTGGTGAGGTAAACAGTTTCTTCAAAAAACTGTCGTATTTCATTGTAACATGGCATTTGTCATTACAAAATCATGGATTGTTGCATATTTAACAGGCATAGTAATTAATATTTACTTTCAATTGCAGTTCATTGCCATGAAAAGGAGGATATGGTAGCTTGCCCTATGAAACAGGTTTATATGTGATATCTGGCAGGTATGTGTATCAGTATGTGTGGTAAGTATGCAAATCAGCACAAAATATAAGAGTGTTAGTATTTATTACTTCATTCTTAAATGTTTTTAGTCTGTTAGTAATTCAGTTGTATGGCTGTGATGTTATTAAAGTACATATTTTTGTAGTTATGTTTGTAAAAGATGACATAAAGGACATCTGCTAACTTTGCATTACAGATTATGAATAAAAAAAACTTCAGAATCAATCACGTTCATCTGTTGGCAGTGTATGCTTGAGTACTCAGTATTATCTGCTGCTTTGTTCTTTTTGGGGGCAGGGAAATGGGTAGTGATCACAGTGTATTTTCATTTCAGTAGCAAGCTGTCTTACTGTGTTTTCAGGTATCTTCTGCAATTGATCATTTTGTACACAAATACTTGCCTTTCTGACTGAGATGCACATTTTAGACCTACTATGTTTCTGTTTGGTCCAGATGCTACTTATGTCCTGGGTATTTAGATTCTTAGTGCAGCTAGAAGGCAGAAGTTCTAGAATATTAAAATCTCCTGTGAATGTTAATGTATTGATAACTTGTTGCGATATTTATAAAATGCTTTCCACTCTTCTTAATACAGGTAGCACAACGACCTGTGGAATATGAGTGATGACAAACCCTTCTTATGCACTGCCCCTGGATGTGGCCAGGTAACAGTCTGACTTGAACTTAATAACATTGATCAAGTAAAAGTAAAACAGTGAACTGTATTTCAAGGGACTGAAGAAAAGGGGGTTTATGATGACTGGTAGAAAGTATGGTGCTTTCCAGTTTTGCTGAAAAGCAGATGACAGCAAGAAGTTCTAGCATTTTAATTGTGTTTATTCAGAAAAATATTATCCATACAAGGAAAAGATAATTAAATTACCCTTTCTGAGCTGAACACAATTTCATTTGTTAACCTTGCCTTATTTGTTTTCATGAAAATATACATATACATTTTCATATTCACTAAATGTAATTTGTATTAGGTAAGCTGCATTTTTCAGAATATTACAGTGTTAGTGGGAAGCTTATTGTGAAGTTTGCAGGCATTCTGTGTTTGTCTATGAAAAATGTCAATTTTTTTCACTTCAAAGTAGTTTATTACTTTGATTAATCTTCATATCTGTGGTGACTGCAGATATAAAATAGCTCTTATTTATGTATGTTTTTGTTTATGGGAGGTGCTAGAAGTATACATGCCACAAAATGTGTTTCAAATCCTATAGTGCTTGTAACATACTCTGTTAAATAGCATTAGTAGATATAGCACTGAGTGAGCAGAAAATAAAAAATACTAATAATGAATGCTTTAACAGATGGTCGCTTAAAAGGAAGCGGTCTTAACACTTTTAATTTAGTAACCTGAAAATTAATGAATTTACATTTATCTGCTGCATGAAATTGGCATCCCTGCTGCCTTTATCGAGAACTAATTTCTTAAGCTGGATTTTTTCCATTATATTAGTGCACTTGGATTTATTTGGATTTTGAGTTCAAAATATTTCTATTCTTATTCTGAAAACATGATGACTGACAGTGTTAATATTATATTAATGGAACATTTTGTATTTAAATCTGGAAAGAACTAAGATTTCTTATGTCTAATATGTTCAGAGACATGAAAAGTAACAGAAGAGGACTGCCTTCTCCTAAGCAACATTTGTCCTCATTCTATTTGAATCTCATTTTAATGTAAGCTCTGTCAGAAGTGTTTTGGCAACTAAATCTCATATAAGAAGCATCATGGGGCTACAGCAATCCTCGATTGAAGTGAAGGAGAAGTTTATGCCCCAGAGAATGGGCAAAGCTTCTCAAGATGCCAGATCGTGCTAGATCTGAGAGAGGCAGTCTGAATATGGAGAACCTGTTCCCTTCAAAGGAGCCTTTCCATCACATAGTGCAGACAGATGTATTTGAGGCTTACTATGATAAACAACGTTTGTGGTTTATGTTATATCTAGACATAAGTTGTAGGAGCTATGGATAATCAGACATTTAGTCCTTGGCAAGGGGAGTTCTAATTAATAATAAAAAAAAAATGTGTCTGGTCTGTATTATACTGCCTTTCAGTAATCTTACATTTTTAAATCCCCTTTCAGCTCAATGTGTACATGTCCTTTCTCACAGAAATATTCTGGATAACTGTGCTGTGAGGTCAACTAAGCTTTCCGTTTTGTTTTCCAAAAAATATGTTTCATGGGTATCATACGGGACGTATGTGGAGTGACTTGAATGATTGGGGAAAATTCAGAAACATAATTTGGGTTCCAAATGCTCATAAAGGAAAGTAAGAGAATATTTTGTAGATATGTTCTTGTTAGGAAGCCTGTATGTGGGGAAACCTTTTTTTTTTTTTTTTTTTTTTTTTAGGTTATCTCAATTGAAACACTAGCTTTACCTAAAATTACAGAGAAATAGTGAATTGTAGGTTAATAGAAGTAAGAATCTTCAGCACATAGTTTGTCTACCTACTGCTTCTTTCAGAGTATACCCCAAATTTTGGAGGAATTATGCAAAAAACTGCTGGGATGCATCTGAAAACTTGAGAGTTCTTAAATTGCTTTTTAGATTGCTGATAAGTTCATTCACAGCCTTTCAGTTGTCTGATGTTCCAGTGTTTCCTATTCTGTCTGCCTCTTACGTTATATAGTAAGCTGTTAGGAGCAAGAGATATACTTTATTTCTGTTTTATGCTATTAAATACAGTAAGAGTGTGTTTCTGATGATCTGATTACAGATCATTCTTTTTATTGTGATAATACAAACAATACAGAATTGAAATAGTGATAATCAAAACAGAGTAAAAACTGTTTTACATGTTGTCAAAATGCCTTTCTGTAGAGTTGTGTTTGCTGTGTTCACATTCAAAATTAAAACTGTTTCTTAAAACTTTCTGCCACAGCGTTTTACCAATGAGGATCATTTGGCTGTCCATAAACATAAACATGAGATGACACTGAAATTTGGTCCGGCTCGTAATGATAGTGTCATTGTGGCTGGTTAGTATATACTTTTATAACTAGTTTATTCACTTTTCTGGTGGAATGTGCATACGTTTTATGTATTTTCTGTATTTAATGCATAGACTTCTATTAAGACACTATGCAACATTTTCTTCAGTGTAGTTGTCTGCATCATGTTTAGTAAATGTTTTCTCACATAATTTTGTTAAAATCTGAAGCCAGTTATTCTACCTAAGTAACTTTATTTATATCTGATACAAGATTAAGTATTTTTCAATAATCAGTTCTTTAAGAATTAATTAAATTGTGTAGTAAGCATTCAATAAGAACACTCTCTAATAAAGGCTACGCCTCACAGGGTCTGTAACTAGGTTATGCCATATTTAAGGTTTACTTTCTCATTGAGATTACATGTCTCTTAAATTTTAAAATACTTGGAGTTTTTACATACTGTGATGACATTCATAGGATCATAGAATATCAGAATTGGAAGGGACCCACAAGGATCATCGAGTCCAACTCCTGCCACCACACAGGTCTACCCAAAAATTCAGAGCATATGACTAAGAGCACAGTCCAAACATTTCTTAAACTCTGACTGGCTTGGTGCTGTGACTACGTCCCTGCGGAGCCTGTTCCAGTGCGTGACAGCCCCTCTCAGTGAAGAGCCTCTTCCTGATACACAGCCTGAACCTCCCCTGTAGCAGCCTGACACCAACCCTCGGGTCCTATCACTGGTCACTAAAGAGAACAGATTGGCATCTGCCCCTCCACTCATCAATTAGGATATTAGGAGAATGAACAAATAAATGAATTATTATCTTTGAATAAAATAGTAGAAGAAAAATAACAATTTTGGTTTTAATTATTTGAAGTATTTTTTATTTTAAATTCCAACTACTTTTATTGTATTTCCACCTCTGAATTCATAGTGTATTCTTGGTCATTTGTAAGTACTATTTTTTGTCAGGGATCAGAAGTAATTGCTAATGGATCATTGCAATCTATGCTTCAAAGCTCTTCAATGAAGGTAGCACGTGCTATCTTCATGCTAAAGTTAGAGTCGGAATGTTTTTTTTTTGTTTGTTTGTTTTCAGTGGTGGAAGAGCCTAAATGAACTTGCAGAGATTTTCAGATATCTTCAGAACATTTTTCTTTTACATGGGTAACTTGCTAGGATGAACAGACAAAAATGAAGTTACTCTTAAGCCAGCAGTTATGTTTTTTAAAGTTTCAAATGTGATCCTCAACAATTAAACCATAAGGAAGGGACCTTGTCAATAATTGTGAGAGAATGAAACAATGGCATCATTCCAACTTTTTGCAACCATGTTCTAGTGTATAATCTGTAGTCATAAATGCTACATTATGTTAGTGAAGATGCGTATAGTACCACTTAGGATATTTCAAATACAGTTACTTTGCAGCAAATACGGTTATCTTTGACCAGATAATAATAGTGAAATAAGGGGGTTTTACATAGTACCAAAAATTTCATAGAAAGACCTTTTTGAAAATGTCTTGGCAGTAATCAGCAAAATACCAAAGTTCTTCTGATTCCAGCTCAGTGGTATGGCCATCTTAGGAGCCAGTACAGTCTTGTGTGCAATATCACGCTTCTTTTTAGTGTGTTCCACACACTTCAGAGTAATCACTGCTGTTTTCACAATATGAGAAGAAAAATGCAAACTGTGAGCTTTAAATACACTTTTGTTTTTATTAAAGCCTTCGTGTAAGCATTATCTTTGTAACTAGAACCTGCTAGCTCACCAAAGTGCTCTGCTATGCTAGACTAGGCACTTGAGAATAGCTCCCTCTGGTTGCTGGACATGGTCGGAAGAAAAGCTTTGTTAACCATCCAGCACTGTAAGGGGCTTGCTTAGTGGTTTTCGGACTTGAATTGCTTGTCTCCAGCAGGTGGAGTAGGGCTTGTGGTCGGTTTTCCTGCAAGACAGAAAAGAGTGTGTTTTAAAGACAAAACAGAATTCTTAACCATGTCATTTTTCTTTCCCCCATATCTGTATTCTTCAAAAGGAGACAGTTTTCTCTGTATCTGAGAGTCTAGTTGTCTATCAACATGACTAATGAACGTCAGCTTACAAAAATTAAGAATATTAATGTAAATGCCATATATTACAATGTTTTATAATGAATGTGATCTTTCACTTCTCTCTGTTAGCTGCTTTTTATTAATATATAGATGGTTTTTGCTGGCTAAGAGACCAGATAATTCTGTCTGAAATGAGCAAATTTTATGAAAGGCTGATGGGGGGGAAAAAACAGAAGAACAGCCATTCTATCACAACTGTAGGATTTGGGGTTTATGACTTTAATTCCAGGTAGGTGCACTGAAGTACTTTGATAAAGAATTTTTGTTGGCATTCTTTTCATTGTGTAGTTATCTTTTGAGAATGTTACTATCATGAGAAAATCAAAACAAATCTGTTAAGTATTAACTTTAAGGTTTTCTTCTTTTAACCAGTCTTCAAAATATGTAGCTGATTAACATTTTACAAGAAAATGGAATGTAGGAGCACCCCAAACATTCAAAAATACTTACTTAGTTTTCTACACTTAGTTTTCTGAAGAAAGTGAAGTAATTTTGAAGTCAATTGCTAAAGATCTTCAAGTGTTAATACTCACACTGATCCACTATAAAGTCACTTAGAGTAAGTAATTAACTCTGTTGATACCATCTTTGTGTAGGCTAAATACAGGTTTCTTAAATTTGAAGGTTACCTTGCTATGATTACATTATTTTTAAATTAAGTTAAAGGAAATCCTTTGTAACATAAAATTCACTTTATTCGGATGTTTTTTTGACTGTTCCTTAGTTAGCTTGGGTTAGTTTTAATGAGAGTTACTGATATGTAATTACATGAATACATATCTTGATAGCATACTGGTGCTCTCTGCTTTTACTCTGAAAAAAATTTACAATACATATGTTCACCGTATATTTAAAAATAAAATTGTGGGTTTTTTGTAAACTTCATTTCAGATCAGACACCAACACCAACTCGATTCTTGAAGAACTGTGAAGAAGTTGGCTTATTCAATGAATTAGCAAGTCCTTTTGAAAATGAGTTTAAAAAGGCTTCTGAAGATGACATTAAGAAAGTATGTTCAAATACTTTTTCTTTTCAGTGCTTCTGCTGCTTTTATATCACAAGTTCCATTTAAGAAAGAGAGCAAACTTGACTTATATATATATCTTTTTAAACTATACCAGTAATCATTGTCCAGCTGCTTATCTGTTCTGTGGAGAGAATACGAATTTAAGAATCCCTTCTGAAGATTGATTTACCTGAATTTACGTAGATAGAATGGACAGTGGGGCATAATGACTTTGTCTGTCTTCTTCAAGAATCTAGTCTATGTGTTTAAATTAATTATTAGCTTGGTTGAAATTTCATTAGTCCCTAAATAAGCAAAAAAATCAGAAAAGTAATGAGTTTTTGGAGAAATAAAAATATTTGAGAAGAAAAAGGTGAAAAGAATAGTATGTGAACACTATTTTGAATGTGCTTAGATTTAAAATAGCAATGTTATTCTCAGAATCAGTAATAACAATAATGAGATTAAGCACTGACAAAGTTCAGCAAAAACACTAAATTTAGAGGTGTCTGTAATTTGGTTATGATTATATTCACTTTGTGAGTTAAGTAAACATTTTTACCTATAAATTATTTATAACAATCTAAACATCTACAATTCTTTTTTTACTTCAGATTAAAATAGAAGCAAGATTTGTTCTGTGTTCAACAATTTCATGTTTTTGTGAGGAACTTCCCATATGTTTAAATGTGTTTTATTCTATCTATTTTAGCACTTCCTAATTATAACTGGTTTAGGGCCCAAACACTTCTGCAAATGAAAAATTTTTATTCAATATCTCCTATAAGTAATTCTACCTTTGGTCGATTACCTGGTTGATTCCCATAGACAGTGATATAAAACAAACCCCCCCCCCCCCCTTTTTTTTTTTTAATATTCGTATGTACAGATTTTGTAGAATCTGTCTCTGTCTGTTTTTTCTGTTTCAGTAAAGATTTTAGTATGCACTTATAAATAAGATGTATGTTTGGTTATTTGGTATTTTACATATAAGATGTATATTTGGTCATTCCTGACCAAAACAAAAACAAAACAAACGAAAAAAAAAACACACCTCACCTGTGCTTTGTTCCTACAGCTATGCCAAACAACAATATTTTTTTTACTGCGGCATTATAGGTTTTCTTAAAACTATACATATGATAATACCAGTTCTAGTACCAATACTATATTTTCTGTGTACTTCACCACTGTCTTAGAGGAGGTTGTAGGTATCACAAAGTATTTAAAACATTACAACAACTTTTTGAATTGATACTCATTATCCAAGCTGACCAGAAGAAACACAGTCACACCATGTATCTCTGGTTGATTAACATAAGTAAGCAAACGTTGCTAGGGGTGGAAAATTTGCCATAATAACACATTTCATAGGGGTTGTTTTTTTGTTTTTTTTTTTTGAGAGGGAAGAAGAGGGTGACTTCAGCTTTTTCTGTAGTGTTTCATATTCAGCTGTAGTGTGAAAAGAGGTTCCACCTTTAACAATCTTCCCTCTTTAACAACATATTCAGTAGGAAAACTAGGGATTAAGTAGAAAAAGCATCTGGAAGAATATAAATGGAAGATGAGCTTTGGGGGAACTTTCTTCCAAAGGTATTTGGACAGTAAATTAGACAGCAGTACAGGCCTTCAAATCTATAGTGTTGCTTAAGTATTTTTATAACTCAATTTCTCTGTGGCATTTCAGATGTCCTGGTGGATTTTAGCTGTGTAGCAATACAAAACTTTCTTTTTTAGTAATTATTTGCTGCTCTAAGCTTGAAATGACTAGTCCACGGTAGCTTTTCTACTTTGAAAGTGAAGTTAAATTTTTGTGCTTTGTAGCATGTTAAATTTTTGTGCTTTGTAGCAATTTGTATAAGGATAACATCTTAAGTGTATCTTTTAAGAATAGCATAGTTCTTCCTCAGTTATAATTAAATATAAACTCTAAAAGGGATTTTAATTCTCAAAAAGAATTACTTTATCTAGCAATGGATATTGAAAGGCAAAGTCTTACTGAAGATTGGTATTCATGCAGGTGCTGGAAGAATTAGGCTTGACTGGTAATGTACCTGTATCAAGATCCTACAAATATCAGCACCTTTTTGTTATCATAAGACTGATTTTTTCCTTAGTTACTTATGTTTTTTTATATATTTGAATTTCTTAGTGATTGACTAATTTTATACTATTGTTCTTAGATGCCTCTAGATCTGTCTCCTCTTGCAACACCAATTATAAGAAATAAAATTGAAGAACCTTCTGTTGTAGAAACAACTCATCAAGATAGTCCTTTACCTCACCCAGAGTCTACTACCAGTGATGAAAAGGTCAGAGAATGTTTTTTTTTCCCCGAGTTCATTATCTGAATCAGATGGTCTGTAGGTTTATTGTACCTGTTTATACCCACACTACTTAACTAGTTGTAAGTAAAAGACTTCCTGTTAACCAGATTTGTTGGATGCATACTTACTCTGTTCAATTCTTTAGTTAGCTTTGCCCAGCACAATTATTTCTTTAACCCACACTGGTCATCCAGTAAACCTAGAAAGAAAATAAAAAATTAATATTCACACTATGTTAAAAAAAAGGCTAACAGGGCTCTTTGTTCTGTTTTATGCATCATCAGGTAGTATTCATGAAAAAACAAAAAGTGTAGTTTCTCTATTTTTTTTAATAATTTCAACAGTTTGAGACTCTTTACATGTACTTTTTTGTGTTCATTCTGTGTTTTCTCATAAACTGTTTTGTACAACATAAGGGGAAGTTCTACAAAAAATGCACGTGGATGAATGGGCTATCTTTCACAATTAAGCATGAAATAATTTTGTTTCAAGATTGGTAACCTACAAAGCTGATAGGCTTCAGCAGTATGTCCAAAAGTGGTGATCATGAGCAGTTTCTTGTATAATGTTTACTTGAGTATCACGGAGGGATGGATTCCTGGGGTATTGTCTGTGACTACAGAACGTTGTGATAAAACTAATTTTCGAATTACTGCTCTGCTAGTACTAGAAATAAATGTTTTAATAAGTTCAATATGTGACTTGCAGTGTTTTCATCAAATGGAGTTCTCTTAGAAAACACAAAATCAAGCAAAAACAGTGAAACATTAATTATTTCTGTTATTACTTCAATAAAAAAAAAATATTAGGAGCAGAGAGTAGTAAGCAATATGGTTGCTCTAGTCAGTTTTTCTTTGTGCATCATTAATGGGCAATCTGCATTTGAGGAACTCAGATACCTTATTCCCAAAATTAGCAGGACTTTTCAGGATCACAGGATAATTCATGTTGGAGGATATTTCTCATCCAACTTCCTGCTCAAAGCAGAGTTTAGCTTTGAGATCACACCAAGGAACTCAAGGATTTGTGCATTCACTGTCTTTGGAGGTTTCAAAGTTAGACTATACAATGTCTCTGCAACATGTTCTAATGCCAGGCTGTCCTTGTGAGGGAAATGTTTTTCTTGGTATCCAATGTGAACCTCTTCTGCTTGAACTTGCTTCTCTTGTCCTCTCAACAGGCACCAGTTGGGAAGAGCCTTAAGTGTGTGACAAGAAAATCGAGGGAGTTTCAGTTTAGATTTGTCTTCAGAAAGCTGTACTGAGTTTTGTAAGTTAGCAAAGATGAGGAATCGTAGCTAATCAAGGCAATCACGTAGTAAAATAGTAAAAATGGTTTAAAAATACGTGTAAAGAGCTTCTTTGACCTAGCAAATCACAGTCCAAATCTTAAATCTATATTTCATAGTTTGGAGAGGTTAGTTTGTTTTTCTCTGCAAATATGTATTCTAAGTACTCAGATTTTGGCAAGAGAAAATATTTTTCAGTAGTGGTTCAGTATCTCATTAGCATCGTTACAAGTTAAAATTGTATCTAAATGTTTGGCAGTGCTTATAAACTTATTCATGGTGTAATTTCAGTGTTGTCACTGTAACAGTGCTGAAGTGAAAAGCTGCTGCTGCTTATTGCTGTTCTGATGTCTGATTGTAGAGACAAGCTGAGCAAGGATGAGGGTGCTGCTTGGAGTGTGCTGCTGCTGCTGAATGTGGCCTGCAGAAGTTGAGAAATGTGAGCAGAGTGTTGCTGTTTTCTCAGTTAGATTTTTATATTCTCCTTCTGTAGGTGTATTGAAGGAGGGAAAGTTTGTGTTTGTCTTTTTTTCAGGGCATAACTGGTTTTAAAATATATATGCCTCTGTAACTATTTTATTGGCTGAATATGTTTTAGTAGCCTTAAATGATTACAGCCTGTTCATGTATGTGTAAGAAGGTTCTCATTTTCTTTGTAGTTGTCAAAGGAATATCTTAGAGATGTTACAATGATGCTTAATTCTTTTCTTAGTTTTCTGCTAGAGTTCTCTTAGTTCCATTGGGCTTCATGATGTTCTGCTTGGAATAGACCAAGATATCATTGGAATTTTATAAAGCCTTTTAGCTGTAAAATAATAAGCAATCGAATCCTCATTTTTTGTTGAGAGTTTTCAAGCTCATCCTAGTTTCTTATTAACAATATTTTAGAAGAGAACCCTCAGAATTTCATAAGTTGTTGCTTAGTTGTTGCCAGATAGCCAATTCCCTAAGTTAATTATTTTAAAACCAATTGTTTTCTTACAATAGTAGTCAATTGCAGTAACAGTCCTGTCAACATTCACTTCTGTGTAAAGAATTCCATGTGTTCATTGATTGCATTTGGAAGTTATACATGATACTTGCTTTTAGATGCAAAATACTTGCAAATATACATCTCTGAAAACAAATATAAAAATGTAACTATCATCTTCCGTAAAATATTTTCTGAACTTCTGTGGTTATTAGTTTCAAGAATAAAAGGATTGGAGAGGTTCTTTCAGTAAGTTTTTAATATCTTTGAACAGGCTTAAACTTCTGTCTTGTAAATGTAAGGTCAGTTAGGGTCATGATTCTGCCAATTTATATATATATTTTTTTTGTCCTTGTTCCTTAGCAGAATATATTTACAAACTACTTGATTTTAGACAAAACGTACACTTTCATAAGAACAATTATTTGACCAATCTTTATTAGACTGGTGTACATGTTGGTTTTTACATGTTAATAAAATGATACTTTACAGTGGAGTGCTTTAGATCCAGTACTACTTAAATCTGCAGCTTATGTTAATGCCACATTGTCGAAATAATTAGCACATGCATAAATTTCCAGAGTGTAGCATACAGTAAGTTAGTATAAGAAAAGGAAGCTGAAAATGATTTGTTTTCAACTGAGTAAGCACTCATCAGTAAATGTGTTACTCCTTTGATGTTTGGAGATCATTTTTATTCTAAACAAAGTGCAAATGCTGTATTTAATAAAAACAGAAAAAAAGTGTATTCTTGTGAAGATTTTCTTTTCAAAATACTACAAAATGAAGTTGTGTTACTGCGCTAATCTTCTGACAGTCACTGAAATATGCTTACCATGGAGTGCTTCATGTCCAGGTTGCGAACTACTTTTCTCCAAATGGGGGGTCTAGCCAGGGACAGACTCAGTTCAAAGGCAAGATTAATTAGAACACTCAGTGATGAAGGTCTTGTTATTCATAGCCGGTAAGTATTCACACAGCGCTGTAACTTATGCATAGTTACCTGGTTGAAGCAAAAGTTGAGAGGCCAATCCCAGCTGTTTGCTCAGAAGCGGGAGGTTGTGCTGACAAGACAGTTAGTTCTAGGTGGGTGTTTGGAAAGTCCTTAAGTGGGTCCCTTCTTTCAGCAAGTCTGTATGTATTCTTGTAGTCTTGGCTTGCACATAGCAGCCACCGTGTTCTTGGATGCTATTGGAATGATACAGCATGTTGATTGCATGTGTGTGCACACTGGTGACTATGTACAGATTCAGCTGCTGTTCAGAGTTTATGCATTGTTGCAAATTCAAAAGGGCCCTTTTTCACTGGAACTTAACAGTTCTTGGGAGACTTTCACATGCTGCCTCTCAGCACATGCTTCTCTCTTTGGCCTTCTCTATTCTAGTAGCTATTGTCCTTTCTGCTCACACAGGCGCTTACAAAAGCTGCTCACACAAACCCATAAAGAAGGGGCTGTGTTGGCATTACTGTTGTTGAGAATGTATGAATGTCTGGTTAGTTTACGTTTTTGTCTTAAAGCTATTACACACATGGTTTTGTGGCTGCTGTTAGCTAACTGGGTTTTCCACCTTTTTATATAAAGTAGCGTTACTGTGTCATGGATATTCAATTTGTGGTATTCACATATCTACATCTATTTTTATACATATGTATGTGGTTGCCACATGCATGAAAATATTTCACGTGAAAGGAAGAACAAAAGAAAAAAACCTCTTGTAACTATGTTGGCCCTGGTAGGGGCAAACATGGGTGTTCCCGTGTCAGATCCCTACAATGGGAATGGACTTTCTGATGGCTATGCGAACCTACTTGGTTGCAGTAACAATAACAGGTAATAGTGGCAAACAGCAGAAAGGAAAGGATGAAGCTGGAACTAATGAAGAATGGCACAATACTCATTTCTCAATTAACTATTGCTAAAGTAGATTCAGAGCAGATATTCTCCCCATATGCCTTCCTCTTAATTTCTCAGTCATGAAGTTTAGTCTCCTTTATGTTTTTCTTGTTGACTCTTCTCATGGAGTAAGACCTGTCTAGCTGTTACACCAGATTACTTATTTGCAAAGGAGTGTTTAATCCTGTCCTAAGAATGTGCTGTAGTCACCTCTCTATTTTTTTTTTTCTGCAATTCCATGCTGTATTTCTTCTGTTGACTATATGCTCATCCATAATCCTAGGTACTGTGTTCAAATGTTATAATGTATAATTTTGCTAGATTGATACTGAAGAAATAATTCTTATCTTTCTCTGTTACTCTCCAAAAACTCTATTCACTGTAAATAGAATCTTTTAGATCCTTGGGGAAAAACCCTGAAAAAACTAATAAACCTTAATGACAAATCTAGCCTCTGAACTTCTGAGGGGAACAAGTTTTGTCAGCTCAAGTCCTGCATTTTTTAAAGCCCAGAATTTGCCAGCCTATTTACACTTCTATAGAGTGCTCAGAGGAGCTTGTTCATTTTCCAGTGGATATCTGCAAGATAGCTAAGATCCTACTACTTAAAGCTTTGTTGATGAATATTCAAAAATACTCAAAACTTGTGTTTAATTCAGTACAAAGGTAGTCGAGGTAGACTTGTGTTACAGGTATGAGATGCTCCATTTGAAATCACAGAATCACAGAATTTTCTAGGTTGGAAGAGACCTCCAAGATTACCTAGTCCAACCTCTGACATGACACAAGTTCTCCGTTAAACCATATCACTAAGTTCAACATCTAAACGTCTTTTAAAGACCTCCAGGGATGGTGACTCAACCACTTCCCTGGGCAGCCCATTCCAATGCCTCACAACCCTTCCAGTAAAGTTCTTCCTGATATCCAACCTAAACCTCTTGCCAGGATATTAGGAAAATGCTAATTGGAAATAATTAGGAAAATGATAGGAAAATGCTGTTTAACAATAGAGCAACTAAAACTGCTAGTCTCAAGATCATAGCTCTGTACCTTTGATTGCAGTAGTTAGTGTCAAAAGACTAAATAACGTGGAAAAAATCCTTTCTGAAGGTAAATCTGAAGTCTATCAATTTGAAGGGTTTCCTGAGAAGGAAAGCACTGTTTTTAGTAAGGCGTTAATAGGCTTTCAGAAACAGCAAAAACAGGTACTAGATTCTAATTTATATTGTCCTTCACCTGATTGCTAAGCTAAGAATTATAGTCGGTTTTGTCTACTCTTCAGTTGCAACTTAGGAAATTCAGTTTCTGTGCTCACGTCATTTCTGCTGTATGAGGATAACCAGACATTTTGCAAAGTTATCACTCTTAGCATTGGTTACTTAATAGCACTCTAGTTATGTATACATGTATACAAGTTAGGGTTAGAGACTTAAAGAAGAGAGATTTTTTTTTTCCTTTTTACTGAAAATTAAACTGTTTTTGTTTAAATGTACAACAATGGACTGAAACCGGAATGTACATAAAGACACGATAAAATGTTTTCTTTGTTCAGTTTGGGTAGCCGTGATGGTGCAAATAGTGCCACGGGTTTCTTGGCATTAAAAAATCTTAATATCTGATCAAAAAGGAATTGTTAGTAACAGTAGTCTTATTATAAATTGAATCAGGGTTGGTCATAAAACTAAAATAACACAAACAATTTCATTTTGGTGGCTTAAATGATTCTTCCAAAAGGTTTTTTTGATTTTTTTTTAATTGTATAACTTTGCATGTTGTTATACGTTTGTTCTATTGTTTCCTTGAATTACCAATTAATAATTGTATTTTACAAACTCATTGATCTTTGTTTTTTCCTCAGGAAGTGTCACTACAGCAGACTGCACAGCCTACATCAACAATAGTTCGTCCAGCATCGCTACAGGTTCCTAATGTACTGCTTACAAGTTCTGACTCAAGTGTTATTATTCAGCAGGCAATACCATCACCAACATCTAGTACTGTTATTACCCAGGCTCCATCCTCTAACAGACCAATAGTGTAAGTTATATAAATCTCAGTCAAGTTTCTTACAGCTTCTGAAACTATTTTTTCTTGTTTACTGTCCGTTACTGTTTCTAGAGTTAATGTACGACTTTGAGGTGCTTTAGTGTAATGTGGTGCTTCACAACATACAAAATATACAATTTTCACTACATGTGAAATATAATTCCATGTTTTCCACATCACTAAGTTCATATTTTTAATTGCTAAATAAATATTACATTAGAACTGTTTTAAAATAGATATATACATATATTTATATAATATAAAAGCTTGTTCTCTTCTCAGGATAAGTTTTCTTTTATATACATCATTCCTTTTTCAGTCCAGTTCCAGGTCCTTTTCCTCTGCTGTTACATCTTCCTAATGGACAAACCATGCCTGTTGCTATTCCTGCATCTATCACAAATTCTAATGTGCATGTCCCTGCTGCAGTTCCAGTAAGTAAGCATGATGCTATATTAATTTGAAAGTTTAGCAGGTTTGCATAAGTGCAGCATAGAACTTTAAACAGCTGTTTTGGCTTCAGAGGGTAGTGCTGTCATATGCTCTGTATTATGATAACATACTCAGGTTTTCTTCATTTTTATACTTTATCTGGTCAGCTTGTTAGACCTGTCACCATGGTGCCTAGTATCCCAGGAATCCCAGGGCCTTCCTCCCCACAGCCAGTGCAGTCTGAGGCTAAATTGGTAAGTGAAAAACTCCATTATTCCTCAAGAAGACTAACTTGAGAAATAAATTAAATTCTTTTGCTTTTTAAGAATGGCTTTAGTTTTCTTTTGTTAGTCTAAAGTCTGCAAGTACAAATTTAATAAAAACAGAAAAATACCTGCAATTATTTTATAGTTATGTCAGATTCCAGCATGTTAGTTCTGTTGCTAACAGTCATTTTGGTCTTTTTTTTTTTTTTATTATTCTTTTAAGTGAACTAGATTTTCAGCTGAACTCGTTCTTGCTTTTTGTATAAAAGGGTAGGAAACAGTTAATATAAAGACAAGATAAGTAGCTTTTCAGTGATGAACGTCACCTTCAAAGAAGCAGAATATAGTTGCTCCTAAATAATGTGATGTTAAAAAAAAAAAAGGAAAAGAAAGTTTTATGTTTTTTGGTCTGTATTTTTATCTCAAATATAGATCATCTGGCAAGTTTTTTTTTTCTGTGATTAGCATTACAGGCATACTTAAGAAATTGTGTTGTGTGGAAGTTGTTTCTGTGGTGTATTGGGTAATTTGGTAAAATCATGACTAAAACAGGCAGAGGCTTTTGAAAAAAAAAGTTAGTGATCACATAAGGTGGTAATTTGAATTAACTTGAAAAAAAAACTGCTACATTAAGTAGTTGCTTTGCTGTTTATTGCTGTCTTTTTTTTTTTTTTTCTTTTTGCTTGTTCCAACTTTTCAGAAGCAATAGAAAACTATTATTAAACAATATCAACAAAAACGTATCGACAAAATGCTTGTATCTGTTCTCTGGAGTAATGGGGTACCAGTATAGTGGGAACACTAGTCCACATTCACCACGTACTAAAAGTATTATGAAGTCATCAGTGAACTGACTCTTCCTAATTCTGTCAGGTTATCCTTCATTTTCTTCCTCAGTTGAACTTTTAAAATAGTGTAGAGAGGGACAGAAAGGATAAAGGTCTGTTTCTGTGCATCCTTGTAACCCTTGGGCTGGAGTGAGGAATATCTTCATAGCTGAGAAAATGTAAATGTAACCAGGTCTGAAGGGGTGAATTTATCTTAAATGTGGGAGGGAAGAATGTAAGAAAGTGAAAATGAGAACTCTGCCCTGCCCTGCCCTGCCCCACCCCTGCTGGCCAGAAATTGCACATTTAGAGTTAGACATGCGTTAAGTTTTACTTTGTGAAATCAAGGAGAAAGTAGCGTCTCCTAAGTTGGGAAGGAAATTAGGTTCATACTGAGTGGTCTGTTCTTAAGGAGCTTTAAAGAGGAGAAGGAGACACATGCATGTGGTAAATACTTTGATCTCACGTTGGAAGAATCAGTCACTCAAATGCAAAGAAAAACAAAGATCATTAGACTTAAAATTTGACAGTCTCATTAGTCGACTCGTTAGAATTTAGCTAATATATGCACTTCAGTGATTGCCTATCTTTTTTTAAATGAGACTGTAAAAAGTGTATTTGCAGTATTTCTTATTTCCCTCCTTGTCTCCTAATAGAGAACATGAACAGAATTCAAGAATATCAGAATTATGTGTATTTCTTTTGCTCATTTACTTTTATATAGTGCCTATTCACAAAAATAAAAAACTTAATTTCTTATCACTACTAAAATAAAAGCAATTTAATGAGAAACTTAATGTTTATGCAGAAAAGCTTCCAAAAGAAAGACTAACTCACTATGCCATGTAATACATTGTTCGTATATATGTCATGGTTTATTAACTGCAAAGTTCCATTTAATCTTAAAAATTAAACTTTTGGTGATGCCAAATCCATTTTTTCACATACCTCTTGAAAAAAATTTTGCTTGCTACATACTAAGTTCTGCAAAGGTGTGGTAATCAGTTTCGTTTTCATTTGTGCTCTTGGCTATGCCAAAAGAAGGCATCTTTTTTTTGCAGCTGCTTCTTTACTTTTTATTTCATTAATAATTCACTTCTGAAGGTGAAATAAAAGCTATTTTATTGAATTAAATTTAATAACCAAACAAACGATGTATTGGCTGATGGAATAGATGTTCCGTCTATGTAGAGGAGACTGTAATTTTGGACTTACTGGTAAGCTTTAAACAAAGACGAGGCGGGAACACTTCTTACATTCTTTGGTGTACCATATTCTCCCTTCTGCTTTATTTTGGGATGAAGTCTGTCAGCTTAGTGTTCTTACTGTCTTTTGAGGAGAAAACTGAATGGAGGGAGCTGTGATATTCCTTTCTCAGTGATCAAGGCCCAGGAGTCAGGACTTTATAGATCTTTGGAATTGACTTGGATGTTGCATTTTTATTTATTATTTATTAGTTGGAGATTTTCTGCTGTTCTTTAAAGATACATATTTTTAGTCTCTCAGATTTTTTTTCATATTGCATTATCAAATGTTGAAATACAATATGTAACAAATATATATACACAAAAACCATGCTCAGACAGTTTCCTAACGTCCTCAGATGTTCAGGTAAGATTTATAATATAGGGGATACAAAATTTGTAAAGCTTATGAGTTGCGTGTGTTTGTTTTTAACTCCAGAGGGTTTTGTGATACAGACTTCTGGTCATCATTGTTTGCATCCTTCCTTTCTCTCAAGACTATACTTTCCTATATACACTTTTCCTATATCATTATATACAGTATTCTGCATTTCCTGCTGTCACATGTGTGACAATACTATTTCAAGGTATTCTTAAGACAGATCTACCTGCTTCAGAGATTCTGAGTAAAGTTCTTGAACCACTTAAAACAACGTTTTTTTTATATTTTTTTTTACTTGAAAATACAATTACCCCAGATTGCTGGATTGTTGCCAGATATAGAGCTGTCATAAGTAGGAGTCACAAGTCTGTATGTTTTGGATGAAACACCAGGTACAAACCAGGAAGGGAAACAGATACTTACCTTTGTTTGTACCTTGTGCCTTTCTTTACAGAAGCCATCTCTGCAGTTCATTTCTTGCATGACTCTTCAAGGAGCTAACATATTTTAGTTTTGTTACCAGAAGAGTAACCTGTACTTTGATTTCATTCCTCATCTCAGTTATGTTTCTCTCTTACCTATTTACAAAAGGCTACTGTAATATAGACATAAGATTTTTTTCTTTAAGGTGAAGGCAGGAACTTTGACCTTTACAAAAATAAAATTAGAGATTGCAGTGCTATTATTTTCTAATAGTTATGGTGATTAATTATTTAAATGTGGGTTTGGGCAACATAATCTCTACATGTTTATTAATGTAAAAATATCACAATTTTCTTCCATATTGATGAATTACTTGTGATTTGCATATACCAAATTGTATATATATAACGCCCTGCGGTTCTATATTTAAAACCATGAGTGAACTTCAGTAAAAACAAATTGACATTACAATTTCTGAAAGCTAAAGCGTAAAATAACTGGCAGACTTGTTTGGTAATGGGCATAGGACACCTTCCTGGAGCACATTTTCAGGCACTGTTAACTACAGTTTTGAAAGTGTTTGGATCCTTTTCCTCCTGTTGCATGCAGAATTCAAGTGAAATATGGTTAGAGATTTCATTCAGGCACAACTGCCTTTTACTGGTATTATTTTGAAAATATCTTTATATCTTGTACTGAGAGTGGCACAGAATAGGAGTGAAAATGAGTTTCAAACTTTTTCAGAACACTTAAAATAAATTATCTGTTTTTATCACTATTCTTTATTTCTTGTGTCAGAGGTACTAAATTCTACATACTTCATTAAAATCAAACACACAGATCAGTTTTGTGGTATTTTAGAGAGACTCAAAAGTAAATGTAATAGTTCTGTTTAACAAAAAATGTTTTCAGATAAGGAGGGGATCGTAAGGAATTGGAACAGATGATTTTTAAAGGTCCCTTCCAACCCGGATCATTCTGTGATAAGGATGCATAATTATAAGTATTACAGACTTGCTTCTAATCAGTTTGTGAGAAGATCTGCTTTCCATATATGAGCCATGAACTATTGCTAGTTGTAACACATCCCTGTTTTTTGAATGTATGGATTGTGGATGCAAGCTTAACGTTCAGACCCTTCTGCATGGATTGCAGAAGTTTCTTAAGAAATTAAAAAAATGTTTTAACTTTCACTGAGTGTTCCCCCTACCTTCTCTTCCCCATATAAAACCTTTTGTCACAAACTGAGAAATACTTTGCACACAGTGGGCAACCCAGAGGCTTTCTGCAGGAGGTTTCTACTGAGAACTGACAGAGGGCAGCTTGGCAAATGTTCAGAAACCTACATTAACTTGCTTGAGCCTGGCATGGGACCTTGTGTTCAGCAGAATTCTTCTGACCTGTCTCTCTGCATGCCGAGCTAATCAGCAAACACCTAATGAGCCTACTCTAAAGAAACAGACCCTCTCACAACCTACTTCATTTTCATATGTTCTCTGGGGGTGGAGAGACAAGACTTCATAAGGACTGATGATGCTGCAAAGACCACAATAATGATAATTAACTTGCTGAATTTAGAAGATTATGCTGTTAATTAGTTGCAAAATAAAGATAAGTAATAGAGCAGCAGATGGTAGGATAACACCCAGGAGAAGGAGGGTTATTACTCTGATGAGCTTTTGTGGCAGATATGAAATATGGATCTGAGTTTTTCATAAATTGTTTCTGGAGAATATTGTCTTGTTTCTGTGAGCTCTTGATGGAATGATCTAGCCCTACCAAATTTTGACAGATGCGGTGAGGATTTGTTTTCAAGGATATACATGAACAATAAAACTTTGCTAATAAAGACTTTAAAAGCTATTAAGTTATCTGAAAATACCGCTTTTAGTTTGCCTCTAATAGGCAAATAATGTCAATCTTTGGTTATCATAATTTCCTCGCATATTAATCATGACATACGTTTATTCTAATATTTGTTTCAATATACTTGATTTATAAAACCGAGATTTCCATAGTGTTTGGCGTGAATATCTCCCAACTCACAGGAAGCACAACATCCATGTAGTATTTTACTACAGCATTGCCTTCTGCAATAGGAATCTTTTAAAATGCATTCGTTTAATATCTTCTTGTGAGAATCTGTAAAAATACTTGATTTTCACAGTATTTCCATATTTGTGGTTAGTTCTAATCCTAACTATTGAAACTTCAAGTTTGAAACTGTGATATAAAACTAAAGCCAATTATTTTGCATTAGTTTCCAGAGAACCCACACTTAGATTTAACAATCTAATTTTCAAAATGAGTTTATTTACTTTGAAATGTACAAAACTGTATTTTTAAAATGTTATCATTAGTGTGGAAAGTCCTATTTCAGCTGTTTGCGCATCCATTATGCCTGATACGTGTTAATAATGTTAATAGTATTGTGGTATTGCCTTCACTTCTGCTACTTCCAAATGAAACGTACAATAGATACATTTAATAGCATTGAATTCCTAATTTTTTTCTTTAACTTTGCAAATACTTTTGTAATGCAGAAAGGAAGAGGTAGAAAGAATGGACCTAGACAATAAGTTACTTGCCATATTTGGGGAAAATGAAAAAGCAAAGCCAAAAACCACCCAAGTGCTAATTTTATTTCATCTCCCAAATTTTCTGAATTGGACACTCTTTTGCTAAGGAAATGGACATGAAGAATGAAACTTTCTAAAATAGCTGGCTTTAAGTAAATACTATAAAGTATTTCTAACAGTTCATGTACTTTGTTTTTGTTGTGGAGGATGCTTATATCAAGGCTTGCTCATAGAGCCACAGGCAGAGTTGAACAGGCACACTGGCTGTACTGATATGGTGTAAATGTTTGTGCTCCAGTGCCATGAAGTTAGAAGTTAGCCTGTTGTTACTGAATTTATGTATCTAGCCCATTAAATTGGATGGAATCTACTGTTTTTACTTCTCATGGCAGTGGAAGAGAAGACTGCCTGTATATAATAAGTTGCTATGTCGTGGTTGAGTAATTTTTGGTAGATGTAACTTTTCAGAACCTGTTGATGTCGTGGCTTGAAATAGAAAGCATGCCCTTAAAAGCCTCAGTAGGAGTTGAAATACAGACAACATAACTAATTTGTTATAACTCCCTAGTCTTTATTTTGACTGTATGCTTTTTGTGTCCTGCTAAAGGGCAAGTTGTGATGCAAGAAATACAGCTGAAGTAATTCAGATAGTAAATGAAAATATATAGTGAAAAAAACAGGTGCTAACTTATGGAAAGGATATTCAACAAAACATTAAATACATTGTATTTCCTTTTTTTTTTAAAAAAAAAAAAAAAAAAAAAAGTGATTTGCAAGTGGTGTGTCTCTGTGGTAGTCCTGGTAGTAATTATGGAAATTATGCCATTTAATGACCAGAATTAGTTTGAATTCTAAAAGGCGAGGAATCATCAAATCAACCTTTCCATTTTTGTACTTAGATCATAGAGCTTGGGTTTAGTAATTTTGATTAAAAAGAAAGCACTTGGTCCTTTCTGCTCTTGTTTAGCTGAAGACAGGGACTGAGTTTTTTTGTTAGGCGTTTTTCTGAGGTGAGTTAGGAAGGTACAAGGAAGGTATAAGTTGAATGCTGTGAGTTTGCTTTACTGCAGTAAAGAAAGAGTTATGAGGTATCTGTAGCATTAGGAATTTCAGTGTACTGTTTGCATGCTAAGAATTTCAGTTGTTTTTTTTCTTTTAAATACATTTTTATTATCCATCTTTTAAAAATTTTTAACCATCTTTTAAAATGGTGCTATCTTACCCTGAAGTCTGCAACTATTCTAAATTCCTTTAGTTCAAGTTGAGCACTGGGGGAGTTGCTGTAAATTTCTTGTGTTCGTTTCTTGTTCTTGGAAATTTATAAAGGTGATACAAAGTGAAGTGTGGAACAAGACTTAATTAACACTGAATTTTTATGTACACGTTTGTGTTCAGAATTATTTCAGTGCTGCTGCAAGATCAATTATTACAAACATTTCAGTGTTTAGAAACTGCCATCATTGTGAGTTACACACATAATGTACACCTGTTCTCTTTTCCTATGTATATTAAGTCCCAACCAGCATTATTTAAGAAAGTTTTGGCAAGTCTGTAGGCAAACTAATGTCTTATCCCAGTACTTTAACCATCAAAAAACAAACAAAAAAACCTCCCACAACCTTACTGTCTCTATACTTCTATATTGTTGGCTTTGTTGTTTGAAAATATAAGATGTTTGAAAACCAAAATTCTCACAATGCATGGGGAAAAGTGACCTATAGAAGTCACTGTTTGACGCTTCCCTACCAGCAAGCCAGCAGAGGAATTTTAGGATTTTAATGATTCTCTGTGTAGTCTTCAAATGGGACGTCTGCTAGTGGGTGATTACTTGCACCTTTCAAATATAGAGAGTCAATTTTCCATATCACAGACACAGTTTTTTTGCAGTTCTGGCAGAGGTGGATTTGCAATCTGTTGTTTTAATTGTAAAACAGGAGCCAGGGAAACCTGTCATGGTAGGAGAGAGCTGTCACTGTATTCCAGTGGCTTAATTGCTGAGAGCTGTTGGAATGCTGTAGTTGATAGGGTGTATCTACATAAATGGATGCAAAGTCCTCTGCTTATTTTGAGCTGGCCAAATGCAGCCTATCTCTAGCATTATCAAGATGCTCTATTAATAGTTAGTATTTTGTCAATGTTTTGTTCATACTCTAAAACATGAGGATACAGGAGTTCATCAAAAGAACAGTTAAATGTTGCTGTTAATTAAAACTACACACAAATGTATTTGGCGTAAAGGATGTGGTAGAAAATGGTTATTTTTATTGAATTCTCAAAAATTAAAGTAAGGAATGGAAATTTGTTAGTCAGCTTCAAACCAAAGTATCATGGCTTACTGAGTACTATGCTGGTATTCCTGCTACCCTCGGGGTTTCAGGTAATTTTATGCATGTCATTACAAGCGTAATACCAGTTTCAACAATTATTTGTTCTTTGCTTTCAAGTCACCTCTTTGTGGGCACAATTCAGGCAGTTTTCTGTTTACTTCTCCATGCAGCATACAGTCCTGTTCTTTCTGAGATGCTTTCATGATGCTTGCAAGTTGTCATCTGCTAGTAGGTGTATGTCTAGATCACTGTTGAAAGCCTGTAAAAAGGCATACAGCTATTTTAGAGATGGAGCTCCTGTTGGCAAAGTGAAAATAACTAATAACTAACATACATCATAACTCCTCAAGTGATGCTATAATTGTTACAGTATTTCCATGATGTGGGGGAAAAAATGTGTTGTTGTTTTTTTTTCTTTCAGAGATTGAAAGCAGCCTTGACCCAGCAGCACCCTCAGGTAACAAATGGAGACACTGCCAAGGGACATCCAAGTGGGCTGGTTAGGACTCAGTCAGAGGAACCACGACCACAATCACTACAACAACCTGCAACTTCAACAACTGAAACACCGGTATGACAACACAGTGCACGTGTACTTTCTGCCTCCTTCACTGTATGGAAAATAGATCTTTTTGCTAAAATGTTGGCAGAATCTCAGTGTGTAGTTATGCAGCAGACTGTTTTTTCTTGGTGTATTTTATCTGCTTATGACTATACATAATTTTGAGAGGTTGCTAAGTCTCTACTGGGTGTGTTATCCTGGTGTATTACATCAATATTTCTGTAGCAATAGGATGTTTGTTGTAATGTCCTTAAATATTTCTAGAACGTGTCATTCAAGATGACAATTTCGAAATAGTTGTTATCTGTTTGTTTGGATTTAGAACTGACTCCTGATTTCTGGAGTGCATTAACAGGAAATCTTGTGGTAACTGAAAACTGTACAGCTGGTTGATATATAATTGAAGAAAACTTAATTTATTTTGCATTTATATTGCATCTGTCTAATATTTTATGTCATAAATGCTCTTAGTGTTTGTTTGTTTGTTTGTTTTAACTGCCTCAGTGATCATGGTTGTGTTACTTAGTTTGAAGGATCTTTTCTGCTCTGCTACAAGAATAGTTTCAGTACATCCTTCCAGGTGCTGAAAGGAGGGTTGTAAGGCTAGGGATGGTGGTCTTCTCCTTTTGGGGTGATAGATGAGAACAGGAGAATTAAGGACAACAGCTCTGACTCAGAGTAGAAGTGGGAACCCTGCTGGAGAAAAGAGCTATTTCCAGGAGAGAATCCTGGAGGACTGCAGCTGTTCTGCTTCTAAGAAACTTGTTGGAAAAGTGTTTCCTTAAGAAAGTGAATGGGTAACAGTAGAAGTAGTCAATATTTCTAAATAAAAGGCCAGTAAGACAAATGTGAAAGGTGTCAGTGTCTTTTCTCAGGTGACAAGTGATAGGATGCTAGGAAACAGCCTCAAGTTCCACCAGGAGAGGTGTAGGTTGGACATTCGGAAGAATTTATTCAAAGAAAGGATGGATAGGCATTGGAAGGGGCTGCCCAGGGAAGTGGTGAGTTGCCATCCCGGGAGGTATTTAAGAGACATGTGGATGTGGTGCCAAAGAACATGGCTTAGTGGTGGACTTGTAGTCTTAGGTTGACGTTCAGATTTGATGATCTTAAGAACCTTTTCCAACGTATGGTTCCCAATGATTCTGTAATACCAAATTTGTAAAACCTGTGTACCCTTGGCCCAGAAACCGAGGGACTGAACCTGTTTATGCCTGTAGCCATGGGTGTAAATTGCAGCTGCAGGGAAAGCATTTAGATTCTGAGATTGGTCAGTGTAATCAAATAATATATCAAAACAAATGTTTGGAGCAAAAGAGAGAAAAATACTAGCCATTGGAAGATGATTTCCTTCATGCTATTTTCCCCTACTACCTGAAGTTTTTTAAAAGAATATTGTCATAATACTTTGAAGCAGCATTTTCAAAATGAAAAGATTGTTATAAACTTATTTTTTTGTTACTTAATATCTAGTATTAAAAAAAAAAATATGCAAGTGTGCTATTCCTAAAAATCTAATAGGAGTTCCCAGATTTTTTGTTACCTGTCTAGAATTTATGACAAATTGGTATGCCAGATGCTGTATTTGTGGGTTTGGTTTTTTAAGTTAAAACTGTAACTTTCTTACTGTGCTGTACTGAATGTACAGGTGTACATGTACAGCTGTGAAGATACCATATAGACAATTATGTTGTGTCTGTCCTATCTGTTGAAAGAATTTTAAGATCCATTATGTTGTTACCGTAATTCACTAAATCCTTGTCTAAGGTCTCTCTACACCTATGAAGGGAGTATAATGTGTAGTCTAAGGTAATGAAATACTTTGATCCTGTCACTGTGTGTGGGTGGATATAAGGGAGGTTGGTGTGCAGTGGTGGGGAACATTACATTAACAAATAGGAAATTGCTGTTTGGAGATCTAGGGATCAGTAACTATCAGCATTGAGAGCATTTGTCAGGCAGTTTCTGTGTACTGGAAATAAATAATTCTGTGATATTTCAATTGTGATTAAGTTTTAGTGAAGGGTATTTGGGAAGAGTAAAGAGTAGAGAATATATTTCCTACCAAATCTAACTTTTCAAATTTATTATGGGTGAAAGGCTTCTAAGAAGTTGACTGTTTATGTAAAGACTTTGTCATCATGTGTCATCAAAATTGGTAAAGAGAGAGACCATCTAAATTGGTGTTGTTTCTGTGCTTTATTCATATGTAAACGTCACATGAATTTAACTTTATGAAGTGATTGACATTTTAGTGCAATTTTAAACCAAAAATAAAGCCATAATTAAAATGTTAAATGTTAATGTTACATGGTAAGTAAAGAGTGTAAATACAGTGTAAATAAGTTTTTAAACCATAGTTGTGCCAGTAAATTACATAGCTTTCCACAAAAGAAATCTGTATAACATGAATGTATGCAGAAGCGTTGTGAATGCTTTTCTCAAGATGTGCTGTGTATTTTTACTGGTGCTGCAGTTTGAGTTGTGAGTAGTATTACACTGACAACTTCTTTAATACTTCTTGTTGTTTTCAGGCATCACCAGCTCAGCCTACACCACAAACGCCAAATACAGGTGGTCGGCGAAGAAGAGCTGCTAATGAAGACCCTGATGAAAAAAGAAGGAAATTTCTGGAACGAAACCGGGCTGCTGCTTCCAGATGCCGACAGAAGCGGAAAGTCTGGGTACAGTCATTGGAGAAAAAAGCTGAGGACTTGAGCTCACTAAATGGCCAGTTACAGGTATGCTTTTTATTACAAGTAAAAATGATTAAACTTTACTATTCTTGGACAGTGATTCTGGATCAATGGAACTTAAAACTTTGCACAAAATCTGAAATATAAATGTCTTTATGGGTCGCATAAGAATTGAAAATTCAGTATTAAATTGAATATACCAGCAAAATAAAAATATAAAAGAATATTCAGATTTTTAAGATGTGTAAACTTTAGGATCATGCCCATTTATCCTTTATTCAATTTTAAATAACTTTCAGACGGTGATACTAAATTAGGATGACAAGATCTGTTGGAGAAAAGGTTTAATAGCCTATTTACCATTTTTACCTTAAAAAACGCCTTGCTCCTAACAATTTCTATCACAGTCTGAGTTATTTAAATATATTTGGGTTGATTTCCTTTGGTTCTTTTTAACTTCACTGTTTTTTCCTTTAAAGTGAATGTAGTGCTCGTGAAAGGTGCCAGATTGACATCACTGGAAACTGAAGGCCTCTTTTGTGCACAGAACAGGTACAGCACAGGCAGTGGCAGTGCAAATCTCACCACACTGCCCTCTGAGTGTGCATAAATCCTATAGGGAGGGATGTATACTGTAAGATCGTAGTCTAGTGTATGTTGCCAGTCATTTTTCTACCTCTTCTGAGGTTATCAGTCGTTGGAAAGCTGTCATGTGGACACATTTTTCTCTGTTTCAAACAATCCATGACCCTTTTGTTTAAATTAAGAAAATATGTTTTAACATTTAGTAGTAATGTTTTCCAGCAGCACACAAGAATGGGCACAAAGTATTGTTTCAAAATAAAAAATCTAAAAGCTTTATTTTGAGAATTAAAGAAAGGGACACTCATGTCATTTCCTAAATGAAGCATCCATTTAGAAAACTTTAGTGGAAAGTATTTTTGATATTTTAAAGTTTACCTTGCTGTTTCATCAGAGTTGTTCGGTGAGTCAAATTCATAGGTCTTCTGTATTAAAATCTTTCTTTCATGCTGTTTGATGAAGATGTCCCAGGTCAACCAACTGGGAGAGTAGGGCTTGCAAGATTACTTTTCGTTGTGTAACCACAATTACTATGCATCAATCATCTTTAGCTTTCTGAATAGACTAGAATAATCCAGTGGGAAGGGACCTGCAGACACCAAGTCCAACTGGCTGACCACTTCAGGGCTAACCGAAAGGTAAAGCATGTTTTTGAGGGTGTTATCCAAATGCCTTTTGAACACTGACAGGCCTGGTGCACCAACCACCTCACTAGGAAGCCTGTTCCAATATTCGCCCAGCCATTGAGTAAAGAGATTTTTCATAATATCTAGTCTATCTTTAAAACTACTCAGCATCCCAATCTGTAAAACACAAGAAATTCATATCTAAGTACACAAGGTGAAATCATTTGCTGTGTTCTAAGAACCATGACCTTTGACATGACATCACAGCATTGCTTAAATTACTTGCAAATACATGGTCTTCTCATACCTGTTCACGGTGTGTGGACCTTTCCTTTAATGTAGTCACAGCCCTCACTGTAAATCCATTAATTACAAAATGATATGTAGCACTATAACTTAAATCTAAGAAACAAGTTAAGGTAGACTTACAGGAAGAAAAGCAAAGAACAAAAAAGATTGGCTATATTTCAGCTTTCTTAGTGGAAGTAGTTTCTGGTAAGATAGGAGCTGCCCTTAACTTATGAATATCTATTTTTTTTAATTGAAAATGATTTAAGTACTGCATTGTAATGGATAACAAATTGTCACACACCTTATTTACTATAGCTGTTACTGTAATACCAATATTAATATTGTTTAGTTACAAAATTGCATAGTAGTCTTTTGCTTCTAATTAGCAGGAAAGAATCCTGCTTTTTAATACTGTGTGTGTTCAAACACCCACTTATTGGATGAAATATAGAATTAGCGTTGTTTGTAGATATTTTAATACAATGCAGTCATCTAGAGGTATGCAAATTTACTATCTGATAATGACAAGGAAGAAAGTTAATGTCTTTTATTTAAGAAATGCAGTAGTAGCACTAATAGCACAGGCAAAAAAAAAAAAACAAAAAACTTTGTCCCATAAAGAAGGCCATAGATTTTCTCCTCTATAACAGTTGTGTTTTTTCTAAATTAGTGTTGCTGTTTGTAGCAGGTACTGTTTTTGTGGTTTGTTTGTGTTTTTGTGTTTTTGGTTTTGTTTTTTTGTTATGCTGACAGTCAGGGTCAGCCCTCCTGGCCACATCCCCTCCCAACTTTTTGTGCACCCCTAGCCTCCTCAGTGGCAGGGCAGCAAACTTTTAGTGTAACTGGCTGTCCATGTAACATATTGTTGTATTTAACAGTGTACGTTGCTTAAACCTATAGTTGCATCTAAATTTTGATTGTGGTTTTTAATTATTTGTTTACGTATCTGGAATCCAAAAGATTTCCAGATTTCAAAGCATTAATTAAGTAATAGTTAACTGAAAAAAAAAAAAAGATTTTTTTTTGCAGTCTGCCAAAAGCAAGGCTGTTAACTGTGAAGAACAGAATGACTTGTAAAGAATGTTGAATGTCAGAGAAATAATTAAATTGTATTTTATGTGAAAACATTAATCAATCTTCTATTTCCGTAATAATTCTTCACTTGACAGGCTAGTACAGCTGATCAGCATAGTGGGCAGTAATGACCCATGCTTGCTTACTTATGTTATATTTAATAGTAAATTTAATAAGTTTGGAGTTTTGCCTTAGTACAGTTTTATGGACTGAGTGTTAGGGTTTAGCAGTTCATATTTTGTTTAATATCTAAACGACCTGCTCAGCTGAATTTGCTGAGATGTTGTATTTCCAGAAGTAGGTTAATACAAAAATGACTAGAAATTGCATTGCAGTGCTTCACACAACGTTTCTGACTTTTTTCAACACGGTAGATTTCTTGTAATGTCTGTGTCAAAGGTTCTAAGGTAAACATCAAGATTTTTAAGACTGGAAGTTCTCTAATGGTACATAACAATTTTGAAGAGCCTTATGTGGTTTATGTATATTCTTCTGTTCCATAGTTTTCAGCTTTCTGTGGATGAACTTCTATATGAGAAAAGTGTAGCTCCTTACTTCAATTTTTTTGAATGTAATTTTCTCTTTAGGCATTTTTTTGTTTAAAAGATAATTTCAATCAATTACATCCTGTCAATAGTGCATGTAAGTTAGATTGGCCTTTATTGGTCTTTATTATACATTAGATAAGTTACTTCATGCTTCCAACTTTTTCAAATTTTACTGTTTGCTTTTTGTGGACTGTTTTCTACTCATATGTTGATTTGTTTATTGATCTTAAATTTTATATACCCTTTTGTTTTGCTTTTGTGCAAGATATGGTATGCTATATATAAGACGTTCTTAACGAACTGTTGGCAATGTGTCCCCAGTGACCACCCACTTGCATTGCAGTGTCAGATACTGAAGTTTGTAACATGGTCCCTATTTGGTCACTGTTGCTTTAGTAAATTTAGAGGGCAAAGTATTAGTTATTGTTACTTCAGTGTTGTAGAAGAATGTCCTGTCTTCCTTAGGAGATCTTTTTAGGTGTTAGAAGACCTCTGTTATCACCAGTCAGTGGTGGTTTGTACCAATGCTGCAGAAGCTGCTTTAGGAAAGCTAGGTTAAGAAAGAAATGCACTTAAGTAAAGGTCCTTTCCCACACAACGGTATCTTGTTGAAGAAACAGTGTTTCCTGTTTCTTCTTTTTTTTTTTCAAAAAGAAACAGGAAGACTGGTGTTTAACTCAGGTGCAGATGATCCACTGGCCCCAGATCTGCCTGTCTCTGGTAACAGTCTTGGTAAATATACCTCAAAATGTTACCCAACACCTTGCTTAGTGTAATGGTTAAACTGGTTCCAAGTGCATTTTGAATCCAGAAAAAAAAAAGGCAGATACAAAGAACATATTGTACATAGCGTGGTGTACCTTAGTTAGATTGCAGAAGGGAAAATATTTTATGAAAAACGGAGTACGGGTAAAAATAGATATGTTTTCCTCCAGAAACCTGCCTTATAATGTTAACATGCTGTTGAAACGTGTGAACATAAAAATTCCTTTAGTATGTGAGGTGTATTTCATGCTTGTTTAAAGAAACATTAATGACTACTCTTGACTTGATTTCCGAAAAATGAAGGGGACTATTTGTCCTGCGCAAAAACTACATCTTTCTTCATGCAAAGTGTTGAATTGTTTATTCCATATGCTGCTTCTTGTTAGCCTGTTTTCTGTAAAGAAGATCACATTAATTTATTTTGAATGAGTTGGAGAGATTAAATATTGTCACATACGTGATGAGAAAACTGCAAAGTATATGTAAGTTGGTTCTGTCAACCTCATTTTATGACCCGTGAAAAGTGGCCTGTGCTGGTGACATGTATATGGCAACCATTGACTTGCCTTTTTGTGGGATTTCACATACCTTGTGTCTTTGCTTCTACTTGCAGGAATCATTTGTGAATTGATTATGGCACTATTGGTGCACATAGTGTTCATGTTGCTAACAGTCCTAGCTATGTATTTAATGAGTATACCTCAACACTTTAACTTAGTATAGCAATGCTGTTCCATTTTTTTTTTTCAAATTTGCTTTAATGTAAGATAAATTCTGTGATTCTGTGTGATAATACACTTGCTTTTTATGTTCTTGTTAGCAAAATTCTTAGTATTTGTAATACAACTGAGATTAATCTATAAGCTGCCTTTTCAACCATTTTTCATAATTACTAGATTTATTTGCAGTGGTAAACAGCTACTTCATTTTTATATATCCTGTTGTGTATAAAATTCTCCCTTAAATGGGAGAGATGAAGGTAGAAACTTTCTGATTTTTTTTTCCTGATTTGGTCATTTATTTTGCCAATGTTCCTATAAACTAACAGAAGTATATTTCATATTCTTGGACTTCGCTGCTCCTGTACGTTATTAAGAAGTGTCTCAAAACTACATCAGCATTTTTTTTCTTTGTCAGTTCTGTGCAGCTGCCTGCATGGCACCCAGAGTTGTGGCTCCTCAGTAAATAATATGGTGAACTAAGATGAGACTGAGAGCTGGAGGTACAAGTAGAGTGCTTCCTTAACAGCCCAAGATTTCAGGATATGTAATTACAGCTGGTAGAGATTTTGGGGGTGGGGGAGTTGTCCTGTGGTTTTTTTCATTATGACTTTTTTTGTTTGTAATCACAATTCTCTTTTATTAGAAACATCAGTGAAGTCAGATTTTTGGCTCTCTTTCAGCTCTTGTTTTTGTTTTAAATATAAAGTTTTGACAAGGGATATTTGGCACAATAAAATGACTGAACAGAAAATTAGCCCTTAATAGTTTTTTAAGAGGACTTTGCAAGTACAAAGGCTTGACATTTTTGTCCTCTAAATGGAGGGAGAGGACATGAAGAGAAGCTTTGTCTTGAAAATCTGATAGTTCAGTTACAGTATTTGTAAATCATTTTACATAGTGTAAGTAAACCAAATAAATTCTGTTCTTAAAAGTATTTTCATTATTTTAGAATCTTTTTAGTTATCCTTTTTTCTACATAATTTTATTTGCAATCCAATTATTTTATGTTTATTTTTCTTTAAATTGCTCCCTAATGCATAAACATATGTATTTACCAATTATGTTACGTGTGGTATGTATTACACTCGTGTAATACAAGTTTTCTTACAGTTTAAGTAACTTTAAGTATTTCATACCAATGGAAAAGACTTGGATTTAAAAGAAATTAACCCGTGAAAAGCATATATCATGACAAGATATGGGGATCAAAAAGCATTACAGATAACCTGATTCTATAGATATCTAAAGCTTTTCTACTGTTCTAAATGAAAATGAATCTGTCACAATGCCATACTGTTCTCAGTTTGGATTGTCAATGCGGTTATGTACTGTTTCCCATCCATAGATATCAAACAGCTTTACAGGGCAGGTAAGTATCGTCCTCTCTTTTACAAATGGAAAAACTGAAGTGCCAAGAAGAAAAATGACCTTGCTCAAGGTCACCCGGTAGTGGAAAGGCACAGCCTGGGAATGAGCCCTGTCACTAGATTCTGCAAGTGCTGTCTCCTAGATTACACTCCATTTTAGTGGTATTAACTGACACTTCAGGGTTTTGTCATCATTATTAATTTTTCCTTCATACAACACTTGGTTTATGCATGGTTGCCAAAGAGAAATGTAAAAATCAACAGACATTTTCCAAATTCTTCTCCACTACTTGAGATTTTTTTTCCAAAGTACAAGTATAGTTCCCAAAAACAATTCTGCATTGCCTGATTTTTTTTTAACTTTTTTTTTTTTCCTTATCATTGGCTGTGGCATCTGTTAAAATGTGGCTAGCTAAATCTAGGTTTACTCTGATTAGAATTCATAAAACCCTATAGAAGAGTCTTACAGTAGCTGGATCATGTGAATGAGACTATTTGTAGACTCTGCATCTGCAAACTGTAAATGTTGTATTTTCCATAAAAGCATTTCCTAATTTAAAAAAAATCATAAAATAAAGTTAGTCAAGATTCAGATAAGATTTAATATTCTAAGATAAAAGAAACATATACATTTTTGCTATATATAGACTAAATGGAAACTTCTTGAATTTTATTTACCCCTAAGTGAACAACTGAAAATCTTATAAAACTTAATACTTACCTTCAAAATGTATGTAGTTTGAGCCTGGTGAAGTACATAACTTTCTTCTCCTCTAGAATGAAGTCACCCTGCTGAGAAATGAAGTGGCACAGCTGAAACAGCTTCTTCTGGCTCATAAAGATTGCCCTGTAACCGCCATGCAGAAGAAATCTGGCTATCATAGTGAGTAATGTTCCATTACCTATAGCCTTAGGCTGCATCAATGAAATACTGCCAAAGTGAACCGAATGAGCATTAAAAATGAGAAGTGCAGTTCTAATATTACATTAAAGATTTAAAAAAAAAATCTCGAAGGTTACTGCGAGGCAGGAATGAATATGGGATATTTAGAAATATATTTTTAAATCATCTCAGTTGACGTGTTATATATCATTGAAGATTTTATGTTGGCTTAATAAATGCATATGGTAATTAGCATTTATGGACTATAGGTTACTACACCTGTTTTGGAAAATATGATTAAAGTATTAAGAGCACATGATAAAGCTTTTTTTTTTTTTTTTTATACTTAGCCTAGTACAGTGAAAGGTCCTTGTGGGTTTTTTCTTTATCGTAATGAGATTTCAGTAGAGGTAATATAACAGCTGTCCTCATTTACCATAACATCCAGGATCAGTCAAGCTATTAAAATAATCAGATGCAGGTTCATGGCTCCTACTGTACAATGTCTTCTAGATTGTTTTTATTTCCGCGTTAAGCATCTACTTTTCTATATACAGGGTATTTTAAAAAGCAGTTGCAATACTGAAGGGAATATGGAGAATTTCAGTAGCACTTCTTTTCTCATACATATTTTTACTGAAAGTTGGTCATTTGATTTTTATCCTTCCAGCATTTTAAAGGTTAATTATGCTTTCCTGACTTGTAACTTCGTTTTTGGATATGATACACAGTGCCAGAACCAGCTGCTGCTGCTGTAGAATAAATGGCCAATTTTGTCCATTGTACACAAATTTGTTACAAATAACTGAGCCGGGAATGCATTAGGCAACATTCATAATATATAACCCACAGCTTTCGTTTTTATGATTTAGTGATATTTCAGGATATTTGTAAATGTGAAGATTGTTTCTGCCATATGTAGCCACTTCATTTTAATTTGCTAGTGTCAGTAATTCAGGAGAATAAAGGAACATTTTGTATTGCATGCAAACAGATCCTCAGGTGCTTGCGATAAAACTTAATGGCCACCATCTTTACTTGTAGTCATTGTAAGCAGTTTCATCAGAATGGGCAATATTTTTTAATTTAAAAGATTCAGGAGATTTAGCAACTCTCTATTGCCACATATATTTAGAATACTGATTTTGTCAGTTTTGAGCTTATAAATCTTGGTCCTTTGATCTCCAGTCATTTTGACAAGACAGAAAATAGCATCTTGGAGTAAATTGGAACAGTATAGAAATATGTTTGGGATTTATATTAACAATGATTGCTGCAGGGATGAGGCCATTATGGCTCCCGTCTGACAGAACAACATAATTTCATACAGAAGCTACTAGGAATAACATTATACATGCAAGGGTTTCTTTTTTTTTTTTTTTTTTTTTTTTAAAAATAAAAAATACAGGTTTCTTGAACGTTGATGTTTGGAGGATACGTGCTCCTGAATTTGCATAAAAAATATTTAAACATAAGTCTGGCAAGCTAATTATATGCTGAGGATTTCTTTGTTGAAGTACTAATGGCAGACAGTTTAGTAGTAGTGCTTATTTTCTGCCCTCAGAAAAGGATTATGACGTTCCTAATTTACTAAGGAAAGCAAAATGAATAAGTATTAAAATCCATATTCCTGGGAAAAGCCTATATTTTAGAAAACAATAATAGTAAGCAACAAAATTGGAGGCATAGCTCACCTAGTTTTTTAAAACCTTTTGAAAGTCAAAGTTCAGCACAAGTGATAGTTGCAATGACATCCCTCTGGAAGAATCCTGTCACATCGTCTTCATGTGAATACTATTAGGAAAACATCTTGGCTGACTGATTTACCCACAGTACAATTTATGGGAGGAAATAATAGTTTCAGCTAATGCGTTTATGAAAATACAGTTGAAAGAAAGTATTTTTAAATAAAGATACTATGTTCATCATGTCATGTAAGTCCAATTGCTTCAGAAAAGTACCAAGTGGTTTAACAGTCTCTGTGGAATAAACTGAAGACACCAGATTACAGAGCTCCTGCAGTGCTGAATATTGTGCGCTGCTGAGACTGTGCTAGTTTATACCATGCAGACTGTCTTTTAGCAGCTAAGTCCACAATTTAATGGGGTTTCACTTATGATGCAGTTAAATAGGAAGAAATAATCTATTGCTTTGCAGGGTATTTTTGGCACCTACTTACACAACTTTCAAGATTTTTTGGATTTTCCAAGCATGTTTTGCCTCAGGGCAAGTAAAAAGCACAACAATGAAGATATCCTTTCTTTGAAAACCATTCTTGGAGTCATATTTTCATTATTTCAAAACCCTGCTTCAAAAGCTTCAAAAAAGTGCATCATCAGGACAGGAGAAAAAAAAGAAAAAAGAGAGAGAGAAATGGTTATTGCACTTTGAAGCAGTATGAATGAAATTCTGTAGCAGTTCTTCAGTTTTCGGATAGTTTAATTTTTTTATTTCCCAAAGAAGAATGGTACTGGTTCTGAATTTATTAACACTTTTTTTTTGGGGGGGTGAGGGGGAGTGTCATGTAATATGTAGGAGGCATCTAAATGTTGTTCATTTATTTTTGAGTTCTTCGATACCAGATTACTTCTAAAATTCATCTGCCATAATCAGTTTTTTCTCATTTTTTTCTGGACTCAGAGGAGGAAGAAGGTGAAAACTTGTGAAAATTCCAGTTGAAAAAAAAAATGGTTTAGATATTTTTCAAAAGGACATCATAATCTTCAAGAACAGGTGTACAAAACTGAATATAAAGGAAGATAAATAGAGGCTGTAGTGCAGGTGGTATTATATAAGTGCTTTTGTGTTCTTTCCCTAGTTAAAGAAACAGTAGAAGTTCACTAACCAGTTTCAGACCTCAGGTAGCTCAAACCACTGTGTTCCTACAGGCTGTGCTGGATAGGCGACAGTCCTTCAACTGCAAGGAGTATTCACAAAAGCCAACTCAAGCCTAGAAATGTAAATTTACCAGTGAGTCCCTCTGTAGTCCCTCTATAGCTGACAATTATCATGGGGCTTCCTTTCTAGAGGTATTAGGGGACCAAAAGGAGTTGTGGATCCCATTATGTCAGTGCTTGGTGTTCTACATGTATATTCAAATGCAGTTTTGTATTCAGTTTTTGGCTGCTATTCCTGTAAACTCAGGACTATGAAGGAAATCACACTAGCTATTCTTTAGGGTAGCACCTTGTTTCTGAATATTACTTTGCGTTCATTGCAAGTATTGACACTTTCAGTCAAACCCATTAATATAGACTAGTGTTAAGTCCGTATCTCATATAGTCATTTGCCTGCTGTAAGCTCACCACCACAACCCCAGCACCTGAAAATATGTGAATGACGTGATTTTATCTCTTCAGCACAGTGTGTTCATCTGCTTAATGGTACAAAATCTTCTGTTGTATGTTGGTGATCATGAGTATTCTCATAACTGTTTCTTCTGTTGTCTGTATGGTCTTCTGGAGCCCAGCACAATCAGGAAGTCAAGCCCTTTTCACATTTGTTGTCATTGTGATGTTATTACAAAACTTTCCTTTTTGGTAATAATTTATATGTTGAAGGATATAGAATAACGGAAGATCTTTCTTCCCTGGCTGAATGGTAATCTATCACTTCCTCTCTGCCTTCTGGCTTACAGTATTTAAATCTCATCTTTTTTTTGAGGATAAGGATGATATTGCCAATAAGAATCGGGGAGGGGAGGGATCAAAAGCAAAAAACAGCTAGGTTGAGATTCATAAGAGAAGAAAAGCAAAAAAATTGAAGAGGAGGAAAAGGTGTGATAGCAGGGAGATTGATACACAATTTCCCACTCAGTGCTTTTTCTTTCTGTCTTAAGGGAAGAATATGCTGCTCTCATAGTGATTCATTATTTTTCAGGAAGTGGCACTAGAGTTCTTCTGTTCTTAAGAAAGTTTGTGTTCCTTTTTATTTATTTTCACATCAGATCCTGCAGAACTCAGTAGAAGTGTAGCAAACGTGAAATCCCATTGAATAATGTGAGCTGAATTGGCACTCATTTATATTCTTTCTATTCTTGAATGGACAAATCCTACTAAGGATTACAAATGTATTTCAGTAGCAATTTAGTTTTG
This sequence comes from Aythya marila, assembly GCF_965140915.1. Lineage (NCBI taxonomy): Eukaryota > Metazoa > Chordata > Aves > Anseriformes > Anatidae > Aythya > Aythya marila. Next base: position 17,254,498 of record NC_139047.1, read on the forward strand.
TTCTTGCTGTATTCAGTTGCTATGTAATCTTAAGGTTTGGTAATTGTCAGCAGACCTAGCTCAATATCATCTATCTAATGCATATGAAGTTTGAAAGATTTTTTAGGGAAAAAAAAATAAATCTGTAAAATAGCTAGCCTTGTGGATAAGAATAGTATGACGTTTTCAAATTATTACATACTTGCCCTTGTAATAGGGCTATAAGAGAAATTGTTACCTTCTCCATCTAGACAGTAGTCCTCCGAAAGAAGTATGCCATTTCGCTGACTAACACATCCTCTTTGACCTTACCATTCTTTTCCAGAAACAGTCAATATTAGAACTGTTACTTTCAGGCTATGATGAGGAGTGGGTTCTTAGTATGCATGGGGTTGCTTCGAAGATCTTTATGTTGGGGACTTGAGTGAATTTTCTAGTATGACGTACAAACCTCAGTACATCATAAACTTCATTTCATCATTGTATGTTCATGCTTTGTATGCAGTTCAGTTACTGCTATTAGCCAGGTTTTATATGGAAATGAGGCTATGATAGCTTTTAGTGTTAGTGTCATCCTTTCCCTTCTCTTCTTCTCTGGATACCTTGAGCTTGTAGGCCAATCTCAAGCAAACCTGAGAGGGTTTGCAAAGACTGGTATAGTCTCCCATTGCTGCATAGTGACAAGTGTAGTGTTCCAAGCTGTGTTCTATTGCTATGTCACCAGCAGTGGTTTGTGTTTCTCCTGGCTATGTCTGTGTGTCTCTTTCTATGTTGCATTATACAGTGGACAGTGGTGTTTTAAAAAGGACTTCATCTTCCATCTATATATTTGGTTTAAGTATTTTTCACAAAAGTTTTATACACTGACTTGAAAAACACTAAGTAGCATAAAGCAATACAGAAAACTTAAATCAGATGTTCAGATTTAATTTTGAGTGAAAAGCGGTGTGTTTCTTTCTGCTTTTTAGTCTTTAATTCAGAGTTCTGCTCGTCAATGTTTGCATAATGCCTTGGCTAGCTTTTGCAATTCTCAGGTTGGGCAAAAAAGGATAAGATGTGCTAGCATGGCTAGGACATTTGTGTGAGAGACAATTATGCTAACTTTGTAAATTCTAATTTCATAGAGTAAGAATTATTTTTTTTATCTGTTTACCCTTTTGTCATGAGGGAACGTGATGCAACTGAAGGGCTAATTCACTTCAGTTTTGTGGTGAAAACCTTCATAAAGATATTACAACTTTAATTTTAAAAATAATTTTAAATCTTATTGAAAGACATTTGTATATTAAACAAGTTACTGAACTTTTACTGTGTTACAAGAATGTGGGTTGAAAACTTGCAGAAGTATTGTCCACCTAATACAATGCTATAAATGACATTTTTTTCCAGAGGTGGTATTCGCAATCTCAAGTATTATTGAACATAGAATTAGCCTCTTGTTTGCTTACTAAGCAAATGCAGTAAATAGCACTTTTTAAAAATCTAAAGCCAATTCATGTAGCACTAGGAGATCTGGTAGTATTTTTAATCTATAAATATTGCTTATTGGCATGAGTATTCACCATTTGAATTAGGCATTGCACCCATGAGCTGATTGACTGATGTACTAGGCGGGACATCAGACAACATTAGTTGTGATGTTGACGATGTGAAAATGTTCTTGTTTCCTGAATACCCCAAAATGCAATCCATACTTTTGCTTTTGTAGTAGTGTTTTCGGGGGGGGGGGGGGGGGGGGGGGGAAGATTGTTTTGCAATTTGCTGCACTACATCATACTGTGAGTATGAATTATTTGAATTATTTGAGAGGTGATTGCTGTTATGTTGGAAGTAGTGTGCATTGTGAGGGGGCAAAAATAAACAACTCTTTCTTCTTAAGCTGCAGATAAAGATGACAGTTCAGAAGACATATCGGTGCCAAGCAGTCCACACACAGAAGCTATTCAGCACAGTTCTGTCAGCACCTCCAATGGCGTAAGCTCCACTTCCAAGGCTGAAGCGGTGGCCACCTCCGTTCTCACCCAGATGGCGGACCAGAGCACAGAGCCAGTGCTTTCCCAGATCGTCATGGCGCCTCCCTCCCAGTCGCAGCCATCAGGAAGTTGATTAAAAACTTGCATTGCAGCAGTTTCTTAGATACACGTTTGTGACTTTAAAGGGAAATCAACAAAAGACCAGTCTCCTTCTAGGAGAAATTGTAGCTTAAAATTAGTCATTTTTAAAAATCAAACCCAAATTTGGCTTTAACGATTGGCAGGTGAAGGTGAGACAGAACACCAGTTACTAGTCTCTTTGCAAAGACTTTTTTTTTTTTTTTTTTTTTTAAGTATTAGGTTTACTAGTTATTTTTTGTGCTTAATGTGTAAAGTGTGTGTACAGTACAACGTGGTTTATTTCATTTTTAATTTGGTATTATTTCAACAAACATTGGGGTGAAATACTAAAGGTCATCCCCCAGACTGTGATAATAATATTATGTGACATTTTATACCAAAGTTCTGCATAGTCCCTATTGACTTTGCAATGCTAGCAAGGTCATAAAGCACTAGGCAAGAGAAAGACAGTAACAGTAAATTTGCTTTTATTCTTTTTGCCTTTTTGTTGTTTTGCACATTATGAGAGAAAGAACATTGGGAGAAAAATGTTTGGGTTGTTTTATGTATAGCATTTTGGTTGACTTTTTAACCGTTGGGGTTTTTAATTTGTTTAATAGGGCCAGTACAGTATATGAGATACAGTACTCTTATGCACATACCTATCCTAGGTGAGGATCATTACTAAATAGATTTTTTCTTTTTTTTTTTTTTTTTTTTTAAATTGATGTCAGGTTATTTTTTCTCCTCCAACACTTTCATTATGGGAGGAGGAGAGCTTTATTTCTCCAGTTAGGTAGATATCTGTAACTACCCTTTGTTGCTAGGCTGAAACCAGTAAGCAAGCATATTGTAAAATACAGGGTTATCAAATATGGAATACTTAGTATTCCAAGGTAGGTTGATATTTTGTGGATTTTTGAGTTGCAGACTGAGTTTACTCATGGTTTTGGATGCCAGAAAAGCCTAAAATCCTTCTTCAGACAACTCAAGACTTTTTTTTGTCATTGTCTTGTATTTGCAAGCTAACTTGTACTTAATTCTTGTGTAAGCACTGTCATCTTTTAGTAGCAAAAATTTTGATACCTTTCTTGTGGAAAAAAAAATCAGTATCTACCGTATCTTGGAAACAATGTAATTATAATGTGGTGTGTGTGGTGTGTGCGTGAGAATGGTTCAGTAGTTAATGCCAGCAGTCTTTTGCTTGAATGTTTAAAGATGCCTTCAATGTGATGCTGGCTGATAGGTGATTGCAGTTTTAAAATGTTATTTACTGTGCGAACTTGGATAACTAACATTCCATGATGTAGTTTGTTTCTGATGAAATGATTGTAGGTACACTTTTTCTCATTATCCAATCATCTGTAGGATATTGAGTTTTTTAAATGTGCCATTATCTATTTTGATTCTGTACTCATGTTCAAAATACAGTACAATATTTTACAATAGATTAAGTTGTTTAAAAAAATTAGATGTGTGCTTTCGGGTCGGAAAACTTTGTATAATAGCAAAAACAGATGCATAGTAGCAACTGGCAGTAAAGCAGGATTCCATTATGTATATAACAAAGATTTAATGCATTTATAATGGGTTGTGTAGTTCATTTGCTCTTCCTTCTCCACACTATACTATGTGTTTTTAAGTGTCAGTGCCATCAGATTTCTATTTGATTCAATTTCAAATCAAAAAAGTGTAATTGATCCACAGGAAAAAATCATAATTTCTACAATATATATACAACCATACTATAACGAAAACTGGACAAAGAAATATCTAGGTCATATATGTATCATTGCAGGGCTTTAAGCATGCAAATAATAAGGATTCTAAATATTTTGTATTTTAAAACAAAGTTGAGTTGATAACCTTGTGTGTTTAAAAGTCTTATGTTCCCAATTTCAAGAAAAAAAACTATAACACTTGAGTGTTTCGGGGATGGTAAAACACAATGGACATCTTGTGAGAAGGAAATTAATTGCAAAGGCACAAAATGTGAATTCTGCAAGAAAGCTATACAGTCACTTTTCATTGTAGTTCTGGTGGACTAGATAAGGCCTCATTGATTATGCTATAATTTGCTCTCCTAAACACAAAGGCTTTTTAAACCATATTTATATAAGTGGATTTTTTTTTTATAACAAAGCTGTCGCGCTTGTATAATAAGTACATAAGTGTATAGGAGACGTGTAAACAGTTAATGACTTTAACAGTGGGGCTGGAAAAAGAACCATTAAAATCTGTGTTCAGCAAATAGAGAAAAGTTATTAGTTGTACTACCATGGATTCCGTTTCGAGACGTATGTCACACTACTTCTGTACTTAGCATTTTGGGTCTTTACATTGGACATGTTTCACAAACTGTACTGTTTTCTTCTATGTGCAGTTTGCATGAGTAAATCATCAAAGAGAATAAAATCTATCTTTAAGTTATGTTCCTATTTTAATGAAATTATAATTGTTCTAAAAGGCAGCACTGTCTTCAGACTTCTTTGTTCATCATTGCAATTACCAGCATTTTTCTGGAAGTCATTACTATAATGTAAAAAATGACATGATGTGTGTAAAAACACGTATGATTCTTTAGAAATTGAGCCAAATTCCATTGCTCTGCAGTTGAGATCCAGCAGCTTCTGAGGAGTTAGCCGTGTATCTTCAGGTCCGGGAGCCTAAGGTAATCTACAGAAGGAGTTCACAAACAGCTTGGTGATCACAGGCTTTGCTCAGCCATTTCTGATTGCAATGAGTGCCACAGCAAAAGTGTTGTGTGTAATCAACTTTTCCAGCTAACTTTCAAAGTATCTTAACCTCGTATGAATGTAGATGAAACTAGGAAATTACAGATGCAGTCAGATGAACTGCTTGTATTTTTGTTGTGAAAGGTTGAGAAGAAATAGTGCCCTTGTGTTTGTTAGAATATTAAAAAGTAGTTTGGTCTTATTTGTGAATGTAGGAAGCATGATCTATGGGGCGCTGCATCCTGTTATCATTTGAAAAGCTCTAGACTGGACTCTGATGTGGAGGATTTGGGGTTAAAAAAAAAAAAAAAAAAAAAAAAAGGTAAAGTTGTGTACTTGCAAATTATTGCATGTGTTGACCAAAGGAAATTAAATTTAAACTTCACACAACTTTAAGGCCAATACAAGAAGGTCCAAGCCCCTCTTCCTTCATTATTTTCTTTTCCTAACTATATTCCATTTTGAGGAAAAAAGCTTGAAGGCTATATAACAGGGCAGCAGGGGAAGAAAACAACCTACCATCTCCACTGTGTAAAAAACAAAACAAACAACAACAACAACAACAAACTCATTTTATATGTAAATATCCGATCCAAGTAAGCTTTTTCTCTTTAAAATGCTAATATAGGCTGGGCAAATAAAGATATGAAGATGGAACTGATGGAACTAGATGACAAGTGTTGGATGAGTGGTGATTTCAGCTACTGGAATTACAGAAGTAATTTGCTTAGAGACAGACACAAACATTTTAATTGGTCATCATAAATGATAATGAGGGGAAAACATAGTGAAATTAAGTGCATCCTAATAAAGTAAGGTATGTTAAATTATGCTGAAGGAAACTCCAGCAATGCTTCTTGACATGATTAATATACTCATGACAATGTGTCTAATGAAGGTTGTTTGCATTTATGTGCTGCCTGTTGCCTCCCTCAGTGGAGAAATAATTTGAACTGCACTCATTTACATTGCAGAGCAGTAAGCATAAGATACCTTGGAGTAGTATTTTCTTTACATTTATTTTTAACCACTGTGTCAACAGTGGTACGGGTATGATTTATTTAACCTGTCTTATATAACACTGTGTAGGGATAGGTCTAGATGATACCATCATGAAAAAAATTGGATTTACATTAATCATTGATTTTATTAGTTTTTAAATTAAATTAAAAAAAAAAAAAAAAAAAAAAAAGGTTCTTGTCCTTTCAACTCCAACTTTTAATGTGACTTTTTTTCTCCCAAAATTTAAGATCATGACCTTTCTTGTTCTTTGTTTGCTTCCTCTCCAAAATATTGTTCTGTTTGGTGAACTCAGGAAAGTGTGTGTGTATATATATGTATATATATACACACACACATACATACATATATATATATATATATATATATATATAAAATATATATTTAGTGTGGAATGTCATGGTTTTGCATGTTGCTTTCTTCCTGGTTATGTTTGCTTTCTATGGCAACCTTTATTTCCAGAAGTTAGTAGTCAGGAAAGCAGTTTCTGCATGCTGTGTATCACATCTTCAGCTAAAAAGATTATGAAATCTTGACATCTTCCTAGAATTAAGTATATTACAAAACCCGTATTTAGATTTGGAAGGACTTCCTGAATTTCCAGCAATGTGGAATGTTTGGTGTTGCCCAAGTCATCACTAGAGATGCTCTGTAGAAGTCAGGAGCGCTACTGGGGAGCACAGGGTGTATGCTGATGGTTTCATAATTGTGCAAAATGCAACTGCCTTCAGAGCTTCCCATTTCCTAGGCAGGGGGTTAGTTACAATCTGATTGCAGGGCTGTCAGTAGAATAACAAGACAGGTAAACTTGATACAGTTTAAACCTTACTCAAAGTCTCTGTCCATCTACTGTTAATCATTTTTATAATGATGCATGTTTCTCCAAGCACTTTTTTTTCCTATTCATTTTTGGGGAAGAGGAGAGGGAAGGTTCTTAAGTTTTACAGTGAACTACATATAGCAGAATTTAATCTAGGAATTAATCATAAAAGTCTTGTGATTATGGAAGTATATTTGTTACTTTTTTTTTTTCCTGATGTGTGCACCTATCAGATAAGGGTGCACACACCCACAGAACAGAAATGGCTGTTAAAATATGCCAAGCACCAAGAGCTCAAGATACCAAGGATCTTGTCTGCCTAAGAAAGCGTCACTACTTTGACATGGTTAAACTGGCATAAACACACAGCTTTAGAGAATGTAAACTTTTGTTTTGATGTCTACTGGTTTATTTCAGTCCAGCTCATGTTTCCTGAGAATGACAGTATTAAGCTACATTTAAAAATAAACAAATAAATACATCATTATCTTACAATATTTAACTTAAACTAAAGCACCTTCTGTAATCAGGCTTTCCCAAATAAGAGAACAGAATCTGCTTTAGCTGGCTGCTAATCACCATCTATGCCTCTGTCTTGCTGGTAAACAATAATTTAGTCAAAGAAAATGTGAGTGTAAATGACTTTCTGTGTATCGTGACCTACTGATCATATGTATTTTTTTGTTGTTTTTTTTTGTTGTTTTGTTTTGTTTTGTTTTGTTTTTCTTGTAACCCAATATTGCATCTTTCCAAGGCTGAAGTTGTTCCTCTGAAGTCATTGTCAAACCTAGCACCTTGCAGTAGCTTAGACTAACAGGGAAGCTTTTTCCTGAATATTTTCTCAATTTAGATCTTCAGCTGCTCAAAAATCTATGCTGTTAGTGTTCGTGGGTTCTCTGAATGCTGCCATAAGGCTCCGCCCTGAAATGTATGGAGAACTTGCCTAATTTAGCTACAGCCATTCAGACCCTTCCTTGTCTGTGGCAAGCAGCGATTACCGTGGCTGTTGCCAGTGGAGCTGAATAGCTGTTAACAGCAAGACACTTTGGTGTGAGATGTATACTTGAGATACATTGAGCATATATCAAAAAAACACCTGAGACTTAAGTGTTCCTGAAGCATGTTGGTATGCAATTTTACATTACACAGGAACCTCACTTGTTTTACACACACAATGTGTGGAATATCTTTCGGGTTTTGTCTGGGGATTTTTGGGGCTGGCTTTTCTTTCAGAATGCCAATGGAAAATGGCATTAACTACAGAAATAGGACTAGGAACTGTGCTGACCAGGAGGCAATTCTATGGGGCTGATGCACAGCCTTGGGGAGGGACAATGGGCATAAGAAGGATGTAAAACGTGCCTAGGCAGGTCTTTACGGTGTGGAGAACCTGGGCTTTGGTCTTCACCATGCTTATGTAGTAGATAGTTTGGCTTGGGGATTGCTTTATGCTCAAAATGCTTTGTATCCAGAAAATGATTTTTTAATTTTTTTTTCTCCTAATTTTGCCTGGTAACTTATTGCAGCCTAGCTAGTTCTGGGCTTCCAGCAGCAGCCCTCCTGTTCCTGTCCTGTGCTGCATTTCTTTCCTTTGCGGGTTCTGCATCATCAAATGGCTCTCCTCCAGCAGTGCTTGTGCTACACTGCAGAGGTAGGGGCAAAGACTTCCTGAGAATCTTTTCCAAAGTTTCTCTGACCTTCCTAAAGCTCTGTCAGTGTGCTGGCCTTCATACTGAATCCTCTTGTTTGGTTTCACAACGATCAGAATCCAGGTGCTTGGGAAAACACTAGCTTGAAAATAACTTCTTAAAAAATAAACAAACAAACAAACAAAAAAAATACCTACAATTTCAGTTGTCCATCTCACAACATGTATCAAGAAAAATCTTGTAGTTCAATCTAAGTACTGTGCACTGATCACTGCACAAGTATTTCACGGAAGTGTAAAAAGCTGGCACATGGCAGTAAACCATAAACAAAGAAGCTTAAATAGGATGCAAATACATTTTCTAGTCTTGTCATCTCTGTAATTGTGCAAGAGCACATTTCAAAACAGCTTCTCTAGACATGCAAGTCTCCAGTCTCTTCAGCATTTAGCTGCAAGTTGCACAGGCTGTGCCTCTTGTATGCAAACATGCTAATGCAGATCACCCTGTCAGTGTGCAATCCCATTTTTGACCCTGCAGTACTCCTTAGAAAATTGAAATAATGATGTTTTTTATTGTTCTTACATGGATGGTTTTCACACATTTTCTCATAGAAGTGCTGGGTGTTACGTTGCTATTCAGATTGTGAATTTTGCTCTGATGAACTGTTGAACAGGTTCCTATGTACTCAGAGCAGTGGTACTTAAGATCATCTAATGAGAAAAAAAACATCCACATATATAGATTTGTATAAATGCAAAATTAAGTAAGTATGTTTATTGGAGCTGTTTTGACTCCATGAGTAAAAATTAACTGTGCTCTAGTCTCTTACTCCTTAGAAGTTAATGGTTCACCTCTCAGCCTTCCGTTTTGCTGCACAGTAAGGGAAATCCTCCTGCTTGTTTTGTTCTCATCCAGCACCAAGCAGCTTGCGGATGCTAAACAAGACACCTCTGTACAACTCCAGGGTGTGCACAGTAGAACTCGATTGCACCTTGGAGTATGGTGTGACAAAGAATGGAAATGTCATCGTGTACATCACGGCTTGCCTGTACATGTTGAAATTAAAATGTCCCAGCACAAAGTATAATATCCATAACTGGGGCTTCTAACAGCTAGTCCTGATTGGGCATTATTTTTTTCTACTGCAGCCTGTATTGAGGATTTATCCAAAAATAGCACAGGAAATACAGTGCACAGTTACTGGAGCAAAGCATTTGTGGCAGTTGTCCATGGCACGCTCCAAGTCTGTGAACTGCCTCACATTTGTCTTTCATTTAAAAATGTGAAGACGACTTTGGTAAGTGCTGACTGCAGCTCAGCTCCCTGCCTACCAAGCAGGGGGCTGGAGAGAGGAGTTGCAATCTATAGTTAAACAAGGAGGATTTATAAATTGGCAAGTAAAATTATCCTGTGTTAGTGATGTCTTGCTTATACAAGACAATGGATAATAAATTATTAACGGAGTGAGGTAATTCCATTTTATGCTATTTCCTGCTGTCTGTAACGAATAATTCAAAATCTGGGGGTTTCCAGTTTCTCAGGAACGAAATGCCATCTAGTGGTAACTGCTAAATGTTTTGAGCAAGTACATTCTTTACATTATCATAAAACGTGTAGGTATTTGTGCTGATATCCTGCATTTTACAGCACATTGAGCTGTAAAAGCGCTTGAGAGAGGAAGATGGAGAGGCTGGGGAAAGGCGCAGCTCCCATGAGTCTGCTCCTCCATCCCCCGTTGTGCAGCGCTGCTGAAAACTCCCTTCTTTCCTCTGCTCCTGGTGCAGGCAGCCGGGCTTTCCCCTGCTAGGGGCTGGACAAACTTTCAGACGAGCTGGCAGGCGGCTGCGTCTCGCCGTTAGCTAGTAGTAGCAGACAAAAACATTAATTTGGCTGATGTTGTATGAAGGGAAGCTGAAAGCTGCCTTCGCCGACTCCATGCTCACCTGTCCCTCTCCTGGTAGGGGGCTTTTCCCTCTGGTTCTTCATTCCCAAAGGAGGTAAGGGGAAACTGTTCCCTCTTAGTTGCACAAGCCCCTTCATAGCACAATTTGTTTATATTCTCCTTAGAGAATATACATGTAAGCTTTAAAACACATCAAAATTGAATTTGGCCTCTCAAATACACTCCTGGAAGAAGTTGCTGCCATGAACTAGCTGCTGTGCTTTGCTTCCACAGCACAAAAAAAAAAAAAAAAAAAAAAAAAAAAAAAAAATTCCCCTGAAATTATATTTAAATGTGAATGTGAGCTGGGGGTTGGGCCCAGCAGTCACACCCTGCTTGTGATTTGAGCCCCCTGGTGGGCTCTGCTTCTGTTAGAAGCAGAGCTGACTGAAGGCAGAGCTGCACTCTCATCTGCCTGTGGTTTTGTGCTTCATTGTGATTGGGGCAAGTTCTGCTTTTGTTGATGCATCTGCTTTTTTCCACAGTTTGAATAGCTCTATCTACTGCTTCATGCTACCCTGTCTCAACACAAGATGATCACAGCATCTGCCTCACCAACCGTACTTTGCCCAAACTTTCTGTTAGCGGTGCGTCCTGGATGTAGCCACAGGCCTGAGGTTGGTGCAGCGATTTGCAGATCGCAAGACCAGCTGTGCAAGCTGATCGCTGACTTGGCTTCAATTAAAACTGCCACATGCACAGCTGTAAAGAGGATCCAGCTGCATCTCATCCTGTCCACCCGCAGTGTGAGGAGCTCTGTCCTGCATGGAGTTAACTCAGCTGCACTTTAGGAATTCCCTGACAAAGGAGCAAAACTTGGTGACTTTGGTGGCAGGGCTGCCTTTGCAAGGAGCCTGCAGACACACGGTGACCTCTTGCTGTCAGCATCCCAGCCCAGCAGTATGCCAAACGGCTGCCAAATTCAGGGAAAACCTCAGACTTCACCTCATGAGCCACGTGAACGGCAAAGTGGGTTCAGAACAAAAAACAGCCCCAACAGTGCTGAAGGCACAGAGTAAGGTGGGAGATGAGCTTCTTTAGGCCTGCCACCAGAAGAGCTAGTGCCTGCTCTGTGTTTTAGTTCTCCCTGCCAATCAACACGACCATCACCCAGGTATGGGGTCCAATTTCCTGGCATGCCAGAGGGGAGTTCAGGTCAGAGGAGCAGTGCCTGGTGATGACAGAGCTGGAGAGAGCTGAGGGCTCAGGATCTCTGTGTGGGAGATGGAAGGTCATTTATAGGCAACGGGGTTTCAGGCAACCAGGATTTCAGCTTAAGGGGTGGAGGGAATTCTACCTTTCCCTCCCTATTTTCTGCTTGTATGGACTCATTTCTCACCTCTGTTTCCTCCTTCTCTGGTGATTTTTCAGGTAGAAAGCAAGCTGTGTTAGAAAAAGCAGGCACATGGCATTTTCTTGGCTCCTGGCAGTAATGGCTGATGAGAGTCAAAGTACTCAGCTCTAAGGGGTCTGTCCCAGCCCCATACCACACCTTCTCTTCCACCCACACGAGCTTTGTAATCACAGTGCAAAGGTCCAGTGAGCTTCAGCTGCAGAGCTGAACTTGATTCAGCTGCCACCTGCAGTGCTGGGGTGGGCATTACTTGGTTGCATGGGTCCCCACGTGTCGTACCTTGGATAAAAGGACCAGGCTTCTAGCACAACTCCACCTCTTTTGAAAGAGCAAGGTTGATCAGTTTATAGGGACGGATGCTAGTTACAAGGCTTGCTTGTAGCATAGCACATTGCTTTGACACCTTGGAACAGAAACCCACAGGTTCTTTAGCAATTCTGGTGACTCACAGACCGTCACAGCAATAGCCAGCTGTTCTTGCACCTTACAACAAGCTTGCTTTCCTCACTGTGTATAGAGCTGTCCAAGTAACTGATACATTTTATAGTCCTATAAAGAGAATCAATAACACACCAAGTCTTAGTAATTGTCTCTGGCACTGCCAATTTAGGACCTGGATATCTGTTAATTTAGTTCTGCTTTGCGAGGAGCTTTTCACATGTCTTAGTTGACAATAAGCAAAACATTCACAGTCAAGGGATGCAAGTGTTTTATTGTTAAAGGAAGGGGAAATAACACTCTTTTCTCCCCTTTCTCTGCCCTCCTCTCCCCAGCAAAATGGTGGCATCAGTTACAGCAAAATTTCTCTCTATGGAAAGCACATAATAAGTCATGCCTTTTGGCACAGATAAAAGGGCTTAGAAGGGATCAGGTAATTCTGTCCTTTCATAAGGAATCATTGCTGTAAACTCACCTTCACTAGAACTATTTTGAGACTGGCAGATCAATTAATGAATAGTGAAAATCTCAAATCCTAATTAAATCCCACTATTACTTCCAAGGGTGGTTTGTCTCCTCTCCAGGAATACTTGATTTAAACAGCTTGTTTGTTTAACAGGAAAAGCTATTGATCCCTTCAATAACACTTTAAAATCATTAAGAGAAAAACTTTAATCTATTTCAGCTCTTTGAAGTTGCTTTGGTTAATGTCATCTCCCTGTGATCCTGAAGAGCTAATGCTGGTCTTGAAAGCTATTTCCAGTGTTACTCCGTGCTTCTCTTTGTGCTCTGCTGCTGTTACCTGAGTGCTTGCAGAGCTGGCTGTGATAAGTGCAGTAAAGCTGAATGGTACCAGCAGTGCGTATGTTTGCTCGCTCAGTTTGAAAGGTTTTATGTTCTCCTTCGGAAGTCTTCCTGGCAGAAGGCATGGGAAACATGGCTGAGCTGCAAAGCAGTTACCTAAGGCTTTTGTTATCTAAACACTCTGAGATTTGAACTTGGGAGCATCTTCAGCCCATCAAAGTTCATTCTACAAGGGCAGTTGCACGTTTCCACTTGACAACTAGGTTGCATATGTCAATAGAGTAGGAAATTCTCAGAACATTACTAAAGTTCAATTCTTACTCATATAGCCTACTTCCTAAATTTTTGCAAAAACTGCATTAGATCAGGAGCTGAATTTTGCCTTACCGGTGCCTATCCACCCTTATTCATACAAAGCAAGTTACTGAGCTTTAAAATACCCTTACAAATTTCATGTGCTTTTAAGCTTGAACATTTTTCAAAGAACCCTAAGTAGCCTAGACGATGCAGCTCTGAGAAGCAAGATGCGTGAGAACTGCCAGATAACTAACTCCCTGATTAAAAACATTCTGTTTTTATTTTTGAATGGCTTCGGTAATATTGGATTATCTAAGAATGTAGAAATAATTTAGAGGGCTCTGGTATTAGAAAATCAAATAATTGCACTAAGAGAGAAGTATTTTAAAGAATGTGGTCTTAAAGTAGTTAAAGAGTAAACAGAATTTTTCATTATTTATTGGGAATAAAAGCTGCAAGTTGAAGATCTGGTACATAATAATTCTCACTTGTGGATGTTCTACGCAGCAGCTCTTTAGAACTGCAGGTCTGGGTTGCTTATGAGAAAGTTTAATATCTTTAGCAATTCTTCAAAGCCATGCAGTGGATCTAGAAGCCTTGATTTACTGCACTGAGACCACCGCTGATTCTGTGGCATAGTTTATGGCGTCAAGTAGGAGCTCATCTGCTTGGGGTTAAAGATGTTCTGAAAATCAAGACTAGAAATATCTCGAAGATTTTTTGATGGCTTGCTTGTTCTTGGTTTCCAGTGTTTATGGATAAAATTATATTCATAACAGTTTATTCCCAAGACTGTTTGGCAAATGGCTTGCCTTATGCTTTTTCAATTGTAATTACCAGATTTTTTCAAATACATACAAGCTCTGTTTCAACTAATGCCTTAATATGTATTTTTAAACATGGTGTAAAAAGGAAATATTATGAAAGTTAAATAGAAGCTACAAGCTGCATTTTAGAGGCAATATAAACACACTTGGGTGTTTTACAGCCAACAGTATTATCTCCTTTGACACTTGAGGCTTGTCCCTAGGAGACAGAAAGCAGAAACTTCCTGGAATTTCTTTAATTACCCTGTTCATTTCACTTAATAAAACAAGCAATCAAAAACATATTGTGGGTTTTGTATGCAGAACTCTTAAAAACGTAACTTGGAGTGCATGCCAGTGTACATACAACTGAGCAAAAGTGCAAGCAATTTTGAAATTTCCTAATATTTTATTAACTTCATGAATAATTGATCATGCATTAGAGGTAGCTGATGATAGAACATGCTAGTAAGAGTACACACAAGCAATAAGAAAGCTTGCTGCAAGTCTAGCATTAAAGAACATTTAGACCACAAATAAAAATACTATTTAGCAGTTCTAAGTGGTTTGGTCACTTGCCTGTTCACATACCGCTTGCTCTCAGTGTCACCTGGAAACTGGTGTGGGAGGGAAGCTCCGAGTGCCACCGTCGGTCCTTCAGGGCTCCAAGGACCAACACGCTGCGTGACCGTAATCCCCAGTGGGAGATCTGGCACCTCGTTTGTGTGCTCACACCCGCAGGAACATCACACCCTAATGGGAGGTAAGTCTCACTTAGTTTTGGTCACATCTAGCACTCTATGCAATAGCAACTATAAAAGAAATTTGGGTAGCTCGGGGTAGCTCATATAGCACACTTTGTTTTCCAATGCTTTTCCAGCTCCTGCTCTTAGAAAGAGCCATCTTTCCTTTGCAGGGCTGTAGTATTGGAAGTACTTTTACATTCACGTTTGAAAGTATTTGAGGAGTTTGGGTGAGGTTTATTGAATAAAGAGACCAAAAACGCTTAGACCATTTTAGGATTCTGCCTCATTAATTCATTTGCATGACAATCACCTTTAATTTCACCCCTACAGCACTCTTAAAATCAAATGGACTAAAGGTGTGAAATCTTGGGGAAAAAATGGGAATGAGGCTGTTCTTGATATGAAAACGACCTTTGAACTGGACAACAGGGAAGAATTACCTATCTGAGAAGCTTCAGGTAGCCACATAATTCAGAGCAAAAAAAAAGGAATACTTCGGATGTAGCCAGCCCAGCATCTTCAGTGCTCCAGTGTCAGCGGTGTTAGAGCAAAGAGGGGGCAAAGGTGGTTATTCTTGTAAGGTGTTGCATGGGAAAAGCTGGCTATGAAGAGTAATTTGGGTGCAGCTTTTCTTTTTAAAGGAAATTACATCAAAGATTAAGATCATAGGATTTTCTCAAGATCCATAGATCATATCTACTATCAGTATTATCTGTTCATGTTGTATTTCTCATCACATTTGTGTAGATGCCTTGGAAATCCCATTTAGTGGGAGCCGTAATGTGAAAGTCTTTAAGAATTATTTTGAAAAGGGTTTTGCTCCAGCAGCATAGAGAAGAGTGAGCTTTTTTCTTTTGATGCTGTCAAAGTCAGTCAAAAACGGCATGATGTCTCATAGCAGCAATCTAAACACAGCAAATAGTTTTGATGTTAAGCAAACAGCTTTCGTTGAGTCTTGAAATTAGGATCATGTTCCTGTGCTGCTTCCCCTTAGATCTTGGGACATTCACTTCTAGGGTAACCAGAAAAAAAAACTCGTTCTAAAGGTTGCTGGTGTCACTTTGTCTGTTAAACATTTCTCATGACCCAGAGAGCCAAAAGCAGTCCTGTTAAGCTCATTTTTCACTTCCCTGATGTACATCACCCACTGTAAAGTTGTTAGGAGATACAGTGCAATGCCTACTGATCAGGACAGGACGCCAAATGTGATCTTATAATGTTGTGGTTGTGATTTAAAACAGAAAGAATGGTGGATATGGTGCACGTATCTTGCTTTCCTTGGCAATGATCATCAAAATCAACGAGCAGGTTTCTCCCTGTAGCTGCTACTTTGCTCATCTGCACCCTGCAGATAAAAGAAAAAATATCTTGACAGCTTAAAAAGGAAAAAAGATTTTATTGCCGCAGAAATCTACAGACTGGTGCAAATCTGAGCAGGGTGCTGAATACGTCTGGTTTGCAAAGGTTGCTCGTGGCTACTGTGCTTGGCGCAGGGATTCTGGCTCCCTCTGTGCCTGTACAGCGTTGGACAATGCTAGGTTTAAATGACTTCGCCATTAGTAATGAACACCAGTGGCATCAAAAGGCTGGTGACATGCAATGCCAGTTCTCTACTTGGTGATGGGCTTGATGTTACATCGAAGTAGCTGCCGCTTACAGAAACATTAATTTCAACCAGAAAGCTTAAAAAAGCTTGGTAGTCAGTCTTCCAACTTTTTATTGATGACTTCTAAATTAGATAGAACAATTGAATTTATCTTACTGAGCAAGTGGTAGAAATCTGCCTCACCGTTTTCCAGGGAGTAAATGTTGCGTTGCAAATAAGAGGAACTGGGAGGGTGCTCAGTAGCACAGCCGCTGGCTGCTCCCCGCCCGCTCCAGGCACTCCCAGCAATTACACATTAGAAACTAAATTAAATTCTGCACATGACAAGGCTTCTATGGAGCTGTTTTCCTGCTGTCAAGGGGGTCTGTTGCATGAAGACAGTAACTGTGATGAGATGCTACCCCTATTCAGGTAACATTTCACCATGTCTTCATTTTTACTATTTCCCATTAATGCTGGACAGCTTTAATTTATGTGCTTTCTTTTTTTTTTTTCCTTCGCACAATATTATATTTACAAACTGGAAACCTTTCTTTACAGTTGTGTATAAATCTTTATAAATGTCAGTAATTAATTTTAAAATCTCATTTATCAACATATGATTAGTGAATTAGTTAAGGTTTGAAGAATAAATGTCTGGTAATTAGAAGCAATTTTGTACCAGACCCTCAGACAAGGTGATGGATCAAAGGAAGACCACAGTGGGTAGCGGGCCACTGCGCTCTGCGCTCAGCAGCAAAAGTGAGGGGGCACAAGGACAGGGGCCAAAATGAAGACCTAAACACTGGAAAGCAGCCCTAAATCCCAGAAAGGAAATTTAACACAGGGAGTGAAGCAGTAGAAACTGCCTGTGGGATTTAAAGAGCCATGAGGCTTAGGGGACAAGGCAAGAAACCAACTGAAAGACAACGAGCAGACCAGAGAATAGCATCTTACATCTCTATTACTCTTCTGCAGACCTTCTTCTTAGGTACAATCTCAGTAAATGCACCCCCAGAACATTCCTACCAGGTGGCAAGTGTAATGCTTTTCCCAGAGGATGTGATGCTTACAAACCGATTTTTAAAAGGAGGGCTCTTCAAGGGCTACAGATCGAGGGGAACAGAACACCAACGTTGTCCTTGCTTCTATTTAAATCAGTGGCAAACTACTCGGTAGTGCCAACCTGGATCCTCTTCTGCATGAGGGAGCAGCAGGCGGGGGCCTTGTGCTGGTCGCTCCAGCGTTTCCTCCCTCCTCACCCCAGCAGCAGACGGCAAGTGAGTTGAGCTCCAGCTCTCTAATGAAATTCCCAGGCTTGTTGAAACGTTATTACGGGTGCACTATGATGTGCTGGCCTGGAGAGGCACAATGTAGTTTTAGGACAGTGTTATGTGCATGCTGCCTGTGCCACCACCTACCAGGGCAGGTGGGGAGCTCTGGGTACGAGGCTGACCACAAAGTCCCTTCCAAAGCCGCTGCTGTTCTTCACACGCCAAAGCACACTCCTGAGCCATGCAAATAATTTAATAAGAAATAATGATCCAGCTCAGTTTGTTTTGAAAACTCAGATCAGCTGCAGAACTCTTCCTGGCAGAGTAAAATATGATGATAGCAACTAAGTGTGGAATGACCAACACACTTCCTTAAATCTTAGCCATAACTGCATTAATACCAAAGACTTGATTAGACAATTGAAATGACTCTTAAGGTCAGCCTGAGTAATTTGATCAACTGCAGTATTGATAATGCTTATTATGAAAAACAGTATTACTTTCTCTGGAAAAGAAAACATTTCTAATGTAAACAAGTAGTTCGTGAGATAGTGATAAAGATTTTGGAGTAGTAGAAGAATAAGAGCTGGTTATCTAATTCAGGGACATTAAAGGGAAAGGTTGCTATTTAATTCCAGGAAATGTGGGGGGGGGGGGGGGGGGGAGTATGAAAGTTTAATCCCTTTCAAAAATAAGGGAAGCAAAACACTCTGTGCATGCAAAGATTAAATTGTGGAGGCAGAATGGCAAAGATTATTTATGTTGCTTCTTCCAAACCATTTTCCATCTATTTTAATCTCCTTATTTCTCAGTAGCCCAGCTGCTCAGAAAACTTTCACACGTTATACTTGCAAAATTAAAAAGTTTTGTGAAAGCTACTATTCATTTGGGAGGAAATGACTGTGTTGAGACGAAGTGTTCCTTTAAAAAAAAAAAAAAAAAAAAAAAAAAAAAAAAAAAAAAGCTTTGCACACCCCCTTGAAAGAAAACGCGTTGCAGGTACTGGCTGAGCCTGAGCACAGGTCCCGCTGCTCCTCAGTGCCCTCACCGATGCCTCTACCCTTCCCCTGGAGGCTGCGGGGTCTGCAGGGCTGTAATTAACTGGATTTGAGTGAACTTTTCGTGCTGCCCGTGCTGGAGTTGCACTCTGCCTGCGTGGCGGGGCGATGCTGCCGGGCTGGGAGCCATCGCGGCTCGCGCGGGTGCTGGGGGAGGTGGCCGAGTGCTGTCTAACTGCTGGGGTTGGGGGTTTGGTTTGGGGTTAAAGTCGCAAACTGCGGCACAGAGGCACACCGGGCGCGATGCTCGTTTCGCTCAGATGGTTCCGCTCCTAGGATGCACGGTGCCGGGCAGCTGATGGCAGCCGGGCTGGTCGGAACTTCTCGCGCCCCAACAGCTCTGAGAGGGGCTGCACAGCGCCCTGCGGGACGTGCCCGCTGTCCTTCCGCCCTGCCCCAAAAAGTTGTTTGGTTTTTCACAGGGAAGGGGTGTTTGTTGACAAGACCGCTCTTTCTTTTGTACCAGCTGCGCGCAGCTCCGAGGCGGTGCCTCAGGAGGGCTGCGGGGACGCGGGCAGACCGTCGCCCTCCGGCCGGCAGCTCCCCTCGCCTCGGGGGCACGGGGGCCGCCCCCTCGCCCCACAGCCGCCCGGGGGGGGCCGCGGGCTCCGCTCCCGGCTCCTTCCCTTTGTGCCCCGGCGGCGGCCGCGTTGTCACGGCAACCGTCCCGCGGGCGGCGGCGGCGCAGGCCGGGCGGGCGGCAGGAGGCGGGCCGAGCGGCGGCGCAAGATGGCTCCCCGAGGCGGCGGGCCGCACTGAGCGCGGGCAGGCAGCGAGCAGCGACACCGGGGCCGCGCCCGGCCCCGCCGCGGCCCCCTCGGCTCCGCGCGTCCCCCCCCGCCCCAGCCCCGGGGCGGCCCCAGCGGCGTCAGCCCCAACGGCCTCGCCTCGCCCCGCGGGCGCGTCCCGCCGCCGTGCCGTGAGCGCCGCCGCGCCAATGCCAGCCCCGCGCCGCCCGGCCAGCCCCCGCCGGTGCCATGGCTCTGACCTTGTTCGGTGAGTAGCGGCCGCGACGCCCTTTGTCTGCCGCGGGGCGCGGTCCGCGGGCGGCGGCCGGGGGGGGCCGGCGGGAGCTGCCCCGGGGCGGCCGGGCAGCGGCGGAGGGCTCGGGGCGGTCCCCGCCCGGCAGCGGCAGCGGCTCGCGGGGGCTGGCGGGGCCCCTGCGCCCATCGCGGTGCCCCAGTGGAAGCGGTGCGGCTCCGTCCTGCTCCCCGTAGAAGTTGCCACCTGTTCTGCCGGGGCTGGGCTGGGCGCCGCTCCTCAGCCCGGGCAGCGCCGCGCCGCGGGGTCGGGGTCCCGCAGCCCCGGGTGCCGGGCGGGGGCGGAGAGCGCTCAGCCCACGGGTGTGGGTGTCCCGCAGCCTGCCCTGCCTATCGTGCCGTGTCACGACAGCGGGAGCGTGTTCGGGAAACCACGGCTCGTTACACGGGGCAAGCGTTGTAGTTTTGTTAACAAAAACCCCAATCCTGGACTGTTGGACATACACACTTCTGTTGTGCGTAGCTAACGTGTCACTGCGACCTTTGGCTGCAAAACCGAGGCTATTCTAACGTCAGCTTCTGAATAACGCGGCGTTTGTAAGTCAGGTGCCTGTTTTCTAAGCTTACCTGATTAGTTTTTAACTCATGCGCATTTTATCTACTTAATGACGTTTTTCTATTAATATAAATTTGCATTACAAAGGAAATTGAATCAGATGCTTGTGTGCTATTGCATCTGCTGTTAGAGTAAATGACATTGATGCATGTAAAAGCTAATGAGCAAACAGAAGATGGAGTGGGGTGCCCTGCTGTGCCTGGTTTCTAAATAAAGTCTTGCCAAGGGTAAAAAACTCAGGACTTCATCCTTAAAAAAAAAAAAAAAAAAAAAAAAGTTACAGTAAAATGGTGTAGCAAATAAGATTACCATGTGCTGATAAATTAATATGAAACCCTTCATAAATGTAAGAGCTTTGGAGTACACCTTAACACCATCAGTGCAAGAGCCTGAGCAGGATTTGCATGAAGGCAGAAAGCACGCAGGGTGTTTGCAGATGAAGTTGTGATTAACTTACCATTTAGTTATCGTGGCTTCCTGTGTTGCTCTGTGTCCGCTGAGCTGATTTAGCTTGCCACACTTGGTCTCTTAGCGCACAACTAAGACAGACCAAACATGCTTTAGACTTAAAGAACAGCCTTCAGCTTTTATCCTGAATTTTGGCTGGCTGCGGGTGGGCACATTTCCAGTCACCAAGCCGCAGCTGACCTGTAGTAACTCATTGCACATGTAAGCCATGGAAGAATATTTTTGATTAGTGTTAACATGAGCCTCTTTCCTCCAAACCAACATCAGCAAATGTGGGAAAAGGTGGGGGGGAAAAAAAGTACCTGAATGAATGTATCTGTATGAGGGATTAAACAGCTGTAATTGTGCTCTTTTAAGGTCACACCTCTCTGATACCAGTAGAACTGTCCTGGGCAGACACCTCCCTCAGGACCTGTTCGCTTTGGTTCTATGCATTCACACAAATTCTAGGCTCGATATAGCACCTTTTTTTTCTCTAACCCATAATGGTGTATTTGAAACTTCAGATGTTCTATGTCTGCTTGTAATAGGATGTGCTATAAAGCGTATAAAACTTGAGATAAATGACTTTGTCAGCTTGGGGAGGAAAATCCACCAACTTTGCAGGGATCCTCTCAATTAATGTGTGAGCACAGCAAGAGGAAGAGGAGAGGGATGGGAAATGTCTTAACGTGCTTTCATCCATGCTCCCGATGCCTTATGGCTGTTTCAGTGCATAATCAAAGCCTGTGCCGAGAGGGGACAGAGTGAGAGCAGGGTGATGTTGTCGGGGCTCCAGATTAAGACAGAAGCCTGGTTATCCAGCAGCTGGGAGGCCAGGTATGCCACATTGTTTCTCCTCGGCAGAGAGGTTGCGAGCTCTCTGTATGCAGGAGATCGCCCTTTGCCACTGGCTACTGGCCATGGTTCGCACCTTCAAGGTGTCACCGTGTGGCTTTCGGAAAGCTGGTTGGTGAGAGAGGAGCTCCTGGTGTGTCAGCAGTGCTTTTCCTCTCCAGGAAGAGGCTGTTTCCCTTGTCCTGACTACTTCTTCCTTTGCAGTCACAGCTAATTGTCACATTTTCTTCCTATGTTGCATAATAATCTGGACAACTCGTCACTTTCTCAGCCTTAGTTACTTTAAAGTTCTCTGCATCCTGTCCTGTCTACCTGGTCGTGACCTTCCAGGGTGTCCTGCGCTCGCTGCTGCTTGTGTGGGTGTTGGTGGGGTGCTGCCCACGGTCCCTTGACACGGGGTACAGCAGCCTCAGCCCTCAGCACCTTGTAAGGGAGAGGAGAAAGAGCAGCCCCTGCTGGAAGCAGTCGGAGAGGGGAAGGCATGGAAGCTCCTGGTGGAGCAGGTGTGCAGGTGTAGCGCTGTTTTTCGTCCTGCAGCAGGTTCACCACACGCTCAGGTTGTGGTCACTGAACGTGTAGCCCCTTTTCTCTCCTGTAGCCACTTCTTCCTGCCTGCTGCAGCAGGTGGAACAGAGTTCAAGCTGTGTCCATCCCTGTCCCCTTGCAGCCCACCATCAGTGGCTTCGTGTCCTGTCTGCTGTCATTCCACTGGGATAACTCGAGTGCGGGAAGGATGACAATGTCAAGGAAAAGGGGGAAGTTGTCCCATTGCTACAGCTGTTTGCTAAGGGTGGTTTTGTTTCTGGCTGTCCTGAGAAGTGTTTAAAGCAAGTCAACATCGAACTTTGAAAGGAAAATGTTTTTTCATTGTGTTTCAGTGCTTATCAGTTCACTTTCTGTTCGTTTGTTTGCTCATCAACTGTCTTGTGTGAACAAAGGAAGACATTTCAAGATGGCCAGGAGAGCTCTTCGTGACCATATGTATCATTAGTTATTCATGCTACTGCCTCCTTGCTCAGAGCACACCCGTGGCTGAAAACTCCCCTCCTGCATACTGGTGGGAAGAAACAAGAAGTGAAATGATTCCCATTGAATATGCGGAAAGCCTGATCCCTGATGAGTGGCTGCAGGTGAATGGGATTAGAGACAGAGCTGTAGTCAGAGTGACAGATATGGTTAGTTAAGGAGATGGTGAATAAGGACAGTTTAAAGAGAAGTTTATAGGCAAAAAAGCAGAAGAAAAGAAAAAAAGCAATGCGGTCAGGAAGGGTAGGGACAATGCAGCTGATTATGCCTTCATTTCGGGTGTGCATAGGTTGTTGAAAAGGCACCCAAGTATTAATTTGCCTGCTTAACAGAATTCTTTTCCACAACTATGAGCTCTGGTGTATTGCTGCACGGAAGTAATTTTCTATTAATCTGTCTATTGCCGTGGGTATGAGGCAATCCTCTGAAATAGGCTCTGCCATACTTGAAATGCTAATTAACAACTGGCTGTGTTCAGCTCTGTGCATTGTGGTTACTGTTCTCCACCGAACTGCACTGTCTCACTGCCGCTTCGAAAAGCAGGCTGTGCTCAGGCTGCCACAAGCACATAGATGTATTTCCTGATGGGACAGCCTTGAAGTAAAGGTGTCATATAGAAGTGAAATCAGCCCTTGTTCTCTACATGCTTGTTTTGCCTGTGTGGGGAAGACCTGTAAATTTTTCTGTGCTTGGTTGGCTTAGTCAAAGGAATGTGGCCAAAGTTCCTCTAAAAGCAGCTCACCAACGTGTCATCCAATGTGTGGAGTCGCTGAAGTAGGAAATACGCAGGACTGGATCTGCTTACTTCTTGCTGTCTGTACAGAACAGGAGGTAAACAGATGGCATGCAATTCAAGTTGTTCACCTCTGTGTTCTTAGATGTAGCCCTGAACTTCTCTTAAAACTTGTGGCTAGCTGTGATGGCAAAAGTTTACCAACAGAGCAACTTAACCAAAGGGACAGTTTGTCCCAGAAGAGTGGGTTTTGAACCTGTTCCTTCATGGGAATAGGAGAGGTAAGTTTTTCACAGCATTGGTGCATTTATGACAGGGCTTTTGGCACTATAAGAAATGTAAGTGTGGTGTGCTATAGGAATGGTAGACACAGACTAATTTTAAGGGAGATTTTGGCAAGTTAGCATTTAGTTGTGATAGGAACTTGAAATTCTTTAATTAGACAAAACAATAGGCAAGGGCAGTGCTTTTTGTCTTTTTTTTTTTTTTTTTTTTAAGCAAGATTTAAAGATTTAAAAGTGAAGGTGGTTTAAGCGCGGATGGAAACCATGTTAGAGGTGAACTTGATCTTCCAACTCCCATTCATGTATCTGGGATGGAAAGTTGCCAAGTGCTGAGAATCATAAGATTATTTTCTCCTAGTTGCTGTCCTAACCTTACCTAATTTGCAGAACCTAATGAAGCAAATAAGGAGAGCAACCTTGAAAAGCTTTTGCTGGCAATGCAGTCTCAAGAAAAAATCGAAAGGGAAACCTGCTTAGGAACTAGGAAAAGAAGATGGATCTATTAACTGGCAAATTGGTATCAATTGATCAAAATATCACAGAAGTGACACTAACACTTATAAATGAGGTTGAAAAATGTCAGTCATGGCTTCTCAGCTCAGTGCTTGAGGCAATGGCTAGAATAAAATTGTATTTTCCATGAATTGTGAATATTGTACAATAATCTTGAGAAAGCAGAGGTGTGGGGATTATTTCTGAAGCTGGAAAGCTTGTGGGCATGAGTAATTAATATGGGGTTTGGGAATTTCCTCCAAAGAGAGAGATTTCTAGTAACCAGTAGAAGATATTATTGGTTTGCCTTGGGCTCTCCAGGAATCTATCTGTTCTTACTGGAATATGTCAAAACACCTGCCCAGGAACTGTAGGCTAGAATTAAGTCAAGAATTGTGTGTAATAAACAATTTCCCTTCTCTTAACTAAAGGGAAGTAAACAAGGAAGAGAGGAAAATGTACACGGGTAACTAAAACGGAGCACGGAAAGGTTTAAAATCCTGCCAGCATCAGCACGAGCCCTCTGAACTTGTCCCCTCCTAACGATTGTCTGCAGCCAGCCTTTCATCTGATAGAAACCCTCTCGTGATGCAGCCAGCTCAGGCACAGCACAGGACAAATTCACCCCTTCCTCCTTGCCTTCGGATGACCTGCTCAGACCTGGAGACATCTGCGTAGCACAGGATCTCACCAAGCAGGGTCAGAGTAAAATGTCCTTGGGATCAGAGGATCAAGGAGGATCTCCCAGGCTTCACTGATGTGGAGTCCAGCTCAGCTGAGGACTGATGTACCTGTAGGTTTTCTTCTGTTTGTTTTGGACTCCCTTTATCTTTCTGCCTTGTTGGGTGTGGGGACTTTATTTTCTCACTGCTTCTCTCCAGGAGATCTTAGCTGCTTCTTTGAGATGTATTAAAAGATTTCCATATAATGGAAAGCATGTCTCAGTGTCAAGAATGTGTTTACATAATAATGGCAGTACCCTAGTTAAATACTGTGTTAATCAGCAAACTCAAGGCATAAATGCAGTACAAACCTTTTGGCAGACCCTATTATTTGTGCAAAATACAAGCACATTAACCGGAATCCTTCCAGAGTACAGGCACAGGTAATTAAAAAAAAGCGCCATTCCTTGTCAGATGATTTTCTTTCTTGTGAATTTGGGGCGTAGCGTGTGCATCTCGAGCTGTTTAGCTGCTCCACCTTGTGGGCAGATCGCGCAGCTCTGCAGGAGCGTGTTTGTGGATGAAGCAGAACAAGACAAACCCAAGAACTGGCCAAAGGGCTGTTTTGTAATTATTTAACAAATATAATCATAAACTGGCTTGATGTCACATGAAAAATCGAAGGTCTCCATGTGAGACTTTTGCAGATATTCAGAATCTGTCATTTCAGTCTGATAGATTCTGCATTGCACATCTTCGTAAATGATGGCAGAAAATTAGCCCTCTAGATTTTGCCTTTTAATTCTGTCATGAAACTAAGAAAAGCATAATATAAAATCACAAAAATGTTTGTTAAAACATTTAACAGTCCTAGTGGGACCTTGTAGTTGTCTGACATCTGGGACTGGAGCATTTGCTCTGGCCAGATGCAGGAAGGTGCTGGGAGGAGTTCCCGTCCTGTGCTGGTCCCAAGGATTTAAATGGAAGGTGGAGCCGTGGTCAGTGTCTCAGTGTGAGGAGAGCTGGGGACACCCAGCTGGCCAGCCTGCAGTGCTTACTGGATGTGTGACAGCCTCTGCGGCTGTGAAAGAGCTGACTGATGTTTGACATTTCCAGCACTCATTTGTCCATCCTATATCTGAATTTAAAAAAAAAAAAAAAAAAGCAAAAGCAAAATCTCTGAAGTGACTGCAGCATTTCTGGAAAACGTGCTCACAAAATCCTACTTATTCCTATGGGAATCTGTTTTCCATGATTTATTTTGATTCCTTGGTCCCCCAATCTATTTTTGTGTCTTGGCTAGCAGCTCTGTGACAAGCATTGCAGGGAGATCTGAGGCTGCTGTGACAGGCAGGGCTGGTCAGAGCTTTTGGTTGCAATTGTGTTTAATGCTGATAGGATGTGGTGCTGTGGTCTGTTTTTTTGCATGCCCCTGCATTCTCTTGGTCCCCTGGGAGAATGTGTTAGGAGAACTGCAGCCTCTGCTCATGCCCCCCTGGCTGGGCTGCAGGCGAGACCTTGCTGCTGATGGTGAGCAGGCACTTGGAGTCCCTGGCGTCACTGTGGGGAGCCCACGGTCACATTCATCTGTGGTGCAGGTGGCAGGAGTGGGCTCTGCCCAAGGCATCGCATGATTGGGGCTGGCTGCAAAAGTAAAGGTAAAAGACTGCTTCCTAAATACAGGAGGTGGTTGGTTGCATACTGCTTAGTGTGTGCTGCAGTGGCCAGCAGAGTTACAATTGCAGCAATTTAAGTTGGATGGCAAATGCAATAAGGCATCATGTAGCAAAGTCTTAGAGAACTTCTGCAGCCATGGAAAAAGTTACCAAGTTATTCTGAGAGCAGAGCAGTTGGGGGACTGTGAAAAATGGAGTAATGGTAGAGGTCTGAAAAGCAAACCCAGTTTTAGCGCAGTACCTGACAGCTCCTGGCTCTCACATTGGCAAGGTCCAACTCGGTCTCCTCAACACTGAGTTAGTATCTGATAAGTATACAGTCCAGAGCAGCCTATAAAAGTTGCTGATAATTATTTGGTAGGGGCAATCTTCCATACGTTTTCATCTGCACTTTATGGCTTCCATATGAATCTGGACGCAATACTTCAGTGCAATGTTGGATCATTTTTCATTGGGGGGAAAAAAACACAACAGGATGTAGCTCTTCCTTGCCTCTGCCTTATGAACTGAACATGCACACAATAAAGGAAGCATGATTTTGACACAGCAATTAATTTTGCCGATTTCCTTTTCGGGTTTTCCAAAGGGTATGTTCAGAAACGTGACTTGAAGGTGTTGAAACAACCTTCAGCATTTTAACAGAAGCAGGGAAATATTTCAAAATAAAGCAGAGATTTTTCTTTCTGTTGAGAAAATACTTGGAAATTTTGTGCTAAGTATTACTTCAATGCCAAAATCTACATGGTAGAGGAATTACATCAGGTACTGGTTATCTGAGAAATAACATTTGTACCATAAGAACGGCTGCAAGTATGTAAGGAAGAATTACTGGCCTGAAAAACAGAGGAAGGAGAGGGAACTAATGAGGGCTTTTCCCGTTGTGTGATCCTGTGCTGGTGGCACCACCTATCTGCCCACTGCTAGTGTTGTTGGTGCCGGCTGTGGTCACAGCCCCGTCCCTCCCCGGTGGCAGAGCAGCAAGCTGTCCATAACCCGGTGCAGCATCTCTTGTTCCTTGGCTTTTGCTGAAACTGCCCTGTACAAGAGGACACCTCTTCCACAGGCCACCTCCAACCCAGCAGCAGCCCAGGATGGTCGCCTTGCCCTAACTCACTCCTCTGCAGCTTCAGACGTGGGTCCATGTTTGGGTATCCCTGGATTGTTTTGGGTGTCCCTGCCCCGCTGTGGCATGGCAGGCACTGGGACAGGGGCAGGGGACACAGCAATGCTGTGATGTGGCACGGGTGGATCTGCCAGAGCAGGCTTTGGGGTGGTGGGTTGCAAGCTGCTTGAATGGAGAGCGCACACATGAGGAGCTGCTGAGCTTGATGGCATCTCTTCCACCTCCTGCAAAGGACCATGAGGAGCAGGAAGGGCTTTTCTCTGTTTGTTTGTTTGTTTATTTATTTATTTTTAACATTTTTTTTTTTGCTGGGTTAGCCCTGCTATTATTTGTCATTCTGAAACATAAAAATGTAAACATTTTTTTTTGGAAGGTTTCCTCCTTCTGCTGTGCAAAAGCAAGCATGGAAGATCCAGGCAGGACTTGCCGTGTCGCAGAGCTGTGTTGCATCTGCACTTGTCCCTGTACGGAAATCCTGTAGATCCCAATCTCTGACAATTGCACGAACACTCTGCCTCGCAGCTGTCCCCATCTAGTCACGTAGGTAGGCCAAAATCATTTTTTAAACTATAAACTGGAGTCTTGATCAGTCCTACAGCTTTCCAAGTGTCTGGTTTTTGAGTTTTCCCAGGTCGCAAGTGGCCACAATAGAGCTCTCTCTATAAAGTCAAAGTAGAGCTAGATACACCAAAAGAGCTGTTACCCAGAGAGGCAGTGCTGCCTAGGGGATTGTTGGGTTGGCAAGATCGGAGAACAGAGATACCGATCTACAGGGTGACTTCGTCTCTGTGGGCCTCTGCTGCTGTTGCCGGCAGCTGTTCGTATCTTTTGTAGGACACAGTCTGCTTTTTGCTTGTGGACACTGCCATGGGCTCTCATTTCCACTGAGGATGGGCCAATATCGCAGAAATGCATCTGGTAATTGCTGAAGACCTTCTGCTTAACGTGGTGCTGGGGTAAATGAGAGGTAATAAACCCAAGCTCCCATTATTTGGTGACCCATTTCTTGTTCTTGTAGTTTAGTGGAAAAAGGGAGAAAGAGGGTCAAAACAGGGTGAAGAAAGCCCTGGAAATTAAGTACTTGGAGAGGAAAAAAATACAGAGTTACCCAGGAAATGACTTGAGGGTCAGCTTCAAGCATTGCTCATACAGAGCTTTCCCGACAGCTCTCCTGTTCCCAGTGGGCAGTGGCAGAGCTCTGTGCCGAGCTCCTCTGCCCACAGCCTACTCCCTGCTCACAGAGCTCAGCCTTCATCCTTGGGAGCGCAGCCAGAGCCAAGGACAAATGGAGAGTCCACGCAGGCTCATGCTTCGCAGGCTTGCAGAGCAGCAGGTATATCTACGGAGGAGGGAAAGATTTATGAGAAATAAGTATTTAGTGCTATAAACAGGGAGAGGCTGATGGGTAAATGTTTTTTGCCTTAGTTCTTTGACTATAGTTATATTGGTGAGACATGGAATCGCCCAAAAGGAATGTGAGATTTTTATCTGTTCTACCTGGAACATCCTATTTGGCGTCACTGGAGGCCTCTTGAAGTTTTTATATGAGAACAGAGGTAAGGAGTGACACCTCCAGCTTTTGGATTGGGGAATAGCTTGCAGCAACCGGATAATGAAATTTGGAATAAAAACCTAATTCCAATTCAAGAAAAGGCATCCCACCACACTGCGTCCATTTCCCTTCCTCCAACCCTGCCAATAATGTGTTTTAGGAGTTTCCTTCATAATACTGTAAAACAATGCTGGTTCCAGGCAAGGGTACTTTACTTGGTAGTCTGTCCTCCTCCTTCCAGCCGTGAGTGTTGATGTATTGCATCTGTTCTGGAAATAAGGACGTAAATGCAAGCCATATTTTTGCATGAGCAATGGCTCATATTATTGACGACTGTTTTAGAAAATGAAAAATCTGTTTGTAATAAGAATCATAATTGGTTTGTTATAACTCTGATGGTCTAAGAATGTAAATGGGTCAAGTTTGGGAAAGGAGAGGCAACAGCGTCTATTAGACCATGACAAAGAGAGAGAGAGAGAGATGCTTTGGAGCACTGAGTCCGTCTTGAGACTGCTTGTAATAGCAGTCAGAAATCAGATCTGCTCTTAATTTTCTCTGGGGTGATTCTGGTTTTGCCTGGGCTGCTAATGGGTGGTTTTGTTTTGTTTGTTTTTTCCCACAGGAGGCTAATGAATTCACAGCAGCTATCTTGGTCTGAAATGCAAGGGAGGACAAGTTCTCAGCAGATTTTTACCAATGCATGGGGAGACAGGGTCAGCATTGTGCTCTTTTGTTGTGGTTCAGCTTTTAGTAAAACCACAAGACTGTATTTAAAAATGCTTTTTAGAGCAGGAAAGTGAATGTATGTTCATTATCTCAGTGCTGGATGTGAAAAACATTCAAAGCATCCAAGCGAATAGTGATAAAACATGCCTCCCCATTCAGTAAATTAGGGCATTATGCAATGGATGGAGGGGTTGTATTTCAGAAGTGCCTGAAAGCTCTTCCTTTATTTAGGGTCTCCTCTGCTCAACCTTGACTGGACAGATTTCTTATTCAGGGGAAGGGATTAATTTACGGCTAGAAGACACTTTTATAACATATCATATTGTTCTTTTTCATTATTAGGGTGACCGGTCAGAATATTTGTGTAATCGAGCTCCACTCAAAATTCCCTCTTGGAGGATATGTTAGAGAAATGGAGACAAAAAGGTATTTTTGTGAATGCCTCTAGGCTGCGATTACAGAAGTTGTCACTGGCTGGAAGTTAGGGTAAAACTGATGTGCCATTGCTGGTGCCATTAATGCTTGGAAGAGCTAAAACAAGTGATGGGAAATGAGCTTGGTCTCTGTGCAGGAACGTTTTTAAAATGGGACAAAGAAGGATTTGTGGAAACAAAGAATAGGAAAGGAAATGTAGAAGGGCAAATATTTTCTCCTACATTATGACTCGCTCTGGTGGGAATGAAAACTGAGTAAGAGTGATAGCTTTGACAGGTATTGGTGCTCACTTCCATGCAAACTTACCTGACCATGATCAAAACAGTGTCTCTAATAAAAGCCAGCCTGGATTTACAGTAGGGAAGCTTGACTACAGCGTTTAAGTTTGTGTTACCAGGCATTAATCTGAACTGCTCTGAGACTTTACTGTCCTAACACAGAAGTTATTTGAACAAAGCATCTGTCAAATCTAAAGAGGTGATTTATCCAATAAAGGCTATTTTGTCAATTTCAAACGTGCAAAATTTTTTTGCAGATGACCTTTCCTGTACCCCTCGGGAATGACAGGGAACTGCCCAACTCATTTTCCCAGTGCCTTGGGGCTGCAGACACTGCATTCAGCTTTACTGCAGTGGGTTAAATAAATAATTGATAACTGTTTTTTTCTCTGAAATGGAGAAATTAAAGAGGCAAATTTGATTTTGATAACATTACCAATTGGGAGCTGTCTACCATGTAAACCAGGCATTTCAGGATACCTATGGGTCTGTAGAGCTATCATCAACCTTATGGTGATACACATCAGAGGGTCAGAGACAACTGGTGGTCAGGCTCCCCTGTCAGCACCCACAGCCACGTTAAGTAGTTATTCCCACTATATGGCTTTTTTTTTCTTTTAATTACTATTATTGAGAAGAGAAGATGGTGTTTCCAGAAATGCTGGAAATTCCCTTCAGCCTGTTGTCTGAAGGCAGAGAGACTGCTGTAAACTGAAAGCAGAATTAAATTCTGTGTTTGTTAAATGTCCACAAGGTGGCACTTGGCATCTTTTTACTTCTCTGAAATCTATTTTTTTTTTTAATGCTCACAGCAACGCTAAGAAATAATTTTAGAGGTTATGGAACTTTTCTTAAACAGTCAGCTAACCGTGCTTTCATGGGAAGTGTATTTTTTCCCTTATCAAACTGCAGTCAAGAAAAGGAAAGCAGCAACTGCATACTTTGCTCGTTATTGCAGACATGAAAATTTCAGCTGTTAAAAACATCTAAGTAATTTTTTTTGTTATTTTTCTTTTTTTTTTGATTGTCGTATTTCATTCTTCTAGTCAGATGTGACTGTTTGTCTGGCAAAAAGGAAGAAAAACAAGTTCTTGCTTCCCTGGCTTCAGTTCAGTGAAGATCTAGAAACAGATCAGCTGCAGCCTGTTCTAATCACACAGCAGATGAATTCATTTAACAGCAGCAGTGCCTGTGATAGGCAAAATATTACTCATTAAAGTTTTCCCATTATTCATAAAGAGGCAGTAATAGGAGACCTGATAATAAAATGCGCTGAACTCTAGCTGTGTTCAGTGGATGGCTCGTTCAACCCCATTAGAAGCATTTCCACTGGATTTATCATCTTCAGAAAAGGCACCAGGATGGCAGTGTGATTCCCCGCCCACTCACCCACCATCAAGAATGATGCCATTTTCAGAGCATGGCCTTCTTTTAGCTCCTTCATTTTCATTGAGAGTGCTTAATTAGTTATGCTTGTTTGGAGTGGTGTAAGCACAAACACGTGAAGACAGAAGGGCAGAGGAAAATAACTCTGTTTTGTTGCATTAAAACATTCCCAAGGCACAGCCTGTGCAACTTGTGCCATGCTGCAGCCAAAGGGAGGCTTTATTCTGAGTTCCCATTTTCACTTGTTTGTAACTTTCCCACAAATTGTTTTGTACTGTTACATTCCTCCCAGATGGGAATGCCTTTGGGAAATATGAAGAAAATGCGTTCAGCTGTTTCCGTTCTCTTGCTTATGTAACTCAAGCACAGCTTAGAAGTCTGGATCTGCCCACGTGTGTGGGGTTTGATGGGCTGGAGATCAAGGCAAAGGCTTTGAAGATGGAGGATTGTTGCTGGTGCCCCTGCCCGCTGCCCCATGGCCTGGGGCACATGCAGGCCTGGGACCGCTTCGCTGTGGCTGGGCCTTCCTCCCACGGGAGGAGAGCTGTGTGAGACGCAAGCAGCTCCTCCTCGGACCGGGCGTGCAGGCTGAAGCCCAGCTTCCCGCTGTGGGGTGTTGTGCTGCCTGGCCTCCAAAATGTGTTGGAAGGGAGAAAAACGACGGTGGTTTATGTGGGAGCTTTTGTGCTGCAGCTGCTTTCAGCACGTCACGGTGCCTTGCCTGAGGAAGAGCAAGACGCGTCTGCAAGTTTTCTAAGCTTTTCTTTTTTTCTTAATTCAAAAGAATTAGTCTGCCAAGAATAACATTAAAATAGCTTCAAAGAGTTGGTAACAGTCTAGAAGCGTCAGTCATCGCGGCTGAGTGTCAAACAGTGTGTTGGATATTCTGGAGAGATGAGAAGATGCCAGGAATAGCCTCAGCCCTGCAGGGATCTTCCTGTCCCCTTGGCAGATCCTGTAATGCCCTGCTGCAGCAGTCATGAAACCCATTGTTTGCCAGATGGGTACGGGTTATCTGTACCCCAAGGTACTTGTTCTTGTCTCTGCTTTTAGGAACGAATAGAGCAGCATTTTTTTTAGATTAACATTTTTGTTGTTGTTTTATTGAGTCACTTTTAAGCCCCAAATAAAATGAGAGCATTTCTTGTAACATGGTAATACAGTAGTTTTGAAGAGAAAGGGAACATACCAAAAGTTGCTTGAGGTCTCTTAAAAAACAGGAGGAGCCGCATGCTAAAGAAGTCCCTGTCTGTAGGAAAAGACTTGGCACGAGGCACAAGGCCTGACCACGAGGCACAGCAACCACCCCCAAAGCCTTTGGCCACGGCTGGCTCCTAGCACCATTGCTCTGCCCCTGGTTACACTGATCGGCTGTGGGCAGCAGGGGGATAGTGGAGGGATGGCGTCCTTGGAGAAAAAGCTGTGGGACCCCAGGTCTCATCTGGCAGTGGCAAAAGACCCATGATGTGTTCCCTCCTTACCACAGCACGTGTGTGAGGACTTGTACAAAACGCTGTCTGTGCCAGAGACCTGCGTCTCCTATCTACCCTGAAACCGTGGTGTAGTAGTCCATCTGTTTTACTGCTGCTGCCTCGGGCGGTGGCTGCATTCATCCTTTAATTACCTTGATGCTATTTGAGTTTTATTTTAGTTGGAACGCATAAAAGCCCTAACTGCTGGGGCCTGTTTGGCTGCCGCTTGAAACGTTTCGTGATGGCTTGAGTTTAGTTTCTGAAATGTTGTTGGCACTTGCTCTCTGAAAACAGAGATGAAATGACATTTTGTGTTCAACTTTGATGTTTTTGTGGCTCGAGAATCTCACCAGCTATATAAATTATAGCTTTGTTTCTGTAAGTCAAGTGCTCTTATGTGAGCCCTTTGGGCATATAGAAGGTGCTAATAAGCAACATTTTGAGCCTGGGGAGGGATTTTCCAGAAGTTGTTTTTTGGGCACAAGAAGGAGTCTGTTGTATGGGTCAGCAAATGGCCATGGCTGCTTGTCATCCGTCTCTCCGGGAGTTCAAATTTGATGCATGCTGCTGCCAAATAAAGCAAGATACATAATCTAAAAACACATGCTAATACTTATTAGGCCGTAGCATACAGAAGAAGGTTTTATACTTGCATCTTTTCCTATTTATCACTTACACCATTCTTTGGTCCTATAGCTGTTCAGAAAATGTGAAATTAGATTTACTTCTCCTGATCGTGCTGAGGTTTGGTCCCCATAGCTAAGGATCGCCCTCTTCCACAAGGTTTGCCATTTGAGGGAGGCCTCACCAGTGTCTGACAGGGATATTGCTGAATACAACCCGCGTTTGGGTCAAGAGCTGCTGTGCCAGCAGAGAGCTGGTTATTTCCTTCCAGACAGCATTAAACTAATTTCCAGCATGATGTTATGGATCACCATGCTGCAGGGAATGACATGCGGTAAAAGAAAAACAAAACCAAGTTCCCTATAGCAAACCTCACGGTAAGCCCTCAGCTGCTTCATGGGGTTACCATGCATGGTTACGCTGCTGCTGCTCTGCCCTAGAGCTGGCTGCTCTGCAGTGGGGAGGCAGCAAGAACCATTTCAAGCAGAGGTAAACACTTTTATTCTGTCTATAAAAGGAATACACAGAGACAAGCAGTCTAAACAGTTTGAGGCAATAGTAACAGTTTTCATTTCTACAGTTAAAACGTGCACTTGGAAAGTACTAAAGTTGTCCAGATTATATAAATGGATAAAATGGCAGTGGGTAGGAAAGAGCAAAATAATGAAGGGAAATGCTACGTAGTAGTGTTGCAATTAGTCATATCTGTGTTTATGGAAAAATCAAGAGAAGCTTACAGGGCATTGGTGTCTGTATATGAACTTCTCCTAAGTTGCTGCATGTTATTCTGTTGGCAGAAACACTTTTCTAGTGCAAGCACAGATTTCTGACAGTCATCTTGTGCTTTTCACTTCTGAATTGCAGGTGTGCCATGCATGAGTTTGGGTAGTTCCCTTTTTCTGTCATTAGTGGGTGTGCTTCAGGGAGGGTAAGCCGGGCCCACACAGCAATGCTTCTGTCCCACTGAGACATTTCTGCCTGTGAAGGGTCTGCTGCCTGGGCTGCTCTGGCTTCTTCTGCCTCCCTTCTCTTTGCCTGACTTTAGGCAAATTTCAGGGAAGCCTTCAGTAGAGGTGAGACAAGATGCTGAGCAGGCAGAGTGGGCTGGCTAGGTGAGTCGTAACAGGGCAGCAGAAATAGGCAGTGATCTCTGCTGTCCTTCTCCACTGGAGAGAGGGTGGGGGGCCAGCAACCCATGCACAGAAGCGGAGACAGCATGACACAGTTGCACAGGGGTGTAGGTCCTTGCCCAAACCAGAGGCACTGCAGTGAGCTTCTGCTGTCCGGACTCGCCAGCTGTTACAGGTCTGCGATGAGGTGCTCGCTTTGCAGAGTAGTGTGATTTTGCTGTTGACTCAAGAGTAAAAATCAATCTACAGGGTAAAGGACTGTGCATTTACTTTCACATGTCCTGCAGCATTATTTCCCTGTACCCTTTTACCTTGCCTATTGCTTTAGGATTTAAACTGCTTTATCAATTTAACATATTCTTACTCTATTCTGTACATATACATATACATTTATTCTCTGATGGTCCTCTGAGGAACTTAAAAGTACAGGTTTGGAGCAGGCAGCTGTTTCTTTTCTGATCTATTCTAGGCTGGAAAATTATTAAAGATCAGTATGGATTCAGGGTAGAGAACTTGAAGAAGTCCTATTATATAAAACTAAAATCTTGCACCCTTCTAAAAGAAGCAAAGTTCTGAAGAATCCAAGAGCTGTCATTGCTTGGGATGGCAGGAAATTATCAAACATTTTCATTTTTAAAGCTTGGGAAGACTGTTCAGCTCCGGCACCTGCCACCTTAAGTTTGAAACTGCCATTTCTGTACACAGACAATGTGCCTGATCTGAAAATGTCCTCGCTGGTGAGAGCGGCCCTCGTGCTGGCAGAATTCTCACCAATACTGGTAGGATCACATCTGGGCAGAGCTGGTAGCATCGGTTTATGCATTTATGTCTTCTGCAGTGCTCCAGACTGCTGGAGAAGAGCAGCTTTAAGTTGAATCGCATCTCATTTAAGGCAGAAAGCATGGTTAAGATAAAATGCTATGCACATTTCAAAGAAAATTATTCAATTTTATCATGGAAATATTAGCAGAGCTGAGATACTGTGCTGATGGGAGCTGTATAAAAATTTGAGAAATGTCAGTGTGGGGTTTATTGTGTTAATTAGGAGGTGGTGCAGTATTAGTGAGAAAACGTATTTTGGGTTCAGTGTCTTTTTTTTTTTTTTTTTTAATCATGCCTTAAAGTGCTTTTCGGGTACTTCGGACGCCTAATTGGAGATACTGTACACAGAAGCCTGTACTGTCTGAAAATCATAATAATGCATTTCCAAATGCTGATGACTTGGCAGACGGGACCATATCAATTAGTCTTTAAAAACAGGTAGTTAACAGACCAATCCAGTGCATATACTCGTTTTATTTTATCGTCGTGTAGCAGAGCGATTCGGGTACTAGAAACATCCTTGCTCAGAAAGGAGCACTGCAAACCCTTCCTTTGCCGTTGTTGCTGCACCCTGTACTTGCTGCTACAGTGTTTGTATCAGATAACATTTTTTTAAAATCACAATAGAAATGACCTTTTGTATTTTCATTAGCTCATGTGGGATGGCCTGGGGGTATTCTAACACTGGTAAAGCAGTAAAGCTTACAGACAGATTTTCTAACAAAATACTGGTGCACAGCTGCATAACATAAATCATTCCTTCCCATTTCTGAATGTTACATGTTAGTTATGTGGAAGTTACTGCTGTTCTTGTCTGACTTTAACAAGGTTTGGGTTTTGTTTTTTGATTTTTGTTTTTGTTTGGCACAAATATTGTTGCTTCTCAGTTTTATAATCATGCTGCCTTTAGCCGTAACAGTTATATGGCTTGAGTGCAAGCAAATACGGGTTAGACTGCCAATATATTTGTATTTTCATAGCAGTCAGCTCATACTTTGCAAATATGGTGCATGTTGTCCTTCACTTAAGTTATTTATTTGTAAATCCAATCAGTGCCTACGTTGCCAAAAATAAGCCATAGCAAAAGGGAATTCAGCTGGTGGGGTAAGAATCCTCTTCTGGGACTAAACCCATTACTTTTACTTTCAAGTTTTGCCATTTTTCCATGTGACACTACAGTGCAAAGGGATTACATTGTAATGCTTCTGAAATGAATCCACTTGCTCTGCTTTAATTAAAAATATCCAAGTAGGAGTGAGTAACCACTGCTGCATCTGTTGCTGCTGATTTTCTGCCACTGACCTAGCATAGTGTGGGCAGCTGAAGATCTCTGCGTGTGGCAGGTCCCCAGGACATGGCGGCACATCTGCAGGGCCTTCCAAAGGTCAAAAAATAATGTTCTGGGCAATGGCAGTTTGACCAAGTGCTGCCTTAATGCTAAAGTAATAGTGAATTGTATTTATAAACCCTGCTAACACCAAGACAGTCCGCAAGGACTGCACCTTCTCCATTCACCACTGAAATAACAGGGTAAAAAGTCAAGCAAAATGCTAGCTCAGACAGGTTAGCGAGCATGCTGGGGTGGGCCTGGGGAGGGTCTGTGCCAATTAAACTGGAAAATATCTCCTTCCTCTGAGCTCTGATTTAGAGAGATTTGGACATGACTGTAGGTGGGAGAGATGGGCTAAGGCAAGAACTTGAGGGCAGATTGCTTTACCCCGAGGGGTGGAAGAGTAAAAGCCTTTCCCAGCTTCAGGCTTGGTTTTGGAGGCATTAGGGATGCTGGAATGGAGATGTCACAGAGGCTGAAATTAAAGAACAGGTCCCCAGATTGCTAGATATTTATATAACCTCACAGCAAAAAGTACAAATCGGTGTTGTTTGGAGGCAGCAGGCGGTTGCAGGGAGAGCTCAGAACTGAAGACCTCGGTGAGAAGAGATTTCCTATAGCCAGGCTGGTGCCTGGCTGCCAGGCCGCTGCAGCTCTGGGCTTTTTCTTACAGGGAGAGCTGAGTAACTCTGTCTGCTTCAGGGCAGGTAACAGATAAGCTCAGCACCCTGCAGAAAGCCTCAGTACCTTGCAGAATCAGACCTGAAGCTGATCGAAGTCAAATAGCGGATCAGAGATTGAGTTTGTGACAGAGCCCTGAGCAAATATGTCAGATCACTTGTCAGCAATTCATAAGGGAGACAGAAAACACTGTTGGCTCTTTATTATTTATTTTTTGAGTAGTAAAACTATGGATTAGAAATATACTGTTACTTTTAATACCCACTGACCACTTCCAGGCAGAGTGTATATTCAGTGTGAAAAGCTCTCTCCTTTTTTGCAAAACATTGCATAGTATTTCCATGCTTGGGTTTTGTTTTTAGGGGTTGTTAATTGCTATCCAGAATAGGAAAAAGCTAATGGCGGGAGTTGGATGAAGACTGATTTATTAGAGTGTAAACTGAGATTTAAAAATCTTTCTAGTGTAACTTAAAAAGAATCTGAAAATATGTACGTAATAAAATAATACGCATTACCTGCCTCCTCCAATCATTTGGCTTCTCATCTGCATGCTTGTCATTTTGCAAATGGTTTTCTAAGAAAATATGTTTTCATGTATTCTGTTTAAGTAAGGAAGGGGAACTTTTAATAGGTTGCTCTGTACTTCATTAGTAAAAATGGTTATACAATTTAGGGGCAATATTTATCATAATAAATCTGCAAGGGCTTCTGGAGGGTTGTGTCTATGTTAAAATGTTTCTAATGCAACACTGAAAATTGACATTGTCCTTTCAGATACTGATGAATACAGACCACCGGTTTGGAAATCTTACTGTAAGTATCTCAAGCAAATTTTTGTTTGTTTGTTTTTTTCTTCTCTAAGTCAGAGCTAAAAAAAGTTTCAGTGGGATGCTTTAAAAAAAAAAAAAAAAAGAAAAAAAAAAGACATTTTTATTTTCTTTAAAATGTGGTTTTACAAGCATCAAAAGTGAAAGCATTCATTGCTATTAGAGAGAGATGCAGCTGTTTATCCTCAAGGCTAACAAATGCAGGTTATTCAATGGGGGCAGGTTCCCTGCACCTCACTGACACAACAGATCATGCTCCTGTTTGGGGCTGGCCAGTGTTGGTGGGGCTGCCTAGGCTGGGGCTTGAATAACCTCTGTTCCTGCCTTAAGGTTACACTGGTAAACTTTTAGGGCTCCTCTACGTTAGTAACTTGCATCGCTAGAGTTGAGACTGGAACTGGTTAGGAGAACTCAGAAATGATTTTTCCTCAGAACTTGCTGATGCAGTAAAATGAGAGCATTTGCATGGCCCAGAGTGACCGTGAAACCAAAATTAGGTTTTCTGAAGGCCTGACGAGAAGGACCTGGTTTCCTACCAACTGTCATGTAACAGAGATAGCTGGGGCCTGAATCCATGAAATCTAGTGGCAAGGCCTGTCTGTGCCTTTTGAATCACCATGTGTAGCGCCAGCAGCTTGTCATGTGCCACATCAGCCGCTTAGCAGTAAAGAATTTGACTTGAGCAAGTTCTTTTCTTGCAGTGGATGGCTAAAAGATAAAATTGAGACACTTTGCTCCCTGGCATTAAACGTCATCACTCATGACTGCAACACGTTTTTCTGCTTGTTACCGAGTTCTGTGTGTTTCGCTTTTGGATATGAGTCACAGTTCTGTACCTTGCCTGAGCTCAGGGAATGCTGCCTGCTTGGGCAATTCGTTCCGTGCCATGATCAGGAGTAGGAGAGCCCAGATTTGTTAATACCAGAACTTCACTGGTAGCTTGCAAAGAGCTGAAGGCTTGGGTGCATGCAACATGTGTGTACCAACTCTCCTCCACAGTCATGGTTCACCACGGTGAGCCTTTCCTCAGCTCAGAATGAAGCGTGTGGTCATGGGGTTTGCTCGTATTTCTGTCTCCTGACTGCTCAAGAGGAATGGCTTGTCTGACTTCCCTGGTAATAAGTGCAGCAAAGGAACTGGTGTTGAACAGATTGAAGTGCACACACCAATTAGAGGAGGAGGAATAGGCATCCTGTTTTGTCACTTAACGGGTCTACCTGCTGTGCTTCTGACTGGAAGAGGACAAAAGGTACTGTCTTCTGAAAAGAGGAATTTCCTTCCAGAAAAATCTTTTCAACCTTGCTTGAAGTAAGGTGGGAAACAATTCTCAATTTCTAGCCAATTTCTACAGAGCATGCTGATTGAGTTTCACAGAAGAGCACTGGAGAATCACAGAGAGATCCATGTACGCTTTGTGAATTTCTTTTTTCATTTGAACTTGACTCTCCAGTTCTCAGAATTGGACATGGACAAGGGCCAGCGCCATCAAATAGGGCTTTTACAATGGAAGCTAAAGGATCTGTGCGCTAGGCAAATAAATGGTCATGCTATGCTTGAAATGAAGATTGCTATTTTATATGTGTATGCTGTTTTTCATCACTTGCAAAAATCATTTTTGTAATACCAATAGAGAATGGTCAGGATTGATTTTAGTAACATCAGGAAAAAACATTGTCTTTTTTATTTGGAACAAAGGGAGTAAATTTTTCCAGTCGATCTTGTGATTGCCATATCATTGGGCATTTTGCCATTTTTTCCATTCTCATGTAATTTAGCACATAAATAATGTATTTCTCCATGGAGAAGACTCATCGTCAAATGAGAAGTGTAACGAAGTCAAATCTTACTGGGTAAGTTAATGTGTGGTTTTATTACCTGAAGAAGGTGACAGCACACGTTGTTAGACCTTGGTGTTAGTACTAATGTTTGAAAGACAATTGAATTTTAAAAGATTACAGTTCCAAATGTCTGTTTTATTTGTTCTAGAGTACTATTCAATTACTAATTTGGTGTTGATAACCTTGTTTAATAGGTGACTTGTCAAACTCTTGTTTGCTCTTTTTGTTTTGGGAGTCAGAAGTCACTCCATCTGCTTACTAAACAAGAAAGTCCATACATTAATACCATTAAATTTACAGCTAGCTCCTATGAATTATACTGGTTTAATAAGGCTTATATTAAAGGAAAAAAGAAAGTTTGGAAGATAGTGATAAGTTTAGGTCATAATTTGGACCTTAACTGCTGCTGGACTCCTGATGTTGTTAGATCTGTAAATGCAAAGGTCTTTTTGTTGTTGTTGTTGTTTTTCAGCAAGGTCATCACTGAGTAGTGAGAAAAGCAGAGGGTTTGTGCAAAGTTCTGAATGACTCCTGTAAGCTCTCATATTTTGGGTCACCAAAAGTGTGCCCAGCATAGTAAGATGGGACTCCATCCGCTTACTGAAAAAAATCTGCTATCTGCCTGATTTGACATATAGTAAATTTTAATTTGCATTTATCCTAATTCCTTTTCTGATCTGCTTGATGGAAGGTTGGACAGAGACTCCCTAGTGCTTGAGCAGTTAATCGTAAAAATAATCAATAATCCTGATTTGGCTGGGAACATTCTCTTTTCTGACATCTTGTAAGTAATTTTTGAGACCTTGATATATGTACATTCGCATTTAAATCTTGCAGCAAGTCTTCCTTTTCTTAACCAGAAAAATGTAATGTTAAAATGCCTAATTGATGTAGTGATTCTGTATTAATCAAAATTTAACTTTTTTCTTTTCTTAGTGTATCAGTTGCAACAGGAAGCTCCCCATCCTAGAAGGATTACCTGCACTTGCGAGGTAGGTA
Source organism: Aythya marila (assembly GCF_965140915.1). Lineage (NCBI taxonomy): Eukaryota > Metazoa > Chordata > Aves > Anseriformes > Anatidae > Aythya > Aythya marila. The sequence continues at coordinate 17,296,095 of NC_139047.1, forward strand.
TTATAAAACATTTTGTTTTATAAAGCCCAGTAATTCCAAATCTCTTCTCAGTGTTGTGCAACCCAAACAGTGCTTCCATGGCGCTGTATGGCACTGTGATTGGAGTAAGTAGCCTTGGGGTCAGTGGTGCATGGAAAGCCACTTGATCTAAAAATAGAATTAAAATACATTTTGAGTTTGCTGTATATACCTGAGAATCATTTGCCAGTTTTTAACTTATTCCTACATAAATGGAAACATGCCTTTCCTCTTCCTTTTGGGGACAGAAATTCCCAGAAGAAAGAACAGAGCTGTAGAGGGGGAACACGCACCTGTTGTTACACACATTGCTGCAAGATGCCTGCAATAAATCAGCAGACAGAAGACTGAAACCTCCTCTCACTCTTATTTGAGTCTTAGTACTAAGAACTCATTAATTCTAGTAGCTAAACTATGCCCAGCCACAGCTTTTAAGGATCCACACAGAAACAATGGAACCCTGTTGAGATGCAGCGATACAAATCACTGTGATTTGTAAAAATGAGATGCTCACAGGGCCAGGTGCTGAGGCAGACCCTGAATGGCCAGCGTGCCATGCACGGTGTTGCAGCAGACCCACACCTTTTTGGGGTTGTCGTGCTGGTAGGTGCCATCGGTATCAAATACCCCTGCCAGCAAATATTTGCTCAGAACTGCATCTCTCATGCAGCTTCAGTTACGAACCTGGAGAATATTAATTTCAGTTACAAAAATGCCAAAACATTAGGTTCAACATGTCAAACAGCATTACGAACCACATCTTCATAACCACTGGAAGTTATTACATCGCTGCAATAAAACTTGAGCATTTTTATCATGTGCCAAGAGAAGGGGAATTAATCCTTGAAATATGTTAGTCATTTTGACATAGTATTAAATACAGAGGGACATAGCACTGTCAGGAACACTAATAGCTTACAGTTTAGATCAAAAAAAGGATTACTATACACAATTAAATAGGTGTTTTGCTGTCATCTTTCTAAATGCCCAATTGTGATTCTATGAAGTAGTCTGTCAATTTTTAAGATAAGAGGTAGAGATTTAACAGAAATTAAATTTTTCATTTAGAGGAAGCACTCCTGTCTTCTCTTAATTTGATGGATTTGTATTTTTATAAAAGTTGTAATAACAGCTGGTTGCACTTAAGCAAGGCATAGCTGTAGGAAAGAACAATACATTAATTTTACAAGAAGCATTGTAGCAAAAAGTTTCCCTTTAACCTATGTTTCCATTGCTAATGAGTGTCCAAACAGGGAAAATCCTGCTAAGGTTGTTGAGCAGATATCTTTTGTACATCAAATAAGGTGGGAGGGAGGTTTGAAGAAGAGATCTGTAGAAGACTTGAGCTGTGAAAGAAGTTTTGTTTACTCTCATTGCGATGTTATTAGGAAGGTTCTTTTCTATTTTGTGTGTTCTTTCTGTTAGGGTTTTCCATTACATTACTATACAAAATACTTGAAGTCTTGTAATAACAGGCTTGTAATTCTAAGGGGGCTGAATGTCCACTTTTAGCAGCAGGACTATTTCCAGTTTGAGAGTAATAACTTGGCACGAATGGAGATTTTCCCATTGACTTCAGTGGGACTATTCATGGCCAATCTGTTCGCAAGCTTTGTTGTATCTTATCGTGTCCAGGCCAACCGCTGGGCAAAATAGACGTGGACCCCATGCCAGCTGGAACCTCACACACTGTTGAGGGGGGCATCATTTTCTGTTTCTCTCTTTTTTTCTTCTTTTCCTGTACTATGACCCATGTTGTCATTCTTCACCCACTTTTCCCTCTTGCACTTTTTCTCAAAAAGCAGAAGGATGTTTCAGAGGACAATTACAAAAATGTTGACAGAAAATAGAGTGCTGAGAGCCCTACCAGCCTGTTGTGGCTCAATTGGATGGCAACCTACCTTTGTATTCCATCGTGCCTGTGCTCACCTGGCTAGGATGAAGTTCTTAACTCCCTGCCTCCCATGTGTTTAGTGTTGTTAAGTGTTGTCGAATAGCTGCTTTTTCTTTCCTCTCTCCAAAAGTATTTCACTGGTGGAAGACATGCTAGTATGTGTGTAGGCACATGTATGTATGCACATACATACAATGTGTGAAGGATTTTTGGTAGTCTTCTCATGCTGTTCCTTGTGAGGTGCTGATGCTATGCCTTTGCAATCACTGCAGTCTTTTGTTTGCTGAGTCTTATCTCAAAGCTCTGCTGTTATTTACTCATGTAACAACAGCCTTATAATGTATGCTCATAAAGTTGCCTGGGCCCTCTGCCCAGCAGCTATTCTTCAGTTTCTTCAGTTAGATGCTTTGAGAGCTGCAGGTGTGATGGTTTTAATGCTTACAGAATTAGAATCTTCATATTTTCTATATTCTTTTTGGCTTCTTAAAAAAAAATAACAGAAAGAAATATAAGGGGTGGGAAAATATCAGTAGTTTTGTACTAAGGAAATCTCAGCAGATAACATCATGATTGTAATTATTGCCTAGCACAATGCATATGTCCCTGACATTCAGGGAGAAACTGTAAAATGATAGAAGCATCCAGCATATCTAATAAGATCTCTTGCCATTTTATCCCAGACTAGTTTAACTGCAGAGAGTTGTTCTGAGGTCTTTTTGCCCTGGGCAATACGAAATCACAAGCAGATTTTATACTGAGTTCTCCATCATAGTATTCTTAGAATACTATTAGCCTATCCAGGCAAATAAGCAGAGATATAAATGTGTATATATAGTATTGGCATATTAAAAATGTTTCCTCCCTCTGGACTGATGGAGATCCTTCAGCTGTTCATCAGATCCAGGTTGCCCTCCTTTTAGAATCAAACAAGAGACCCATTCATGTCAGGCAAATACAAAAACATCTGTATAAAGCTGCTTCACATACAAGTTACACTGACCGCTGTAATTCTCTCATCTTAATTTCAATATTGATAATTATAAAAAATAAAATTTGTTAGGTATGATAGAGGTGGTTTACAGGATTTAGAAATTAGTAAGAATTGGACTAAGTAAAAGAGCTGTGGAAAAAATCAGTCAGTTGCAGATAGCTACAGAACATTTTGCTGCAGAACAAAACATATTAAGTACATGTTTTCTCATTAAAGTATCCCTTTATATAAAAAGCCTTTGAAGCTTATTTTTACCTAATAAAGGTAAAATTGAAATAATACATTACAATGCAGATAAGTGTTTTTCGTTATAAATACTGAACAATTAATGCAGCTGCTTCAGATTTGATGTGAAAATATATTCAGTGAGCAGTAACATGTTTAACCTTTCTCTGTGGTCTCAGCCTCTCCTGCTAGTGCTGAGCTTTGTGACCTGCTCTTTCTCAGCTGGGTTTCTATTAGCAGCCATGCATGAGTCAGTGGGGAGCAGAGTCTTTTCCTAAGTGGTTGAATTATCCAGCTGTATAAACAAATTCATAAATATTAGGACGAGAATTTTGGCCCAGAGAACATCAAAGAGGTCAGTGGGAGGGAGCAACATGTAATTTGGTAAGATATTAGCACCTAAATTGCTCCCCTTGCGTTATTGTATTCTAGTTATTGAAATAAGCAAGAGTGAGAGTGATGATTAGAGGAAAAAGCACTTGTTAAAGAATAGTTGGAAGTTACAATGTAAAAAACAACAGCAAAAAAGAAAAAACACACAGTCTTTTATTTTAGGTGCAAAGGCACGTGGTGTATGAGTGCTGATACTGGGAGGTGTATTCAGCAGAATGACCTACTTAACATGAAATGCTCAAATACAGAGGATTTGAGTTTCTGCTCTGCTACACCAGTTTTGTATCAGAGCAACATGCAGTTCAGAGGAGGTACACTGAGCTAGGAAGAACAGTGCATCCACTGGGAATTTTTTATTGTGAACACACAGTGGAGCCAAGGCTTTTAACACTACATAATGCTCATTTGTAAACTTAAAATATTATGGAATCATCAACTTTGAAGAGCATTGGATTTCTGTGTGAGACTTGCATCAATATTGTGATGCCATTTGTCCAGTTAATCTTGTATTGCCTCCCTGGGATTTCTGTTTGTTGTACATACAATCTTTTATATACACACACCTGTGCACATGCAGGCACATTGAGGGTATCCTTGCCCGTCTTCTGAAGGCATTCCATGATAAATTTTAAATAATTATGCGTGGAAAAAATATCAAACAGTCCAATGATGGAGGCAATCACTGCCCTTTCCTGCCCTGTAACGAGGCTTCATCATGATCCAGTGCAAGCAGTTAACAAGCTGTTAAACGGCATCTCTGCGTAGCCTCATGAAAATGGCCTCTGTGAACGGTCAAGAAGCATGGCAGAGCTTGGGCATATATAATGCACATCGTTGTTAGAGCTGTTTGCAGAGATGGCTTAATCTATGTCACATTCATCCAGAACAGCGTCCCAGCCTTCATGGTAAGGAGACCCTTTTCCAAAGGAATGGTTACTGTAAGGTGCTTGCCAAGTCTCACCCATTTGTCTGTTTATTCACTTGGTTTTCATGGCTTTACCTCAGTTGGCAAGGGAAAAAAAATCAGAAATAAAGCAATGGTGGATAACTTCATTCACCTTTGTGTTTCTTGCAGGTATCACAGTGAGGTTTGAAACTTCTCTGTGGCCTCAGTGCATGTACAACACAAATAACAAATTGAAAGCCAGTATCTCACAATTAATGCAGCTACTTCCCATCCGACTTGCAGATGAAATTTCCAATAACTCTGTGAGGCCCTGTGAATAAGGGCTTTTTTTTTTCTTCTAAGTAAGAAGCAATATTAAAACTGTGCCAAACATAGGGTAAGCAAACAGCAATAGGACTGTTTTCCCATAAATAAAGATTTCTGAGAAGTCCAAGGACATAGCATTCAGCCAGTCTTTGCTGCACACAAAGCAAATGAAGTAGCTAAGGCTGCTTTTACTCATACTCAACAACACTTTGGTCCAAACGCACTGCCAAATCAGACAAACTGCAGAGGACATTGGGCTGTATTTTCAGCTAACAGCTTTAATTAAAATGACCACTTTCTTGCTACTTCTTTGTGTTTTTGTTTGTTTGTTTGTTTGTTTTGTTTTGCTTTGTTTTTTGTCAGAACATATTTCCTTCCTAAGGTGGGTTTTAGTTCCAGTCCAGCTGGCTGTTTTGGTTTTTGAATCCTGAGCTTGAGGCTGACCCAGTGTGAAAGTCAGGAGCTAACAAAGCTTCAGCGCTGGCTTCTTTTGGTTTTTGGTGTTCATGTGTAACTGGAAGATATGCAGGTACCTGCAGCTGTAATTTACAGAAATACGATGTGGCAGGAAGTCCAAACAGACATGAAAAATCAGGAACGTTGCATAGTGTTAACTTAGAGCAAATGGCACGCTTTCTTTCATGCCTAAGTTGGTATGAGTAAAGCTGGTGTAATGATACTCATAGGAAGTGTTGTAGAAAGCTGAAGCACAGTGTTTACTGTCTTACATGATAAATCTGGCCTACAGGATCTCTGTTTTTGTAAGGTCATGTGGACAGCACTAAATGTGTAGCCCAGCTAGTGCTGAGTGAATGAGAAGGCCCCTGCTGAGTTCAGATGGAGTTGCCTTCGAATCTAAATGCATACATTCAATCTAGGTGACAAAAAGCTAATATTATGAAAAGTAAAAAAAAGTTATGGAAAAATAAAATACAGAAAACCAGGCTATAAAACTAAGTGAATTCTGTTTAGCCACAGTCTGAAATGGGTTCCTGTTGCGCTGGGGTTTATACAAACTAACCATGTTGCACATCAACATTTATACAGACATTTTTGCACAGTTTGTAGAACTGATCAGGAGAGAGTCGATGTTAACAAAAGCAGTTATTTTGCTCTTTAACTCATCATCCACCAAGATGGACTGCAAACCATGCTAAAATCACCTCTGAGCCCATTGGAGTTTTGCTCTGCTGCTTTGCCCCAGTCTTCTGCCAATTCACATTTTCAAGTCGTTTGCACAGAGGGCAGTGCTACAACTTGTCGTGTGATTTGCAGGTATTCTGAGGGGGACTTGTCACATTACTAATCCACTGCTGAAATGTAATGATTTTGCCTATTTTCTGGTTCTATCATATACATTCACTGTATTGCTGAGATGAATATAAAATCACAACAGACAGACAACAAAATCTTATTCATAACACAAGTCTCAGGGAGTTTTTAAAAAATAATGTCTTTTCTTGAGAGTTTTAAAGGTATCTGTGCAAAGATAGGAACTGTTGCAAGCTTATATCATAATAATAATAAAATACTTTCACTTTTTCTGTTTTCATATTGTTTTCTTGCTGTTAATTAACTAGTCTGATTTTAACAGAAATATGTAAGAGGTTTTTTTTTTTTCTTTCTTTTTTTGAAATGATCTAGTCTCCTTAGGACCTTTGAAAATAGTTCACGTTGGTTAACCCTTGTTTGTTTTCATGTGGGAAAGGGAAATATTTTAGAATATGATTAATCTTTCCAGTGATTGAATGTTTTTTTCAAAAATGATGAACCATCAAAACAACTTTTTGTTTGCTGGGAGTATGGAAGAGTTGTCATTAGACTGTAGATCGGGTAATATTTTTTGACGTTTTGGACATCTGAAATCTTTATTTATACTCTACTGAGATAACTAGAGGGAAGTGCTGATTTTAATAGGCATCTTTTGAAAAGATGGAAAAAGGGAACTGAAGTGGCAGTTTACTGGAAGTATTTTGTATTTTATTATAGCTGGGTCATTTTAGACTCTTGTAGTTCAGGTTGTGTAATTGTCAAATTTTATTCCCCCCAATTTTTCAGCCTATAAATTTAGCAAAGAAGGATAATCTGGTGGTTTAGATCATTGTGCTGATTTGTGGGAGCTCTGTCTGTAATTCCACAAGTGTCAGAAATCTTCCTGGACAATTTCAAATAAATTACTTCATCTGAAATACATAGCAGGCACATTGTCTCCTGACACCTTGACACTGTATGATCTCTGGAGCATGGACTGTCTTCTGTTACATAGCGTGACATATGCATACATGCTGCGGAGGTCTTTTAGGTGATACTGCAGATCACACATTTCAGTGAAGTCTAGTACTACATAATTAGGTACTTGCTAATGATCCCTTAATCTGCCTCATGCCCTCACTCTGATGGGATATGATAGTGGTTGAATTTCTCGCAGCAGAGACAGCAACAGCTTTATGATGGGCGATACCCTGTACATTTAAGAGTTTTGTAGATGTTTCACTGTGTAAATGCACTTAATACAGTACATTTATGTGAAATGAATCTTTCATTTAATTTCTTGACAGCTTGCACAAACAATGCTCACTACCCAAGTAACCCAAGCTGTTCGTTCTTTCTCACCTCTTTTTAACCCGCTTAGAAGTGCAGTGTTCTCCCGAAGCTCAGCCTTAGCTCTCCTTCTGTTCCACTCCCATGGAAAATGCTATGGTGGAAAATGATTTTGATCCATACTTCTCTTCCTAGTTCTAATTCTGTGTTACAGTGTGCTTTCTGTGTCAATGTGAAACATTACAATTTCCGTTTGTTTTTTCTAGGTAGAGAACAGACCCAAATATTATGGAAGAGAGTAAGTAACATACATCTCAACGTGGTTTATCCCCAGATGTTGGTTGATAATATTTACAGAAAAGGTTGAAAGTGTTTGCTGTGAGCACGTTGCTCCTTAAGCCTGTTTTGCAAAGAGGGACATGGGCCTGACACGCCAGTGCTCCCTTTCACAGGCAGCTTTCCCTTGCAGCAGGTGGCTTCGCAGTATTTTGCTCTGGTAGCTGCTCAGCTGTCTCTGTGTGGGACCGTGGCAAGGTCAGGAGTTGCCTTTTGGTGGGCAAACCATGAAAAGTCAGTCCTGCAATGCAGAACTGCATTTGCACCTCAGCCCTGTTGTTTCTGCCAGGCTGCTCCTTATGCATTTGCAACAAGGGACTTGGCTCCATTTCCTTGCACTGTGTCTTGTGTGAGCATCAGGTTATTATTACAGCATTTTTGTCTACCTAAAATTGCAGGGGCATTTTCTGATGGCTATAGATATTATTGAGTGATACCTTAAGTGAGAAAACGATGTGTTTCTGTTTTATAGGGGGTTGTCTCCAATTGACTTTTGCAAAAGATGTATGTGTATAGAAAAAAAAACACAATATTTGAAACACAGATGTAATGCATATATAACATTTACGTGTATATTTGTCTTCAGAATGCTGCAGCAAATATGGTTAGGTTTAGTGTGGGGAAAAAAACAGATCTGATGTGTATATTCTGGTAGAAGATAATGTGGCATTGCTAGGTTCTTACAGCAGTAATTGCTAATATTCTGTGCAATCCCTAACATTTTAGCAAGTTGCCATAATATCCCTGAACGCTGCAAAGTGTTGGATTGCATGCCTCTGGCACAAAGCATGTGAAGCCAAGAGGAGAAAATGGACTTCTTTCTACATACGAATTTCATGGTTGCAGATTGTAAAAGCAATGTACTTGTTTCATAGATGAAGAGAAGCCTTCCTAAACAATTTAAAGTGACTTCAAATATGGGGGGAAGGGAGGTTGATTTAAGGTATAGGTTCCTGCAAAACAATCATTTTACATTTATTTTTCTTTTTTAAATACCATAGTTGGTCTTTTTTCAGAAGAAGAGGAAAAGGTGATTTGAAAGTGAAAAGGTGTGTGTTTCAAAATGTCTTTGTTCCTCAGATTCCATGGCATGATCTCAAGGGAGGAAGCTGACCAGTTGTTAAGTGTTGCAGAGGGAAGCTATCTCATTCGTGAAAGCCAACGGCAACCTGGAACCTACACTTTGGCGTTAAGGTTGGTAATTAATATTTCATTTTGAAATTTATAAAATATTAAAAAGATTATACTGTTGTGTTGACCTTAATGCTTAAACTTCCTTATGTTTTTTTAATATATTTTTTTAATCATGGTAAGCATTTAATGAACTTGAACCTTTTTTAACCCTTATTAAAGATTTGGTATCTTTAGCCTTTAGCCTTCTGAAGTGCTTTAGCCATTTCTGAAGTGCTAACATTCCTTATTGTTTGCACTGCCAAGATAATAGCAGTTGTGCTTTTGCTGGTTGTCCTTCATTTGGCTTTTTTCCATGATGAGACCCCATGTGTAGACACTGAGGGAGCAGGCAGTTGAGAAATAGAAGGAATCCTATGAGATCCCATGAGTGGTCGGCTCTGTGGGTTACTTGCTAGCTAGCTGTTGCTGAAGAGCAATTAGTTCTTTCTAGTTCCTCTACAGAGTGGCCAATAAATCAGTTGATTTTTTGTCTGAACCCCTCCTAACTAGCAGTGTTTGCAGATCTGTTTCCTCGTTCTGTAAAACTCTAGCAAGTAGATCAGATAGTATCAGATAATAAATATTCACATATTTAAAACATGTAAATTTTAAATAGTTTAATTACTTTTAAAGTAATTGAGATTATTTTGGTCTGAGCTGTCAAATGGGAAATGGTGGTTTTTTTCTGTTTTGAGTTGTAGTAGTACAGGAAAACAATGAAAGAGAAATATACAGTTACTGAAAGTTTTATGTAGGTAAAATAAGATTATGATTAAAATAAAAATATCCTGGAACACTAAGTTAACGTAAGTTAGTTTTCTTTCTCAGAAAAAAGAAAATGTATGCTGTACACAGATAATTGTTTCTGTAGTATTAAGATTCCAAATAGAAACATTATTAACATTCATACTGATTTGCATTAGCAATGTGAATGAATTGGTATTGCTTATTAGGGTCTAATACTACCTCTACTTCTGCTCTTACAACATTCATTCACAACTTAAAAGAGAACAGTTGTCTTAACTCTGATCTTGGAGACAAAGAACTCCTGCTGTTTGCTCCTGATGATGCAGAATGCACAGGGCCTGGGCCTGTGACTGATGAAGCTGCTGAGCATCTTGCAGGATGCACTAGTGTAGTTTGTTTTACAAATGCTCCTCAAGTCCTGCAAGACAAAAGACGGGTCTTTTCTAGGTTTGATGGTATCTTTTCCAAACTGGAAAACCCTTTTGAAAGCCATAAAAACTCTTTTTACAGCGAATATAATAGAGAATGTATAGCTGTTGGTGATCATTTTGGGAAACAGTTTGAAATGATAGCAAAGGTGTTGTTATTTACTTACTCTGAAGAAGTGCAGCATTTGGCAAAACACCTCAACCTGAACCTGCAACACACTGTAGCCATTTCATTACATTGGAGCACAGGCATGATTACCTGAGCTTGATTACACGTTTATTAAGGGTTGTGTCCTAGAATGCTGCTTTCCTTTTCCCGGCAAGTAATGCTCTGTTGTCTTGCTGTTGGCCTTTAACATCTATGAGTGAGGGTCTTTGTTTGCTTTCATACTTCAGGTGGAAGATCTCTGTGAACTGCAGTAGAGAGATTTCTTTTTTCTCTGCTGGGAAGTATGGCATGAGTCTGCATTCCCTTTGGTTGAAGGCAGAGTTTTTGCTGAGGTTCCGTTCTTCCTCTCCCTGGAATTAGATACTCAGAATATACCAATATTCCCAATGAATGTGGTTTTGATTCTGTCAAAAATATCTTGGTGTTTGTTGTTTGATTGATTTACTTATTTTGTAACACATCATATCTAACCTACTTCAACGTCAGGTATCGGCTATATAAAGTTACTGAAATAGTTTAATTGGAAGTTAGAAAAAACCACCAAATAAAATCTTGGCGATAAAGAAAGCTACACCAAGAGATAGAGGCAGAATTCCTTATTATGACTATCCGAACATATTTTTGAGCGCATCATTCTCTATGCTGCAAACTGATAAGAGATTAATGAATCGTAACTCATTTTTGAAAAGTGGTTGTTGATCTTGTTCTGAAATTAATATACAAGATCATCTCATAGAGGGCTATATTTTAGGGGAAAAACACCCACTTTCTCTCGTTTTGTCGCTATCCTAATTGCTTGCTCCCTTCTAGACTGTACTTACAGTGGGCATCTTCCAGAAGTACTTGGATTGTCTTTGTTCTGCACTGAAGTTTTCCACTTGTTAAACAGCTTTATTCTTTCTAGAAGATAGGGAATAAACTGTTAACACCACGAATCATAACTCCTTTGTAGGCAGACAGAATTCACAGACATGAAAACATGTTTTTGTGAAATCTGGAACAGATTGGACAATCACATGAAGCTGCAGCGCTCAGCTACAGCCAAAGAGCACAGAATCCAACTGCAGTTGGTGCATGAAGCTCTCTGAGGTGCCATCCCGCTCCTAGTGCAGCTCTTCTGCATTTCACTTTTTTAGCTCATTCTAAGGGATACCTTAAGTCATCATAAATGGAGCAGATCTGAGAAGAGATCTGGTTAATTGTTTGCAAAGAGTTTATACCCAGTTATACACCTTTGTACCTGTATCAGCAAGTTCTGTGACTATGAATACATGGGGCTGGATACAGTACATAGTCCAGTCCAGTATCTGCTCTCCAATACCTTTTAAGAGCAGATGTTGAAAGAAAAGCATGCAAACAAGATGAATATATAGTAGTAGTTATCTGGTGTGCTGTGCCCTCTCAATCTCTGAAGATTTGCTGTTCAGAGACTTCTGAGCAGAACTGTTATAGATGCTGCTCTTTCAGGGTCTCGATGGAAAGAATTTTTTTTCATATAGTAGCATTCTGAATGCATTTTTGAACTCTCATAGATTTTGCTGTGTGCATCTGTAGCCTTAACTATGCCTTAACTATGCTTGATGGGGAAAAGCATCCTTTTTTGTGGATTCCATCTCATAATTTCATTTGACACTTCCTAGTTTTTGTATTACGAGAAACAGTGAACAATTGATCCCCATTTACTTTTTCCATGCCAGTCACGTCCCCATTATTCTTCTCTTGATAGGTCAGTGAGCCCTAGGCTATACATTCAGGTTTTGTAGTGAGGCTGTTCCATACCTCTCATCATCTCTCTCATCTTTCTGTGTGCCTTTCCCTTACTCTGTGATGATCTTTTGGAGGTGAGGGGACCAGAACTGCACATCCTGTTCAGGATGAAGTGGACTATGAAGATTTCTTTCTTTGTCCTCTAAGCCTTTCCAAATGATTTTTTGGACCACTATGGAGCATTAGGCTCTGATGCTTTTATAGAACTAACTTTAGTAAATCTAAAGGACTTGTTCCTGAGCTGCAATAGCTACATACATAGCCTAGCACAGATTAAATGATCTCATGTAGGACAGGACAAATAATAGGTTTTACAGGCTTAACAAAGTCAGTCGGATGTTCTTAGTGCAATGCTGTGGAATGGTTAACTGAATTCAAAATTCAGATATTGAATATTTATTTTTCTTTAATAAGGTAGAGCAAGTGATTCTTACCCCAAAAAAACTTCTCAGTTATGTTGCCTGTGAGTTACTATAAAATCTGCTTGCCTTTTGCATAAGAAGCTGCATTTTGATCATCTGATGAGCTATTTTTGTCCACTTTTGACCATTATTGTGCAGTTAGTTTGCTTCATGATTTTAAGGTAGAGTACCTTTTAAATCGAAATTTGAAACAAAAGAGGTTTTGTTTTCAGAAAACAAAATTTTCAAAATTTGTAATGGAGGTAGAAGTATGTTGTTATGGAAAAAGAAAATGATAATTTAATTATTTTTTTTTTTTTGTAAATGTATGAGTTTGGTTAAATATTCAAAGCTGTCCTTCAGATAAAATGGATGCTCAGAGCCTAAGAAGGTCAGTGAAATTGTATCAGTTAAGACACCATGTGAAACAGAATGAAACGTAAATACAAATGAGAGCATCAGATTAGCACCCTATTTTTAATGCATATACTTAATCATGAATGCATTTTTTTGCAGCTTATTAAAAAAAAAAAAAGCACAACAGAAATCACCAATGTTTACTATTTAATTAGAGAATGCTAATGAAAAAAATTTGCATCCCTGAGGTTTAAAAAAAAAGACTATCATAAAATTATTTTAGATATACACGTGTGTCCATATACATCAGGACATCTCTGTGACTATAAAACATACAAAATACATTTTATTGTTAATTAGACTTTCCAAATGAATGAAAACTGAAAATTCCTAATTAACTCCTGGAGGTATTAGATCTGCTTTTAAATGTGGCAAAACAGTAGTACAGTGCTTAATGCTAGGACGTATAGCAAATGACAGTAACAATACGACATGGTTTGCAATGTAGCCTTTTGTGGTTGAGAGCTTGTTTAATAATTAGGATGAGGATAAAGAGGAAATGGGTAGAGATTGTGCTAGCGGTAGGCGTTGAAGTGTGATGGTACTGCATGTTCTTTTGAGCAGATATCTGCTGTAGCACGTTTAGTTGGTTACCATGGTTTCCCTTCCTGCAAATTCTATTGTTGTGATACTGAGAATGAATTGAAATAAGGTTCTGCAGCAGGATTAAAAAAGGTAATAATGTTAGCTGTGATTATGAGTCATGTTTTTTTTTTGTTGGTTTTTTTTTTTATGTTTGGGGGCTAGGGCACATTAAAGATTATATGGCACCAGGAGAGAATTCTTAAGGCAAAATAAATGTCAGAAATTAGTAATCCCTATTTTAGTCAACCAACTGCATGTATTGTGCAAGAAATTGATACATTTTCCCTCTCTTCCTAAATTATGAAATTGCATTAAGAAACTAGCCACTAATATTTTAAAAGGAGTCATAATTGGTGGGCTCTTAGAGTATAATGCTGCAAATGAACCTTTTTAATTTCAGAGGACAGTCACTTTGATAGCTGAATGCTGTCCATTTTCAGTAGGCTCTTCTGGGACACGTATGCAGTTCTCTTCCAGAATATGCACTGATTGCCCTGGGATTACTTACCCATCTAAAATTCAACATCTGCAAAAGGCTTCTTGACTTCAGAGGTCAAAACTGCGTGCCTGCATTCTGTTAGGAAGCCTAGTTGTACACACTGGGACACAGGAGAGAAATGGGAGAAAGAGAAATGTTTGAAACCACTTTCATTGGCAGTAGTTGAATTACATTATTTTTTTTTTTTTAATTATCAATGAAGCAAAATTTGGTCATACCTTATCCTGAATCCAGAGATGATCTCTAAGTAGTCTGAGAGAGGGAAGCCAGCAAAGCAGTACCTGACTGCATCCCTTCACCCTTAGTAACAGTATTCTGACATCATGTCACTTGGTAGGAAAAAAAATACAAAGACCTTTTTCAACACTAAACTTTGCACATCCTTCTATCGCTGTATGTTTTTTACCCAATTTGCAGCTCTGCACCAGGCATTGATTGGCAGTAGCAAGGGCTAAATTCAGTTTCTAGGAACCTTTCTAGGATATTTACACAACATTTCTTGGTCCCCAGCTGAGAAACGTGGGAATCTATGTCCACATAACTGTCTGTGTGTATATATACACACATGCATACGCACAACCTTAAAGCTTAGCTGGGCTAAGTAGTGTTGCTCTAAAACCTGACCAAACATATCTGTGGGGTATGCTTGTTTCAGTCTGGCCCATTTTAATCAGTTTTCTCTATTCTGTGTGAAATGATGAAAGAGTGCTTCTTCCTCTGTGGCAGGCTGAAGCTCTCGGGGAAGGACTCTCCTTTCTCCCAGAGGCTTAGGCCGTCACACTTCCATAGGCACAGAATTCAGGTGAGTGTTTCAAAAATTGGCCACTAAGGTATCTAAAGCTTCTTTTAGATGGAGGAAACGGTTCATGCCTAAAGCTATTTCAATAGGCTAACATAGCAGGTATGCCAGCTGATATGCTGGGCTTTTTTTTCTTCCTTGTGAAGAGCCAAATATTTCTTTTATGAAGGCTTAAATTCTACTGAAACTAAAGCTGTCATCCTGTTGGCTGGAAACATTGTATGAGCTAGAGCTTGCCCCAGGGAAAGGAGCATGCTGATAAATTTTGGAGCTTGCTTTTATGCTCTGAAATAAAACAATTGGACCTCTATTTAAATGACATTCCATGTAAAAGAAGTTTATTTTTCTATATAAAATTTTGTACTGAATAATATACTCTATTACTTTGTCAGTAAAGTGGAATGTTCAACTACCAGTAAATAGCAGAGCTGTCCAGCGTGCTGTCTTAGGTAAGTGCAGCTGGGCACTACCGAGATGTCTTCGCTTAAGTATTTAGAATAATAATAAATAGCTACTAACCTTAATGAGTAATTAACTGGTTACCTAGGCCTTCCCACAGACTAGAATGCTTTTTTCCTTATGGTTCATGTCTTCTTGCTGTGTTCCTGTTCTCCTTCCCTCCTCTTCCCATCTGTTGTTGTTGTCAGCTCTGTTTTCTTTTGGCTAGAGTGTCTAATTTATCTTTGGCAATTCAGCTTGCTGCAGACTTTCTCCCGCTCGTGTAAGTTCAGTACTTCTCAGAGGAATATTCTCTGCTTTGGTAGCAGCGTGAACTTTTTGGTAGCTTGTCCAAGAGCTGCCTGCATTCAGTGCATGTAACTCAGGTTCATTTTATGCCATGTCCTTCACCTCTGACTGTAGCTTCTGCTGAGCCACAAAGATCTATTGTAACCTGGTGTACAGCGAAGGCACTTGGGTTTGTGGTGAGGCACCATCGTGGAGCTCAGGTCTGGGTTCACTTCTTGGCTTCACATATGACGTAGCTCAAAGCTTTTCTGTTCTCCATGCTTTACTTGCTTCTCCGTTAGGGAGAGTATTTTCTTTCCTGTGTTGTCTCACAGGTTTGTTCAGTACATCAGCCTAGGATCTCTTAAAAATAGCCTAGACAAAGAACTGGAAAGTTGTGCCCCATCTCTCAGACCACCCTCAGTCAGAGCTCCTGAGCAACAACCTGTATTGTACTGTGCTGTTCTTAGGGCCTGCCCAGGCTGAAGCTTCTGGGTGCTATCAGACTTGAAGCAAAAATGTCAAATTATAATGCAATTGGTTGAAAATTAAATTATGTATTTGTGTACATAGCATACACTGCTTGATCCTCCTTTCCCCCATTCCTTCCCTTTCAAAAGGATGCATTTCTTTTCTGTCATCCACAGGTTCTACTGGAGTGTCTTTTTGCTCTACTGCTCTTAGAAAGTGATAGAAGCCTATCTTCAAGTTAGTCCTTTGGTTGGCCTCTGCTTTTGTGTGCTTTTGAAATACATATTTATAAACCTTTGTGCTTTGAGAAACAACTTTTTTCCTGTGCCTCATCAGTAAACATAAAAAGTCCTCCAGCTGTAGATACTATGGATGCTTTAGAAATAGGTTTTCAAAATAACACACAATAGCCTCATATTGTCATTTAATCTCATAATTGTTTTCATCAAAACGTTTATGAATTATTCAAACACCAAAAGAACTGACAGCAATAAACATTCTGTCCCACTTTTCCTCTTCCTTTTCCCTCTTTTATGCTTTGCTGAGTTTAGTGTAGTTCGTCCTGTTTTCATAGGTGCTAGGAAGAGCATCAAGCTTTTTTTTTTTTTTCTTTTATAACTTGAGTAAATGGAGTCTAACAGTTTCAGTAATAAATCACAGTCTGCCCCGCTTACTGCTGCAGTTGTGCCAAGGATGAAATTATATTCTAGAAAACCAGAATGTAATAATAGAAAAGTTGTTGGTCTGATCTACTAGTGGCCCAGAAATTTCTGTTATTTCAGGCAATACCTAAACACACAAACTAGGTATGCACATGTATTTGTTTGTATGTATTACATACATTTTAAAACAGTTAGGGTACCAGCTGGATGGAATCTTTAAAGTTATTCTGTTTCACTGAGTCCTATTAAAATGAAAAATCCATGGTATGCTACATAATTTTAGTGGGAATATTATTTTACAATGAGTTTTTATCATCTGTTCTCTCCCACTGTTAATTCACAAAGCATTTTAATGGCAGATCAGGCATCACCCTAAGAGAACTAAATCCTTATAGATGGGGAAATGCTGCAATATAGTAATTAAACTATTCTTCTATCATTTATTTATGTAGTCATGGTTAAGAGACATTAAGGGGAGTTGCCTATGTAGAGCAGTTAATTTTTTTTCATTAGCAACACAACGCTGTTTTGAAAATAACACAACATTGAACACATTCCCATAAAAAGTTTACAGATTTTAGTCTGGTGTATTAAAATGAAACTTTATTTGAAAAGATTTCCCAGTATAAAGCATTTTATTTTTTAACAGCTACTGTGCAAGACAATTTATACTCCTTTGAACAACTGTCAAGCACGTAATGTCCTAAATTCTTTGCAGTATGTGCAGTGCACTGTATGCAGATGTCACATTACAAATACAGTATGCAGTCAGTGCCCCATATGCTGACTCCCTCTGTGCGCTGTCGTGCCCTTACAAATCAGAGAACTGGTTCCTGGCTCTGACCAAGTTCTCTTTGCTGCCTGGTTGTACCAGTGGTTGCATGTGTGCACCATGGCTTGGGCACGTCTAACAGCACGTTACTGCACGTGTGAGAACCAGGGAGGCTGTGCTGTGATGTTGGTGACCACCTGTCACTGTGGTCCATTCATTTAACCACTCCATTTCTTTGTGGGAAAATGGAGGCAGCAGGTGCTGAAATCTGTAGATGAAAAAATTCTATTTTAGGACTTAAACGCCTTTTATTTTCTGTACAGTCCAGTCTTCACAAGTCTTCTCCACAAAGGATTTTTGTCTTGTGAGCCATCAGACGTTGCAATAGGTGTCAGAAGAGCTTCAATGGAGATTTTTAGCCTAGGAGTAATTGTACTTGTTGCTGCCAGTGAGTCACCTATGGCTTTTTTAGTTGTGTTCAAGTGACTGTACAGTTAATAGTTTGTTGGATTGGTGAATCTTTTATTATCATACATATAAACATTGTTTCATAGGTTTCATTGTTACACATGACAATAAGAAAGCTTCACCTTTTTTGCCTTTTAGAAATGTTTGTGAACTTTTCATTTTGTATATTTATGCCTGTTCATCGTTAAGGAATGTAGCTTAGAAGAAAAAACGGTTTAGAAAGCAGTTGGTGAATCTCACTGTTGTATTAAAAAAAAAAAAAAAAAAAAAAAGAAGTGAGTGATTACCAGATCAGAGGTAGAACACACTGAGAAAACAGCTTTTAAGTAAGTTACAAATAGTGTAATAGCTTTAAGTAAGTTGAGTAAGCCTGCTCTGAAGGTTAGGATCAACAGTGGTTAAAGACAAATCAGATTTGACAAAATCTCTCTGGAAAATAAATCTTCCTGTAGTTATTTTTAATCTAAAGGAAACTTAAAAATAATCCCCTCCTCCCTTTTTTTTTTTTATATTTAAACTTCAAGTTCTTGAATAATATCCTATGAAGTTTATATTTAGAGACAAAAACAATGTAGGAACAATAAAAAAGCAATGTTTCTCCACTCCCCTCTCCAGAAAAGTGTAGTCTTTTTTTCATCCTAGCAGATAATGGAGGGTAACAGAATGACATAAGTATTGGTAAGTTAATTGCACTTGAAAAGCTATTTAATGATAATGACATTTCTTTGGGTTTTCACTTGATATCTTGCACTCATGTTTTCTTGATATATTGAATAAAAATATTAATATTGTCTTATCAAGATCAATTAAAAGCAAGTTACTTTTAGTATGAGAGCGTCAGTACCAGCAAAAAGAATTAAGGTGCTCATGAGTAACTTAAGCCTCATAGGAAAAAGCATTGTAAATCAAACCAAAATGATTGTGTTTGAGCATTATGTTGTGGCAGTTCTCTCTCAGTTGTAATGATTACAGTGAAATTTCCATTGTAGACCTAATGTTGTTCTACTTCTAAATTTACCAGAAAAAAAAAAAACATTGGGTATAACCTACAGTAAGAATGTTATACTCAGGATGCATAAAATTTGCATGCACATTTAGAATTTACTGAGCAGACAGTGGTGAGAGTTGATAGCTTAGCTTAGAAAAATTAAAGCCCAGTTCTGCTTTAAAGGAATACAAAAGATCTCAGTAGCATGGAGTCATGCTGTAGAATTAATTCACAACAAAAATTTTGAAAAATGTTCTCTAAAGGAACAAAACTATCTGCTTAATGTGAAGCTGTGAAAGTTGCTAACGTTTCCACTAGTAACGTTTCCAGAAGGTGTTTATTCCATGCATGTCAACAGGTTTCTAAAGTAATACTTCCTTTTAAAGAGAAAATATTAGGCTCTTGCTGCTTTCCCATGTATGTATATATAGAAAGAGGCTTAAGTGTCTTAATCATTAACCACAATGATTCTTTTCCCAGGAAACTCCAAGGTTTTGTCAGGTACAGAAAGCAGTAGACATTACCCAAAATATTGGTATTGATTCTGATCCAATCATCACAGCAATCCCAGGGACTTCTTATTGAGTTTAAGTGGAATAGGGCATGCAAGCACAGTACTAAGAATGTATCATACAGGAGCTTCATTTCAAAACCAAATGTTATTTTCAAATGATCTATCACTCATCAGAAACATTGTGTGATCCAAAGTGCTAAGTGGTCTTACTGCATATTTATTGATCAGCTGACTTTTGTTCACAATTTGAGATGGTTAAAATCAGCTGTTAAAGATAAGACATTGAGACAAAACATTTTTTTTTTCTCTTAATTTTATTAGATTTATTTACAAAGCACACCACTACATTGCCAAGGGTTGATAATCTTTCCAGCCTTCATTGTTCTCAGCAGCTGTTTCCCTACAGCAGTTGCCTCTCCCTTGTGTTGTCCCTGACACTGCTCATCATCTACACAAAGGTGCCATTGCTCTGGTTCTCCCTGCCTGCTGTTTGCAGCATTCTCCTTGCACGATATTGTTTCCCTTTTGGACGAGGAAGTCTGGGGAATGATGCAGTGAAACATCCTTTGGTCTCAGTTGAGAGAGGCTGCTGGGAGGCTACTGTCAATGATGCAGCACCAGCTCAGATTTTTTTATTTTATTTTTTACCTGATCAAGTGAGTTGGAGGTTGTTTCTATATTGGCGTGGGGTTGCCACATTTCAGTTCCAACTCTGAGATTTTTTTATTTTTTTTTTCTGAAGGATGCCACTTTTTTTTTTTTTCCCAGGTTAAACTTAATTATCATACATTCACCCAGCCCATGGGTCTGGTGAGGTTTTAGGGATAACTTTACACCTAATTAATATTCATCAAGCTATACTTAAGTCAGTCAGTAAATACTGCACTTCCAAATGGCACAGGAAAATTCTCTCTGGCCACAGTACTCTGCCACTTTTCCCAATTTTATCAGAGAATGGGGATTTTTTGTATCCACTTTTTATAAAATGCACCTTTACTTTTAAGAATTAACGTATTTCATTTACACATCTTGTGTTCTTGCAAGCTACTGCTGACTTTCAGGTTTCGGAGGAGGTGCCGTTTCTCAGGCAGGTACCCTGGGAAGATGGCAAGTCCCAGCGTCCTCTGGTCGTCCTCAGAAATATTGCCAATTCATAAGAAATCATTAACAAATAAAACCAAAAATAAGCTTCTCTCAGGAGTCAGAGAACTTCTGGGGTAACTGTAGATTTTGGCAGCATGCAAAACTTGTACTTCTTTGATGAGGAAAATGGCCAAAAGAGGATCTGTGGGATCATTTGTTTTCTTTTGCGTGGACATGGCATGATCAGGAGACATTCCTGGTTGCAACGTTGCTTACATTTCTGTAGCTTTTTATGGAGTGTCAAGACTCTAGTCTTACGTATTGGGTGAGAGTTTTCAGAAGTTATAGCTGAAATTCTGACACCTAATTTTAAGCGAGACTTCTACCTTCTGGCCTCAAAGTGTGTTAAGACACTTTCTCCAAGGGAAGATGAAGCCCAAGTGACCTTCAGGCACATGTACAGATCTTAATATTTCCCGGCTCCAAGTACGAAGATGCTCACAACTTAGGAGGATATGAGTAGCCCTGTGGGGTGTTAACTTAGTGGTCTCACAGCAGCTTTGCGTTTTATATAATGCCTTTGTCTTTAGGTTGTGGCTAGATACTCTCCTGATCATAAAATAGCCTGTGAAAGAGGTGAATAGCTACTGTACAAGTCTTTATTTGGACTGTAAAATCCATCTTCTTAAATGGTAAGAAAGTGTGGATGGGCTCTCAGTCCTTCACTTCTTCCTTTTGTTTGATCAATGAATGCTGCATACAGAGTAGGTGGCAGAGTCTGAAGCCCGTCTTTCTCATGCTATGATACCTAATTCAGCTCCCCAGTCCTTTATTACTACCCACATTTGCTCTACCATTTAATCCGTTTTCCCACGTTGTTATCCACTCTGCCCCACTGGCAACCAAGGGGACTAGACAGAGTGATTGCTTTTCAGACAACTTGCAATAAGAAAAGTCTTTTATCTGTAGCCCTGCTGCTTGCAAACAAATGGACAATAGACACAATGAGACTGTTTGACGGGTCAGAGGTCTATCTCTTTTTCTTGGAAAAACATCTAATGTTCCCCTTTTTAAACCAAAAGAGAACATACATTATCTGTGCCCTGTTTTCTATTTCTTAAACAAAAAATGGCTGGTACTAATGCTTGCCTCTAGGAAGAGACTATCAGGAAGTTGAAATATCAAATATTGGCTCTACTTAGTTTCCACGGTGATGTATAATTAGCTAGGCTGCAGTAATGTTATAGAAGGTAAACATAAGGAAGTATTCCTGCTAATGGAAAAGTTTAAACCATAATATTAAATAAGACTGAAGGGACTGAAGATTAAATTTGAATCGATTATTTGCAAATGGATGTGTAGGTTTGCATTTATATTGTCATTTGATCAAAATAGTATCATTGTGTGGCCAGAAATTTAAATGAGTTTGAAAGAAATAAAATGGAGGATTATTAGACATGGTATTGATGGTACAATCTCTGTAAGAGGTTGTTGGTGCATTGATTTGTGTGAGGTTTTTTTCTTGCTTGTTGCTAATACCACTCAATTTGAAAAACAATAAGTTTCCCCGGAACATATCCAATAAGGAATGAATAGAGAGAAAGTGGTTCGATCTGGAACAAATGGAAAAACAGATAAAGGCAAACCATTCAATTTTCACCCCTTGCAGCACCTTTTCCATGTGATTATGGCACTGATCTAGAATAACTTGTTTGTCTAAATACTTTCCTTTAAACACTAATTGTTAAATTATCTTAATGTATTTTAAACTGAGAACATTGAATGTGGCCTTCAGAAGGCCACATGTACAGAAAGAAATTGATGTTCAGTTCCCCAGATCCGTGTAGGAAGAAGTTTCAGTCTGAGGTTACAGGATGAGTTTAGGCATGGGGTGCTGTTAAAGAATTAAAACTGTGGGATGTTTTCTATGAGATACATTTGTTGAAATGTGGGGTCAGGAGTGGTGGGATAAAGATGATGTTCTTTTGGGAATCCTATTCCTTGTAATAACTATCCTGCTTTATGGGCAGCAATCTGAATGGATGTACAATGTAAAACCTACTGGGGTAGGACCACCTTCTGACCCTGATGGGAAGAGGGTGTCCTGGTTTCAGTTAGCACAGAATTAATTTTCTTCCTAGTAGCTGGTGGAATGCTGTGTTTTGGCTTAGAATGAGAAGAGTGCTGATAACACCCCGATGCTTTAATTGTTGCAGAGCAGTGCTTATACTAAGCCAAGGACATCTCAGCCTTTGCTCTGTCCTGCCAACGGGCAGGCTGGGGGGTGCAGTAAGAGCTGGGAGGGGACAGACCCAGGACAGGTGACCCAAACTAGCCAAAGGGGTATTCCATACCATCTGACGTCATGCTAAACAATATATAGGGGTGGCTAGCCGGGGGGAGGGGGCCGGACTGCTCGGGGTTAAGCTGGGCATCGGTCAGCGGGTGGTGAGCAATTGCATTGTGCATCACTTGTTTGTACATACTATTATTACTTTCGTATTATCACCATTGTATCATCATTATTATTATTGTTATTATTATTTTTGTTATTTTTTTTCCTGTCTTATTAAACTGTCTTTATCTCAACTCACGGGCTTCACTTTCCATTTCTCTCCCCCGTCCCAGAGAGGGAGGGGGGAGGGTGAGCGAACGGCTGCGTGGTGTTTAGCTGCCGGTCGGGTTAAACCACGACAGAGGGTAAACTTTTGGTGTTTCTCTGCATTTGGCCATCTTGTTCTTCAGAGCTTTGTTTTAGACTCTGGAAGGATGTTATTGAAATCAAGACAACGTGTGTAGTGATACGCCCTGAGGAGCTTTTCTGTGCCTTATCTTCCCTTGATAAGATTAGTGTAATACTTTCTCTTAGAGAAAGCTAAGAATAATAAGTGACTTTCTGCTTCTATAAAACTGCTGTAAGTACTGTCAGAGCATATGTTACCAATAAGAACAGCAATTCACCTGATGCACCTCCTAATAAAAATCACTGTATTGCATGTTATCATTTAGATATATTATTTTTCACCTTCAGACTCACTCTGTTTTTCTTGTCAAATTTTAACGTTGTATGTTCTCTGTGTGCATGTTCCCACTGACTTTGGCAGGATGCAGTGAAGGTTGCTCACTTTAGCACTGTGAGGTACTGAGCGCTCTTAGCTCATATTGACTTTACTGACAGTGGAGGATGTGCAAGGAATATGGCTCATGGTGAAAACTTGTTTGCCACATACTAAGTTGACTAGTTTTTGCCACTTTGTACAGTGAAGTATTTACATTGCTGTATTAATTATGTTGCCATACCACTTGTGAAATCTAGTATAGCCTAGTTCCTCACTTATTTGTCCTAACTTAGAGCAGGAGGGGTAGGTAGGAGTTCCTACCACTTAGGCTGTAAGTTAGGACACTACCTTTCTACTCCCTTAATGACTTGTGTTCACTCTGGATTACAACTTGTGATCAAATTAGCATTGGGTAAAAGTGCTTTTTTCCGTTTTTTGTTTTTTTTTCAGTTTGATTCAGTGAACTTCTAATTTGTGTGGCTTAAAAATGTGAATACAAGTACCAATTCATTTCAAAAAAAATGCCCCTTCAGTTTCTACACATCGTGTCCTCTTTCGTTAGTGAGCCAGATGTGGATTCCTGAGAGCCCCCCAGGAGTGTGTTGCTTCACATTTCAGTTTTCTTTAAAAATAGCAGCTCCCAAAATTACAGTGGCTGTCAGGTTATTGGTAGGGGGGATGGTTTGCTTTGGCATTTCTGAAAAACAGAGGAAAAATATACATCCCAAGACAAATGATTTTGCCCATATTTGCAGGAAGAATGCATGTATTTCACCTGAGGCAAGGTATAATAATATGCTTTCTGCTATTGGGCAGTGCCCCATGGAAAAGAAATCACTTTAGCAAAGCACCGTATTATTTTATTCCTTCACATCTCCTATGAAGTTTTTGATTGTGAAATAAAAATAATCCATCCTTTCAAATTCAGTTTTTAACATACATTTGGCTGATCTGACCTCACAAAGCGTCCTGATGCCTTGAGCCAGCCTTGCTGCTCTCTGACCATGGAGTGACCCAGAAGCGAGCTGTGAAGGCAGCTCCTTGCCTCCGTCTTCTCTGCAGGAAATGCACTGGTTATTGCCAAGTGAGCGCAAGCACTGGTGTGTTCTCACAAGTTGAGATTGCTTTCAGGCAGCAAATTGTTACAGGTTCAAAGTAGGGTTTGAAAAGGTGCTAATGTTCAGGTAGCATTGGTGTTCTTGCTTACGGTTGCCTAAAGACTATCAAAATTCTGTTCCACCTAGGCTGCAGAGTTGCTAGCATCAGATAGCTTATGCATTACATGTCCTGTATGTTACAAAGATTTGCTTGAAGCTCAAGACTTAACAACCATAACACAGAAGGACTTTTGTACAAAGCTTGAAGAGTTAGTCCTTGGCCTTCAGCCAGGAATAAAGAATGCTTGCCCTTGTGCCATTTTGTCCTGTGCTGCTCCACTGCTGGCAGCAGTTCTGCTTCACTGTAATTGTTGGCACCAAAGCTGAGCTGAGCGCTGAATGGCCTCTTCCTGCAAGAAAGCAGGGGTGCAGAGGTCTGAGACTGCATCAAAACTCCGTATTGATCAGCTGTAATAGAGGACTCTGTTATGAGAACTCTTCATATCAGAGCCAGGCAAATTAACTACAGCGATGCAGTAGTAAAGTACTAAAAAAAGCCATGAAGAGTGTGAAGTAATTTTCAGTTTTTCCACAGAATAATAGAGAGGCTAAAAGAATGCGAGAACAAATAGCTCCTTCTGGGACAGTCACTGATTTGGCTATCTGTCTGTGGCTGTTAATCTCTCCTTCCTATCTGTGCTAAGTGGTAGTTGAGTTTTTCAGTCGCGTCTGGACTGAACACAGGGCATAGTCGCAGCTTTAAGTGATAAAGTTGTGGGGTTTTTTTATTTGTTTGCAAAGGCTTGATTACTCTTTCTTATTCTTGCTTACTGTTCTTTAAAAAAAAATACTTTCCCATTTCATTGAGGCAGATTTGGAAGTCAAACCAGAAACTTCAGACTCTACTACGATGGAAAGCACTTTGTTGGGGAGAAACGTTTTGAGTCCATCCATGACCTGGTGACAGATGGATTGATTACTCTTTATATTGAAACCAAGGCAGCAGAATACATTGCCAAGATGACAATAAATCCAATTTATGAACACATAGGATATACAACTTTAAACAGAGAGCCAGCACACAAAAAACATATGCCAACCCTGAGAGATGCACATGATGGCAAAGAGTCTACAGGAGAGGATGAGGTAGCAGAAAAGAGGGTAAGCAATTGTTAACCCACACTCTTTTTTCTGATAGACTTTTTATTTTGTAATTTTATTCCCTCCCCCCAAGTCCTAAAAGTATCTGTAGATACTTAGTCTACATAATTATTTCCGGTATTGCATTAATAGTAATATTTTAGTGTTGTAGTTGTGTGTGTTTTTTTTTTTTAATCGTACTTGTGCATATTGCAAATTTCTCATTCAGAGATCTGTTATTTATCATTGTAAGGTTCCTTTCTTCATTTTTTTTTCATAATTATAGATGTTGCCATTAAGTCACTCCTTTATGTCAAATAGGCTATTTTGTCTTAAAATTGTTTACAGTGTCTAAAACAAGTGCCTGTTGGTCAAAAAAAAATAATATTAATATATTCTCTATTCCCCAAACAAAATGCATTCCATAATCTCTTCAGAAGTCTGCATACAATGACAGTAAAGTTGTCTACATTATAAATAAGCCTGTTCATTAAGATGATAAAATGTTAAAACATTTCACTTGGCTAAGTTCAGCCTGTCAGAAGCTGACAGAGCTATTTTTGGCCTCAGCCAGACTTATGAAGAAGGATTGCTCTCTTCAGAGAGTTGCGTTATCAGCTGAGAACTGACTGCGTCCTGGATTAAAAGAGAAAAACGAACAACAAAGAAATCTTAGAAGCAGTGACAACAGGAATATTGAAGGAGGTTGGGAAAATATCAGGCAGACCAAACAGCTGCCCGAACATTTATTCATGTGATAGAGACTAAGCTTAAAGAAAACAATATAAATTCTGTCATGTTAAACTAATTACTTTGTTTGTTGAAAAGCCAGCATGGGAAAGTCTTTTTAAAGTGTATTCTTACATAAGCTTACATGTGAATGCATGTATAGTACTCTGAGATGCTCCCCTACCTCACTAATGTCACAGTGATGATAGGAGTTATCTAATATGCTTATATGGCTTGCAAGGAATACTAACCTCAGTTTGGGTCATTTGTTTGTTTTTCCAGTCAGAAATATGTCTGTGATCTCAGTTTGTCTTGAGAGGGAAGGAAGGGTCTCACTAATGATTCCCAACATACGTGACCATCCTAAAGAAACTAAACTCCCTGTGGAGTCCACAGGGAGGGGAAGGTCATAGCTTTGGTCCTTCAAATCCTTCTCCAGCAGATTCTGGAGCACCAGACCCAACTGAATTTGCTGAGAGATGAAGCACCCAACTAGTTTAAAGTACGAATCTTCATTGTTTGTCCTCCTGCGATCAGACCATGCAACAAAAGACATTTAACAAAGCCATTTAACAAGGCAGGCATACTGGTGCTAGCTGACCACATGAAATATTCAATTTGTTGCCTGCTAAGTACTGGTGGTAGAGGTGTGACAGTTTCTGGCAGCTGCTGACTTGCAGCATGCTGTTTCGGAAGGATTTCTTTGCTTGTTATCAGGGAGGGTTCACTGTAATGCAAAGCCTGGGTATAAATCTATAAGAGTTCTGTAAGTCAGCACTTCAGGTGTGTTTGGTAGAATTAACTCTCGCTGCGTTTGGTAGCTTTCAAGTGATGACACGACTGTTCTGTCACATTTTTTAGGCTAATGGATAAGTTTGTAGTAAAGGGATTTTGATGATTATTATTGAAGGATATTGTTGTGTGTTTTTTTTTTTCTGTAGAATAGTTATGTCAGACTCAAAGCATGAAATGTCAACGAAGTATACAAAGAGTTTTGAACCATGTTTCATTAATAGCTCAAGAACTATTAAGTATCTCTAACAGGCTGAAATTGTAGATGAAAACCCTTTACAGAGATTAGCTGTGTAATTGCAACATCCCACACTGTTTGGAAGTTAAAAGCAATTCAAGTTGCCTCATCTGCAACGTAGTTAAATTGCAGTGGTGTTTACTGGCCTGAAGCCCAGCTTTTGAATCTTTTCACTTTATTTGTCTTGGAGCCTTATGATGTGGACACAGTGGGGCACGCAGACATCACAGTGCAGTTAAATTTGGAGATTTCAATTTAATTTAAAGTCATTACCAGCTGAGATTACTGCCCTTGGCTACAAAGAGAAGGCACTGTGTGGCCCTTTTGCTGTGGGGTGGTGCAGAGGTCACATCTTTGCAGCCTTTACACCTCTCAGCACCCCTTCTGGATGATGACATGGAGAGTCCTGAGTATCACCCTCACCCAGCAAATCCTGTGACCAGAACCTGGTGTTGGCAGCAACCTCAGCACTTTGAATGAACCCCAGGGTCCAGCTAAGGCTCGCCAAATCCTTCCTCTCTCCTTTGTAAGGCGTAGGAAGTGGGGAGGAGGGAAAATGTGATGGCTTTGCCAGATAGCTCATGGAGGGTGCACCATAGGAGTGGTGGGGAGAGACCTCGGAGGGCTCTCCCAAGCGCTTCTGTCACTCTCCACAGGGCTTGGCTACTTGCACACCCAACAAATCTGCCCCCTCAACAAGCTGGGAGGGCTGCTTCGGGTTCAGAGGGGTGAATGTGAGTGTGGCAAGCTGGTGGGCTGCGAGCCCTGTGGCTGAATCACAGCTGGTGCGACTTTCCCAGT
This sequence comes from Aythya marila, assembly GCF_965140915.1. Lineage (NCBI taxonomy): Eukaryota > Metazoa > Chordata > Aves > Anseriformes > Anatidae > Aythya > Aythya marila. The sequence goes on from NC_139047.1 coordinate 17,324,231, forward strand.
CTCAGTTAATTTTATACAAAACACTGAAATCAGGAGGTGGATATTTGCATGACATAATTTGCATTTAAAGCAAGAGTCCAATACTGTATGGCAGGAAATAGTTGTCTTGACTTTCTTAGAAGCCTCCCTACTATAAAAAGGTAACAGGATAACAGCAAGGATGTAGTTAAATAGAATACCGGATTTCTCTGCTAAATTATAAACTTTTTGTTGATAAAATTATAGGTAACATAAAAAGAAGGTGTATATCTTATGCTAAGTTGCTTGGAAGGTCATTCTACCCTTCTTGTGTAGGTTGCTGCTTCTTATTGATATTTACATGAAAACTTCAATTTATAATCACGCACTACTTACCTTATTATGAACAGTCATTTGAGTAATATTACCAAGGTATAAGAAAGGTTTCTTGTAGGACATTGATAAATAGATCAAGTATTTTTTCTTTGTCTCTGGTTAGAGGGATGGAAGAGTAATTCCTGTTGTCCAATATGAAGTGAATATCACTGAATCGATGTTGACAAGTCTAACAAAGAATACAAAGAAAATTGTCCAAAATCCAACAAGGAAAAAAACACCCTTGTCCTATCATCCAAATAGAAAAACCTGTGTGCTACAACGTTAGCTCAGGGATGATGAGAACATTTCTGCAAGGAACCATATTTGTCAATGCATCTTTCCCTGACTACGGTATAAAACTGATAGATTTTCTCTAATTTTTCACTGTACATTCTTCTGTAAACAGAGGAAAAAGTCTGGGGTCTTGGGCATTGGTCACCCTGTGCCAGGATACATTCCCAGATTTGCAGGAATGGATGTTCAAATTCAAATCAAAGCTTTATGACTGTTCCCCAGTCCTGTGTGAGTGGTGTATAAAAAATAAATCTTTCAGAAGAAGGAAAGGAGAGAGACACAGGCGCTGACTGGGGAACAGCTGGTGGGAATATAATTTCACTTCCTGACATAAAATCAAGTAGAGGAAATTGGGCAGCCAGAGAACACACCTCCGGCTTGAGGATGAAATATTAAAGAGCACTTCTCCTAGCCTTGAATTTGGTATGGGGCTGTGGCAGGGAATGCCACTAATGTATGTTGGATGCCTCCTGGCATGCACTAATACTACTTTTCAGCTATTAATTCATAGTAGAAGAATTTATTGTATGTTGAGTGACTTGTCATACGCAATACATTAAAAAAGAGCCTTAGTAAAGGGGAAGGATTATAGACTGCAAAAGATGATAAGACGAAAATTACATGATTTTGAAATGAGGGCTGTAGGACACAAGTCACAATACTCCTAAGTACTTAGTCCTGCAAAAGACCATATTGTGGTGTGATTTAAGATGCAGTTTTTAACAAGAAAAACATGAGAATATAATCCACTACCCAGCATGAGCTTCACTGGTTATGAGAAGGATTTTGACTGCTTACCTTGTACAAGTATATATTAAAAATAAAATAAAAATCACTGCTTGATGATTTATGATTCCCATAAGCTGTGAAAGAATTAAATGGTCAGAGATAACTGGAGGAGTAAAGATTGAAAACAGGAGAGAGCTTGTCATGCTTCAATGCCCTGAATAGATATTTTAGCTGCTGTGCTAAAAAGGTAATGCTGGTTCCCAAAACAGTCTGCAGATTGTTCAGAACTCAATTGTGCAGCCATCGTGGTCTGTGTGTTAAGAGAGAGGCCTGAGATTTGTTTGAAAGGGAACTTCCCATGTGGATTCAGTCTGTATGGCCTAATGTGGAGGTGGAAATAATACCCGCTATCACAAGATTTACTATTCCGCCCGTGCCTTGAATACTGATGCATCTCTGAACGTTTTTCTCTCTCAAAGGTAATTATGGCCTTGGAGGAGATGACTTGATTCAATTAAATACCTTATAAAAATGGTAGCTCTCGAAAATTAATAAATATCTATATATATATGTCAAAGCCCTTCATGAAAGCCCTGCAAAACATGAAATTATTTTTTTTTTCATTTTGACATGCTTTTGAGATAATAATGTAAGAAGGTGTATGAGTGATTTATCCAAGATTTAGCATCTATTATAAGAAAACAAAATGATCAGTTATGAGCTGTCCTGTCTTTCAGAATGAAAAGCTGAGGTTAATGTTAGGATAGCAACTGAATCACATTTATTCTTGTTTACATTTGTGACGAGTGCTATTTCTTCAAGAAACTGCAGTAACAGCAAATCAATTAAAACCCCCTTCCAGACTATACTACATTCAGTTCAGTTCCCAAAGATGGAAAGAACTGAGAAGAGGTTTGTGCAGCAGTCGTCCAACAAAAGCACCCTTTTGTTCTATTTTTAATGGTCTGAGTGGTGATACCATTTTTCCTCCGAGGTAATGAAGGCTGATTGTCTGCAACTCTGTTCAAGGAGATTTGGAAATGTAAATCTGTGTCATTTTAGTAGGAAACATGCTTTTAAGCCTGCCTCCAAAGATAATCCAGAGTACAAAGTTAATTGCAATTTCTGTGTACATTTCTAATGGATTTGTACCAGCTTCCACACAGAAAATCAAGGATTGTTCCTTAACAGTTAGGGTTGTTCCCATAGGGACCAGTCTCACTTCCCAAGCTTGAGCTGATACTGATACTTTCATTAGGGACACTAATACTTTTCTATTCTTGTTCTCAGTGAAATATGTTAGTGAGATCTGCTCAAAATCTTCTTTCACCAAGACTCATTTGTCTTCAGGGAAAGGATATCAGAAAATGTAGCCAAGAAAGTTAGAGTAGCCTGTTGTAAAATCGTAATCCTCCTTAGCAAGGTCTGTGATGGAGGAAGACAGCTTTGAATGTGATTTGGCACCCAGTAATGCCAACATGGGGAGCAGTAAGGACTGGAAAGAAGGCATGGTCAGAGAGGAAAGTGTGCTTTGGGGGTGAATAAACCTTGATCTGGAGGCTCTTTGAAATATTTCCACTTAATCAAATTAACTTTTTTTTTTTTTTTTTTTTTTTTTTCCAGAAAAGATGGGTGTATAAGATGTAAGTCTCTAGACAAGCCATATCTAGAACAAGGATAGTGACAAAGCAATAATGCTATTAAATGTATTGCTTATCAATGTTTACCTTGAATTACATTTAAAGACACACAAGGCTGAGCACTGAAGACTCCCAGGGGTTAACTTGAGGAGATTGTCAACTCTTTTCTCACAAATGTTCCTTCCCAGTCCCTGCGCGGGTGTCCATGACAATCACTCTGTAAGTTTAATGTAATTTATAAATAAAACATAACTCTGTGGAAGGCAAAAACTTCTATTTATTTCTTCTGGGCTTAGCCCATCTTTCAGCAGGCACTTCAAAGCACAGACAATTTTGTCAATACCAAGGAAGTTAGCCGAATGAAGGACGAGTCTGCTTTTTAGGTGGCTGCTGCAGCATGTCGGCAACATTGTACTCCGCAGAGGTTGCCTCAGTCTTCCTCGTCTTCTCTTCAGTGCATAGGCATTTCTGGCAGTACGGACCTACTGCTGTGTTACATACGCCACTATACATGGCACATGCAGCTCAAAATTAAACTGCAAGTGCTTATGGTATATTTTCATAAGCACATTCGTTTTTAGCTTAACTATTTGTTTATTGAGACCTGAGAAATGCAAGCTAATTGTATGTGCTGTCCAGTATGCAAACATCAGCACAAAGAGGATTACTTTCTACAAACTGCAGATTGCTTTTTCCTCTCACAGTTGCTGAGAGTAACCTAAGGCCTTATTTATGTTCAGTGTGGCAGTAAAATTGATATACTAAAAAGATTATATAAACTGATCTTGTTTTAAGATTCAGAGCTTCCAAATGAAGCATAAACTTTGCTAATTGAATCCCCAGGTCACACAATATCTAGCTTTTCTCTTTTCAGTGCCTCATGATTGCAGAGGGTAAACTAGAAAGCCAGACTTTTCAAGGGTCTCTGGCTGGACCTGTGGCTCAGCTTCAGTGCTAAACATGGTTCCCTGGCTCTCCTGGTTTTCCAGAGCAAACCCTTTCTTCTTCTCTCCTTGCCACAACAGTCAGTGTTCAGCTGTGCCCTATTAGTCCCTGTGCTTTACAAAAGGCATCCCAGCTGATTCCAGGTAACCTCACAGGACCTCACCTGCCTGGCTGGCTCTGTGTGGGCCCGTGCCTCCAAAGAACATTAATTTAATGCCCACACAATAATGCAGGGGATTACTGTGGAGTGAAAGTCATATGCCTGTGCTGGTAGCCTGACTGCATACTGCTGGTCTAGTATTATGAAGTTAAAAATAAATAAGGCTGCACAAATTTCAGAAAGTGAAGAGTGGTTTGGGTCAGGTTGTGTTTCGAATGCACGCAGCACGTCTCCTGTGGTGTTACTGTGCTGCAGTAATGGTTTGCTACCATTTTGTGGGTACCCACAGCTGAGGATCAGCATCCCACCTCAGCCTTGTTTCATAGGTGCAAGTCACTTGCCTGCCTGCTGAGAAGACGTTCCACGTTACCTTCTACTTTGTCACTTAAGTGTGGTTTTTTGTGGTCTGGCACATATGAGATTTGTACGCAGAGGTGGAATCTTTGTAAAGTCCAGTGCTTAATTACAGCAAGGAGGCCATCTGTCCTGTGAAATCAGGGGGCCAGTCCCTCAGGCTCACAGACCAGGCCTTCAGCAAAGGTGTGGGGAGTAATGGCACTCGGTGCGTGTCCTGTGCCTGTTCAAGCCTTTGTAAAATTAATACTGAACAAAATTGTTAAAAAGGCTGTAAAGCAGTATGATTGCTGTGCAATTAAGCCTGAAGAATACTGGCTGTGTTGTTACTGATAAAGTGAAGCCATTAGCAAAGAATAAGGTGCTGGTTTTTTTCTGCGTTTCTGAGCATTCAGAGGTAAGTCCATGTGAAGCCCTCACTGGTAAAGTGCGGTTCTTTCCAGGGTCAATGATGTTTGATGGTTTGGATCTGGTTACATTTTTAATGCCTTCTAAAAAGTAGCATCTAGCCTTAGCTTCTCTTTTGTTTACTGACAGAAATTTCCTTCCTTTTCCATTGGCGTAGCCCAGCAGAGGGAGGGAGGAACCTCCCTCAGCTCGTGAAGAGCCAGAGCGGGTGGCTTTGTCTGGGCTTTCTTCAGCAGGAGAGAGGTTTTCTGGTGGACCAGGGTATGGAAATAGAGAGGTCCAGCTCAACTCCTGATGAGCAAGGTAGAGCTCATGGCTTTAGCCCTAACAGGAGTGGGGCTGCTTCCCATCACTCTGGGCCTTATACTTGTGGTTTCCAGAAAGACTGATTAGATGTATAGCAGGGAAACCCCACATAAATTAAGGCCTTTTTTTAATTGGAAAAAAATAAAATGTTCCCCTTGACTTTTTATGTGTTCTCACAACTTTTTTTTCTAGTGGTCACAGAAAGGAGCTGGTGGATCTTTCTCAGAGCAGGCACATGATTGCTATTTATTGCTTATGCCACAAGCCTCCCGGGTGGTGAGGGACTGCAGTGGGTTGTTAGCTGGCAGCTCTGCCGTTTGTTGTTCTGTTTCCATAGCTGTGTGAGTTTTGGATCTTTTTTTTAAACTCCTCCTCCCATCTGGCATCTCCTAATTATTTTCTATTACTAATCACTTCTACAGGAAACAGACTGGACTGTTGAATTAAGAGACCTATAAAAGGATAATTTTATTATTTACAAGTTTCTTACCTCACTGAGACTTTATAACGTGACACTGTATAGCTGGTGATAATCACCTTGGGCTACAATTGTACCTAATCTTATAAACTAGGCAAGGTCAGGTCTGGTCACTTATTGAATATGAGACTCCCAAGGCAGTGCCGGGGCTGCAGGAAGTGGTGTTAGTAGCACCTTTTGCTGTGAATTAATATCCAAGATGTCGTGTGTTTTATACCCTCTGCAGTTCTGCGTACCCTGCATGACTCTGTGCTGAGGGTCTGATTACCAGGAATTTTCTCCTCTTACCTCCATCTCTATTCAATTAGGGTTGCTATTTGGGAATGTGGTTTATTCGTTGTTTTTTTTTTTATTATGATTATTTAGATGGCAGGGAGAAAACATTTTGCATTGGTCAGTGTTTATGTGTTCACAAGTACACATACATGTACATATCAGATGACTAATGTACAAAGATTGAAAGCACGACAAGCTGTGGAGGTCTGGTGTCATTCCCTGTTCAGTTGGATAGTCAGTCCCGTGATAGGCAGCCACATCTGCTCCAGTAATTGCCCATTCATAAGTGGTTACCAAATCCATAAGACCTCTGAAGAGTGAAGTGCATGTTTTAGAGGTGGTAGCAGAAAGAGAAGTAGTTAGAAGTATTTGGAAGCATTGGACTATGAAAAAAAAAAAAAAGAGCAATCCTTTGTCTTGTGGTTAATGCTGCAGAAGTTGATCTGTTCCAACCCTTCTTTCTTTACTTCCAGTTTTTCACAAAAAAAAAAAAAAAAAAAAAAAAAGATGTTTTCAGATAAAATTCCTAATGCTTAGTTTTAGCCTCTAGCTGAATGTTTTTCTTCTCTGCTCTTCTTACTTTGTTCAAATTCAGTTTTGTTGCTAGGCTCAAAAAACTGCTTGCTCTTATTGCTTCAAACCTGTCACACTAGTCATCAGTGAAGACATCAACTCTTGACAGTCTTGCAAAGTCTTCCTTAGATCATTAACTTTTAGAGCATTAAACTTTTCCATATTTAACATTTTTTTGTGCATGGCATCAGCAGCAGTTAGGAACAGTGTTGCTTCTGGCATTCACCATTATTACAGTCCTAATGTTTATGCAACAGGAGAACCATGAAGTTGGAAAATCTGACTCTTGTTGTTGCTCTGTCCTTTGTCATCTTAGCACTAGTATTCCTCACATCCATACAACTTCAAAGATAACTACAGGATGGAGTGTTCCTAACAGACCATATTATAATGTACTTAGACTATCTTGTTTTATGTGGGGATTTTTATTGCATTTGTGTAGAGCTAAAGCAGTTGGAATAGTTTGCCTAAGGAATATTAGAGCTAGTATCGCAAAGTATAATGTCCTGTATTAAACCTTATTAAACTATCTGAATTAGTACATTTTCTTATGGCTTCCAATTTGTGAATTAGATTAGTAGCACTGCTTAAAGGCAAGCAGTTTTTCCCCCTTCCTAAATGAGAGAAGATAAATACTGTGAAAATATGGAAGGCTATTCCCAATTTCCATTCTGCATGTAATAGTAAAACATTTGAAAAGCTCTAGGCCTTATTTCGTGTACCAAATAGCTTATTGCTTGAAGATTTCTGGTGATTTTGCATTGCTGGAAAAGTCTTGAAGCATTTACCAAAGTTAATATGATAGTGAATTACATCTGCATTCAGGCATTTCTGTGAATTGGATGATGATTAGACTAACAATGTGCTTAATACAAATGCACAAAAATTGTGAAAAGTATCATGTGTTTTTCTCTTTCGCAGAGTTTGAAGCGTTCAGTCTCTTCAGTGATGGCTTCTCATTCACTCTAGCCTCTGAATCATTGCTAGCATTTGTCGCAGAGCTGCAGCCTGGTGCTTGGAAACTGCCAGTCACTTTCATCATATGCTGGTGTGCAAGGCAGGCTCTGCTCAGCAGGCTGGCAATGCTGGGAGCTTACAGGCTAACTTTTTGTGGCCCTTCTCTTGGGCTGTTCTTATCACTGAAAATACAAACAACTTCAGAAATCTTCTGAGCAGTGCCACTTAAAGTGGTAGTTTGAGGGTGGCAGTATAAAGAAAAAATTGCCCCTTAAGATGAGATGAAAAATGTGACTAAGAAGTAAGCAGTTATGCTGGATAACTATTTCATTGCCATTGTAAATAATTTAATTTCCTTGTCTATTGTCAATAACTGAATTTAAGAAATTGAAATATACCCCGAACTTAGTGGTTTTTTAAAGTTTAACATGCCCTATACTCAGAAGAGCTTCTGTCCAAAGATCATAAATCTCTGAAATCCCAACTGGCAGATCTTTGACTTACTGAGTGGGGCCTGGGAGCAGCGTATTTCAACTGAAAATAGAGATCAGCTGAAAAGTATGTTGCAGAAAACTGCTGGACTTACTGAATGAAAAATAAAATAAAGCAAAGTCTGTCCTCTGTAACAGAAGTTGTATAACCTGTATCATGCTGATTCCTGCTTCTTCCCAAAAAGATCTCCCTTAACTAATCCATGTAGCCCAAATTTATGATGGGGAATTGCATAGCCAACCCCGCTGTGAATCATTCAAAATGATTTGAATCACTTGCCAAGGCAATCGGCTCCAGGGCAGACGCGTTCTGCAGTGGAACTGGGGATCGGACAGGCAGGGCTAATTTTTCCGGCACCGAGCCCACTCGAGGGAGCCGCCAGGACCCGGCAGCCCTCGTGAGGGAGGTGAACGAGGCGAGAAGGAGGCGTAGGCGGAGCCAGCAGCGCCCCCTCCCCGGCCGTTCAAAAGCTGCCCCTAGGGAGCGCGAGTGAGCAGGAGCGCAGTGACCAGGACTGGCGGGTAGGGCAGGGCGCGGCAGTTAGGGTGTGGCACAGCCGTTAGGGCGTGGCACGGCAGTTAGGGTGAGCAGAGAGGGCAGAGCGTTCCCCCCCGCCCATACGAACACCTCCTCTAATGGCGGTCTACCGTGTGTGTTGATCTGCTCGAGGGTAGGAAGGCTCTGCAGGAGGATCTGGATAGGCTGCACCGATGGGCTGAGGTCAACTGCATGAAGTTCAACAAGGCCAAGTGCCGGGTCCTGCACCTGGGGCGCAATAACCCCAAGCAGAGCTACAGGCTGGGAGATGAGTGGTTGGAAAGCTGCCAGGCGGAGAAGGACCTGGGAGTGATGGTGGATAGTCGGCTGAATATGAGCCAGCAGTGTGCTCAGGTGGCCAAGAAGGCCAACGGCATCCTGGCTTGTATCAGAAACAGTGTGGCCAGCAGGGCTAGGGAGGTGATTGTCCCCCTGTACTCAGCTTTGGTGAGGCCGCACCTCGAGTACTGTGTTCAGTTTTGGGCCCCTCGCTACAAGAAGGACATCGAGGTGCTTGAGTGAGCCCAGAGAAGGGCGACGAAGCTGGTGAGGGGTCTGGAGAACAAGTCCTACGAGGAGCGGCTGAGGGAGCTGGGATTGTTCAGCCTGGAGAAGAGGAGGCTCAGGGGCGACCTTATCGCTCTCTATAGGTACCTCAAGGGAGGCTGTAGTGAGGTGGGGGTTGGCCTGTTCTCCCACATGCCGGGTGACAGGACGAGGGGGAACGGGCTAAAGTTGTGCCAGGGGTGTTTTAGGTTGGATCTTAGGAAGAACTTCTTTACTGAAAGGGTTGTTAGACACTGGAACAGGCTGCCCAGGGAGGTGGTGGAGTCACCATCCCTGGAGGTCTTTAAAAGACGTTTAGATGTTGAACTTAGCGATATGGTTTAGTGGAGGACTTGTTAGTGTTAGGTCAGAGATTGGTCTCAATGATATTGAGGTCTCTTCCAACCTAGAAAATTCTGTGATTCTGTGATTTTGACCATTTGAGACAATGTTTTTTTGAATGCATCTCTCAAGGAAGAAATTTTAACAGCTATAACTTTCTATAGGAAATGTGATTCTTCCTGCCCTTGCATGAAGATTTTCACGACAGAGGCATTGAAAAATGTTAATTAGGAAACTTAGAGAGAATAAATAGGAAAGATGAACTGTATGTAGAAAAGGAGTAATGGGAAAATTGGAACACTGGTCAGCAGGATGTAAACAAATTATTTTCTGAGAATCTAACCAGGGATTTGAAGATTCTACGAGTGGCAATAAACCGATCATTTGACTTTGGGACTTTTCAGAATGCAATTCTACTACCAATTTCTCTCTGGTTTCATTCATTGCAAGTTTCAAATCAGTCCTGATTTAAATAGTTATTTATGCAAAGAAACTGGGAGCCAACATGAGGGATTCATGTGAAGGATGATCAGCCTTCCTCATTTTCTCCTTCTGTCTAATTACATCGCATAAAATGAAAGCAGACCCTGACCCACTGCAGTGGTGCAGCTCTGCCCATGGACACACATCCACCTAGAACATTGTTGATAGGGTCTGCCAGAAGTGCTAATTGGCATTTAGGATTACCACGTTTTGTAATTTTTCTACAGTGAGCTGGTCCATAAGTAGGTTTTTAGCATTGTAAATTTTGCGTGAATGTTTCCTTTCAATGTCACAACTCTTCTATTCTTTCAGAGTAAAAGATGTTTTCACCTTGATTCGTGGAGCTGAATAAAGTGTTAATTAAAGAAAGATTAGGACACTTTGCACTTTCAGTCTTATTTCTGCTAAATAAGTATGATTATGTTCTGGAAGTATGTTGAAGAAAGAAAGTGTGATAGCACATGTATCATAGCAACATAGCTTATTCAGGAAGAAGTGGATGAATTGAAAATAGAGGATGTGCCAGAGGATGAGGTGTGGTCTGAAATACAAAGAGTGTTTAGAAATTAATGAGCTGCAGTTTTTAATTACAACATATATTGAATTATTCCAAACTGAATTACTGTGTAGAATTTAAAAAAAAATAAAATACTAATATTAGAGGCATTAGACTGCCAGAGGAGACTAATGTGAAATGAATATTACACATCAGGTAAGAAAATATTACAGACAAAAAGAAATTTCCATCTTGCTTGCCTATGTCATACCATTATCCAAGACTCCTATTCCATAAGAAATAAATTTTAAAACCCTATAAATATAATAATAGAAAGACCTTGTGGATTTCATGGTTATCCCTAAAGGTATGAATTTTCAGATACAAAAATATATAAAGATTTATTTTGAAGCCTAGTTTTAACAATACGATTCTTACATGGGTACGATAAAGGAAGTGAAGTAAATTTATTTCATAAAGTTTAGCCACCATCAACATTCCCTTGCTAAGAGGCAGGTAAGGTCCCACATCAAAGGGTTTGATTAAGCCTCTTATGTGCTTTCTCTCTCTCTCAGTTTGAGGAAAACCTTATAACAGTCTGTGTCAGATAAGAAATAAACTAACTGTAGCTTCAGAAGATTAGTCTAACTGCCTGTTTCTCCTCATGATACTTAACTGTAGTATATTAGTAACAAAAAGCATTTGCCATAAGAGTAACATTTATGCAGCTGCCAATTTGCATTACATTTTGACTATGATCACTCCTCTAGAGCACATTGTCTTGGAGCATTTGTAAATTACTTTGAAGTTCTTTTTGCAATAAAAAGTGCCACAAGTCAAGAGATTTTTGCTAGAATTAAGCCTTGCTGCAGTAAACATTTTGGTCACAAAGGCACAGGTCCCTCTAGGCCAGCAAGGAGCCACAAGCCGACCTCTGCTCCATCAAGTCCTCTCCCCACAGGTCTCATAGCTACAGGAAAAGCTGCAGCAGTTGATGACTTTAGCAGATGCAGTTGGGGCAGTGGGGATCGTATTTGCAGGGAAGAGCTCTGGGGCTTTGGCTAGTTCACGGCAAAGCTGGAGGACTGGTCAGTCCATCTCACCCACAGCACAACCCGTCAGGAATTGTATTACTATTTCTACAATATACCTAAAGTTGTGGCTAGTGCTTGCAAAACCCAGCTTAGCATTGTTATTCATTGCAGCACCTGCATCCCTGCCTGTGCACATTTGCACGTGTCCACGTGCACCCCTGTAGCGCTGAGTGACATTAATTTTGAACATATTCAACATAGTGCCCTGGGGATATGTATACCTACTGAGGATGAAGAAAATCCCTGGTCTTAACCCTCCTGCTTCAGTGGACACTGGGTCTGGTTACTGACCTTGCTAAATGTGAAGTTTGGGGATGTTAACAATGTCGCCAAGAACCAGAACAAAAGCTGAGCTTGTTCCTGGAGGTACTCTGAGTTTTCTTTTTTTTTAATTATTATTTTTTCCATTGATAGATCATGATTATGTACCAAAATAGGTATATAATTTTCCCTAGGAAAAGTATGTTGTGTTTGCCACTGAAAAGTGTCTTGCTTGTTTCGCTATCCAGAACAACAATGTTGTTTTGTCTTTGTCAGTTACCAAGAGAGAAAATGGTCACAGCGGCACTTCTTGTCAGTGCATAGCATCTACTTGCTGTTTCCAGAAGGCCCACATCAGTAACTGTGGGAAGCAGATCCACAGCCAGCTGGGACACCAGCAAGGAGTAACCAGGCCAACCCAGGTCCGAATTGAGTGCAGTGGCTAGTCGGGTGTAGGACCAAGGCTATGGCAAAAGAGCGGCTCTGTTGGCTCAGAGGTCTCTCCGCTTGTTTAAGAGTTTGCTCACTTGTTACGAAGACAAGGTCTTCAGGGTGTGTCTGGAAAGACACCAGTACAAACATAAAATCTTTGCAAATGGTGCTGATGCACTCCGTGCTGCACAATACAGTACCAAGATAATTCACTTTTTATGCGATAATTTCCATCAGCTTGTCCATTTGGCAACTTGTTCCCTTAATTTAAACTTTAGATTTTTTTTTTAACTATCATACTTTAAACCAAGCCAAAGATTTGTATGAATTAAAAAGGTGATCGGCTCTGGGGCAGACGCGTACTTCAGCGGAGCGGGGGATCAGACAGGCAGGGCTAATTTTTCCGGCACCGAGCCCACTCGAGGGAGCCGCCAGGACCTCGTGAGGGAGGTGAACGAGGCGAGAAGGAGGCGTAGGCGGAGCCAGCAGCGCCCCCTCCCCGGCCGTTCAAAAGCTGCCCCTAGGGAGCGCGAGTGAGCAGGACTGGCGGGTAGGGCGTGGCGCGGCAGTTAGGCCAGCAGTTCGTGCAGTTAGGGCGAGCAGGGAGGGCAGAGCGCTCCCCCCCCGCCCATACGAACACCTCCTCTAACGGCGGTCTAGCGCTAGCTCAGCTGTAATGGTGTACACCAGGCACAGCGCTCTCCAGGAAGTCTGCACACACCCAGACCGACTGCCCGCTCAAAACTGCGGCAGTTCAGGTGTCCGGGTGCAGGGAGTGCCTGAGCCTGTTGCTACCACCTGCGGGGGGCAGAGAGACTGTGTGCGTGAGGTGCGAGCAGGTGGACGACCTGGTCCGCCTGGTGGCAGAACTCAAGGAGGAGGGAGCTGAGCTTGTTCAGCCTGGAGAAAAGGAGGCTCAGGGGCGACCTTATTGCTCTCTACAGATACCTTAAAGGAGGCTGTAGTGAGGTGGGGGTTGGCCTGTTCTCCCACGTGCCTGGTGACAGGACGAGGGGGAACGGGCTAAAGTTGTACCAGGGAAGTTTTAGGTTGGATATTAGGAAGAACTTCTTTACTGAGAGGGTTGTGAGGCATTGGAATGGGCTGCCCAGGGAAGTGGTGGAGTCACCATCCCTGGAGGTCTTTAAAAGACGTTTAGATGTTGAACTTAGCGATATGGTTTAGTGGAGGACTTGTTAGTGTTAGGTCAGAGGTTGGTCTCGATGATCTTGAGGTCTCTTCCAACCTAGACAATTCTGTGATTTATTTATTTAAGGTTTTAATTTTTTTTTTTTTTTAACTTTTAAAATAATTCTTGATATAACATGCTTCTTAACATTCCCTACTGTGGAAATAGTGTTTGCTTTTATCTTTCAACATAATTTAAAAAATCATTACAATCTAAAAAATAGCCATTTCTTTAGCTTTGCAGTATATATATTGGGGGATGGGGGGAAAGTCTGATTTAATTAGAAGCAAGTCCATTTGGAAAATTTTGTTATGAAAAATAGATTTTTTTCAGCAGTAGTTTCCCATCATTCAAGTTTGTCTTAAACCCAAACTCACCTGTGGGTAACTGAAAAGGGGGATGCATGGTGAACAAGGATTTCCATAGGGCTGAGTGCTGTGTTGCAATTTTAAATGTCTCCAATTTTACATAAAAAGGGAAATTTCGGGGCTTTCCTTCTCCCCCCAGTAATAATTTTGTAAAAGATATGATAGGGAACAATCTATGCAGTGTGGAATGGGCCTCCCCCAAGGAGGACTGAGTTGAGGAAATTGGACTCACTTTCACAATCTGACTGATTAGCTTTTGTAGACTGTATATTGAGCCCATAAAATATGCTCATAAAGGGCTCAGGCAAGGAAGGATTTTCTGTGCATATACATTTGGCTAGGTTAACTATGCACTGAAACAGCACGACAAAATACACAGTGGCTAACTGCATAGAAAACCAGGCTCGGTTTTCAAGTATGTTGCTCCTTGAGATGTGTACAATAGGCTGTCGTCTTTGATTTTTAAAAAATGCATGCAATATGACTGCTGGTTAATACGGTTATTAAGATGCATTCCTTAGAGGGAAGAGATTGTATTACATATGAAGCCTGAAACAGTGAGGGCATGTTTAGTCACTGCAGCATGACAATGCCATATGAGAATGAAAAACCTGCGGTGTACTGCACGTGCATTTACGAGACCGAAGGAAACATGAAACTGTGTTTGAGGGAGGAGCCAGGTGCTCATGAAACAAAACACTGTATTAAGCTGGAAATGCACATGGGGTTCAGGATGTCTGAGCAAGCCTAACATGAGCGTTTTAGGACTTGTGAGATTAACCCAGTGCTTTAATCTTCAGCAGGTTTTGTTGTTTGTTTTTGTTTTGTTTTGTTTTCCCTAGAGTAATTTTAGTTTATTACTCAACAAATGGGAAAGGCATTGATTTGCCTTTTTAGAAAGATAATTTGTCTGATGTTGACTGAATTATATGACTGGATTAAACTTGCATAATGTGACTTTCAGAGAGTGACTAATTGGAATTTACTGCAAGCCATGGATGACTTTAAAATCAATTCTTTAGAGTCTTCATAATAAGACTTACTGATTGTGAGGTTAGTACCATAAAATATGCATATATTATCCAAATAACACCGAGAACAAATAGTGCTCAAGAAAATAGCTGCTTCTACTGCATGTGAAGGAGTGCTCCAAGGGGAAGAAAGGAAAGCGGTGTCACAGTAGGACCCCAGACTGAACCACCGTTATGGCTGAGGTTTTAGGACAAATGAGAACATTTGAAATAGCAGGTTATAATCTTCGGGGGTTTTGGTTTGGTTTGTTTTTTTCTTCCTTCCCTGTAGTCCATATGTACAATGTACAACCTCTAAACAGATGTCTCGGTTTAAAGGTTGACGTTTTGCTGGGCTTGGGTTTGTTTGTTTGATTTTTAAGTCACTGAAATATACAGGACTGAGAGGCTGTTTGCAGTTGTGTGCTTTGCTGAGAGTTTGCTTGGCCATTAATTTCAGTCATTCTGGTTTTGGTTTACCTCAACCCTAGGAAATCATGTTCTTAAATTAAATTTTTAAAAGTTCTCCAGTCCCCCTCCTCCCGTGGTCTGCCCTGTATACTGCTTCCTAAACATGCAATGATTGCTTATCTGTCACAAACCAGTTAAAAAGTAACATAAAATCAAGACTTTACTTTGAAAAGGGGAAGGGAGAAGACTTTCCTCCTTACATTTCTACCTCTTTTTCACCCCATGTGTAATGGACAGTCTCTAATAATTGTCCCCATTAAGGCAGACTTCCGACACAGCAAGCTCTGAAGACAGCTGCTGGAGAATGGAAGTGCTGGAGGAGGCTGGTGGGTGGGCATGCAGGAGCCACCAACAGAACAGGCGTTGGATCAGAAGCCAGCCATGGATGTAAGAAGAGCAGGGCTTGCAGGCTGGGAATGAGAACAGCATAGGGTGATCAGAGCCAATGAGAGCCTCAGAAGAGAATTGCATCCTGCAGGATTTGAGCTGAATCCATAGATCCATTATTTCTCGTGCACTCCCAATGGTTTTAAATCACCCAGGGCACCTGGAGGATGGGAACTTGCTCCCTGCTACTTTAGTAACTGATGAACAGATAATCTAAAGATCTGAACCTGCCTGGTGGCCATCTAGGTGTGTACAACAAATATTGTTTTCCAATTCGGATTTCAAACTGAAGGAAGAGGGCTGTGTTAAGAGCACTAGCTTGCAACAGCAAACCTGTAAAGTTAGGAAATGGCAGAAGAATGATGTATGCGTTCCATGATTATGTCATCTGAAAGCAGTTTTAGGATGGTGAATTTTAACTATAACACTAATTTATGTTGGGAAAGTATATGTTAGAAATACATAACATTCTATTTTTCATATTTTTTCATTAAAAAAAAAAAAGTTTTCTTAAAAACGTTTTGGTTTTAACTGTCTTTCAGTCCAGGTTTTTGGTGTGCACAAATATAGTGCATATAGCACATGAAAAAGGCTGTATGTGTAGGTGTATGCAGTAGTCCTTTATTTGTGTACAGCAGAAAGTGCTTTCTACTGAACAGTGGCAAACTGATTTATGTAAAACCAATAAGCAGTCCTTGTTAGATCACTGTAACATGAAGCGATGTTAGAATTAAAATTCATAATCTTATAACTACTTTTCAGATTATAACATGTTTTCGTAATTACAGCCATGAGATATGACCTTTCCCTGTTGGGTAATTTTGCTTTCCCTTTTATTGTCAATCTTAAGATTTAATTTTCCAGGATCTAGAGATCGGTTTCTGCTAATATGACTCTAAAGTGCAATTGAAAATAAATCAGTTCTTCAGAATTAGGAAAAAGAAAGCTGACAATTAAGGAGTAAGCATACAAAAAAAAAAAAAAAAAAAAAAAAAAGAAAGAAAGAAAAGGAAAAAAGGCTCTCTACCAATGACTGAAAATTCAGAATGCTTCAGATTAATTCTGAATTCTGAAAATTCAGAATTCAGATTATCTTGCTTCTTAAGTGAAATTGTACAGAAACTAATAAGAGTTGATTCTGATAGTAAATGTACTCTTGGAAATGGCTGGGTTATTTATTTCCAACAAATTAAATTTTCAAAGGGTTTATTTCCAAGTACCAAGTTTTGGTGATATATTTTTTCCCTTTAAAATAAGAGGAATTTGGAGTTCCAAGGAAGCATGTAACAAAAGTGATTTTCCAAAACTCCAGTTTGCCTCCTGTGCCTGTTGTCACCTGAAGCAGTTTGGAGAGGGCAATTCCTCTGTGTCAGGTTTAGGTCTACCTTGTTCCACAAGGACTTTTGCCTGCTGTAGTCTCCAGGAATGAAACCATAAAGTGACTTCAAGCTCATGCAGTCCTTTCTTCCTAGCTAAAGGCCTTCTTCTTCCTCCCCTGTGTCACTACTATTCTTACATATCCACATAGACAAGATGGTTAGTTTTGGGGATCTCTTCCCGCTCAGCTCTTTTTTCTTCATTTCCTGTTGCCACGTTACACTTACCAGTAGGACATGCAGGAAAACATGAGGGATGCGTAGGTACTGACCTGCCACAGAAATTAGTGGTTAAAAGCAGGACAGGCAGATTGAGGTAACCGTTGGAAAATGGTTTCTCTACAGGGTGGATCAAGCACCTCCTGTTTGTGATGAGGCTGTGAAGTGAGCTGGGTACTCCTAAGGCCTGTGTAAGCCACTAACGCTTGAGAGCTTCACCCAGTATCCTATCTAGCCAGGGTTTCGGTTATTAGCTATTGACTTGCAATGCAAATTAGTGGTTGGTGAAGCCCATATGTTGGACCTTAATCTCTGCAATTTGCCCCTGTGTGGAAAGGCAGCAGGTTGCTAAAACCTGGAGGGAGGGTAGCGGTGGCTGTGCAAGGGATCCAGGGAGGCTCGTGGTGAGCATTTCTCTTGCTGTATTTGCACAACTGAGCTAAACGGTGACACTGCAATCCAGCTGCAAAACACACCAATTCCACCCAGAAGCCTGCGACAAACTGTGCTCGTCTTGGCTTGTCACTGAGTCATGAGAGATAAAAATACCTTTGCTGCAGAAGGGAGAGCGGTTGCGGTGCCGCAGCCTGTGCAAAGGGGTGGGAGGGCTGGACCCTTCTGCAGGCAGGTTGTGCCCATGGAGTGATCCTCAGGGGACCTGTATGCCTAGGGGGGACAGTGGCCAGCCCCAGGGCGTGGGTCACAGGTGTAGGTAGACCAAAAGTCTGGGTTTGCTGTTTCTGAACTGTTTGCAGATGCGTGGGGAGCACTAGGAGGAGGAAGGCAGGAGCAGGGTGGCCGTGGTGCCCCGTGGGGGTCCTGTTATGCTGGGGCTGTACTGGGTGCTTGTGTGAGACCCTGCGTCCTCGCTTTGGGCGAGGGGCAGCAGGGACCAGGTCGCCCTAAAGGAGGGCACCGCAGCTTCTGGGCCTTGGGGTCTTTGGCAGGAGGGGGCCTGCGGTGGGCTTCTGGTGCCTTGGATCCTGACGGGCATCCCCGGCGTGAAAACCAGGGGCAGGTGTACCTAAGGGAACAGGGGCGAGCTGATGATCCCAGATCCCAAATAATGTGAAGGGGGTGGGGGGGGGCGAAGCGTCGCGGCGAGGCCCGGCTCCCCTTCCCCCGGCCTCCCCCCGGGGGGCGCCTCAGCCGCCGCCGGGGCTCCATTGGCTGCGGGCGCGGGGCCGCCCCCGCCCGGCGCAGCGCCCGCCCCGCGCAGGCCGGCGGGAGGCGCGCGGCCCCGCTCCGCAGCCGCCGCGGCCGGGCGCCGCTGGAGGGCGAGGCTGCGGGCCCGGCCTCCCCGCCCGCCTCCCCGCCCGCCGCTCGCCCCATGCCGGCGCCCAGCCGCCTCTCGGCCGCGCCGGCCCGCGGAGCGCTCCCGGTGGCCGCCATGGCGCTGGCCGCGGGGCGAGTGTGAGCCGGCAGCCCGCAGCCTCCCGTCCCAAAATGCCGTCCCGAGAGTCCTGGCCGGGGCCGAAGGCTCCCCGCGCGGCCGTGCCCGGCGCCAAGCAGGAGCGGCGGCAGCAGGACTTGCTGCTGGCGGCCCTGGGGGTGAAGCTGGGGGCGCAGAAGCCGGCCGCGACCATCTGGCAACCTCTTAAACTCTTTGCTTATTCGCAGCTGACGTCGCTTGTCAGACGGGCAACGCTGAAAGAAAACGAGCATGTTCCGAAATACGAGAAGGTCCATAACTTCAAGGTAAGGGACTGCGCGGCTTCGCACGGCGCCGGGCTGGTGCGTTCGTTTTACGAGGGGTCCTGGGCAGTCTGTGACCGCCCCGAAACTTACACGCTTCGGTTAAACCCCGTGGCCGGCTAAACCCGTTAGGCATCCCTGGGTCATAGCAGCAGAGGAACGAGGACCTCGCGGGTTGCTTGCACACATGTGTTTGCTTTGCTCCTATGTGTCGCACCTGGGTTATCCTTGCTGTTTAAACTTGTTCCACAGCGAGGGATGCTAGCCGGGAGAGAAGCTGTCAAAGTTTTCTTTCAGCTCCGGTGATCGTAATTCAGTTTTACTTATGACAACGTGATGCTGAAAAATCGTTTAGGTCTGTGATGAGAGGATTAAAGCGATCTTATCTGGGTTTGTGACTGGTAAATAGCTTTGGAGGTAAGAAGCATGTTCTGCTGCATCTGGATCAAGCAGATGGTCGGCATTTCCCTCCGTTTCTGGCTTTTCTCCTGTGTTAATGAATTGAGTGTGACGAAAGGAGCATGGCTTACTGTGGGGCTGCTGGAACTGCTGACATTAGCCACCTTGTGCTGTAATAAAAATTTACTTGGTCTTCTCTGTAGCTTCTAATTATTGTTCTAATTTTTAAAAATAAATTATGTTCTTTATTAGGACACGTCAGTGCAGCATATGCATGTTTTGTGTCTACATCTGTAATAAGTGTCCAGTAAAGATTCAGTAATTCAACCTTTTGGCAGTCAAATGCATTGCATAATACGCAGCCTGTATCTCTCAGATACCAAGCGAATTGATGTCATGCTGAACTGTACATGACAGCACAAACTTCATGTACAGTACTTGAAGCCCAGATTTTCTTTTTAATGTGTGTTTTTTTTTCCCTTATAGCTTTTGCTTTTATTTATCTTATCAGAAGGGAAAATAATCAATGTCATATAGGTCATATAGGATGTCACATCATGTTTTGTTGGACTTGAGTTCTCTAATAAAGCACACATTTGAAAATCACGTATGAAATGTTACATGGAAGTAGCATTTAATAGGAACTCTTGGCATGATCTAATCCTGCTGTCTGTCAGTTAAATGCAGAGGTTGATTTTTTCCCCACAGGATCCTGAGGCATCCTAGAGGTCTGAAATATCTTGCAACTTTCATTCGTTCCTTAGAATGTAAAGATAATTCTTGTAGCTGCCAGTAGATAATGATTTTCCATATGCTACAGCCTGTGCAGGATAGTATGTATTTAATTTTACATACATCTATACCTGTTAGTTGCTTTCCTTCAGCTGTCTGAAACAAATCTGTTTTGAAAATCATCCAATAACTTGATTTTCATTCATTTGGTTTTGTTTTTGTGTTTTATTTTGTTTTTCCCCAAAACTGTCTCTGGAAAGTTTTAAAGCCGTGAGTTTTCCATCTCCTTTTTTGAAATCAAACATGTCTGATCCAAGGTCATAGATACAGCACAAACTTTGCATACAGATTGTTTTCTTTATAATGGTTGTACTGTAGTCCCTTTTTATGTAAAGCTGGTAGAAGAATATACCTTTAAAAGTAACTGTTTTCTCCAGTCAGTGCCAAGCAGTCAGCCTGCACAGATAATTTTTGCTATGAAAGAGAAGAACAGGACCTTGCACCTTAAGCGGTGTGCAGCAGCCAGCCTGCCTGCCCAAGGAATGCTGCTGCCTTAACAAGCCCTGCCCATGGACCTGTCCCTTTTTTAAGAAATAATCATATGCCCTTCTGGGTTATCGCTTCTGGGTTACAGACCTGAAATGAGCGCGGCTCGTTGATTCTCAGTTTTATTGCTCCTTGCCTCTGTCAAATTTTTCTTCTCAAATGTATAGGCGTCATCATTTTAAATGTCTAAATAAGTATCCTAGGTCACCTGCCAAGCAGCAAATGTGCCACCCTTGTGGGAGAGGAGGAAATGTCAGTTCCAGAATCCTTTCCAGGCCTTTCCTTGGAGCTAGGCTTCTGGAAAAAATAACTTATAGGGTTCGGCTACCCAACAGTGACTGCTGTCCCCAGGGGCTCCACCAGCAAAAAGGAGGACATACACTGCTTCGTGTCTCTGCAGCTGATGTCCTCTTCGTTGCACGGGTACAAGGCAGCAGATAGGGACCTCACACCTCTTCCCAACTGCTTCTGTGGTCAGTCACATCACTGTTAATGCAAATAAAGGGCTTTTAGAAATCCTTTTATGCTGGAAATGCTGTAGCATTGTGGTAGAAGGAGGAGAAATGGAAAATTGTTAATGCACAACAACTAGCACTGGGTCTTGAGAAGAAGGCAGGAGCAGCCGCTCTGCAGAAGGTCCAGGTTAGCTAGTGCCAGGGGGGCTTGGGCACAGATGGGGAGACCCAAATTCATCCTCTGCTTCTGCACCGTGTGTACTGTGGGCAGTGGCAGCCAGGGAAAGAGCAAGCACAGGGACGTGGGGGGGCTTTAAACCCTCTGGCTGTTGCCTCCAGCAAACCTTACATGTTGCAGAGGATCACCTAGGGAAGGGGTGAGCATGAAAGCTGGTTTTAACTCTGAAGCCATCAAGCTCTCCTGAACAAATCTGCTCAGCTACGTTCTACTCAGAGGGCTGTTGGAAAGAACGTAAGGGCAGTCCTGCGAGGAGTGCTGACACAGGGTTGGTGGTTTTTGAGAGGTTTTGATCTCACTTAACTCTGCTGGCACGTGAGGTGCCTTTTGCCTGGCGTGGGCAGCCTGCCCGGCTGGGGTGGGCAGACACGTGCAGCAGGGCTGGCCAGCAGCGAGCTCCTCGGCCCTGTAATGCTCTCCTGGCGGGCAGCACTCGGCTGCTGGGAGCACGTCTTGAGCACGGACATGCAGTGGCTGGGTTCTCTTAAATTCATCTCCTTAAGTAAGGAAAGGGACAATGGTTTGCAGATGGCAGGTCTGACCACTTTTTTAATGCATATGCCTCAGGATAAGAGCTAGATGTTAAAAATAAATAAATAAATACTTTTTATGTATATTTTTTTTTTTTCTAATTTATAAAAAGCTTCTATTAGTGTTTTAAGTACTAACAAAACCTCCTCTATGAATGTAATATAAAAAATTAATTTTCTGTTAATTCAAACATATCAGCTAAGAGAAATTTTAGTCGTCATTGTTTGATGCAACATTTTATTTAGCTCTAACTGAATAATTGGATCTGAAGGTGAGCTAGGTCTGGGAGTGGGACTTGATTGGGTCTGTCTGTCTGAATATTTCATTTCTTTTGCTCTCCCTCTTTATGCTATGCTTTTCTGCAATCCAGCACGCCAAATGAGAAAAGGGAAGAAAACTGAGATTAACAGCAGGAAATCTTCCTGGCAGTGAATTTGTTAGTCAGTGCAGTAATCTCTCCATCACTTGGCAAATGTAAAATACATCCAGACAAAGCACCTTGAAGGTCTTTACCCCACTCCAGCCCATGTGGCTCACGGCCCCAGGACTATTTCGCTGCAGTGGCTGGCTGCTGGTGTGCCTTCAGCTGCCGCCGACCCTGAGGGCTTGAGCCCGCAGAGCTCTGCAGGAGTTCGTAACCACTGACAGTCCCAGGCACAAAGCCACTCTGCTGCCTGGATTAGCACCACGGTGCTTCGCTGAAGCAGGGAGGTGTCTGCAACTGTCAGAGCTGGGCTGAAGTTTGTGCTTCCTCACACCGCATTCCCTAGAATGTTGTCTTGATTCTCTTTTGCACCTCATATAATTTGTATGTCCCCAGAAAAAAAAAACAAAGACTCATCAAGGAGCAGTCTCTGCTAGATGGGCTTTGCTGGTGTAGATGGACTCGAGCATCGCTTTTGTGGAGACACTGCTGATACTGAGGGTTATTCCTTGGGAATAACAAATAAGCTAACCTGGCCCTGGCTCAGATTTTGCTGGTGTAATTGCATCTTCACTAGGTGTTTTGCCAGTGTAAAAAGTCATAACAAATTAATTCCATGCAAAATTGTGTTATTCTAACAAGAGCTGCTCGTGAGAGCTGTGCCTAAACCCTGAGAGCCAGAAGATGGGCAGTGCAGAAGAAACGCTGCAAAAAGACCCAAAGCTGTAACAAACTCGTAATGTTGAGCAGAGCCATTTTTCTGGGACTTCTGAGATGAACCAATTTCTATTTCTGATCTTCTGAAAAGTGGGGCAAGTGCCGATTTGGGGCAAATCGGTCTAGCTCCACTGAAAAGAGTGTGCCGCTTTTCATTAAGTCCAGCCCTGGCAACAAACGTATTTTCAAAACATCTTTAAATGAGTCACTGCACTCGAATGAATATTCAGGAGAACAGGGTGCCTCTAGCACAGTCCCCCGAGAGAGCCTCTGCATGTATTCAGAGATAAGAAAACCTCAGGAAATTTTAGGTTTCTTTAGACTCCTAATATTTGGGGAAAATGTTCAAAGGCATGGAAAATATCTGGAGAACAAAAGTGAAGGAAAAGTCTCCACAAAACTGCTCAGAAGATCTCAGCAGTTCTGCACAGCTGCTCCGAAAACTCATAGTGTAGTATAAGGCAGTTCAAGCCAGAAAAGCTTTTAGGGATTGATGGATATTTTTTTCTCCTAAGGTATTTAATGTTACTTTTACTTTTAAAATTTTTGTGGAAAAGCCTTGGCTTTTCCAAAGCAGCTTCCAAATAGTCCATTATTATTTAACCCTCTCTGGTTTCTGAGTGGTAGTCGCTGAATTCAAGATTTCCTCAGTTTAAAAAAAAAATGTTTTTTTCTAATTCTTTATTTAATCTGTAATTCCTTCACACCTTACCAGTGGTTTTAAAAGTCCTTAGATGTGAATCTCGTGTCTTCCATGTGCCCAGCCCCAAGGGTGAACCAGCTCATGACTGTGGTAGAAACGCACTGCTGGGGCAGACTGGGCATTTGCCTTCATGAGCCCGCAGTGCTTCTCATGCTCTCCCGTCATCAACACTATTTTTTTCCAAATTAGCTTGTAGCATCATTAGAAAAGCATTTCTCTTAGGAATCTAAAGTTTTGTATTATATGTATATCATATATTATATATTATATTTATATCATTACGTGTAGTATATATGGCATGTATATGGAATGAAACAGGCAATGTTCCAGTTTCTAGATATCAATTTAAAGAAAATCTGCTATTCCATCTTGAGGGAAAGGTGACTGCTTTCATTGAATTTACAAGGAAGAAAAGCCTACAACCTGCTGCTTCCTCTGCTGTTTTTTGCCGTGGCTCTTGTAGAGCACAACCTAACCCCAATTTCTAGTTGTTCTCATTTCTGCTGACATGCTCGGCTCAAACCAGAAAGTCTACAAGACGTGACAGTGCTTCTGGCTCCAAGCAGGCAAGGACCTGGAGGAAGGGTCGCCTGCTCAATGTTTGTGTCAGTGTATCCGCTGCTGGTAATGATGCTATTTATACATGATGCTCTGAATCAGAGTCTCCCCTCTGTAGAGCTGTTGGACAAAGTCATTACCACTGGCTCCCCACAGGTAACACTGCACCTAGTGTAGGCAAAGTCACCTCTGGTTTTGAAGATCTGTTCCAATGTTCTCAGTTACTTTCCTTTCTGTTACAGCCTCGCATGTAAGCAGATTATCTTACAGCTGCGGCGCTGCCGTGTGTGTTGTCATGGCACTCATCTTGCTTCTGAGATTACTCATCAGCAGCAGTATTTGTCTCACAGTAGGAAAGTCGTGTTCTGTAATATTTGGAGCCCTCAAGACTCTTGTTTTAGAGGACCTATCTAATCATCATAATATGTGCAAAGATTGAAATGAAGCGGTGGCTGAACTGATAGTTGAGTCCATTGATTTTCCTCACCAATCTCTGCTGTACCCTTCGCATCCAGGCAATCTGTGTCTGGACCAGGGATGGATAAAGAGGACATGCCTACTGGGTGCCAGCATGAGCACGCTCGCTGCCTGATAAAATCCGCTGTGACAGTGGAGACAGACATTAATAATACAGGCTGAGTTCATCGTTTTAATTGAGACTTACAGCGTCTCCCATATCCAATTAAAACCTTGGTAGAATCCCAGCAGGCAGAGTTCGGTTGATGGAACTGCAAATCAGTGAGGACCACTGAGCTGACAGGCTCCATCAGCAGTGTCCTGTGATCCTTAGGCATGAGTTTGAAAGGCGGCATAGCCAGCAGAACTGCAGCCCTGGAGCATCATGCGGTGTAAGTGCTGGGTGCATGCCATTTGTTCAGTCCCCAGCCAGCCTGGGCTCCTCCCGGAGCACCGACAAGGCTCCTACGCAGAGCACAGGACTCTGGAAGAAGGTAAAGCTGCAGCGTTTTTCCCATCCTTTTTCTAGTTGATATATTTCATCCCAGCACAGGATTTCCAAAACCCATTGTTCTCACCAGCACTCAGCGTGGAGAGCCATGTAAGAGGCTATTCTGCTCTGTATGGACCATGGGTCCTGTTAGAGCTGCCATTCGGGGAGACCATGGCAGCAGCCTCTAAATAGGGAAAGTTTTTTTTATGGACTGTCAGAAGGCCTGTTTTTTGTGTTCAGTGTTTATTTTGCGTATACATAATTTGCCAGATCCAGCCTTGCTTTCTTCCCGGCAGTGGCTGTGTGGAAGCTCTGCAGATCCATCATGTTCTTTCACATCACGTTTCCAAAGCACTTTGCTGATATTCCTTCATTTTCCTCTTACCTGCCTTGACAAGTTACATAGTTTAGGTCTCCCAGTTACGAATGCTAATTATCTGCTGGCTCATTCTTGGCTTTCAGATAGCAGTCAAGGCTAGCTGAAGAACTGCCTAATAAAAACAAAAAGCATTAATAATAAGTGGATTTACGAGATACACAGGTAACTTCAGCAGTGACCTTTACAGAGGCTGAGAAATATCTGAGAGAGATCTGCTTGATGAGTTCACAGCTTGTGGTATAATCTATTGTCAGTCATCAATTTAGTTCGGTTCCCTTAAAAGTTTGTCTGTTTTTGTAAGCAATATTTTATTAAATTCAGAACAAAAATAAATTCAGTTCTATAACACATTGTTACTAATCAAATAAGGTAAGATATTTTTCCTGTGCATAAGAAAATGTCTTTTATCCTTCCGACGTACAGGATAGCTTAGTAATTTTATCTAGATTTTGAAGTAGGTATTTTCCTTTAAATTTATCTAGAATTAGATTTTTCTTTTAAATTTCATATTTCCCCTGGAATTTTACAAATTAAGATTATCTTTCTCTCCTGCTCTCCCATTTTCCATGTTCTTAAAAAAATCACTCACACTTGAAGCCTTATGGAAAGAGAGAGAGAAAAAAGGTTTTAGGGCGGGAGTGAGAATGGAAGGGGTGGGAGATATAAAGCCCCAGTTGGCAATTGAGTGCTCTCACATTTTATAAGACAGTAAAATCTGCATGTGGCAGATGCTCTTTTTATAAGGAGAAAGACACCCCTTGTAATTTAAGTCAGGATCTCTGAAATTCTGCTGGGTGTGTTTTCAGAAATTTTTCTGGGAAAGCATCTTTTAGTTTTGAAAATCAGCAAGTCACTTGGCAGGTTTTTAGAATGGGGAATTGAATATAAAAGTTGGAGTGCTGTATGAAAGGGTCGTGTCATAAATGCAATATTGTTTGCAGGTGCTGGCCCTCTAACTAGCAAAGGGATGCAAACGTGTTCCTTTTTAGCATGCTGCCAGGCCTTGCTCTGCAGGATGAAACAGGATTAGAGGGCTGTTCTGACCTCCGAAGACCGCTTTTTTGCAGTTTTCTGGCATGGCTCACTTAACTGATTTCATTTCCAGAGGTGCTGTAGATTCAGAGCTGTCCAGTTCCGCTCCATGGCAGTGGGGAGATTAACGCTCTGGCACCACCACACTCTGTGTAAAGACAGCACCGCTTACAAACCCCAAAAGCAGCTTCAGAGCTGATCCTGCAGGGTTGCAGGTACTGGGGATGGAAGGACATCATAGGCCTTTGGGCGTCCTAATTAATACTGCCAGAGAACATCCCCAGAGCACGTCAGATAAAAGTCAAGGCAAGATAAAGCATTATGGAAAAAACTACCTGTAGATTTTAGGTTGTTTAAATTTTGCAACCAAAGTAGTGGATAAGAAAGTAATTTGGATGGAGCAGTGTAAAGCTAAGCCATCTCAGGACAAATGTTCTACCTGAGAAGTTAATTTCCTAAGAAAATTATGTGGCAAGGCATTTCTGTGTGTGGATGGAGCCTGGGACGCATGGGATGAGAGAATGAGGATCGTGAGACAATGACCCTGAAAGCCAAGTCAGTCTTGGTCTCGTGAAGAGTGACCGATGCATGCAGTACCAGTAGGGAAGAGAGGAGTCTGTTTTGCCCCTGCCCTTTTTAGTTGTTCTTTTTGAATCACATTTTTGTTTTCCTCAACACAAGTTTTGAGAAGTATTTTAAAGAAGTGTTTTTGGGGGAATGTTCTTTTGACCAAAAAAAAATAAAGTGACTGAAAGGAAGCTTTTTTTTTTTTTTTTTTTTTTTTTTCTGCAGAAGTTGTGTTAGTCCTGGAGGCATTAAAGCATAGCATTTTGCTTGAGGATATTAGAATGTGCTCATTCTGGGAAGGGAAAGCTGCCAGAGACCTGGAGGGGGGAAAAAAAAAAAAAGCACAGGACTGAGGAAGAAAGCCAAGAGGATGTGGGTAGTGCAGGTGGGTAATGGAGAAGAAGGTGTGAAAAATCTCTTTGTGCTAGGAAGAAGCAAGAAAATGGAGGTTGCAGCTGCTGACAGCCTTATCATCTGCTTCATAGAAGTCAGCTGGAGCTGGGAGGAGAAGGGAGCACATTGCACCTTCAGAGGAGTGGGAGGCAGTGAGGGTGGCAGCTGCTCGAGGATGGTGCCAGGCTGTGAGAAAGCTGCACCTGGCACCCCTCCGCTTCCTCCAGAGATGTCAGGGCGTAGGGCGAGAGGCAGCTGTAAGCCTGGCTTAGCACGGGCACCACCTGAACAACTAGGTGCATTCAAGAGCAGCTCTGCAGGCTAATGCAGCAATCTGCCTGCTGCGGCTGCCTCACGGGCAGCAAATGCTGCAGAGCTTCAGGGGAGGCTGCAGACCTTCCTGTAGCCCAAACTGGAACTCTGCCTGCATTGCTAGGTGCTGCTCCGTGCTGTTGCTTGTTGGAGGTGTCACCTGGGATCCAGCTGCTGCGTACAGCTGGCAGAGGGGATGCCGACCTCCTCTGCTAGTTATAATCGGAGCACTGTGGTTAAAACCAGAAACACGGACACGTTTCAGGCAGCCCTTCTCTTTTCTCTTCTGCGCTGGTGTGATCAGACACTGCATGCATGTGAGGGTACTGCCCGTGCTGGTACCACTGAGTGACTGGAGAACTGGCTGAGTTAAGCCTAAAGCTTTTTTATTACATTTCACTGCAAATTTTGTTACTTTATGATCACCAGTTACCAATTTTTTAGCCAGTCTATTCTAAACAGACATTCGAAGTCTTGTACAGTGGCTTAAGCAAGCAATGATTTTCTCTACAAAGCACCCTGTGGTTTCCTACAGCATGCGCTTTATCAGAATAAAATCCCGAGCGGCTAATGGTGTCTGAAGGATTTGTAGCTCATGTGCGAGCCAGGACTGAAAGCAGCATTGGCTTTTTCTTCCCTAGCTTTGAACTTCTTCCTGGGTCCGTGAATTCTTGTTGCCATTTGCTAGATTAATTTAGATTTTCAATATGTGGCATTAGTCTGGAGAGAATTAATTTCCTTTCAGAGTCATTCTGAACTGGAAAGCCCCCAGCTGCATTTCCAGGACTTCTGTGCAACACTGGTGCTTTTGCCTGGCAGGACAATCTCAGCCTGAGGCAGTCACGCAGTGCCCAGCAGAGAGACATACCTCACCTCATACACACCTCACAGAGGTGAACTCCTGAACCATTGCTGTCTTGGGGCTGGAATCCAGTCCAGGGAGAGGGGTGCCAGGAGCAGGGAGAGGGGCTGCAACCACAATTGCTCCCGTGTCCCACAGCAGTGCAGTGGGAGCAGACCCCAGTCCCAGTCCTGCTGCTCCAGATGATGCAGGATGGACAACTTGCTCTTCCACAGGACTGCATGCTTCACAGCAGTTAAATCTTTGTGTTGTTTTTTGTGTTTTGTTTTGTTTTTCCCTCTCCTGCAGTGGTAAAATTCCAGCAAATGTGCATGCAGTGCCTTCTAAGAAAAGGAGTTCTGGCTGTTTAGACACATTGCTATTGATGTCTGTGAAACAGTTGGGTCATTTTCTATAATTTTCCTTTCTGCTACTGTCTTCCAGGTGCATACGTTCAGGGGCCCGCACTGGTGTGAATACTGTGCCAACTTTATGTGGGGCCTCATTGCTCAGGGAGTAAAATGTGCAGGTAACGCTTGTTCTGTCTTATTTTTCTAAGTCACTCCCAATGTTTTAATGACTGAATTTGCTGCCTGCTCCACTGTAAACCCATGCAACAAGGGTCTGATCTGTCCTTGTTGAAATCAAGGAAGGAGATGTGTTCCCTCTGCTGCTGGTGTCCCCATGTTCATAACATCACTGTGGTGACGCACAGCATGTCTCGAGTGCTCATGGGGGGAAATGACAGCAATCATTGATTCTTTTGTTTGTTTGTTTGTTTTCAGAATGGAGGGAAAAATAGGTAAATGTGTTATTACCTTTATTTCCTGTATAGCACTTGTATGTATTGGTCGGTGTGAGAGACTCGTCAAGGGTCTCTATGTGCAAGGTGGGCAATCAGCAAGTTTCACGTTGTGGCTCGGAAACAGACACTTGGGTTCATTTTCTTTCTAAGCCAGCAAACTCAGTGTGCCATACACCCCAAGTCATGTTCCAAGTTTGCAAACTTTAAATAATAGTAAGAAAGAGAAATGTTGCATAAACATGCAGGTGCTGATATAAATGTGTTACACGCATGGGTGTCACTGCAGGCATTTCTAGGATTAAGCCTCTCCAAAGTAAAACACTTTGGCAGTTTTATTGATATGATTCTTCTGAAAAGAAAGGACAGTCTTCTCTTTTCAAAGGCGAAAAAGGATCAAAGTGATCAAAATAGTTTACTGTATTTAAAATGTATTTTATGACATTCTAGTAGCCACATTTATATAAACGGTGCAAAGAAATGTTGATGTATAAAGACCTGCATATGTTGCCCTGGAAACTGAATTTTCAAGCTAATTTAAGAAAATCTGCTCTGTCTAAAGCTTTTTGAAATCTTGTCTCAAGCAAAAAAGAGAACTCTTTATGTTATTTTGCAGTTCTGTGATAAAAATTTAAACTAATGTATAGCCAATTGTGATTGAAATATTTTAAAATCCTTCCACCAGAATTATTTGAAATGCAGTATTCTATTATCAATAGACTCTGCACTGTCCAGGACTGTGTATTAAATAGTGCTCTGTTTTAAGAGAAGATTATGTAAAAATGGCATTTTCTTCCTCAGTATTTTTCCCTGTACTGAGTATTTAGGGTTGCAGCCATGTCCTCCACTGATGAGTTAAGACTCAGTAGTTACTGCATTTGATGTTGCACAGGGTATATGGACAGTGTTAGAAGAGAAAGAGGAAGCCTGATTTTCTTCTTGAATCGGTTTCTGAGTAAAGCACTTATTTTTTGTTGACACATAAGCTAATAAATGTGCCATCTTCCTTTCTCACCTGGTGTAGAGTTCCCAGTTTTGTTGTTTAGAAGAAGTACTAAATATTTTCAGATTTTTGATAACTAACATTCATCCAGAAGATCAATAAAACCAAACAGTATGAAGGCTCACAATGCTATGTGGCAATGTGGAATGAACAAATAATACTACTTTTATAATTAAATCTGAAGTGCTTATGATTTTGTGCTGCTTTTTTAGAATATAACTATAGCTTATTCTCTGGTTTTATGTAGATATTTCTAAAAGACTGTTTTTCTTTCCTGCCTATGGGAATAGTAATAAGTACTGCATGCCTTCTTTCTTCCTCCTTGACAGTATAGAGGAACATATGTGTATTAGATGACTTCACAGTTTCAGAAACTATAATTAGGGCTTTCTATCTTGTGTAAGGTTTCATATTGGTGTCGGTAGCTTCCAGCATCTTCGATGATCTTATTCATATTTTAAAATCCCACATCATACGACCACGCTCGCTTGCTGAAGCATCTGTGGGGGTTGAGGCGCCTGGTGGGAGAGGTGGCCTAGGTACTGCTCAGCCAGACCTACAGCCACTGAAAGACCCGTGTCCTTTGAGCAGAGGCCAAATCCTGTCCTCAGTGTGATGAGTGGTGACCAGGGAAGGCACACTCTGAGACAGGAGAGCTTTATGTGGAGGAAATGCAACAGAGCATTTAGCACACGTGTTAAGTGGAGAGGTTAAGGGTATGGAGAGGCCTTCAAACTCCATGAAAAAAATACTAATTAAGCATGGTTCTCTGAAGAGCAGATTTATGAAAGCTGCACTTCCCAGCCTGCAGATGTGGTTTGCTGTGTGTGGCCTGCGTGGCTTTTCTGGAATTGAGGGACCAGCTCTCCCAAGGACGTGATCCTCACTGCAGGGCTAGGTTCTAGCTGCCAGTCAACTTCAGTGATACCTGACAGAAAATTAGAGGCTTCCCAGATAATATTATTCTCATACGTTTCATAAAGCTCAGCAGCTGGGCAGAGGAGATTTTGGTCTGTTTTTTTGTTGTTTTGCAGATCAGCAGAGGAGGGCTGATTAATCAGCATGGCTTAGCCTAGATTGTAAGTTTTTGTATTTCATTTGATGGGATTTTGTTTGGCTGGATTTTTGAGTTTGTTTTAGTGCCGTTTTGTGTCACCCAGATGGTTGGGTTGCTGTGTTTCTTTCTGTGCCTGACCCGCAGCAGTGCATGCCTGGGCCCACCAACCCAGGCCACACAGACCGCCAGAGCAGCACTGAGATGGCGGCACGAGGGCAGAGGCACGCAGCACGGTGGGGCCTAGGTTGCCACCAGACCCAGAGCAGCGTGCAAGAGCCCAGCCTTGAGGGCTGTGGCTTTGGCTGTGAGATTGCATGTTTGGGGAAAAAAAAAAAAAAAAAAAAAAAAAGTAGTAATCATTTTGCTGCTGAACTGAGCCATTTTGATGTGGAAACAGTGAGGCATAGTGCACAGGGAGCCACACGAGGCCATTGCTTTCCAGAGAAGATACGTACTTCAAAAAAATTACAGCTTTTAGCAGGAGGCAGCCCGCTTGTGTTCAAATGGGGTTCAATGTCACCCTGGGGAAATCCACAAGATCTGTTTGGTGGTCTGTGTAATCATGTTATTGGGAATACCTATGAGCAAAACTGCACTGATCATATGCAATTGTATACTTTTTAAAGTATTTGCTGTTATAGCAGACAGTTGCACGTCTCAAGAGGAATCTGTTAGCTGTACAGAAGTGAGAAGAAACATAATGGATTACTGTTTGGGCTATACTCAGCCATCCCTCAATCCTCTTCTCAGCAGAAGCACAAAAATATGCAAGAATAGGCATGTGGGACAGCCCAAGACTGGTCAGCAGAGATAAATGTCATCCATTTCAGAACAGAGGAGGGGAAGCTGGAGGAAGAAGTGGAGCTTATTTGTAATGGCTGGTAGATTGGCTTTTGTTACACAAACAAGCCAGTTCTTTGCAAAATAATAAACCAGAAGCAAATGCTCAGAACCATACTCGCACCATAGCAACCAGCAAGGATGCCTTAGCAACTTGAACTGCCCTGACTCGGGCTTTGTCACAGGCCAGCATGACTGAACGTGTCCCCTCAGCCAAAATACAGCCTTGAGTGAGCTCTGTGCCTTGTTGGGCATTGTCCCATATAACTAGTCTCCGGAAGGTGGGCTGTCCATAGCACATGCTTGGCCAGGCTTTATGGCAGGCAGAGAAGGAAGAGTATGTCTCTTTGCTTGCAAGATTTGCTTGTATAAGAGTGAATCCTTATCACAGGCATCACCAGCCCTCCTGGCTCAGAGGGTCATGCTTCCAATTTTTGCATCCTAGCCACAGGCCCTTAAAGTTTCTTTGAGCTGAAAGCTCATCTATATGCAAGGAATCTGCCTTTTCTGATGTTGTGCTCCATCTTCAGCATGCTTTCCTTTGGGCTTTTGCCATAAGTAGAAATCACTGAAGAAGTGTTTGAAATTATAATGCCAGCAGCTTGTGTAAACACTGAAGCTCAGCAGAAGCTAATGAAGCTCAGTTCCAAATCCAGTGCATAAACTTAAAAAATAAAAAAATAAAGTATTCTTAATTACATTCTTAAGAAGGTAAGCCTCCTGTGGAAGGCTCCCTGTGCTTAACAGTGCTCATCCCATTCCCCAGAATGTGTTCAGGAAAGAGACTAGAATAATATCCAAAGAAAAGTTGTAGAAAACACCGGGGAGTTCATTTAATGAATCATACAAAAATGAAAGATTCAGAAACGTTAATGGAGACTGGTGTGTTATCAGAGCCTAGAGCAGGGCATTCATGCTGTGTTGGTACACGGCCCAAGCAGACTCACAGAGCAGCAGGGTGGTCAGCTTGTCAAGGGCTACAGGTTTCCTGCCCCTCCTCAGCCCATCAGAACTATTCAGTGCTTTGTATACTCACCTCCTTCCTTTATACCCTTTTGCTTATTGTTCTTAAGTGATTTAATCAGGATGTTTTTTAGAACAGACCCACACCTGTTCATTAAAAACACATCCAAACTTCTTCTGAGGTGCATAGCCAGGTTCTGCTGGTTTCCTTGACTGTGTAGAGCGTGGACAGAGCCACAAACCAGAACAAGAGCAAAGCCACAGAGACAGGGTTCAGGGTCAGGGGCTGTGGGAAGGGGACTGTTAGGAGAACAGACTCTGCCCACCTCAGGCAGGTGGAGATGCTGTTGGAGGAGATGCACACCGCCTGACAGGCTGTTCAACCAGCTCGGGATCTGGTGGTGTTCCTGTGAGGAATGAGCTCCAAAATTTTGAAATGCTAATCAGGCAGTGGAGCCTTGCCTCAGAGCCGTTCCCATGGGGAAGCTGTTCCCATGGGGAAGCTGAAACTGTAAGTCCTAAAAATGTCTTTATCTCCAAGCCCACACAGACCTGGAAGCCTCAAGCAAGCCAGCGGCCCATCAAGGGAGCTGTTGAGGAGGTAGGCAGGTGTCATGGCAGGGAACCAGGGAAGTTTCTGACCAAACTTATCTCTGTGATCGTTCAAAACTACCATACAATCAAACCACCTCCACCAGATATCTTCTGTTGAAAGAACATTTCACTTATGTTTTTCAACCAGTTTCTGGAGGCACGGAACTATATGTTCTTTTCATTTGGAATAAGGGGGAATTGGCTTGCTCCAGGAGGCTTCTTTTCTTTTTGTATTTCATAAGCCCAGGTTTTTCTGTAGCGTTAGGAATTTTGTTGCCAAGTAACTAGCTGCCCTGTAGAAATTCTTTCCTAAAGAGCAATGTACCCAATAGTGCATGACATAGTGGTATGGCTGCTAGCAGGTTTAGGGGAGCCTATATATGTGCTTAGAAGCAATTTTGCCATAACATTGCATAATGAAGTGCTCAGGACTGTGGCAGGGCTAAGGCTGCTCCCAGATGTGAGCTGCGGGTTACCAAAGGGCATGCCTGAGGCAGGGTGGCAGCCCAGTGTGGCTGCCTGTCATCTGCTTGGCACGGCCCTGCCGGAGAGGGCAGACCTTCACAGCACAGCCCTGCCACGTGCTTGGAAGCACACGGCGCAGCTTGTGGTGTCACTGGGATGGCTGCATTAGTGTGCCTGTTGACATGCACTGCGTCCGAGAGAATAGGAAACATTGCGTTCTCTGCTCCAGAGAAGAGCATTAAATTATTAAAGAGAAGTTACTAGCTCATGACTGATTTATGAGAGCAAACTCCTTTCTAACCTTTTCACCCTTGCAAAAGTAACGACACCAATAATGTGTGCTCGAGTAGAACCCATCATCTTCACATCTCAGGTGGCTTACCGAAGGCAGCGGCATTGTCCCGTCTGTCGGGTGCTGTGGTGGTCCTGCCCAGGGCATTGCACTGCTCCAGTGTCGGCGGCTCTGCGCTTCCCACCTCTCCCACGCTTGCCATAAATCTCTAAAGAATGCTTCATGCTTTTTGCAGATAACATACGTCTACCTTTTAGCTCTTAAAGCTGCTCATCGGAGTGACCAAATGCACGATTTTTCTTTGGGATAATTCACAAATACAATTAGAGTGATGTGTATATAATGTATGGGATTGTTCCAGCGAAGCATGGTCAGCAGCCATGTTAACCAGTAAATTGTAAACCAGGGGAGATCTAAAACTGACTAAAATCAAATCAGCAGGATAACAAAAAGTGACAGCTAAGTGTATTTTAGACTCTGCAAGTATTTATAATGTGTGCTCATGGGGCAGTATTAAAATACATGTATCTTTTGGTTCTGCTCATGCGTTGGTATGAGTGCCTTACTTGTCTTTCAGCTCAGTGGACGAATATCAGTATTAGCTGTTTCTAAAACATTGCAAAACCTTTTTCTGGGCATCATAAGAAAGTATTGTCACGCTGGTTTTAAATTTAATACCTCTCATAGGAGCAATGTCACAGCCCACCTGAGCTTCTAGGTCAATATGCTATTAAAGTAAGGGTAGCTTATCACAGACTTTTAAAGCTGTCATCTAAAATGACTTTTTTTTTGCTAAATTTCCAAACTTCCTATATGCTTTTGAATTTATGGCTGTATTTTTTTAGCCATACTTGGTGTATTTGAAAGGTGGCCACAGTTTGATAGCACTATAAAAAGGAATGGTATGCATGACTTACAGTTCTAGTCCTGAGAAATCACCTCTGTAAAGGTGGAATTCTGATTAACTGAAGTCAGCAGAAGTTTTTCTATTGACCTGCCAAAGGTCATGAGAGATCTTTTAAATCTGCCTTGTATTATTATAGGATTTATCGGCAGATATGGTGCTTTAGGGGAGACTTCTGTTTAGCCAGTCAGTGGATAGGTTCTGATGAACTTCTTTAAGAAATGGGTAAGGCTCTTCGTTACATTAGAGTAGATCAGGGGTAAAATTGCTAATGCCAATTTAGGTGTTCTGGATTTGTTTTGATATAACTGAAAGTAAGTAAATCTTAGATTTGAAATCAGTCTTTTGGTCTTACTCAGTGAACCCAACCAAATCATGAAGATCACATGTGAAGGAAGCAAACAGTCCTAAGGCTTCACTATGTGGAAGCACAAAGATTTGGGACTAGGCTTTCCTGTTCCTTCTTAGCCAATTCTCAGACAGTGGGTTTCAAAGCTTTCATGAAGCACCTGCAATGAGAACAGAGGGCATTTTTATTTAATAGTGTGCAATTTATAGTGTAATTCCTGTCTTTTAGTAACAAGTAAGCTGGGTATCATTAGAGTAGAAGGTTCCACACAGCTCTGTGGAGCAGAGGCTTGACCTCATGGCTGCGTGCTTTTTACCTTTGCATTAGCAAGACAGGTGATCATGCTTCATCTGCATGTGGCTCTGGTTGTTAGGTCGGTCAGGGACTAGTGACTGAGACATGACTGTTGTTAGCGCAGGAGAGGGACCCGCCTCATAGAAAACATAGCTTTGGGAATTTCAGCTTATTTATTGAAGCAAATATGATTTCTCTATTGCAAATTCACCAAAATCTCTTAGAACTGTATACTGATGTTGAATCGCTAAAGTAAGGTGATCTCCTACGTAAGAGGTGAAGAGCCTTGTTTGTTAGAAAGGTATCACGCAGCCCAATAATACCAAACATAGTGCTCATGTATTTTGTAAGCATTAACTATCTGAAATATTTCTAGGTTTTAAATGTTTCTCAGGAGTGTTTGTAAGCCCTTAAGCAGTGGGATGGTGCATAAAATCCAATCGAGTGTAAAGGAAGAACAACAGACAGCAGAGGAAAGTTGACTTTTTCTTTTGTAATTATTTTTCTGGCATTAATGAGGTCAGATCCAAAGCCAATCTGAATCTGTAGGATTAGCAATAACACAATTATTTTCTGAAGCAAGGTTCTCACATTGGAAACATCTCTGTAAGTTAGCTATTTTAATGAAATAAAACTTTCTTGTATATAAATATAATTAGGATGATCTCAGTGAATGTGGTAATTGCTTTAAGTCATGTATAAGATACTTGGAAGCATGTTTTTTCTATTTTTATATATTTTAGTCTTAATTAGCCCTGGATTCCCAGAGATGTAACTCTGAGCTACATTGCTATCTATGTGAAGTGGCTAATTTGTACTCACAAAATTACTAGTGAGTCCTTGTAAGACGCAGCCATTCCAGTCCTGTAGACAATAGTTTTGATAGACATGTTAGAGCATTTCTGATAAATATTTTTGTATTTTAAGCTTTTCATCCATGCTTTAGTAGGTGCTTCTTGCAGCAGTTTTAGGAATCAATGTACAATAATTAATTTGTATTCATAAATACTATTACTACTGCAAAGTTAGGGTTTCAAATTAAAGGAAATCAAGAATTAAGGTTTTCTCTGGGGTAAGAGTTTGCTTCCCTTCTGTGTGTGCATTGAGATATTGCCCCTAATTATTTGGCTACATGCTATTTTTACTCCACCACTTCATCCTTGTTCTGAAAGCAGAATGGATGGTACTTGCTTACTAGCACCTACCTAGTAATTTTTATTTCTCCTTGATGTTAAAAGTGTAGCCATTGGGCTTGCTGAGGGCACAGTATTGAAACTGTGCTCCAAAGATGAATAATTTCTCCTCTGCGTTCCCACAAACCTCTAAGGGATTTTGCAGCACCAGAGAAAGCCAGAACATCATCTCCTTCCCATTTTACAGCTGAGGCACTGAGATTCTGGAGGATTCAAGTCAGATGTTTCCAAAGAATTTTGGGACGTGATTTTCCAGAGTTCAGCCAAGGAGCACTGGTGGTATTTAAACGTGGGTAGAGGTGCGCTTGCCACCACTGACAGGCACACTCAGAGTTTATCCAGTAGTGTCGCTTGCTTGCAGGAGCAGGTTTCACCTCGATGGCTTTGCCTGAGGTGTGTTCACCACACAAACTGACAAACAGGAGTGAAATACAGAGCTGGCAGCTCCCCAGCTTGGGCATTAATCGCCCTCACAGGGCAGGGGGCGTTCCTGCACAGAAAGCTGAGGGGAGCTTTAATCAGGCTGGAGCTGGAGCCCAGGGCTGGTTGAGGTGATTGAGGTGACATGCCAAACTTGAACTGCAAGCGGAGAGGGGATGCTTTACAGAGGAGCCCGAGTGACAGTGCTGGTGGCTTTACAGGCCTGTTGAGTTAACACAGTGCTGTTAGCAGCAGGCTGCAGCTGACATGATGGAAATTAAACTTCTGGGCTTTACTGTTTTGTAAAGAACAAAGTCAAATAATCTGTGGAGCATTAAGGAAAAAGACAGGTATTGGCAAAAATCCAAAGGGAATCTCTGCATGCAGCTAGCTGTTCAGTACTGCAGTGGGAAGTTAAGGATTTCCATCGAGGAAATCATTGATCCTCCATTGATCCTTCCAGCGCCTACATCCCTTAATTCTGCTGCTGTGGAAATGCAGGGGGCTGTGTATGGCACCGGAGATGTGTGGGGCTGAAGTCTCAGTGAATACCAGGTACAGGTTAGACCATGGCAAATGCCTTGACCATGCCATGCCATGCTGCTTGCCGGCTGGGGTTTTCTCACAAAAACCTGTGAGTCTTTGTTACAAAACAGGAGAAACTGCAGTGAAAATGGGGGCACTGCCCTTGGCTGTGGGTAGTGCAGGAGCTGGCTGGGCACACCAGCGCTGCTGCTGGTGGCAGCATGTGCTTAGCTTAAAAAGTACTGCACTGCTCTACCCATCTTCACTGCATGGTGTTGTTTTCCTATGCTTTTTTTTTTCTTTTTTTTCCTTTTTTTTTTTTTTTTTTCCCCAAACCCTGATTAATATGTTTTGTGTGGTTTTGGAGCGACCAAACGTTTTTCCATAACCTGATTATCTGATTTCAATTAAGTTTCACTTAAGCTAAATTTCATTCTCAGTATGTGTGCAATGAAGGTGTGGAGTTGTTTGTTTATGTTTAAAAAAACAAAACCCACAAATATTCCCAAAGCTACTTTTAAAATAAATAGAACTGTTTTGGTGACTGCCAGCTTCACGGACAGCCTGTGAGCCTGTATCAGAGGAGCAGTCCTTGTGAAGTGCCACCGGCAGTGTGGGGACTCTGCAGCTGCATCTCTGCTCCCCCTGTGGGGAAAAGGGCCCTGTCACCAGTGATGCTGTGCTTGGGCTGTCGCACCTGGAAATCCACAATGACGTGGAAGGAAAGTTTAGGTCATGGTGGCGACACAAATACTGGCGGGGAACACAACTGGCTCTTACGCTTTGATTTAGTAAACCCTGGGGAAAGTTAATCAGTTCATGCTGGATCTTTGGGGCATGGAAGGAATGTATTGGGTAGAAAATATGTTGCTTTAAGTCTGTCCCAGCCTCGTGCGTTTGGTCGTTAGGAGGTCTCTGCAGAAGTAGTAGGTGCATGATGAGGTCAGGATCCACACGCACTCGGCAGCAGTGACCTCGGGATACATCTTCACCAAGCACCAGCCTAATCGTCCTTTCATTTTTCTCTCAGATTGTGGTTTAAATGTGCACAAGCAGTGTTCCAAGATGGTCCCAAATGACTGCAAGCCAGACCTGAAGCATGTCAAAAAAGTGTACAGCTGTGACCTTACCACGCTAGTAAAAGCACACTTCACAAAGAGACCGATGGTAGTAGACATGTGCATTAGGGAAATTGAATCCCGAGGTAAGGCGTAGTTAATGGGCTCTCGTTGCTTTACTGATAATCCGTTTAGATTGATCTGGGTCATCTGGGTTTCTGCTGAGTGTATGATTGCTCAAAACAGGTTTGCACAAGACATTTTATGACTGCCAATTACCCTGCACTGTTAATATTATACTTCGTATTATTTCATGGTTCGTACCCATTTATAATTTTTATAGATTCTGCTAGAAATTGCTTAATGAACAATTACTGCTTTATAGCCATATCTTGGCACCTATCTTTCCAGTAATATTTTTATTAAAAAATCGAGGGAATGTGCTAAAGCAAAGCCAGTTAGTATTGATGTTTCCTCTTGCTAGTTCCCCTAGCACACAGAATATCCTTTTCTAGAGTTAGAATATTTGTTTTCATTCTGAAATGATGACTGAACATCTCACATGCTAATCTCAGTTATTTTTAAATCCGTTGTAATTGGCTTAATATGTTTCTTCAGCTCTGAAATCATTAGCATAAACGTAATTTAGTGCTGATTTAACAAGGCAGCTAATGCAGAGGTCAGGGTTAAAAGGCCAGGGTGAGATTTCATTCTGAAAGGAAAGCCTGATAAGGCTTTTAAAACTGGTCTGCTTTTTCTCCCTTAAATGAAGAACCTGGGGAAAAAAAAAAAAAAAAAGAACTGGGTAGAAGGAAACTAAAATTAATACTGATTTTAATCTTGTTAAAATATTCATTGCAGGTCTTAATTCTGAAGGACTGTACAGAGTCTCAGGATTTAGTGATCTTATTGAAGATGTCAAAATGGCATTTGACAGAGGTACGTTCTTTCCCGCATGCTGTACCTTCATGCTGCTGTGTTAAATAGACACGTTTTTTCTGCACAGCCCCTGCCTGTCTCATGCTCCACCGCGCAGGCGGTCTGAAGGAGTCTGGAGGCTGTTCTGGCAGAAGAGTGGGGGAGTCTCCCCCATCAGAAAAGCACATCAGCTTTTCTTTGGCCTTTATTACCAAAATCTGCTCTTCTTCTTCCATCAGTGTCTGTGCTTCAGTGATGATGTACACAGGAAAGGGTAAAGCTTTCTGAACTACTGCCCTAGTTTGCAAGTAAAACTACGCTCAAGGGGGTGGGGGAAGGATAGGACAAGCAGTGAAGTGCCTTAAGAGGACTGTGCAATTTAAATTCATCTTTCTGGATGAAAGCTCCAAAATAATAAGATAAATACAGTCATGCAAAGTTTGAATTATTACAGTCTAAAGGAAGTCAGTGAGAACAGACTCTTCTCTCTGGCAAAAGGCAGTAGGAAAATTAAAGGCTTTCCAGCTGCAGTTTCCCTATGCCAGTAGAAATCAAGGCCAAAATCCATTCTGGAAACTTTCTCTCCTGCTTCAGCAGAGAACTGGACCTATTCACACAACATCTGCCTCCTCTGCAGCCTTAGTAGGGTGGGGATGTGCTGGAGAAGCCAAGGTTTGGATCCATGTCCACTGCGGTCAGGAGTAGGTAGTACACTGTAGATAAATGGTGAACATATGTTTTTCTTATAAAACAGGGAGGCTGTGGACAAAATTGGTTTCCTTTGCCTTTTTTTTTTTTTTTTTTTTTTCCCTCAGACCTTCCCTGATTTGTCATGCAGTGCTGACAAACGTGTTGTTTGGCAATGCAATGTGTACAGAAATAGCTAAAGTTCCACACGTTTCTACAACATAGATAGAGCTAGAAGAGGCAAGCAGGTTTTTTTCCTAAAAAAAAATAAAAATAAATTTCTGTAGTCATTTGAAATGAAGAAAGGATAAGTATCTATGTAAAAGTCTTGAGGTTTTAACTGTGAAATGATGAACTTCACAGCCCAGTAATGCACTGTTTTGCTTATAAATCCAAAATGTATAGTTGTGTCCAATTTAATAATGTTTGCTTAAGCAAGTTATTATTTTTGTTTTGAATGGTATTTTACCTCTCTTTGCATTTCCAAGGCTTTAATGTCAATGCCTTCTTCATACAGATGGGGAGAAAGCTGATATTTCTGTGAATATGTATGAAGATATCAATATTATCACTGGTGCACTTAAACTGTACTTCAGGGATTTGCCAATTCCACTCATCACGTATGATGCCTACCCAAAGTTTATAGAGTCTGCAAGTATGTATAACACATCTTCCTCCTGTTCTTCATTCTCATTCTTTTCTTCTTTTTGTGCATGACTTGCCTATTGACATATTCTGTCCCAGCAACTCTTCTGCTGCATGTTCTATTTAGTAAGGATCAAGGAATAAATATGTGTTGCACGTTACAACACAATCACACAGTACCACACAATTGTAGGTACATTTTTCTTCCCCTTTGTCACCAGGAATGCTTCCTTTTCCTCACATTTACGTATTGCGTTGTTTTGCCTGTGTTGTGTGAATACCTAGTATTGGATAGTGACACTTAAAGTCTTTGCTTTTGTCTTGCTAGAAAGGTGATTTATGAAAATGTTTAGAAATAAGATAAGCCACTTGTTTCTAGAGATGTCCATTTTGAGTGTTTTTACAAGCTGATAAGTGCCCATCCTAAGGCCACTGTCAGGGCTGGCCTCTGCAGGCATGTAAGCCCAACTGGAACATCTCTGCCAAGCATCCTGGCTGCCTGGAGCAGCTCTGCGACTTGACAGGCACACCGTGCCCACCTGGAGAGGTCTGGGGTTGGCTGTGGGTAGAAGGGCCAGATGCTGGGCTTGCCGCTGCTCTGGAGAAAGCTCTTTTCAAACAGTGTGGACACCATCAAGGAAACTGATGGCAAAGTTCCCAGTACCTTCTGCTGTTCCAGGGCTGCACCTGTAGATTGTTTGTGCAAAACTAGTTCAGTCAGCAGGGGCTGCTTGGGGATTTTTTTTTAGTAGGCTGCAGGGAATCCTTTGGAGTATAATTTTTAGGCAGTTTTCTTTGTCTAAAACCAATCACGTCCTGACCGTGCTTGAAGCACCTTTGGATAGGCAAATCCTCCACAAAGAGGTTTGGATAGGTTCTGTAAATAAGTAATTCAACAGAGCTGTGAGGTCCTGCTCTCCTCTGCAGGCCACCGTTCTTGTCCTTCCATGCGTGACATCCGGCTGTACATGTGGTGACCATGAACATCTGTGTTTCAGAAACCACCGATCCGGATGAACAGCTGGAAATTCTCCATGAGGCGCTGAAACTGCTGCCGCCTGCACACTGTGAAACATTAAGGTATCTCATGGCACATTTGAAGAGGTAGGTGGACTGTCTGGAAAGAACTAAGCCAAACTCGTTTGTAGGAAAGTCCATGTTAGGACCTTGAAAAGAGTTTGGGCAAGGCCCACCAAATTCTGCAAAGCAAATTTAGAGTTGTTCCTGGAGTCCGGCTGTGGTGGTAAATGGTAGACTGCACAGTGGTAAATACCCAAACACTGTTTTTTACCCCACTCCAAGCATTCACAAAGTATCTGAAGGACATAAGTTAAAAAAAGCCCACAGTTTTGAAACACAAATGTCATTCGCCTAACAAATTTGCACTGTGTTTAACGTGAATGTTTATGGTAAAATAAAAAAACAGCCTGTAGTATTGCTGGGAGTAGTAAGTTACTCCCCGGGCAAGGAAATAATACAGTTTAATGCCTATGGATTGGTGGCTTTTTCTGCTGTTTCATCTAACCTGATCATCCCTGACACCCTAAAAAAGATGGTGGATAGTGTGCACAGAGTTAATTGGCCATCTAGCCCCAGGTGCAGTGGGGTTTGCCAGCATGGATCCCCCCATGCCAACTGCCACTAGGAGCATCAGTTCAGTGTGAGGTTTCTCCACCACCCTCAGATGTGATTGAAACTGGTCATTAGGTTTAAAAATTGCTAGACAGATTGACAGATGAATAACCAGTGCAACAGCACAGGTCCTATTTATTTCAGGAAAGTAGGGGGGAAAAATCAATATGACATGTAAGGGTATCAATTTCAGCTTCCAAATAACTCAAACTTATTGGCAATATATAAGAATTACTCTCTTTCTTTAGAAAAAGACTTGATTTTAAGCTCTTTTTTTTTCCTTTTATAGTTCTTCTACAAGTAGGAATATGTTGACTCTGCTGAGTACCTCAGGCAAAATTCATCTACAGGGTTTCTGCCTGATTTGTCCATTTATTTCAGTGACATTTTAAATGTATCTCTTAGAACAGACAGAGGGATGAAAGACTCGGAGAAATAAAAAAAAAAAAAACTTACTGCTTGTCAAGTGTGAAGTTAATTTTTCCTTAGCCTGTTCAAGAGTTAAAATTGCTGCTCCAGTTAGCAAGTTGCTTTGGCACGTCGTATTTGTGGTATAGGTGAACAATAAGGTAGAAATTCACTCGTTTTTAAACTTCCCATTGGTATGTTTGTTAAAACGGGCTGTGGGGATGCAAAAGTTGTTGTCATGCTGCTGAATTCAGGTAATCAGACACAGCTCCTTTACCTGAGATAACTACTAGTTGAAGACACAGAAGTTTAGAAACATCAATCCCACTTGTTTTAAAATAAAAATTCAAACAGAAGACAAAAAAGGGAGAAAAGGCTTATCTTTATATATATATATATTTATTTATTTATTTATATAAATATATATATATATTTGTATAACAAATCTTTATATATATATATATATTTGTTAATGCAACAAGAGTTGCCAGAGCAGTGAAAAAAGAGAAATTACAAAAAAGCTTTCAACTACTGCCCCTGGATATATAGTTGTTTCTGGGAATCCATATGGAGATTCATTTGTATAAAACAATAGTGTA
Organism: Aythya marila; assembly: GCF_965140915.1. NCBI lineage: Eukaryota > Metazoa > Chordata > Aves > Anseriformes > Anatidae > Aythya > Aythya marila. The sequence goes on from NC_139047.1 coordinate 17,368,509, forward strand.
TATTTTAAATTTTGCATTATACAAATTTATTTCCTCAAGTGAGGCAGTTCACCAGGATGAATCAAGGCAGGAGTGACCCTGCTGGCACTGGCTGAGCAGACATGTTTCTGCAGTAGCCCTGGCAGAGAATGCCTCTCCTGGGGGTATGGTTCTTGGCCAGGAGTTAGTTTCTGGAGGCAGCCTCCACATGTGCCCAGAAGCAGGGCCTCAGCCCACAGCTTTGATGAGGTCAGGTTCCTGTGGAGCAGCAAAACGCGGCCTCTCCTCATCCCTCCTCTTCTGCAGATGGAGACCAGGCAGCAGGAGCCCACCATGGGCTGGGGCTCAGCTGCTTGGCAGATGTTAGGGTCCACAAAAGAAGAGGCAGGGTGGGAGTAGGCCTGTCAGAGCACAGACTAAATAGCATGCTGCAGATGCTGTGAAAATGAGCTTCTAGTGAGATCCTCATGGTTTCAAAGCCACCCCAAAGTGATGATTTCATTTCTTTTTAGTACGAGCCACAGGACGTAATTTGTGCTGGAGGGGAATGAAGTGCATTCAGGCCAGCTTAGCGCACTTAGCGTGTAATGCGTAAAGGCAGTGACTTCACGTGTACCTTGCCTGCATTGCAGTTGCATGCGTGAGGGAGCAGCAGTGTGACCACGTGGCATGGAGTCACATCATGCATCTCTGGTGAGCTCAGCTGCTCACGTAGCAGCTCCAAGAGGCTCTCCAGGAGCATGGCGTGCCTCCCAGGGGTACAGCCTCCAAGTGCTGCAGATTAAAGAGAAAAAGCAAAATTGTCCCAGTTTCACTGAAAGTGCTCATCAACCTGTGTTCCTGGTGGGAGGACAGACATCTGACTCAGGTCAGATCCAGGTCTGGGAGAAAGGCAGAAAGATGTTTCCGGCTTCTCCTCCCTATTTTTTTTTGTCAAGTCTGTGCAGGTACTGTGTGGCACAGAAGGCATCTTTCAGTCAGTGAAAAACACTTTTCTGTCCTTTCTTACAGAGTAACACTTCATGAAAAGGAAAATCTCATGAGTGCAGAGAACCTGGGCATAGTTTTCGGACCAACTCTTATGAGAGCGCCAGAACTGGATGCGATGGCTGCATTGAATGACATCCGTTATCAGAGACTTGTGGTGGAGATGCTTATAAAAAATGAAGACATTTTATTTTGAATATTTTGGGGGTTTTGTAATAAAAAGGAAGCAACAGTGTTCTATGGATGAAGGAATATTTTAAAGTAATTTAATGGCTCTCGTCGCTGCATTCCATATTTGCTAGAGCTTTCGATGTATTCAGGATAAAAATGAAGGAACTCTTTGTCATTTCTGTAGTGCCATTCAGCTGATGTTGAAAAAGGTTAACACATACTTTCCAGTACTAGTAATCCTGGGTGTTTATCATGTGAAAATAAAAAACAAGAAGCCTACAGCTATTGCATGATTTGCTCCCTGTTCTCCCTGCTCTGGTGAGAATCATTCCATGAAGAAAACAACTGATCTGGTGCAGCATCTTTGTTCTGGATAGTTTGTGGTTGTAATTCAGCATGTTTCTCAGTGTAAACCTGTTGTGAATTTGCTTTTATGTTCTATGTAATTGGTTTCTGATACTAAAAAGAAGGCCGACTTATGTGAAATTGAGCCTCTGGCAGTTTATTGACACTTCATATCATTCTCTGCCACTTTTTTGGCTGATTTGTTCTTGGTTTTCTTTCAGTTTTTTCATCATATAGTAATTTGTTTTTAACAGAAACAAAACATGTACTTTAAATGTTACTTTAAGTAATTCTCCATGATGTTTATGGTGGTTGCAGTGAAATCTGCAATGCTGAGCAGTGTTCCTTTATTATGATTGCTATTTCAATTGTAATTTTGTATTTTTATCTGGCATGCATATATTAATTTATTAAATTTTGCTTTTAGAACTCTAACACCAAGCTATTTATTTGTACTTAATGAACACGTTTCAAAAATGCTGTTTGTTTCACTTTTTACATTGATAACTTTCACACTGAACAGCCTCTGAATTAAAAGAAACAAGTTAGTGGGGATTGTTAGCGTTAGGTAGAGGTTGGACTTGATGATCTTGAGGTCTCTTCCAACCTAGAAATTCTGTGATTCTGTGGTTTCGGCCTTGACGCAGAAAACAAATTTCATCAAAGGTCTTTACAATTTCTGACAAGACCACTCTGATCTAAATACTTCAGGGCCTGATGCTTTGTTAAGGTTCCCAGGAAATTCTCCTTATATTTCGTTTGAAATTTTCTTTCTTCATTGTCCGGGGTGCTTCTACAGAATGCTTCAGAACTCTTACGTAAACCAAAAAAAGATACCATCAAGCTATCTACTCCATAAATGATGTATACTGCTGTAATTAACTATATACAAACTGGCGTTGCAGTTCACCATTACACAGCTATAGATGCCCTGAGTAGTTGGATACACCACCAAATTCCAGATGCAAATACCTTATAGAGTATTTGTTTTGCACTGAAGTTGGGGTGAGGATGAAACAGCAGCTTTGAGGAAAGTGGAAGTTAAAAGTGGAAGCCAAAGTCCCAGCTTGAAGGGTTGGCAATAATTGAAGAGAAAAAGGAGAAAGGAGTGAGTGAATTTTGGGCACGTAAGCAGGGTCCTGTGGGGAAGAAAGACACTATAAGGTACTAGGGGAGATGCTTTGGTTGGGCACCTTTCCCAACACCTGCTCCAGAGGAGAGCAACCAGGTGAGGCTGCTTGGAGGTTTCACCCATTCCCTCCCCTCAGGCACCAGGAGGAGGAGGAATCATTTTGCAGTTGCAACCAGCTGATCTCCCTTCCTGTGAGCAATAAGTAGCCTCTCAGCACCAGTAGCCTTTCTGCCAGGAAGGGGAGGAGCAGCTCTCCTGGAAAAGTGAGGAGCAAAGGCTTCCAGAAGGAAGAGGGCGAAGCTGGGGATGCCCATGGGTAAGTGCATGGCAAGCGTTGGTCTGGGCTGGGTGGCTGCTGTGGGGCTGATGGAAGGGACAGAGCAGGGAGAGGCTTTCAGAGGATGGAAGGCATCATCCCCCCACTTTTTTTTTTTTTTTTCCCTCCCACTGTCCCCACAATGTGGGATGTTTTCCCTCACCCCTGTGTTGCCTGATGGCCCTAAGTGTCCCCCATTCGCTGCTGCTTCAGCTAAAAAGAAATTACTCGCTTTTACTTAATCGTCATTTCATGTTAAGTGTCTAGTTAGAGCCCCCCATTTTAATCTTGTTATCATTTTAGTTACTATCCTAAGGAAATTTTTGTCTTTCCTGAGTGATAACCATTCAAGCAGGTAGTACGCAAATAAGTGTTGTCTTTGCAGTAGGCTTAGTACTTCTTTTTGCCAACCAAGAAAGTATCTTGCATGTGCATATAGGCAATCACGTTAGGTTATACTTATTCAACTTTTTATGGAAATACAGAAGCTAGTACTCCTGGTACTCATACTACTTAATTGAAGATAAAATAACCTAGGTCTGCTGGTAGCAAAGGTCATCATTGACTCTATTTGTTCCTTAAATGAATTGACTTCCACAATGAATAAACATTATCTGTAGTTTGTGAGTTGACCTTAGGGTTTCCAGTGCTGCAGGACCTGTATCTGATGGCATGGTGGGGGTGCTGGAGCTACCACACTGGCACCAAAAAGGGCACAGGGGGAAGTGGGGGGGGGGGGGAGGGGGGACGGGACCTGAGGAAAAAATCCTGCCTTGGACTTCTAACGAAGAAATGAGAAGCATTGGAAACAAGTACAAGAGGGTGGTAGTGGTAAAGGGACTTGAGTGGGATCTGAAGGAAAGCAGATCTTTCACTGAGGACAAAGGAAGATAAAATTATTAAAAATGATTGAGGCAGGGAATGACTTTGTCTTATGAAAAATAAGCATTGGAACTGTTGGGGAAAAATATTTAGGGCTATGAATGGGGCAAACTGTGAGTCTTAGGGTGAGAAAGGAAACCTTTCGGTGGTGGTGGGTCGACGCTCCTAGCAGAGGAGAAAACTTGGAGGTCCCCACGCATCTGGTGTCTGAGGGTGCTGAGTTGTGTGGGGTTGCTGCTCGCCTGGATGAATGCACACTGCTGGGACCGGCCATGCCCTGCACCAGGGGGATGGGGAAGCAAGCTGCCTCTGGCACCCGGATGGGAACTTCTGCTTGTCCCAGATTAGCTGGCAGGATAGAAAATGTATCATAAGCAGTTTTGTACTATACCAAACTTTTCCTGCCCCAACGACTAAGTAGGAAGTAAAGGCTCCTAGAAGGCAGCTGTGATGTGCTCGCCCTGTTCTCAACCTTGTTTTTGCCTGCTGATGAAAGTTCTGCAATGTTTGTATTACAGCTATAATTATATTGCAACAGGGAGAAAAAAATAAAAATTGGTGAACTTAGCAATCATGGATTTCTTCTTTTGTAATGCAAAATTACTGCTTAGCAACTGCACACCAGACCTAGAAAGCTTATGTAATGCAAGAGAAGAGGGGTTAGGAAGCGTGTTGTGGATTAAAATGATTGCTGAGCAAGTCATGTAAGGAAGGAGCTCGCTGTGCCTTGGGCGCACACTAACAGCAGCACAACTGAACAGCCAAGATGTGCCAGAGAGCACGCTGTGGAAAGCTGGGGCTCGCTGCGGTGCCTGGGTCAGTGCACAGGGCTGGCCGTGCCAGTGTGCACCCCAGTCAGCCTCAAGCCTGGGTGTTGGGCTCCCTGGTGCCGCCAGCCAGGCCGCAGCCTGCCTCTGACTGGCTCTACAGAGCCCCTGCATGGGCTGAGGGCTTCCCTGTGCTGGCCTGATCTGCTCCCTGCACGGGCTGCTTCTTGGTGCCACCTTCTGCACGTCAGTTTGGACAGCACAAGTCATGAGCTGCTCTGATTTCTATTCCTGGCCTTGTGGCCAGAGTGCTATTTGTTCTGGTTTGATCTCTACGAAGAGCAATGTCAATGAGCTGCTCGAGGGATTTGTTTAAGACCTCTTAGTTGGGCATCCTTTCCTGCCCCTCACGTAAGTGTTTTGTCTCAAGGACATGCGTAGCTCCTCACATTACTCAGGTCTTTATCACTACCCTGCCTCAGTGGATTGCAGCAAATGATTCTCAGGCCTCTGGGACACTTTGATTAATGTATTTCCTGAGGCAATTAGGCATTGTTTTGAAAAATACGTTTGGCAGCCAACTAGGCTTCATTTTCAAGAGCTATATTGCCTGCAGTTTGTTGTTCTCACTATGAATTTTAGAATTTGAAATTTGAGCTGCTTCTCTGCTTCTTTTTCCATGCTGCATCAGTAATGCAAATAGGACAGTCCAAATTATCAAAATTACCTTTTTCTTTTTTCTTTTTTCTTTTTTCTTTTTTCTTTTTTCTTTTTTCTTTTTTCTTTTTTCTTTTTTCTTTTTTCTTTTTTCTTTTTTCTTTTTTCTTTTTTCTTTTTTCTTTTTTCTTTTTTCTTTTTTCTTTTTTCTTTTTTCTTTTTTCTTTTTTCTTTTTTCTTTTTTCTTTTTTCTTTTTCATTGTTATTCGTATGGTGGTGTATTGTAGCTCTCACTGGGAAGATCACTCACTAAGCCCAGAAGAATTTAGCATGAAACTGTTCTGCTGTGACATCTACCCCCAAGTCTTCTATTACTGAGCAACTTCATCAGCGAGCCTCGGCCTAGCTGAACTGCTACTGCTTGCTGGGCTCTAGTCAGAGAAGCCACCTTTGTTTCTTTGTCTGCTTCTATTTACGTGAAGAAATACAATAAGAACCAGGACAGGTGCTGTCTTCTCTTGGACTCTCTGCACCGTGGCCTGAGTAATAATCAATGACTTTTTTCCTTTTTCCCCCTCATTACACTGGCATGTGAGTGTGCTGAAAGCAGCCAGAAGAATGATGCCCTCAGTGCTGTCATGGCCACATCCTTCCCAGTGTCTGTCACCGAGCGTCACTCATCTGTGCGTGGAGAGGGTGCAGGAGGAGGAGAAAGTAGAGAGAGACCACCAAGTCTTTACAGAAAGTGCCTTGGATGCAGCCATTGTCTCCTAGGTAGACAAACTTCCCAGTTAGGCTAATCTGAAAAATAGACATTATTCAGACCGGTAAAACCTCTTTGTTTCAATGCCAGTTTCTCTTGTGCTGCTTTAGCTCCTGCATTGTTTATGTTACACTTCCATTGCTCCCTGTGCTGTTTTGTGTGTACTATTTCCCCAACTGTCTTGAATGTGAGGTTTTGAACTTCTGTCAAATCCCAAATACTAACAAGCAGGGAAATCAGGAATTTGGCTTCACGTGCACTCCCAAACACAGAGTCAGCGTGGACTTCACAGAGTGGAAGTGACCTCCTGGCTCCTGCTTCACACATTGGGCTGCCGGGCCTTGCAGCCACCGCTCAGTGCAGCCTGTATTCCAGCACGGTGTTGTTATTTTTTTAATCCTTTGGCTACCTGTTTGAAAGCATTTCTTCAGTAGAGAGTATTTTTTCCCGTCTTCAGTTATAAACACAACCTGTAAGCTCACTGTTGGCCAATGCAGAGGACAAATGTGGCAAAGAGCTTGCAGCCTGCAAGGGGGCAAAATAAACCTGGAGCGTGGCAGGTGAGAGCTGCACAACAGGAACCACAGAAGCCAGTATTTTCCATTCATTACCAGCAAAAAGCTGTGCGAGTACTGGCAAAGATCCCAAGGTAAGCAATAAAAGTGCGTATTTTGGCACGGAGTCAGTGGCTGTCGAAGTACACCCCACAAAGGCAGGCCTGCCATGGGAAGGAGCAGGGCTTAGCCCCTGGGAACCGAACCTCCTGCCCCAAATGCTGCCATGAAGGGGGTGCTGCCTTCACCCGTAGCCGTAGGTGAGATGGATGCTTTGCAGATATCCCTCCTACGTGCTTTCTGGGACCAGCAAGGGCTTGGGGAGGGGGAGCCCGGTGCGAGAAGGGAGAGTGCTCTGCCAGGTAGTTTCAGAACTCAAAATAAAATAGACTCGCTTTGCACGGTGTTTACTCAGCTAACACTGGCCATGAAAGACTTGCTAGCACAAAACAAGGTGCCTTGGGGCTCCCACAGGCTCATGGAGGTGTTTTGCAAGGTCGTAAATTTTATCCTGTTGTGCTTTCCCCAGGAGCGATGGGAATGGCTCTGGCTGTGGTATGCAAGCACTCTGTGGCGTGCAGACCTCCAGGGCACCTCCATGCTCCGAGATGGAGCTGGCCGTGTGGGGTACGTGCTGTGGGGTGCTCCGGTAGCCAGCTGCTTCTGTGCTTGATAGGGATGGCACTGGTAGGAATGGTTGTGGCCAATGCTGTCCTTGTGGGCCTGCACTCAGAAGAGCTTATGTCAGTGACGAGCTGGGATGATGTGACTTTCTGGTGGACTGGGTAAAAGAAGGAGCTAAGCAATGAAACGTGCTTCCCACACTGCCAGTTCTCCTTTCCACTGGCTGCTCAGGGGAGCTCCCCAAAAATGTCTCTAGGAAAACTCTGAAATACAGCATACAGGCCGAAATGTGTCAGGTCCCACAGGAGCTGAACAAGCAGCTTGCTTTTGTGTAGCGCTGTGAATGGTCTGCACTGCAGTTACTCCAACAGAGAATCAATCCTTATTTTAAAACAGATGTGTATTTAAACATGTAAATGTGAGGATCCAGAGAGCTCCTTCAGGCCAAATGCTGCCTTTCTTCTGAAAGCTTCTGTATGCAGTGGCATGCAGGTAAGATGGTAGATGCATTTCCAGAAGTCATGCAGTGCCAAGCTCTGCTTTCGACACTTGTAGTAACTCAGCTTTGTACTATAAAAGCAAATTTGCATCAGATATGTACCCACAACATAATATAATGATACAAGGCCATATCCTGAGGCAGATGCATCTCAGAGAGCCCTTGGGTGCCCAACGCTTGATTAACCCTTGCCCAGGTGACAGCCTGGTCAGCACATGACAGGGCTGGCAGTGCCCACTGGGCCCCCAGGTCAGCCCTGGGACACTCTCTGGCCAATTTTACTTTCATCTGTCACTTCTGTGCCTTGCAGGGTTTTCTATGCCTGCAGAGAGAGAACTTCTGCTTGGTGGCTAAGGGTGAAGCTCAGAACAAGCCCCAGGGATGGCTTTGGGGGTGCTGAGCTTGGCTTGGCACCGGTTTGTCACAGTGATCTGAATGTGTCTAAATCGAGTGAAGCCTGGGTGTTTTCTGCCTCACTGGCCTAGCCTGTACAGCTGCATGATGTTTGTCTGGGCACTGGAGGAACAGAGCTTCTGGGCAGAGGGGTGAGGGACTTCCTGCTTCAGTCATAGAGTAACAGTTCAGATCTGATTGCTTTTTTGCTCTGTATTTATCTCCCTAGAACAAGTCTCTTGCATGGGACCTTTCTGCAGTAACAGGCAGTAGTGGTGGTTTGTGTCAGGCCGAGTGCATTTTCCAGAGATGTAGGAGGCTTCCAGAGAGAGATTTGCCCTTCTGGGGAGGGGCAGGGACTTTAATAATTTTCATACAGGTGTGGCCCAACCCCATCCAAGCATAACTGAGATTTCCCTAAGCACACCAGCAGTGTCTGAGGAGCTCTGCAGTGCAGGAAGGTCATTGTGAGGGGACGTGTCAGCCCTTTGCTGTCCTCACAGCACTCTTTCCAGAAGCATGCTTCTTTCTGATGAGGTAAACGTGCTCTGTGTCTGTGCTACAACATGTCAGCTCTGTAACCACAGAGGTTACAACCATGCTTTTGACCCGAGTTCTTGGTATTTTAATTCTTTGGGCTTGGGCAGTAGAAAACAAAAGAAATGATGAAAACAAATTGCCACGAACATCACCGGGAATAAAATACATCTGCAGGATGGCTCAGTATGGAAAGCTACAACTTTATCTTTTTAAAATTGTAGATTAAATCCTACATGCCAATTCAAGATGATGTCTACAAATGCTTAGCATGTTCTTATGTGCACTGGGCTAAGCGGGAGAAGTACGGTCCGTTAGGAACTCTGGATTTGCTAATTCCTTGAATGTGCTGAAAATATCTATTCCTTTTGTGCTCTGCCAAGAGATGGCTCCCAACAGCGGCCTCTGAAATGCGGTGCTGTGCCCATCGCCCCTTGTTGCTCACCTGTTGTGACCTGGTGGTGACTGTGAGCAGTGGCTGGCTGTGGGAGGTGGCTCCCAGTGGGATGCGTGCCCTGCTGCGTGTAGCTGGAGGGGTAACTAGCACGTGGCCAGTCCACATGATGTCCAGACAGCTGCCTTCTCCTGTCCAGCGTGGCCATAAGCTGCTGTCACCAGCAATGCCGCTCTTAAGATGCCAAACTGTATTATAATCTGCATCTACTGCATTTGCAAGCTTAAAATTATATATATATATTATTTACTATATTATTGCTACTTCCGAGGCGATCAGCTCTGGGGCAGACGCGTTCTGCAGCAGAGCGGGGGATCGGACAGGCAGGGCTAATTTTTCTGGCACCGAGCCCACTCGAGGGAGCTGACAGGACCCGGCAGCCCTCGTGAGGGAGGTGAACGAGGCGAGAACGAGGTGTAGGCGGAGCCAGCAGCGCCCCCTCCCCGGCCGTTCAAAAGCCGCCCCTAGGGAGCGCGAGTGAGCAGGACTGGCGGGTAGGGCGGGGCGCAGCCGTTAGGGCGTGGCACGGCAGGGCGGGGTGCAGCCGTTAGGGCGTGGCACGGCAGTTAGGGCGAGCAGAGAGGGCAGAGCGTTCCCCCCCGCCCATACGAACACCTCCTCTAACGGCGGTCTAGCGCTAGCTCAGCTGCAATGGTGTACACCAGGCACAGCGCTCTCCAGGAAGTCTGTGCACACCCAGACTGACTGCCTGCTCAAAACTGCTGAGAGAGACAGGTAGCTGAGGAAGAGGTAGTAAGTCTACCCAGGAGGATGCCTAGGGCGAGGAAGTCGACTCCACACCTCAGGACTGCCTCCACCAGGACTGAAAGAAGGGTGATGTGGGCAACTCCCTTCTCAGGGGAACAGAGGGCCCTATTTGTCGGCCTGACCCTTCCCATAGGGAAGTCTGCTGCCTCCCTGGGGCCAGGGTCAGGGACTTTGCCAGAAAGCTTCCCAACCTGGTTCACCCCTCTGACTATTGTCCTCTTTTAATAGTCCAGGCTGCAAGTGATGACATTGAAGAGAGAAGCCTGAAGACCATCAAACGGGACGTTAGGGGACTGGGACGGTCAGTGGATGGAGCGAGAGTACAGGTGGTGTTTTCGTCCCTCCCTACGGTGGCAAGGAGGGGTACAGAGAGGACATGGAAAGCCCACCTGAGAAACACATGGCTCAGAGGCTGGTACCAACATAGAAATTTTGTTTTTTTGACCATGGGGCGCTCTACTCTGCACCCAGCCTGATGGCCGCAGATGGGCCATCTCTAAGGGGAAAACGGATCCTGGACCAGGAGCTGGCGGGGCTCGTTGAGAGGGCTTTAAACTAGGTAAGAAGGGGAACGGCTGAAACAAGGCTTGTTAGAGCTGTGCCGGGGGAACAATGGCAAGGCTGGGAAAGAAGGCAATGGCCCAACTGAAGTGCATCTACACTAATGCACGCAGCATGGCTAACAAACAGGAGGAGCTGGAAGCCATCGTGCAGCAGGCAGGCTACGACTTGGTTGCCATCACAGAGACGTGGTGGGACCACTCTCATGACTGGAGTGCTGCAATGTCTGGCTATAGGCTCTTCAGAAGGGACAGGCAGCACAGAAGGGGTGGTGGTGTGGCTCTATATCAGAGAGAGTTTTGACGTTGTGGAACTTGAGGCTGGGAATGATAAGGTTGAGTCCCTATGGGTTAGGATCAGCGGGAAGGCCAACAAGGCAAGCATCCTGGTGGGGGTCTGTTATAGACCGCCGAACCAGGATGAGGAGACTGATGAGGAGTTCTACAGGTAGTTGACAAATGTTGCAAAATCATCAGCGCTTGTTCTTGTGGGGGACTTCAACTTCCCAAGTATATCCTGGAAGCACAACACAGCCCAGAGAAAGCAGTCTAGGAGGTTTCTGGAGAGCTTGGAAGATAGCTTCCTGACACAGCTGGTCAGTGAGCCTACCAGGGGAGGTGCCCCGCTAGACCTTCTCTTCACAAACAGAGAAGGACTGGTGGGAGATGTGGTGGTTGGAAACTGTCTTGGGCAGAGTGACCATGAAATGGTAGAGTTCTCCATTCTTGGAGAAGCCAGGAAAAGGACCAGTAAAACCGCGGTATTGGACTTCCGGAGGGCTGACTTTGAACTGTTCAGGACACTGGTTGGTAGAGTCCCTTGGGAGATGGTTCTGAAGGGCGGAGGAGTCCAGGAAGGCTGGGTGCTCTTCAAGAGGGAAATCTTAATGGCGCAGGAGCGGTCTGTCCCCACATGCCCAAAGACGAGCCGGCAGGGAAGAAGACCGGCCTGGCTGAACAGAGAATTTTTTAGTGTGGGGGGGGATTTTTTACTGAGAGGGTTGTGAGGCATTGGAATGGGCTGCCCAGGGAAGTGGTGGAATCACCATCCCTGGAGGTCTTTAAAAGACATTTAGATGTTGAACTTAGCGATATGGTTTAGTGGAGGACTTGTTAGTGTTAGGTCAGAGGTTGGACTCAATGATCTTGAGGTCTCTTCCAACCTAGACAGTTCTGTGATTCTGTGAATACACACTGCTAATATTTTCAGCTGTTATGCCCTTACTCTCCCTGCTGTAACATCCACCAAGTGGAATTCGAAACAAATCTATCTTGATGAGCAGCTGAGCTCTCCACGTGGCAATACGCGTACCGCCAAGGGATGGCTGAGGTGCAGGTGGCTTTACCCTCTGCAAAGGGGTAAATGAACGAAGGCACCACAAAATGGGGTAGGCAGAGTGGGGAACAGGCGTGTAAGCACCCCGTTAGTGGCAGCATTGTTCAAGGTGATCTCTGTTCTCTTTGTTAGCTTCGGTCCCACTTCCCCTGCATGGCCTCTGCAGACATCAGAGCCCCCTGCACCTGCTCTTTCCCCCACTCTAGTCAGGAATTGCATTTGTGCTTGTAAATCATGACAAATATTTCAGTCAAAATCTTGTTCCTCGCTGTCAGAAGCACTTGGCATTGTGCTCACTTGTAATGGGGCTGTGTGGTGTCACCCTGCCAAAAAGACTTATCTGCAGTGGTGCTTGTTCATGGCTGGCTTCCTTCAGGCTAGTGTGGGCAGCATCCCTTTGCAGAGCTTGTTCCTGATGTGCGAATTATAGAAGCAATATCCTGAATTTGGATAGCAGGGAGTTGTGGGGTTTTTTGTTTGTTTTTTTTTGAGTTGTTTTTAACCTATGTAAGTGCAACCTGTTCTGCCCTAGCATTGTGCTTGCCTGGGATCTGGGGAGGTCTTCACAAACTGTGCCAGAAACCTTGGAGTTAAACATATGTGAAAAGGCTTTTCTCTGTGGGAATTATATATAAATAATCTGAAGATTTTAAATAAAGTCTTGCAGTTTCTCCATCCTGCTTGTTGTGGACAGCCAGACCTTTTCAAGGGACACGAGCCTGTGTCACCCAACAGCTACCATTTGCTGGAGGCAGTGGTTTTGCTCTCCTGCATCTGCTCTGGAGCCTGCGCTGTGTTGCACGCAGGGACTGCATTATGGAGCCCATGGGACCCAAGGGCGTTGTTGGCGTCACAGCCATGCCTGTGGCTGGCTGTGCAGCAGCTGCTGGCCCTGGGCAAGGCTGGGGAGCAGCCAGCCGCCCCTTTGAAATGAGAGCGCAGGGACAATGGGAGCTGCCGGCTGCAACATGAGCCCTGCCGAGCTATGTGGACGGAGGGATGTTGCTGGAGGATAAATGTAAACCTGGGGGCTGGGTGCCGGGTTAGCGGAGGAGAGTGGACGAGGGGGGTGATTTAAAAAGAAGTACAAATGCAAATAAAACAAGATAAAATTAAGGCATCCATCATGAAGCACTGAAGCAGCTGACAGGCAGCACAAAGGACGTCGGTAAGACATACAAAGTGCAGCTGGTGTCACCCAGAGGCGAAGCGAGGAAAGCTCTTTGTGGGGAATGTTTTCCAGAAAACGACATTCAGAGCACTGCGTACAGGTGGCTGTGTTGGCCATCCAGACCAGCAGCCTGTCTCTGAACAGCAGGTGCCTAGGGAGAAGCGCTTTTTTGCATCCAGCAGCACTCCCCGGGATGCAGTGCCAGCCCCCTGTGCCTTGTGACGATGGGGCTTCTGTGACAGGAATCGCTTCTGTATTTAGTAGTGTGAAGCTAATTGATCTAGCTGTAGTTTTTGGTCTTCTCCAGACCGTTTTACAAACCCTGCCCAAAGCCCTTTCTCCCTCTGGTTTCTCTTCTAGCTGGGGGGCCGTACTCTTATCTATTTGTTCTTGGTACAGAAGCCATTCTCTACCTTGGATGTCTTTGCAGTTTTCTCCTGTGTCTTTTCCAAATCTCTCCTTGAAACCAGAGGACCAGAACTGCAAGCAGCACTAAGGGCACCATGGATTTATAGCAACATGGTCTGGCCTTGTTGCTTCCTCTCCTTTCCTAGGAACCAAGAGGCTGGCTTTTCTCAGTCAGCTGAGCACTGAGCTTTCACAGAACTGTCCGTCTCGTGGTTTTGATCCTATGTGACATCAGTGAGCTCAGAGGAAGTCACTGTTTATTTTATACATATATACTTGTTTATATAATTATTGAGAGATGGTCTTTGTCTTTACTTGCCTAAATATCCCACTGTAATTACCAAACACCTCACTCTTCACCACTTTTCCAGGTGATTTATGGTGCTAATAAGCAGGCATCAGCATGCCCTGGAGGAATCCACTGGATCTGCCCTGCTATGGAAACCAATCCTGTGGAGACTGGAGATATGGAAACATATCCCTACCATTTGCCTCTCCACAGTTCAGTAAGCCTTATCCATGGGAAGGCTTTCCCTTCTTTCTGCAGGTTATTTAGGTTAGCTGTCAGGGTAGGGACACTACCCAGTACCTTCTGAACATCCCAGTAGGTTCAAGGTGATGGATCTCTCTTGAATGTATTTTTTTTCTGTCTTCAAAGATCCACCTGTGAAGCAAAAGGAACAGCAGCCCAATTCCCAGAGTTCAGCCTGTATGCCAACGAGGGTACATCAGAAATAAGTGACCGAGCTGTTTTCCCTGGGAGAAATAAAATCCCTAATCTGGCAAGCCGCTCCAGTCAGAGGGTGGTGCACACATGGCCTGATCTCCAGTTTGGGAAGGTTCTGCAGTCTTGCTGTGATGCCCTGCTACATTACAGACAATCCTTTCTTATTTATTAAACACAAATCACAGTGCCACTTAGAAAATATGGCCTTCTGTAAACAGTAGAAGATACTTGACCGGTGAAACACATTGTGCTCCCATTCCCCAGCCAGTGCGGTGGCCCTCAGCTGTCATTCCCCAAAACAGGTGGTGTAAGGCAACACCTCGGTGGCTATATCGCTCCGGCCTCTTGGCAGCAGGCTGTCCAGCCCCCCCGGGGAGATGTTAAAGGCACTGCGTGTGCTCCAGGCTCTGTGGGGCTGCAGCAGGAGGGAGCTCAGGTGATGGAGGTCCGTCGTGTGCTCCTCCTGGTCTTCTCCGCAGGTAAACGAGCGTGGTTCAGTGATTGTCTTGGGCTTGGTCCTTTGGGAGGGTGTGGGAGCATGGCTTTGTGTGCGTATTGCTATAAAAGCGCGTGTTCTGGGAGCAGACTGCCCAGAGGGAGGTTTTATGACATGCCGTATCACTCAAATAAGAGCTTTGGCATGCTCTGATAGCAGCTAAAACATTTCTAATTTCAGCCCTCAGATAGTCTGAAGTGAAAAGTTTGTGTTTAGTTTTTTTCCTCTCTGTGTGTTTGCCATGCTCTTATTTATTCTAGTGCTAAATTTATTTCCAAATTAACGAGAGGGTCTAGCAAACATGGCTTGAAATGTAGAATTTCACCAGTTTCAGGACTACTGTCAAGGATACAGAACTGTTTTGCAGCTGGGTATATTGTACCAGGATAATTCTCCATAAATCATCCTTTGAAAGAATAAGGATTTTGTGATCCTAAACCTTTTTCACCAAAATCAGGAAGTATTCCAAATTCCTACCAAGCCCCCCCAGAAGCTAATAGTGTGAAGGATTTTAGTTGGGTTAATAAAGCATGGCAAAATGCTTAACCTAGCTGTGACACTCGATGATCACAGCGTAGGAAGAGAAAGCAGCCGTCGGGAAGCGAGCAGTGCCCGGTTGCGCAGTCCACGCATGGGGTTTTTGCAATGACACTCGGGTATTTTAATAAGGTCTGGTGACAGGACAAGGCTGAGACAGAATCCTTGGCATCTCAGCTCAGCTGCATGACAGGACCTGGTGAAAAGGCAGTTAGGAAATATGGGGAAATCCTGGCTTAGTCTGGAGTCAGCGGCAAAATTCTTGTTGAATTCAATGGCCCAGGATCCCAACTGAGAGGCAAAAAGGCAAGGGAGAGATCTTCCAAGTGTGCTTGTGGTGAAGCTCAGCTGTTCTCCACCGCCTCTTGCTGCTGTTAAGAGGAGTAGGTGGCTTGGCAGACAAGGGAGCACGGGACATAGAAATATAAGCACAATTTGTGAACTGCCTCCTTCTCTGCCCTCCTGGGTGCTGCCAGAGTGACTCCCGGCATCAGAAAGAGCTGGGTCTGTGTAGGCCTCAGGTGGACGAACCTGGACATTGCTTTCACCCAAATGACTGAGGTTGGTCCTGTTTAACACTACTATTACTGGCAGGACCATAGAATCGAAGGCAGACAGGGCAGCAACATAAGAAATCGCTGATGATGGGCATTTTCTGTGTTAAACTGCCCAGAAATACTGAGCTCTACCACAGCCATGGGTTGGGAGAGCCTGCAGGGGATTCCTAATGCTCAGTCTGACTTCCACAGTCACGGCCATTTGTTTTTGCTCATCTACGTGTTGGCAACTCTTTCTGCCTTCATCCTGATCTGACCTGCAGATCAGACAAGGAATTGTCCCTGCTGGTGGCATTTGCAGCACGCAGGTGAACTGAGAGAGGAGCCACAGGGCAGGCTCAGTGCTGGCCAGCCGCAGGGACCAGCTGCTGGTGGCACTTGCCCTGTGCCTGGCCCCTCAGCATGTCCCCATCCCACTGACACCTCCCTGCCCTTCGCAGCTGGGCTGGCCCTGTGCTATGAGCACGAGACGCGCCTCGTCGAGGACCTGTTCAGGGACTACAACAAGGTTGTGCGGCCTGTGGAGGACCACCGGGATGCTGTTGTCGTCACGGTTGGGCTGCAGCTCATCCAGCTTATTAATGTGGTATGGTGTGGGCATGCGTCAACACTGGTTGACAGGGTATTTCCAAATGGCATGGCTTCCCTTCCCCTCTAATCCTGATGTGTGCTGCTGGTGTCTCCTTTTCTTTCTTTCTATTTTTTAAGGATGAAGTAAATCAGATCGTAACAACCAATGTCCGCCTGAAGCAGGTAACTAAATATTGCTAACTATTCTGTCCTGTTCAAATAAATATGCTAGACACAGCCAGGGATGAACTACTTTTGGGGGCAGCTTGAACCAATGGATCAGCTGGTGGAGTATTTCTTCATTCTGGGGCCTCAAGAACAAAAAGCTTCAGATGCTAGTGGCCTTAAGAAAATAATACTGCACCTTTATGTTCCTTCTCTGATAGCAATTCAGACAGTAGGCTTTGGGTATATTTATTTTGGATTAAGTGTCTTAAACCAATATTGAAGTTAATGTTTAAAAAAAAAAATGAATTAGCTAGGGGCATAGTAATATGTGTCAATGCTTTCATGCATAACCCGAAGCTAGGGAGATGGGTGTTTCTAGAAAGTATTGAGCAGTGCTGGGAGAGGTTCTCCCTGGCTGAACTCCTCCCTCCGCAGCAATGGACAGATGTCAACCTGAAGTGGAATCCAGAAGACTACGGTGGTGTGAAACAAATCCGCATCCCGTCAGATGACATCTGGCGCCCAGACCTTGTCCTTTACAACAAGTAAGCAGCTTAGGAAGGGACATCCCTGTCCAGTGTCACCTTTATGGAAACTGAGACAGGAGAGCGTGTCTGCTTTCTAATGCTGTCCCATAGCAACCCCATCCTGCTGCAGGGACCAGAGGCTGAGCACCAACTGCTTTACGCAGCTAGGCTGCTCCCAGGCCACTGGGTAGCCGCTAACATCCTTCCTTTCACAGTGCAGATGGTGATTTTGCCATTGTTAAATACACCAAAGTCCTTCTGGAACACACGGGGAAGATCACCTGGACACCTCCTGCCATTTTTAAAAGTTACTGTGAAATTATAGTCACGCACTTCCCGTTCGACCAGCAGAACTGCAGCATGAAGCTGGGAACTTGGACATATGATGGTACGGTGGTGGTTATTAACCCGGTAAGCAACAGTTTGGTAACCAGGAAAAGCAATAAAGACCTGGGTACTTTTGTAGAGAAATCTCAGGTTTAGAATGGAAAATAACTGACTGAAAAACAAGCATACACTACCTGTATAATACAGAAGCCCCATTTGTAGATCGATCACAAAAATTGTCCAAGTTTGACTTATCAAATTCCGAGTGTGCTTATTTCCCATGTCCTCCCCAAATTTCCCTTCAGTGGACTGTCTCTGATTCCTTCTTTAAAACATTAAGTTGAACTCTGTGCAAAGGATGATGTTCTAAGGCAAAATCACATAAATTAAGAGTGGTTGCTTTGCTTACAAAGATGCATAAAGCGCCTGACTTATTAGAAATTCTGTTCCTGAGTGACTGCCAAGTTGGGTTTTGTTCAGAACATCTAATACTCTATTATTTATTTTCTGTCAGGAGAGTGATCGTCCTGACCTGAGTAACTTCATGGAGAGTGGTGAGTGGGTGATGAAGGACTACCGGGGCTGGAAGCACTGGGTTTACTACGCTTGCTGCCCCGACACGCCCTACCTGGACATCACATACCACTTCCTCATGCAGCGCCTGCCGCTCTACTTCATCGTCAATGTCATCATTCCCTGCCTGCTTTTCTCATTTTTAACTGGGTTGGTTTTTTATCTGCCCACAGATTCAGGTATGTGAATTTATTCATTCTACTGCCATAGAAATTGCTCTTCTAACAAGTTTTGGAGAAATTCTGAGCATCTGAAGCCACCACCCAACCCAAGGGGTAGTGCTTGCTAAACAGATGTTTTAGCTCAAAATAACAAGTCTAAACATTCTGCAAATAAATGGTAAGCTCTGAAAGCTGAAACTATTAATAAGGACAAATTAGGCTGATTTCCCATGGAAAACACTGATTAACTGTCCAGTTAATTAACTTCTGCAAAACAATGATTTGGATAGCCGATTTTCTTATTCTGTCACTCAGGCTTTTAGTATGGTTGTACATCGCACAGTGTGTGAGGAAGCGGGGGGCCTGAGGCCCCTCTGCACTGTGCTGGAGCAGCCACCTTGCCATCTGTGTGCACACGTTGGCTTGTTTGACACAGAGTAATTCTGGCCTCTTCTGGCCTGCTTTGTCTCTGCTGAGCAGCTCTGCTGAAGAAAGCTCTTTTTCCCTGCTACCATGTCTCATGCTTTGTTCGTTCTGCCTTGCCCAGCTTCTCATACCACTTAATTTCAGAGACCATCCTATGAAAGACTTCCAACACAAGTTCTTTGGGTGGACAACTTTACAGAAAGTTGAAATGGATAGAAAAAAGCTGTGTGAATCATGATTTGTGGTTCAGTTCTGACATCCTAAGTACTGAAATGTCCCCCATAGCAGCTGACCTCTGGTGCCAGATGTGATTTTTGTCTGCTCACTCGCTCTCTGGCAGGCTCATGCTGTGCTGAGGCAGGTGGACCCCAGGAGGCTCTGGAGCAGGCATTAATCAGGTGCATGCATTTCATCATTCAAATCCCACAGCTCATAAAGTGCTCCTGGCAAGCAGGCTTTCCATACCCACCACCTGTACCTCAGCCTAGTCATGTCTGGAGACTTCCATTGTACTGCTGGGCCTGGGGCTGTATGGGGCAGTCGGGTTTGGCCAGCAGCGTTACCACTTTGGGTGCTGGGAGTGCAGATAGCGTTCCAGGTGCATGAAAATGCATGTGTGTGGGTAGCCATCATTCACATCTGAACTTCTCAAATTGACAGTCTCAGTTCTGAATTATATGAACAGCAGTGGTATTGTTTTTTTATTATAATTAGTTTGGTTTTGTGTTTTGGCATCGCAGGTGAGAAAATGACTCTCAGCATCTCTGTCTTGCTCTCTCTGACTGTGTTCCTTCTGGTCATTGTGGAGCTGATTCCCTCCACCTCCAGCGCAGTGCCTCTGATAGGCAAATACATGCTGTTTACCATGGTGTTTGTCATCGCTTCAATCATCATTACAGTTATTGTCATCAACACCCACCACCGCTCCCCAAGTACTCACACCATGCCGCACTGGGTCAGGAAGGTGAGCTCGATGCTTTTGCATGTTTTGTGGTTTCCACAGAGCATTGTGTGTGTGTTGTGTTGGTTTTTTTTGGTTTGATTTGGTTTTGGCGGATTTTCTCCTACAAGTCAGCATGAATCAGGGAAGTAGATGCATAGTGTTAGATCTCTCCAGGCACAAGAGCCAGCATTTCCTACTTAGTTGTGCGTAAAGGCAACGAGACTGCCAAGTTTCTCCTTTATGTAACAGAATTGCCCACTGGGTAAAGTCCTGAAGGGAATGGACGAGGCAAAGCATGGGCAGCTAGGGTACAGGGAGAAGAAAGCTGGCCAACTGGGCTCGAGGGACATTACTATAGTCTAATTATCTATTTCTGCCTGCCCGGGGCCAGGCCCATCAGATCATGTGAATTGGGAGCACAAAGGTTGCCAGGGATAGCTGTGCTCTGCCTTCTGTTCTGCAAAAGATGGTTTAGCAAGAGCCAAGGTCTCCTCTGTACTTTTCCAGTAGTTGGGAAGGAAGATGTTTTCACACTGGCCTATATGGTGACCATGAGCTGTAGAAATAATTGGGTGTCCATTACTGCGAGCTCTTTGCCAGGCAGACAGCACCAAAGGGGACCCAGCCAGTTATTCTTATCTTTTATAAGCCTGCCTAGGTTCATATTAAGCCATGACATGAACAGGAGGTTGCTCTGCTGATTTCCTTTTAAGGCTACAGCTTACATCAGATTTGTTCTGCAGCACAAAAAATGCTGCAGAAGAGAGATTTCAAATGACAAACACTGCGTGTGCTTAAAATTGATCTGGAAGCAAGGCCCCCTTACACCAAAGGACATTACACGTGCCTATAAGGCTTGTAATAACAAACAGTTGGAATAGTCAGGCATAAGTAGCCAGGAGACCCTCTTCTGGCTACACAGCCATGCAAAATCACTTCCAGAAAGCGTGTGATGGGCCTGTGGATGACACAGATACAATATGAATGTAGCATGTGGTGTGACATACTCCAAAGCGGAATTTCTACTGAGCCCAGGACGGGAAGTTATCTGCGACCTGAGCAGCTCGCCTTTGTTTATTGCAGAGCTGCATCTGCTAAGCAGCCCCTCCAAACAGAAATGTTCCTCTTCTGCCTCTTTGTTTTCAGATCTTCATTGATACAATCCCAAACATCATGTTTTTCTCTACAATGAAACGGCCATCCAGGGATAAACCAGACAAAAGGATTTTTGCAGAAGATATTGATATTTCTGAAATTTCTGGGAAGCCAGGTCCTATGCCTGTCAACTTCTACTCCCCACTTACCAAAAATCCAGATGTGAAAAATGCTATAGAGGGAATCAAATACATTGCAGAAACGATGAAATCGGACCAAGAATCCAGTAATGTAAGGCATTCTTTGTGCATGATTCATTTCTTACTTTCATACTCCTACATCTCATTTTTTGGCAAAATATCCATGACTCACAAAAAAAAAAAAAAAAAAAAAAAAAAAAAAAAAAAAAACTCCAATCCCTGATTTGGCTTTATCAGGGGACAGTCTTCTGCCCTTAATTCACTCATTGAGGAGTGACAGATAATAGTCACAGATGGCAACTGAATCTCAGTTAAAACAAACAAAAAAAAGTAGCAGTGCTATGGTTTTCTTAATGTGGTATGTGAAGCTACAGAGCCGGAGTGTGAGTAGCAACACAGATTCCAGAACTGTAAGCAATTCCAAGAACAATTCTTCTTGTCCCTGGCTTGGGCATCTTCCCCCTGTGGTAGGCAATCTTAAAAAGCCAGGAAGCAAGCCCAACTGCAGAATTCAGATGTAGTTTTGAGAAGCCAATGTGACTTCAAAGTGATAATTCCCATTTTGATAAGTTTTTTTTTTGTTGATCCATGAATGCTACAAGTAGTCCCTGCAAGAGAAACACATCATGAGCTACTCTGATTACTGTCTTTTTCCACGTTGCAAGCCAAAGGAAGGAAAACTGTGTGTAGAGTCATATATGGCAGCGTTCCCCAGGAAAACCTAACTCTGCCTCCTCCTAGCATGTCCAATGCAATTAACCCCCTCTTTCATTTCAATTTTTGCAGCTCACACAGCTTTTGAACAGGTAACTCAGTACCAATCCCTCACCTTACTAAATGATCAGCTGCTTCCTGCTGAGAAGTTCATGTCTAGTGGTGACAGCTAACCTGCAACTGGGGAGGGGCTTCTCGGGGACAATAAATTGGCCTCTCCTCCACTCGGGCAGAATTTACACCCCAGTGTTTGTTCCTGTGACCACATTCCAGGAGCGTGTGAGATGGCTCCGGTTGCAGTCTCGTGTTCCCAATGGCTCCTCGGTAGATAAAGTGCTACCTTCAGCAGGGCTGACATGGTTTCAGTGCCTCTGGGCTCTGCTTCCTCCTGTACTTACAAGGAGGGTCTCCAGTTACTGGCAAGTGCTCCCTTCGGAAGTGGAGCCCAGCTGTTTGTGTCATCTAGGCACCACTTCCAGAGGGTTTCAAAAGTCAAATTCCAAAAATAAACTGCAGGCTGTGGCTCCTGGAGGCTTGTCACATCATGGCGTTTGCTTATGAACCACCTCGAAGCAGTATTGATAAGTGTCCTCCTCTGGATGAGTTCCAGCAGCCCCTTCTACTTGTGGTGCACCAGACGCAAAAGGAGAGTGTGCCTTAGGCCAGGGCACCTTGGTCATAGGGCAGAGTTTCAGGGTGGGAAGGCCAAGCCCCCAGTCCTGCTGTGCTCCATGCCTTGCCCTCTGCTGGTTTGTGCTGGTTTGTGCCTTTGCTGGTTTGTGCCATGATCTGTGACTGGGAAAAAGACTAAGGGAGCTTCAGAGAAGGCTGTCCCAGGCCTTGGAGTGCATTGTAGGCATGGGAAGTGGGCTGGAGCTAAACTAATGAATAATTGCTTAGGCATCCCATTAGAATGACAAGGCAATAGGAAAACAAAAGCCAGTTCGGTAGAACTAATTGTTTAGCTTCCTACTTTTTAAGTATTCTTTCAAAAGCAACTATTTGACTAAAAATTAGGCTTTCCAGCATTTTTAAAATGAAATTGTTCACCAAATTGTTTTAATAATTTAGTCTTGAAACTTGCATTTCTAGATAGCTCAGGCTTTCTGAACCACTGAGCTGCTTTTGCAAAGAAAATGAGTATTTTTTGCATACTAGTGGATCTTACTGAAGAGTCTTTCCATTGTTCAAGACCGTAAATTACAAAAATGCCCACAGCAGATATGGTTCTGCAGATATTTTAATATCTCCTTTCTTTCTTCCTCAGGCTGCAGAAGAGTGGAAGTTTGTTGCAATGGTGATCGATCATCTTCTCCTTGGTATATTTATGCTAGTTTGTATTATTGGAACGTTAGCTGTATTTGCTGGTCGCCTGATTGAATTAAATCAGCAAGGATGAACATCAGATGGAAACTATTTGCTGCCCTGGTAAGCATCTGAAAGCATCTTAACCGTCAAAACCTGGCCAGCCCCTGGAAGTTTCACAGGCAGGACTCAGTTCCCCTGGGAATGAGCAGGGATAATAAAATGTAAGGCTCCATACTTAGCACTTCTGAGCTGCTGCTTGGTGCCGTTTCATTGCCAAAAAGACTTACTTGCGCTACTGCTGGACCGAATGGCTGTCAGCCAGGTTTTGGTCCATTTTACCATTTATTAGGAATGTTAAGGTATTAATAAGACTGTCTGACTTTGTAAGCCACAGACACAATTCAAGTGACATCAATAGCAGTACTAAGCTTTAGCTGAGCAATAAATCTTTATCCAGCTTTAGCTTCCAAGTTGGTTTCAATATCTGCTCTGTGGTTTTTGCATTGGCAGTGTCACAAATGACTCTCCTTGTAACGTGGACTGTAACCAGCAGAAATGTCTCGAAATCCTTGGTTAAGCACTTGATTTTCACATACAAACCTGAAACAACTGTTGTGTGTGACTCTACCTGCAGAAACTCTTGGTCCAGAAAAGAGGAGGGAATGTTCCTTGTTGTGGGAAGGATCCGCAGCCAGTTGGCTTTTGCAGGTATTTATTTGCTATCCAGGCCCACGATAAAGGACTTGCAGAGGAGGATTTTTCACCCTCTTCTATCAGTGAGTCCTGCTCTGTGGCCACCCAAATAAGCTACAGACAGAGACCAAGCACACCTTGGTGTCTGCTCTCCATTTTGAGTGATGAGTAATTGTGGGGGCAGCTTCAGATTATGAGAATGCTCAGTGTGACATCTTAAACACAACTCTCCGTCCTCTGCTCTGCTGAAATATGTCACGAGCATCAAAGTCAGACACAGCATCACAAAGAATATTCCTATGGAAAGCTTGAATACCGGTTCTACTCCATGTGGCAAAATGATAGGACCTCCACCCTCAAATGGCCTGAATTAACCAAGCTTTCTTCAAATGTTGAGCAGCAGCTCACTCTAGTGACAAAACTGAGTAGTGCTACTTTCGTCCAAAGACCTTTGATGTTGTAGGGTTGTTGGTTTTTTTCCAGTAAATATTCAACCCAGGCAACAAGCTTATGTTTGTTTCAATAACACAGTGTGGAAGTTCCAGCAGTGCTGTCTATTCTTCTCAAAAATAAATAAGCAGAGGTGGGGCAAAGAATACAAGTTACTCATCTTTCCGAGCTGGTTGCCCAAGCCAGTAAGACTGCTTTGCTAACATCTGTAAATAATTTGCTGTGAGTTTAATAAAATAACTTATGTTAAGGTTCTACAGGAATGTGTCATGTTTGCAGAGGATGGGCATTTGAAACACACTATGGGGAAAATTAGGCTCTTGTGTAATAGTTCAGTTACTGCAGTGGGGCGGTTTGGGCAATGTTTTGGTGAGGTGCAGTACTCGCCCTAAAGCCTAAAGCAAAGGGTTTCTTCAGGTCAGTCAATCACTTGTAATGCTCTGCTTGGCTCTTATGGTTTTGATGTTGGTAATCTTTGTCTCCCTGGATGATCATCAACCCCATAACTGGTGGCTGAAGATGTATGCTGGGCTAAGACTGCTGGCAGATGGAGAGCCTGCTGCAGCTCTGCCTATCTTCAGTAAGTTCTCAGCTCTTGGATGGAGCCAAGCAATTTCACAGCTTGCCAGGAGCTGAGCTGCCCTGTAATGGTGCCTGTGATGCTTAAACTGGGGGACCGTGACTGGCACTGAAGTGGCAGGACAATCCTCTTAGGGGAACCTGTGGCTGAATCTTCGCATTAAAAATAAACATCAAGTAATGAGATTTGTGGTGAGCAGCTGCAGTACGCTTGTTCAGTTTCTTTGAAACACCTCCAGGGTACTGGTCTCCAAATCCCATCTCTGTGTGTGCCTGTCACCTCTCCAGCTCTGGCTCTCTCTGTACACAACTAGCTGCCCTGTCAGTCATTTCCTTCCACAGAAGAAGCTTTGAAATTTATTTTATTTTTATTTGTAATAGTTTGGTCTGTCTTACAGGCACAGTAAATCTTCTGCCTTCGTATTACTCTGAGCCTTGATGAACTGGGCATGTCTCAAAAGATGTGGCACTGGGGGTAAGGGGAGGAACAGCAAAGAACTTCCCTCCTTCGTTTGCAGAATCTGGGCACTGTATTCTGACTTCCCATGCAGACAGTCCTCCAAACTTCAACAGGACACTTCAGGAGGAAGTTCACCTACATCTCCTTTTTTTTGTTTTGAATACTCAAACTGTCTGGGCTGCCATTAATGTATGTTCCTAGATCACCTTTGCAGTAATGTTTTCTTAGGTATCACTAAGGTACCACTGACAGCTCCTGCTACTGATATCCATCCATGAAAACAATACCTACAGCCAGGCTGTCTTCTCATTTGGTACTGTCCTTTTAAAAGTGTCAGCATGTTGGCATACCTGTTAAAATAGCAGCTTTAGCAGCTTCAGAGCTTGTAACCATGCTGTCTTGGTCACTGTCAAAGCTAATTTGCTGTCAGTGTATACGTATGAATTGTCTAATGATTTCTCATTGACAGACCTGGCTGACCCGCATGCGCATCTCTGCTGCCCCGTTGCCTTCAGTAGGCAAATTTTGGCTCTGAACTTCGACTAGCAGTTCTGATACGCAAAATGAAAAACAGGCCTCGCTTACTCACTGTGAACTTTCTCTAATAAGTGCAAAAAATAATGACATCCAAGTGCTGTTGCTCTGCAGTACGCAGACCTAATTTAACTCAAGGCAGCCTGCTGGGTGAGGTGTCTTCTTGACAACAACAGCATTCCAAGCAGTTACCTTGTCCTTCTTTTGACTGCCATCTTCTTGCTAATAGAGGTGGTTTTGTTCACTTTGATCTTGTGGATAACACCCTATTTATGTCTTTAAAAGAATGACCCACTGGAACGTCTCCATCTTTTTAACTCTGATGCTCTTTCCAATTTTTAAACAATTTGGCAATTAACTTTCCCCTTCACATTCCTTTAGCTGACCTTCAGCTACTTTCTGCTGTGCCACAGACGTTTCACCCTCCGAGATGCAGTCAGCCCAAATCTCTTTCCCCTTTTGCACTCACACCATTCAGGAGTCCTTACCCTTCTGAGGGGATTATTTGAATTTTTAAAAGTCCATTACCTTGTACTGGTTCCAAGGGATCAATTTCACCTCTGTGTGAGTCTGTAATCAGAACAGGCTGCTGTTCTCCGTCAGCACCAGGCAGATGAGCTAAATTTGATGGCCTTATTCTGTCTATTCAGCCAGCTGCATCTTAGCTTTTTAAAACATAATTGAATTGATCAACAGAACGAGCAGAAAAATGACATTCAGTAAACTCCAAACGCTTGATCATGAGCGTGCCTATCCCAGCTTTGAACATTCAACTAAAACTTAGTGTTTGTGTCCTGAAACCTCTTTTCAGTTTGAGTGTTCTTAAGAAAAAGGATTTTATTTTTCAGGCAACTCTAAGACAATTTAAGTGTGTGGCTTTTCCCCAGGATATAAGCTGCTGCCAGCCCCCTCGCTGTAGCCATCTCCCCAGAGATGTGTGAAAGCAGTGTGAGTTTCATCGGCGTGCTGACTCTGCAGTTCCTGTTTCCACAGCTGAAGCAAACCGCAGTGGGCAGGGGGACAGCAGGGTGAAAAAGTGTAATGCAGTCCTGCAGAATGCATAGACGCTGTGCTGATCTTGGGGAAAGGAAGCATATTGCACCCCTAAAATGTTTGCTTTCTGGTGTGGTGGTATGTGAGATGTCACCTTTAAGTCACTGATAGTTTAGTGCATCAGAAATGTTTCTGACAGTGGCTGCTTTTAAAAGGTTGCTTTACATGGATCTGATCACAAGATCTCAAGTTTTTATATGCTAACAAAGTCTAGCACAATCTCCTGGCTCCTGGGGTGTAAATTCCCTCCCACCTTCCCTCTTTTTCTTCCTGAAAAATAGGAGCTCTGTGGGTTGTCATCATTGTGAAATGGGTACAAAGTCTCCCGGGCTTCTCTCAGATGAACAGGGCAGATACAGGCTTACAACAAAGCTGTGGTGTTTCTTCCCCCTTTCTGGAAATAAGTTCCCACTAGAGATAGGGAAATCACACCCTGCTTCACACAGGATTCTCTAAAACAATCACGCTCGGTCCCTACTAAAGGACAAAGGACAAGCAGGGCTATGGAAAATAACCAACCTGCGAGCAGCCATTTCCAGGCTCGTTGGGGAGCCCTGCTGAGTCCAGCTGGCTGCAGGGAGTTACCTGCAGCACATGTGTGAGGGAAAGGAACAAGGGCAGGATGAGTCCACTCGTTACCACACTGCATGCCAGAGTGACCAGCAACCACGAGTGCAAGGAGTTTGTAGGCTATGGCAATGCAGTGACGATGGGCCACTTGGTGGGTTCCCCATAAAGGGAGAACTCTTTCCTTGCAAGCATTTATACCACTTCCATGGTCCCTGTACAGACCCCCCTGCCACAGCACGTCCTCCCAACCCCTTCAGCTGGCTTCTAAACCAAGCAGATCCTGATGAGTGTTTGTTACTTATCCCATATGGAGCTGGGAATAAACACATCATATGATATTTCTCCACTACCTAATCAAGAGGAAGCTGTTTGCCTGTATGTGATTTCGAATCTGCTTTCAGCTAACCAATGACCCAAATACAGTATGCAGTGTTTAGGAACCCCATGTGGATTTGTGAGCCTCTTTAGGAAGCTTTAGGTCTGTGATTCCATAAAGGCAGTAAGCAGAGAATACCTGCAGCTTTTCCATTTGCGAGCTCCCTAATTTTTGCTTACAAACTAATCTAGGTCATGCACATAGGGCAGAAGAGGGTAGAGGGAAGGAAGAAAAAAAAAAAAAAAAAAAAAAGAGCATTGTACCTATTTTTCTCTATTGCAATGCCCCAAGCATGCAACAACACAAAAAACGGAGAAATGACCTACATAAAAGGCTGGCAAGGTTTGAGACCTTACACTAGAGGCAAATCAGTAATGCCATTGCTCTCAGGACAGCATGTCTCACCTTAATGCTGTCGTTGTGATTGGTAATGTCTTAGTAAAAAGCACAAAAGTAAATTTTTAGAGGTTAACCCAGCACACAGATTACTCAGTCTTTGACCTCGCTGGGACATGTTGCTGCAAGGGAATCCAGAATGCACTGAAGTTTTTCGGGACACCTGTCCCTAACATTCATCTGGTTTAGACAGCAGCATTATGCAGCTGCTGAGCTGGACCACGTTCTTGCATGGACTGCACAAAAAGCATCCAAATACCTCCAAAAAGTGAAATCCTGCAGGGACAAAAAGCACCTAGGGTGAAATTTACCGGCCTGGTCAGACACCCAGCATGCAGCTCTCCTGCCCTTCCAGCCTCACTCCTGTCTGCCCAAGCACACACTTTGGGCACAATTTTCCACTCCAGACCTCGGTACTGGTCCCAAAGACGTTAACAGAAGTTTTATTTCTAGGAATTTTAATCACGGTTAGAGGGAGTAGGAAGCAGAGCATCTCTTGTCTGGGAAAGCCATCTCTGCGTGAGTTAATTGAGGCAAGAAGCACAAATCCCTTTAGGGCCGCCATGCGGAGAGGGGTAATCGACCTTCCCACACCTCTGCGTACTGCAGACGTTAAAGGGAAAAAAAAAAACAACTTCGTCTTCCTCGCTGCTTAATTCCCTTTGCCCTCCTCCCCCTGCCCGCCGCGGCGGGGCTGCCCCGCTCCTCCCCGGACTGAGCCCCGCGGGCAGACCGGGCACGGGGGGCACCGGGGGGCCTCGGGCAGCGCTGCGGGGCCCGGGGCCGGGGCCGGGCCCGGGTCCGGTGCAGCATCTCGGGCGGCGGCGAGCGGCGCCCCAGAGCCGCGCGGCGGCGCTTCCTGCCGCTATAAATAGCGCCCGGCCCAACATGCCCCGGCCGCCGCTGCGGCTGGAGCGCCGCCGGCTGCAGCGCGACGGAGCGCGGTAAGGAGGGGGCCGGGGGGCCGGGCAGGGACCCCCGCCGGGACCCCCGGAGGCGGCAGGGACCCCGGCGCCCCGCTGTAGGCAAGGGGCGGCGCGGTGCCCCTCGGGGAGCCGGGAGCTGAGCCTCGCGTCGTGCCTGTCCCTTCTCTCTCTCTCTGTTTTCTTCCAGACTTCTCTGTCTCGGGCTTGGACGCGCTCCTGCCTCCTGCAGCCGCTCCCGCTCCTCCTCTGTGCTGGCCGGGCTGGCATCCTTCCTCCCTCCTTCCCCGCTTCCCCCTGGCGTTCCTGCTTCCCCCGGGGCAGGGGATGGCGTCGGGTGAGGCCTGGCCTCCGGGTGCACCCCGGGCTGTGCCTCTGCCTCGGCCTCCACGGGGGTGGCTGGTGGCACCGCATCCCTCCTGGCGGTGACACGGGTGGGGACAGCCACGCCGAGCACGTGCGGTGCCCAGCCCGTGCTGCCGTCCCCTGTGGGCACTGGGTGAGCCCTGCGGCTATGTGTTGTGGTGCAGGCACCACCAGCAGGTCTCTGCCCTCTGAGCTGGCTCTCGGGGGCTTTCTGAAGGAGATGCGTTTGCAGACCTCGAGTAAACAGCCGTAAGGTCTCAGCCTTCCCTCCTTGTGTGCTGCTGTGCTCTAATGGCTGCTCCTCGCCTCTCAATAAAAACATCTCCTGTGGGGCAGGACCGTGTCCCTTCTCTGAGTGTGCGTTCTTCAGGTCCCACCGCGTGCCCTGCTCAGGCCTCCTAACTAAAACAAGAGCTTGTCTCTGCTGCTCAGTAGATGTGCTTATTCAGGAATCCACTGTGAGGCAACTTTAAATTGCTTTTTTATTCCTGTGGCACTTCCTCAAAGAAAGGGCCTTAGCAAGCAGCTTTCCTCAGTCTTCCTGGCCTCCAGAGGGTGGGCAGTGTGTTCTGCTCCTCGCTCATGCCCTTTGTCACTGCCTGCTTCGACTTTTCCCCTCCCTTTCTCCATGCCTGCCAGCTCTTCCAGCCACAGGGTGCCTAGGAGGCCCCATGGAGAAGTCCTGTCCTGTTACTTAGTGCCTCCACACTGGAACTGTGGCGTACCCTGCTGGGGAGCCATGCTTTACAGAAGGGCACGAGGGATGGCTGTGACAGCGCAGAGGAGCCTGCTCTGGCAGTATGGCTCCCTGAGGGAAAGGTGTCCCTGGCCCTGTGGCCTAGGTGAAGCGCTGGGTGACTGCTCTGGCCCTGGTGGTGCTCAGCATGAGGAGGACCCTGCTGGTGCGTGGTTTTCCCCTCTGCTGGAGCAGCAGCAGGGAAGGAGCACGTGAGGAGGAAATGCAGCTTCTGCGGAGTGCTTCTGCCCTCCACGCAGCGGGAGCACGTGAGGGGAGGGCAGGCACGGGGTGATCCAGGAAGAGAGCAGGAGAAGGCGACAAATAGAGAGGACACTTTTCCTATGCCTGTGGAGTCTGTTTAGCTGGGGTAAAGAGTCTAAAAATGAGGTTGTGTCTATTCTGAGTTACTGTTCCTCCAGAAAGCACTGCTTTTAACTCCTCTGGTACTGTGTGCATCCTTCTCCCCTCCCTGCTCTTCTGGGCTCCCCAGTGTCCTCTGACCTCAAGCAGGATGTTGCCCTTAGCCATATGCCTGTCAAACATGTGGTTTTTCGTGCTGTACATGAAATAGTCATTCCCTTAGCTGGCTGAGACCAGTTCCCTAGGAGCAGTAAGAGGCACACCAGCCCCTGTGGTGGGTCTCTGGGGCAGGGACTGTGCCCTGGAGGTGCAGTTGTGCTGCTCTTGATAGAGCTGAGGGACTTCTACCTCTAACCCTGTCCCTCTTCATCTCTTACTGCTGCTTACCTGTTCCTGCCCTGTGCTGCAGCCCGAGCAACCCTCTCTGGTTATCTGTGGGGTGTGCCACTGACAGGTCCAGCCATCCAGGTTAAAATCCCTCAGAAAGGCGGGAGGGGAGGAGGAGCAGTTCTTCCAGCCTGTGCCACCTCCCCCCTGCCTCGAGAGTGCTCAAAGCTCTCCAACTTCTGCTGCTGTCTTGGTATTTCTACTGCAATTACACTTCTAACTTGTTATAGTATGGCATTGTGCTCTGGGTAGCATCAGGTAGCAAGGGGCCATCTTTAGGCCTAGCACTGGTACTTGGGTACTGTAGCTGTTCCTTTTTTTTTTTTTTTTTTTTTTTTTTTTTTGTTGTTGTTGAGATACACAGATTTACCACAAAGTTGCATCAGGATATTCATGTTTTTACTGATACAGTAGTCAGAATCAAGAGTTGCCACTGGAATATTATTAGCTATTAAAGGAACAATTTCCTACCTGTAATAGTGCATATGACCTTTACATCAGGTGCCCTCCAGACCTTTCTCAGTGGAGAGGCTGCTGGGGAGCAGGAGCAATACTGATCCCTTTGTGAGGAAAATGCCTTGCAATATTACTCTTCATTACCTACAGTGCATAAAGTTCTAACAGCTATTAATTTTCTGCCTTGCTTATATAAACATCAAGCTTTTCTTGGAGGAAGAAAAGAGGGCATGTTGGTGTTGTCTGATAAAAGTGACATGAGGACAGAATTTCATAGGTTTCCTTTCAAGGCCCATATGTTGTATGGGGGGAGGGGGGTGTATAAATACATGTATTGGCAAAATGTCTTTATGCAAAGACATTAGAAACATTCTGTGCTCTTAACTGCATTGAATCCCCATCTGGATAGTGGACTTATGCTTAGAAACTATGAGAAATAGTGATGCAATGGCAAGGAGGGGATTTCTTTAAAGTTTATGCTCTTGCCAACATAAACATGCTTTACTTGTGGCTACTTCACAACAATATGAAGTCTTGTAAAAGTTCAAATCTAATTAAATGCCTTTGTGTTCTTTCTGCTGGCTCCTTAATCTTGGCTCTAATGCAGATGCTCTTTCTTTTTTCATGTGGTGCACTATAATACTCAGTCAACTGGATCCATTATAATAAAGCACTGTCAAGTATCTTAGCTGAAAACCCATGGCTCTAGCTGTGTGTGAGTTGGGGAGGGTGGAGGGAACATTCTTTATATGGTGAGAAAGTAAATTTTATTCTGGTAGAACAGATCTGGGTAGTACCAAAGATGAAGATGCTGGAAGTGGCCACAAATTGTCAAGGCAGCTGTTTGCTTTGTGTGCCACTGAGTGTGCAATTAATAACTGCTTGCTACTTAGCTGCCTGCTTCAAAAATGTACATGAAAATCTGTTTGTTCTTGAATAATGACTACTGAACTGTTAATTGGCAAATAGCCTAGAAAAGGGATTAATAAAAACTAAATTTAATAAAGAATCATATTTTAGTAGGTTTTGTTCAAAATATTTTGGATGCCTGCAGTGATTAGTATGATGGTGTTTTAATGCTCTCGTGTAGCATCAGCCCCAGGTATAAATATATCTAGATACCGGAAGGGAAGGGAATCAATGAACTGTTACTACTCTATTGTGACTCTTTCCAAACAGTATGTGACCACTGCTGACTTGTAAGTGAAGTCTGAATAGTGAGAAGATGACATGTTTTCAGTGGAATTAACCCTGAATATCAGGGCTCTGACAGGCGCTGTTGCTGCTGTTCAGCCCTGCAGGCCTGAAAGAGCCGCTATGCTTGGGCCTCATCCAGCTCAGTGCACAAAGATCAGTGCAGCATCTGTAAAGCTGGGGACACAAGCAGCGAGGGAGCAGTTTCATCTAAATCTGAGAGATCAAAGGCATTCAGAATAGAAGGTATCCTTATTCCTGGAAGGAGCAAAGCAGGAAGCCCGAGGAGTGGTTTTAAAGCCTGTTTTGTAACAAACTGCTGTAACCTCTTCAGGAGCCTTCTGCATTTGGTTCTAATCACACGTAAGTACACCATGGAGTTAAAATGTTTCATCTTGTACCTCCTTTAAAGTTGCAGAAGCAAACTTTCGTAATACTTAAGCTGCTCTTGTGGCACCCATCGTCCTCAATTGCTTCACAGCATGTGTAGCTCTGGCCATTTCCCTCCTGGGGCTGAGTCCATGTGAGGAGCCCTCCTGGCCTCCAGCACGTGTGTTCGTGAGCAAGCTCTCCTCCTCTTCATTTGAGCTAAGCTAGCATCTCCCTCCTGCTAAAGAAACTACATGATATTCTTCAATGGGAAATAACACTGAGGTTTAAATAAATGCTCTTAGCAGCTTCAGCAAACCCAAAATCATTTGCGCATGTTTCTCTTGTGATAACTTCAGGAAGTGGGGTGATTCTCTCTTCCTCCTTTTTAGTATTTTTGGTGAGTGCTCTGCTTGAATGCTGAAATCCTTCTGCTGTGAGGAACAGGCTGAGTGGAACAGACTTCCCTGAGCCCTGACCCACCAGAAGTGAGCCCTAGGAAGTAATTGCATTCCTCTGCTTGTTCTTCCTATACAAATTGCCAGCAAGGTGTCCCACAGTGGGGGTTGCTAGCCACTTGCACTGGTTGTCCAGAGGCTGCAGATTCTCCTTCCCTGGAAATGCTTTTTAAACTCACCTGGACAAGGTGCAGGCAGCCTGCTTTCACTCTGCTTAGCCCAGTGATGAACTAGGTGAGGTCCAGCTGATGGCATGCTCTGTTTCTGTACTGCTGCTTAAGCATGGCTACTTTAGTCTGTCCCCAGAACATCTGGGAATAAGTGGTCTCAAAACGTCCAAAAATGGCCTTGAAGTCTGAATAAAGACTTCAAAAAGTAGAGTAAATAGAGAAGCATAGCGTGGGGAAATAGCTTTGCCTGAAGTCCCATAGCAGCAGGTCAGTAATAGTGCTGGGAAAGGATCATAAATCTCCTGACTAGTGCTGTAGTAGCTAAAAGATGTCGTCTTTAAACTTGAAAGCATGTCCTTTCCCTACTCAGCCACTTTCAGATCAATCAGCAGCAGGGACTGCTTTTATCCTCCAAAACATCATTTTTACTTTTTTCTTTATCAGTCATATTCGTAAGGATCTTTAGTACTAAACAGCTTAATGCATTGACTCTCAGGAAACACTAGGAACATCAGATCTGGAAAAGAATTTGGTGAAATAAAGACGAGCTGCAGAGGAAATTTTTAGAAAGTGATGTTATTCCCAGTTTGCCACATAACAATTAATCTCTTATTTTTTAGAGAGGAAAAGAGCAGAAGAAGTTGTACACTGAATCCAAGCCTGAATCTCTCTTTGTTTGAAAATAATAATAAAAATAAAAATCACTTAAAGCTTTTTTAAAAATATGGAGACTGAGAAGACAGATCAGCATTTTAAAGAGCAGCATGAGTTAAGCAGTGAGTTAACCGCATCTGTGTTCCAAATCCAAATGCTACGAACAAGGCACCATTCAGACCTTCGCTTATAAGTTATGCTGCATTCGTTATGCTGTGTTTGTTTGAATTCTGTTGAGAGGAAGAAAAAGAAAATAGCAGATTCAAAAAGCAAAATCATTACTCTTGTTTTGCTAGCTCACTTTTGAAGTGATGAAGCAGGGCTCTCCTTTTCCATCTCTCTCTATTTGTCCAGCACTTATGCAGGGCATCTGCTAATTATTAGCAGCTGTGAAACTATTGAGTTACATAAGCATAACTAAAAGTCAGTGGAGCCTTGCATCATTCGGCAGATCTGCCCATTGCTTATTCACTGCCACAACAGATTGGTTTTGTAACGTACTTGACACGGCTGTCTAAATACTGAGAGGGCATCAGCAGGCACGGGAAGTCGGGAAATCCTTTAAGTCATAGACTTTAGATACGATAATGTGTTGTTTCATTGTCACAACAATCTGTTGCCCAGTTATCCGTGTGTGTTGCCTGTCTGCAGGAGAGCGGTGTCAGGCTGATACCCTCCAACAGCTGAGCCTGCCAGCCACAGAGCCCGATTGTCCGGGCAGCTTTGCTCCAGAGATAGCTGTGGGTGCTGTGCCGCCTGCATGCGAGCAGGGCAAGTGAGAGTGCTGTGAGATGTATCACAAATCAGCTGTGCTCAGTGATATGGCTGAATACAACAAACTGTCTTAACTTTAGAAAAAGCTTCTTTAAAATGGGAGTGTTGGCAACTGAGAACATGAGGTGTCTCAGCCAGGGACTGATCTGTGAAGAAGAGCATGCTGGCACGGGAGGCCCGAGGCTGGCAGAGCCAGGTGCTGCCTCCGGCCATGTAATGCTGTCTCGGCACACCACGGGATTTGGTTAGCAGCACGAGTTTCTTCCCGCTGAACCTGGAGGGAATACAGCAAACTTAATCCCCTGTAGTTCTGGGTATTAAGTCATGGACTATGTAATGAGCTCTCTGATCCAGACTCTGGGTTTGTTTTCAAGCACTTCTTGTCTTGCCCTCTCCTTTGCTGGTTGAAAGATCTCCCTAGGCAAGAGAGGCTGTGAAGTGGTAAGTGCAATGTTATGAAATGTGCAAAATACATGATCCCTAACATACTTGTTCTCGGGAATTAAGAAGGTAAAACAAGTTCCAGGAAATACGGTGACCCTCCAGACAGCAGCCTCTGCACCCGGTGACTTGGAGCTATGCTTCAAACCCTTTCAAGAAGGTTCAAGAGGAGTTTACCTGAGCTTCCCTTCTCTCCTTTCTTCTATTTCCCCTTTTAAAAGCAGCTATGTGAACAGTGATGTCTGAGATCTCATTTTAGAGATTTTAAAGATCTCATATTAAGATGTCTCCCCTAGATCAGTGACCTCTCTCCCACCTTTGCTGTGAGATTGGGGACGGGGCCTCGTCAGCTCACCTCACCCCAGCAGTCTCTGCGGGGTGGTGGGCCCGCAGAG
The DNA here is from genome assembly GCF_965140915.1 of Aythya marila. NCBI lineage: Eukaryota > Metazoa > Chordata > Aves > Anseriformes > Anatidae > Aythya > Aythya marila. The sequence continues at coordinate 17,403,938 of NC_139047.1, forward strand.
CAGCCCCCAAATGGCTGTGCTCCCCGAGGAAGGGCAGGTGTCTGGGGCAGCATGGCAGGCCCAAAGAGGCTGGGGTCATTCGGGGACTGGCACAGAAAGGTGACTGGTTTGTAACTAGCATCAGTAGGGTAGCTTTGTTATGATGATAACGTGAGGTTTTTTGTTTTTGTTTTCTTGGAGACAATGGGTAACTGGTAACTCTCCCTCCCCTCCTGACTGAGGAAATGTTCCTCAGAAAACAGCTAGTAATTCAAGGGTACTGTTTTGACACCCTTTTGGAATCAATTTAGACCACAGCTTGGTGACAATGGACAGTATCATGCAGTACTGATCTCTGCAGTTCTCTCCTCAATTTCCACCAACTCATCAGTCCTCCCACGGCAATCACTTCAGTCACTGCTCTCCTCAGGCCCTAGTCTACTCAACACAGGAGGAATCTTAATTGTAGTGGAAGAGAATGAATCATAATTCCTACATAGTCCCTGCAGAACTGAGCTTAAACATGCTTGGTGCTAGCTGAACTTCATCTGTCAGATCCTACCAAGCATGTGCTCATCATAAACTTTACAGATTGGAGTACATCATTTACAAGTCCCTTTGCTGGTGTCTGAGAGCCTCCTGTGGACAATACAGGAGGCCTAACACATTTCCAAAAGCTCCCTGCCTCCCCAGCATGAAAAGACGAAGTAGAGAATTGTCATCCTTACTTTCACATTTGAAGCTACTAAAACAGTTTTTAAAGGAAGTATTAAATGTAAACCATAGAGGGCATTCTGTGTGTGTTGTGTATATTGTAAGTAAACAAACCACTTGTTCATGCACACAATGGGCTCGTACAACTCCGCATATTGACCTTTTTATGTGTATCTATTCAGTCAGATGCTCCTTGTTTTTTATATAGTCAGTTGCCTTAAATTTAGGACCTCTAAGACAGGGTACATTTGCTTAATGCCCACTAAAAATAACTTTCTTTTCCAATTGGACAAATTCAAATAATAGCAATACCCTGGGAAGGAAGATATTAAAGGATAAATACTTCATTTTTTTAGAGAACAGAATTCATCTGAGGCCACAGAGGCAGCACCTACCAGAATATCACAAACTCTGTCTGCAGGTTGTACTTTCAAACCACCCCAGACTAATACTACTTTGAAATTAGTAGAGTACAGTTTTCCTAAAATGTACAAGTTTCCCAGTCAACAGTTATGAAATTCTGCAATGGCAACAGACAGTCCCAGAACTTTGTTTAATACTAGGCAACAGCAAACTACAAGGAAATAATTATCCTGTGGACTTTCCTACTGTATTTTTAGATTCAACTTCTGCATTTGTTCTAACTAGGTAGTTTAGGGAAGGGCAGAAACCTTATGTTATAGCACAACTTATTTTAAATAGATTGTTCTTAATCAAAATGGCCTGTGTCCCTTGGATGTAAATGATGTTTCTTGTCTTCCGAGTCCAGCAGCAGTATGGATGACCTTCTGAGACGAAGCAGTACCGATGTGGCAGTGACTGCAAGAAACTCAGAGGCATTCTGAAGTTCTAAGGGTGCTTTAAGTACTCCAAAAAGATACTCAGATTCAAACCGGTTATATGTTGTAGTTTTTTTTCTTTTGGATTAGTTCTAATTTCAAATTCTCTAATAAGATCGTGCTTTTCAAAGTGAAGTCTTCTTCATAAGTCTTATCCTGAGAGGTTGCTGCATGCTTACTTGGCCTCTGAAGTGGAATCAGAGCATTATTTAATTCCTCATCGCCTGTTTTTCCCCTTCCTAGCAGGTTTTTACAGGATCAGCGTCTTCAAAACTCATAACTTTATTTTATTTGGACATCCTTAAAAGTGTGTGTATGCTGACTGGAGTAGAGAGGAAGACATTAACTTTAGCTGCTATAGGGAACTAGAAAATGGAGTACTCCATAACTGACAAACTGCATGAGGTGACTGGACAAGTTCCTCCTTTATTTGTCTACAGGGTGCCAGTTGTTCAGCAGAACATCCCTGATAATGCAAGTGAATCGCAGGGTAAAACCCAGTTGGATGTCATCACACACAGTACTTAAGCAAGAACACTGAGGGACTTTGTGCTTCCCAGAGAAAGAACTGTCAGTGTTGTCTTCTGGTTTTTGTTACTTGAGAGTTCCCCAAGAAAGTTTCCTCTTAGGAGCAATAATGGAGTTCACAGTTGTTTACAGTGAGAGTGCTATAACACTGCTCTTCTTTGCTTAGACTGAAAGCTTTTATTCTTCTCACAAATACATTTGCTCACTGTTTGTTCACTCATCAGTGAGAATGATTAGGCATTAAAGAAACCGTGGTCGTGATGCTGTATACCACAGCATTTAACAGCTCTCAAAGCCTTCCACTTTCAGTTATGGACAGAAGCAAACAAAAATACAATGGAAAACACTGCAGAAGGAAAAGTAAAAAGAACATGGTGTGTTTTCACCTTCTTCCCTTTATCTAGAGATAAGGAAGTATCCCACTGCCACTTCCTAGTGCACGAAGTTATGTCTAGCTAAGAAGTGAGAACAGACACAAAAATAAAACCAGCAAGCTCACAAAGTGGCATGTGGGTGTGCTCCTCGGTCCCATCCCACCCTTGATGGGACCAAGGTTGCAGCAGTGCTGGGGCAAGACGGTCAGGGGTTGTGTTTCCTGGGGGTCCTGTGGGCTGTTGTCCCTTGGGTGTGTGTGCATAGGTGCTTCCTCTGTCCTTGGGCAGAGTCAGCTGCTTATTTTTGGAAAAGGTAGGATAACTCCTTCATTCTACCACCCTTGACATCTTTTTTCAAGGGGTTTGGGGTGTCACTGTAATGTGACTGTTCGGGGGGAAGCAAAAACAATGCATCTGCAGGAACGTTTAATGCAACGTTGGTTCTGTCCAGTAAAATTCTCACAAATCGTAGTCTCACTTCTCTGTATTGAATTCTGGCTTGTTCAGGTCCCAGCTTTTTCATTTCTCAACAGAGCACGTGATCCCAGTAGCACTGTAATTTTCTATAACCTACATCAGTGTAGGATCTCAGACCCTGTCACTAGGGAATTCTGTCTGGTGTAAAATTGGGGATTTTTTTTTTATTACTTTTTCAGAATATTAATTATGGAAGCAGTTAGTCTCGTGGACTGTCAAAGGTCTTCAAAACCAGAACTCCCAGGAGCAGTGCAGTGCACTAGCTTTCTCGTTAGAAGTTGAGAGAACAACAACTGTCCCACTTAGCAGCAAAAGACCTAAAGTTATATATGTCACAAAGTTTACTTAAATCTGAACCGTTAATGCTGTGAAACCTCAAGCAGGAATAAACAGCCTGTATAACAGCTGCTGTAGCCGAGCCCCTGCTGGCAGCATGTCGCGGCAGGGAGGTGGATGCGGAGGCACCTTCGGGCTCCTGCAGCGCAGCGTGCGGTGGTGCTTGCCACATCACCTCCCCTGCGAGTCCTGCTCTGTAACGGGCTGGCTGTGCTGGGACCTGGCCCCCAGGCAAACAGCTCTACCGAAAGGCTCGACCATAAACGACTGAAATGTGGTTGAAAGTTCAGTTATGTTCTTCCATGGAGTTTCTGCTGTTCCTAGCCAGAGCACTAAACTGCTGTCCTTGCTTTCAGTCTCAGCCTGCTAATGTGGGGGCTTATTCTGCCTGCTGGTTCCCAAGCGTGCAGTGGGGACCTTCACAGCCAAGGCTTCAGAAACCCAGCCCCTCTTGGGGAGTTGTGTTAGTGTAGTGTAATTGCAACAAGTTGGTAATCTGAGGTATTCAAAGGTCAAAATGCTGTTGAGCAACTTCCAGGCTGGAAGCTGCCATGGAGCAGCCAGATGATGAATGAGGGCTGAAGCTACTCCCTGATTCCCAGGGATCACTGGGCACAGTGGCATGAGCCTGGATGCAGTACCTGTGGCTGCCCATTGTGTGAGTGAGGTATAGGATCAACACCTGGTCTCCCCGAGCACGCAGGGAACTTGTGTCTCAGGGCTGTTCTCTGGATGCCTCTCCATTCCCTGTTAGTTTGACTACTGCTCTCTGAATTCATAGCAATAAACTCTCCTAATTCTTAGGAGTAACACAGATAATTAAATGAAAATATAGCATGCTGTGGGTATACATATTCATAAACTGAGCTTCCCTTTCTCCTGTTTATCCTTGGGAGAACACTCCTTTTCATAACTATTAATAAAGAAAAACCCATGATCTGATCTCACCTGATATGATCTTACCTTACTCAGGCACAGCTCCTCTCAGTGTGGAGGTGCTGGCACTTGAACCTACACAAGGAGTAAGAGTTCTCATCCGTTACACAGCAGAGGAGCTGGTACTATTTTATAATCACCCAGCAAGTATGTACGGATGCTGATCTGTGTCTATATTTAACATCCAGATATTCCTGATGTGGAATATACCACCCATGGGAAAATGCAAAAAATGGACTAAAGTTCTCATTGATTGGGACTTTCCATTTAAAAAAAAAAAAAAAAAAAAAAAAAAGGAAAGGAAAGAAAGACATGAACTTTGGATAGGATGTTCCTACTGTAAAATAGTACACAGCTGCTCTTAATCTGTGGAAATCATGCCAATGTGTACTCCTGTATTAATTAGTGTGCTTCTAGTTAGCTCCCTTTCTGTTTTCTAGTGAATCACGAATTTTCAGTACTTCCAATATGAATGCTCAGGGTGTAAAAGGGAAAATAGATTAGACAAAAGTAGCAGACTTTTTTGAAAAAGAATCTAGTTGCTCAAATGTCATAGCTGCACATGTTGAACAGATAACGGAGGAAAGAGGGGCTTGGTTTGCAATTAAAATATTAGACAATCGCCCAAAGTAAACAATTCTATAAATGGTAAGAATCCTGAATTCAAAATAATAGCAATATGTTACTCAATATTAGTTTAGTTGTCATGCCTTTTAATAATCTGTAATTTATAGTTTAAGCTCCAGTTCATTCAGGTTCCTTTAGCTACAGACATTATTAGATCAGATGCTTTTCATAAAAGGTTCTCTAGTTTAAAAGAAAATATAGATCTCATACAGAAGTAACAGCCTAAAATTGTGTGTCTTATCAGATAGAAAACTGGTCTTGTCAATAAATGCTGTTTCTGTGGCTTTAAAATGTGTGGCTGTTGTGGTAGGTCATGATTGCTAGGGTGCAGATTTATTTAGCTTTGTTCTCGTGTGTGCGTGTGCACAAATATTGATGGGAAGTTTGAATATAAAGTATTACTCAATTTAACTGTGGTTTTAAAAACAGTGTTTTCTGCTGAAATAACCAAGTATATAAAAACTCTTCATCATATTGTTTGTACCTGAAGCTTCATAAACTTTGAGACTCATGTTAATAGCGAAAGACAAATTGCACGATAATAAATATCTTTTAGTATCGCCATCATTGCTGCGTTCATATATTGAAAAAGATAATTAGAGACTAGGCATGCCATTGGCAAGATATAACAAATACACTGTTCTGGAAAAATAGAGAGGCAATTTTTACTGAGCAAAAATTGTTGGAAATATTCTTTGAAAAGACAGCAAATGGTTTTTGTTTGTGCGTCTGTCTGAGTAATCCCATATCCTTTGAACAAGTTGAAGAGAAACTGTGTCTCAAGCTTATTGGGTAAGAAGGTTGCAAATTAAGAAACTAGGTATTATGTGAAATTAAGTATTATAAGCAACCCCTGGTAATATTTGTTTTAATAGAAGTTCTTTTTTTTTGCTTCTGTGAACAAATTAAGGTTATTTGAATTATCTATAGTGATATGAAGAGAATTCCACCATGGTAGTTCTCTTTTTAGAAATGTATCTTACAATTCCTTTATCAAAATTAAGGGAGCAGTGCAGGACTCTTCTTTTGGAGTTTGATATCTGTACTACTGGGGGGAACAACCAGACAAAAAACTTTCTCAGAGCAAGGTTTGTCAATTCAGCAGTTTTCACTCAGTAAATATGTAGGCATTTCTAGGTATATTACGTTTCCTTAGTAATGACTTTTATTTACGTGGCTGTCGTCTGAAAGGGCAGCCTGTGGCTTAAACCAATTGTGATCGCTAAAAGTGTAATGTCTCATAGGCACGTAGCTGTTAATTTTGTGTAGACTTAATTTTGTTTTCTGCTCTTTTCTTAATTATTTTGACCTTTCAGATTTGTCTTCATAATTACTAAAATATATAAGCAAGTAATTGCTCTTATGTTAGAATTGGTCATGTGGTAATGGTATTTTTAATACCTAAAATGACACCAAAACAGTCTGATTTTGGCTAAGATCAGAGAAAATCTGTCCGAAGACTGTTCCTTACAGCAGTGAGCAAAGAAGAAGAAAAAAAAAAAAAAAAGAGGAGAATCCACTTGAAGAGTGAATGTCTGAAGGACAGTTGAATCATTTCAGATAGTGTTACTAGTTTGCTTGCTTCTTTTGCATTTATCATCTAGGTATACTGGTCTTAAAAATCCTGTGAGTGATCTGGTTGGAAGCCTCTAAAGATTTCATTGGAAACTCTTTTCTGCATTTAGATGAAAGAAAATTCTCAGTGTTAAGGTTTTTGTCCCACAGTTTGTTTTTCCTGGCTTCAGGCAGGACAAGAGCTGTGCAAAAACCCTTCATCTTCCATGCAAAGGTGACCATAGAAGAGGAGGAGGAGGAACACTGGCCAGAAACATTTTGACAATGAGATTTTGTCCACATCCTGGCGGAAGGTTAAGACAGATTCTCTTTTTTATCTGATGTGATTCCCCTACCATCATTACCTCCAAGGAGCATGTTAATATTTCATAGTTCTGAAAAGACATAGTGGGCAACATTAAACATTTATGTCTCTGCGAAGTCACGCTGATGCCACCAGGATAGTGAGCTCTATATCACACATGCTCTAATTCACCCTAAACACCCACTGTTTACTAATCTTCAGCCCCCGTCTGTGCTGATAATGAGCAAGAGGAAATGGAAACAGCAGGGATTACATGCTACTGAGAAGTCCCAGTTTCCATGCCTGGTTGTAATTCTTTCAACAAACTCTTGCTGACTGTGCTCCTGCTTTGAAGTTTGAACACCTCTGTATTAGTGCTGGGCTCTTGTGATTTGGCAAGCAGATTTGGGAGTTTTGTGGTCGTGTTTTAGTAGCTTCATACAATGATGTACTCTTGTGCTTGCATGTGTTGTGCCTGCTTGAGGTCAGGAGCGACATGGATTGTTTTGCTGGATTGCTGAGATGTTAATTGCTCGTATTTGCTGGTGACAGGTACCAGAGAGAAAACATTCCTCATGATACCCACTGTTGTGTGGAGATGTGTGTCCACAACATACGTTGTGTGTGTGCTATAGACACAGCCATATCAGTGAGCAAAGTGACTTTCCATAAAAAGAGTAAATGTTTTTGTAAGGCAAGTGACACGCGTGGGATTGAATGAATGATGGCATTTGGCATCATCTGGTCCAGAATCATCAAATGTGTTAAGTAGAGCAGTGCATGTTTCTAATCTAAACCCAAAACCTCAGGGCCTGTGATTGCTTTCTAACCCCCACAGCCAGCACAAGACAGCAAATTATTTGTGTAAATGGCTCTACAGCCACAGCCATTAACATCCTGGTGTAGCTCATCTGTCAGGTCACTGTGCAACTTATTATTGCTGCTGGGGTGGTCCTTTATTCGTAAATCAAACACCGTTTGATCCAGTTGCAAGTGAGGGGGAATCAATTTACAGTCTTATAAACAGCTTGTGCCATCCACAATGTTAGTGGCACGTTTCAGTTACCCAGGTATGTGCTGGGAAGAGCTTTGGGGGGGCTTTCCATTTGGAAGATAAAGAAATGGTTTTGTCTGGCATATATACAAGGTGAGATCCAGCATCTGTTACAGGCATTGGCTTATCACCCAAGATTGCTACCAAAAACCCCAGAGAAACTACAGTCCTCCAGAATGTGCCAGTCAGCAGATACCTCATCTGTGACAAGGATGGGGAACTAAATGGCTGACGTGCAGGGGACAATTCATCAGGTTTCAGATGTCTCCTTTTGTGTAGCAATGGTCTGTGGTCAGAACTGATAGATCCTTCAGTGTCTGTGGTGGCCCAAGGGGCCGAGAAGCTTAGCAGATCATGCGTGAGGGTTGTGCGGGTGCTGCAAATCCCCAGGTACCACACAGCTGCTGTGGGTGTCCCCGCAGTGCCATCTGTGTGGCCCCACCAAAGGACGTCAGCCCCCAGTAAGGTGCCTCCAGCTGGAGTGACACCCTCAGAGGACATTTTGCTTGGGTGTAGCTTAAAAGGAGGTGGCTGTGAGTTGCTCCCTCAGCAAATTAATTCCTTGCATCTTGACCAATGTGGAGAGGGGCATTTTGGGGGAGTATAAAGGTATATTTGCCCCATCAGGGACTCCAAGCACAGCTCTGACATGGTCCAGTATGTGCCACTAGCTCCTCACGCAGCAGTTAGCACTTTAGAAGTGACTTTGTAAATACAACCCCTTGAAAAGAAGAGAAATAAACTGGCTCTTGTCAGCGATGACTGCTAGCCTAGGAGTGGCTGGGCGAGCAGCTGAAGACAAGCACAATGAAGCAGTGTGTTGTGCACAAACACGGTGACTTCCTGAACTCTTCAACTTCCCCTCAGCGCCTCTGAAGCCTACAGTTCAGCATATAATGTCTCTGCGTGCTCAGCGCCAGAAAGTGCTTAAGCTGCATGCATCTCGCAGTGCTCTCAAGTGTCTTCCAGTGTAAATAATACCCCGGCCTCTCTCTGGCCAGTTGGCACCAAACGGTAAATCGGGGCAGAGCAGGTGCATCTGTGGCCATGTGCTTGCACGTGCGCTCATCCTGCTGCCACGCAAGCTCAGGAGTGTGTGCACTAGTAGGCATGTGTGTGCCCAAAAAGTCTTGTGCAGAAGCATCCATCTTGTGGACCAGTCCTTTTTTCAGTCACGTGTATCTCCTTTTGTATGGGTCTCCTCTGCATGTTTGCACTTAAGTTCCTTGTGTTTGAGAGGCTTGTACTGGTCTTACCTTGTCAGGCTGAATAGATCCTTGCCTTTTTGGAGCTTGTCCCTCTGTTGGGCGGTCTTATACAGTGTCTGCATGCTTGCAGGGAAGGTGGGGTGTTTATTGTGCAGGTGTAGCACAAGCACAAAGCTTTTGGCAGCCGGTGACCCCGGCAGCAGGAAGGTACTGCCTGGGAACTCCTGCTGTTTGTCACTGCCTCTTTGCCACAGCGCACTTCTGCCACATCTTTGTGGGGAGAAGGGGTCCTGAACATCATTCCCAGTCATTTTGCCTCAGGGTCAGTCAGATTAGCCCACCAATAAGTCACTGGAGCTCATTGAGCTTGTTGGTTGACTAGCAAGCAGTTGCAGGAAGCCTGGAGGCAGCAGACCAGAAGGTGACCCCTGGCTGATCATACCGGGAGGCTGTTCACAGCACTTGTGTATCTGGCACAGTTTGCTTTAAAAGATGGACATTTTTAGTGGAAAGCTCTTGCTTTACGTAGAAATTACGTACACTGCACCAAACAGCGTGCACGGAAGCATCGTGCATTGGTTTGCTCTCGCTTCTCAATGTAAGCTGTGGTTTCGTGTACAGCCCGGCTGACGGCAAAGCTGGCTTCGTGCTAGTGCTTGTCCGCTGCTGGCTGAGTGGGGCTACTGGGGATTATAAAAGGGGGAAAAGGAGTCTGACTTGTGAAGGCTAGATCTGTTCCTCAACCTGGTTCGTGGTGCAGCCCAAGCACCAGCAGTGCCAGCACACCTGAGGTGGCTGAGGCCTGCGGGAAGAGCGGTGCCGGTAGGATGGCTGTGGAGGGGGAGCGTTGCTGCTGAAGGCGGGCATCCTGAACCGCAGCAGCACCACGGCCTGTGTGCACGCCTCCTGCCTTCAGATCCTTCACACCCATGCTTAGGTGCAGCTAACTCCAGCCCATGCCTAAGCACATACGCTGGCCATCAGCCTCCGCACAAACCCTGCCGCAGTGTAGCAGCCCTGCCTGTGTTCAGCCCTTGCCAGGCCGATCAGTGCCCCGGGTGTTGGCTTTTGTTTCTTCAGCTCCCCCTAAAGGGGAGATTTTTAAGTGCCCCCTCCTCTCTTTGGGCTGGCTGAGGTGTTTAGCGTTTTCCTCAAGAAACATCTTCCGGCAGAGCAGTGTCTCGCTGCTGTCTCCAGTCTGCCTCTCCTCTGAGGTTAGCTCATGATAGTCTTCAAGCTTCCTCTGCAGGCTCTTGCTGTATTTCTGGTGTTGGTACCATTTATGATTAGCTTGCTTTTCCAGAATCCACTTGTCTCTAAATTAAAAGAAAAAAAAAATCTGCTAAAATACAACCTACTGACTAATGCTGTAAGCGTACTCATCTAATCTGTGACTTTCTTGTCCTTCCTTTCATGACCTATGTTTGCCCATCATTTGATGACACTACGTGGATGCATGCTGCTGAGAAGAGAATCTTTACTCTTCTGAAGTTCTATTTTTCATAGGACTCAAACTCCTGTGAAACATGTTTGCCACATTCAAATGAAAAATATTTCAAAAATTGTCAATAACTACTACATCTACTCAAACTAGATACATTGACACATTGTCACTCAAAGTCTGATATGCAAATATCCTTGAACTGAAATTTCCCACGCCTGCAGTGTAATTGCACTCTCCACTATTGCATGTTTCCTCTTTTTTTTTTTTTTTTCTAAAAAAAAGGGGGGGGGGGGCAGTTGAGCATGCTGTAATAGAATCATGTTTAGGGTTTGGTATTAATACATAGAAATAGTACAAAAAGGGCCATTGAATCATGTGATGACTCAGAAGGAAACAGAGGAGAACTCTTTCTGGCTATGCAGAAATGTCAGTGGTTCAACATAAGAGCAGAAGTCTCTTAAACATGCTGGAGGGGACCGAGTTTCTTCATCTGGTTTTAAAAAGTAAATGAAGCAAGTCTAGCAAGGTGCAGTAAGGAAGTGTGGTGTCACATGCAGCTCTACAGGAAACAAGAGCGAAGCTACTGGGGAAGTTCAGAGCTGGGTGACTTACAACGTATTCAACTAGCACAGGTTAGTCTTTTATAATCGTCTTTTTAACCATCCTACAGGGGTTTCGTGTATGTATTTTCACTGAGTTTTGGTGGAGCGGGGACTAAAGCTATCAGCATGGCTCGTGTCGTGTTAGCAGCGAGTGAGCGAGGTGGGCTTCCACAGGACCTTACAAAGGTAAAAATAGGAAGCTTCTCTCTGAGTTAGCCTGGTTTGTGGGAAGCTTGGAGCCTGCCCTGCTATACAACAGCAGCATGGAGCTGAATCCAGGTACAAATATGAACAAAATTTTCTCTGGGTGAAGTTTCTCATATAATCAGCAAAAGGTGTGGATGTTTCATAGAGGGGTTCAGTGTTAATAAATACCAGAAAGTGCTTTCTCAAACACAGGTTAAAGCTATTGATTACAGTGAGAAATTTGTTTTGTTTGTTTTGTCTGGTGCTGACTCTCTAACTGTTCTGTTTGATTTTGCTGGTGCAGTCTCTTTGTAAGGTTTTCTCTCATTCCCTACGTCTGTTGAGGAATTCCATCTCCGCCTTTCTGTGCTGGAGGCTTTTTGGCTTGGGAACCCACTGTATTGGGAAAGAAACAGCACCAGTTTGGTGCTGGAGCGCTTGGAGCTCTCAAAGCAAGCGTGTTTGGGGGAGTGTACGTTTTGTATTCCTACAGAAAAAGTACGGTTGTTATTTTTAACTGTTGCAAGAAAAATCTGATTCATTTTTTAATGCAAAGTTGTAGGGAAAGTTAAAAAGAAGAAACTTCAAGAGGACAAAATGCAGAATATTTTAATAGCACTTTACAGACTCTGAAATACAGCTTGTGGTGGAAGGGTAACTAAGCAGCTCTCCATCTCTGTCTTTCTAATGGGAAAGATCCAGGGAATATGAATGAAAGAAGAAAATCTTTCCTCCTGTGTATATGAACTTCAGCAAAACCATGGTCCTTCATCCTTCAAGGTGGTGCCTGGTGTTCCCGGGCAGCATAGCGGTAACGGCAGTATGGGGCGAGCCCTGCAGGGAGGCTGGTGTTTGGGGTCGGGGATGGGTCTTGCCGCAGGGACCCTGCACCCTGCCCAGAGCTGTAAATGTAGCCCAGGGATGCTTTTATTTGGAAATAGAAGCCTTGCAGAGCTGGCTGTCAAGTTCTGAGCTCTGGAGTTTTAAAGGCAAGGCTCTAGCCTTAGCCAGGCTCCTCTGCTTCTGCAAATGTAGCAGATTTTGCAGAGTGCCACAGTTCTGTCTCTAATCAGTCTTTCTGCTTTGTTAGGGTTTCTAACCTCCAACTCTGAAACTCAAGTCTGCTGTATAACTAAGAATGTGATTTAAAACCAATTTAGTAAAATCCAACTGCAGACATTTTGATTTCAGCCTAATCCTGCTTTATAGTGGCTCATCTCATACAGATCAGGAGTTGTTTTAAGCTAAATAAAATGGCTTGTAAATAATATGTTCGACCTTCCGCACAGTGGTTAGTGCTAGGTATTTGAAAGTGAATTCAAAAATAAACTGATACACTTTTCCAAATAAATAAAGCCCACTGCTGTTCCTCGTGTACCAGGAGCAAGCCCAGCCAGCCAGGACCGACAGAAGAGGGGGAGAGCATGAGAGGAGAGGGGGGTTCAGAGCAGGCCCCTTGCACCAGCTTCTGTTAGGAAAGCCAGGGCAAGAATGTTTCTTTCTCAAACAAATTAAAAAGGAAATCTGCAAAAGGAGGAAAGGGAATAAAGAGTACAGACTAAACAAAAGGAAATAAATATGGCTTGGAATGAGAGAGAAGGAAACCAAAAGAAGAAAATAGTAAAAAATGGAACCAGATGGGGACAAATTCTGTGCTCAGGAAAAAAACTGCTCTTTTACTGAGGTTGGGAAGGAAGAGGAATGGGTGTGTGTGTGTGGACATGTTTGTAACACCTATGGAAGAAATGTTCTTTTTTTTTTTTTTTTTTTTTGGGGGGGGTGGGGGGTGTTTTTGCTTGCTTGCTTTTTGTTTTTTAATGGTTTCTTTTGGTTTCTTTTCCATGGGAAGTATTAGTGTAAAACTTTGTAAGTCTGAGATAGCTTCAAAGTTAGATGAAATCCACTTTAAATTTGCCTTAATTCTGCAAATAGAAAAACAGAATGCACACAGTGCCACTTAAACCTCCAGCCAGTGATGCTCCCCAAAAGTTGCCACACCGTGTTGCCCTTTAGGCTTTGTGTCCCCAGTGCACGTGGATCCACGGTACTGCATTGTCCTGCTCTGCAGGGGAAAATGTGAGTTAAAATCTGTAACGCCAGCTAATGCAAACCTGAACTGTACAGGCAGCTTCAGAGAGTTTATTACAGGATCCCCTTGTGGGTTTCATTTCACCACACAGTGCAGGCACAGGTTTTGTACCAGTGAGGAATTGGAGTCTGCAGACTTTGATCTCTCAATGTAAGTAAACCCATAAAATGCTGAATGGGCACCGTTCTCGCATTTTCCTTTAAGTTGACAGGATTGTTAAAGGCATGTTGTTGTTTTTTATTGTCAAATACCTCAAATGGATAAAAGTGCCTTTTGCTGAGACATCGTTTGCAGCACATCTCTCTCATGTCCTGCTGCCCATTCTCTCCCCCTCCTCCTTCTCACTCAAAGGCAAGTTCTGCAAATCATTTCTGTAATTAGCTGCTAAAAGTATCTAGAGGCTGAAGGAGGTTGTTTTTACTTTTGTTTACTTGATTTGTTTCAGCTTTTGTATGCATTTTTCTCTAGCCTAACTATCAAAATCTCTACTTGTCAGGAAACCATGGCTCTTTTAAGAGGAACAGTAGACAACTATTCAGCCTTCCTACTGTATCCATCCACATATGTTTTTAGGCTTTTCTGCTTTCATTCCACCATTTCTACTGGTCTTTTCGATGTGCTGCTGAAGTCAGGGCTATTATCTCAAATTTGTTTGAAAACAAATTGGGTGTTTTGGCCTCAGCAAATGATACTAGGAGAACAAAGAGTGTATTTGCCTTTTGTTTTCTTCTTTAGATGGAGACAGCTTCCTCTTTACACACGGCCAGTTTCTCACGCAGAATTTCTACTTAAGCAAGGAAGTGTCCAGCAGTTACATACCTAGGCTCCCTGGTCCCCACCATTTCAGTTTTGCAATTAATAGTGGTGTCTTTTTCTTCCTTGCAGGAATGTATGTCCTCGGAAATGTTATTGTGTCTAATTAACTTCAGCAAGTGCATTCTGGAGTGAATTTGCCAGGCCTCGTGTTCTGCCCGAGCGTCTCTCCAGCTGCTGAGGAGGTACAGAGTCCTTGGGGTCTGCACAGGGGGACAATGGGAGTGGGGAGGCGTTACTGTGTGCGCAGCAGCATGGGAAACCAGTGAACAGCATATATAATCTCCCAGCTATAAAAGGCCTATAACAGTTGGAAGGCACAGGACCATCTCATAAATACTATTAAAGGTGTCTTTATTTGCAATGTGGTGATTGTGGAAAAAAACTTTTTTTTTTTCACAAAAATAATTCTTTTCCATGTAGGATTAATAGCAATGCTGGTTTACTGCTGTGATCTGACATGGCAACACCTTTCTTTTCCTAATGTCAGATGTAACTGTCTTAGGTTGCACTTGCTTCAGAAACCACAGCCTGGAGAAATCTGGGTGCCAGGCTTGGGAGATGAGTGAGGGAAGAGTTAGCCTCATGACTTGACAAACTTAGTTTGTGGCTCCACACACAACTTGAACCAAGCATGCAGGATGAGAATTGGTGCAAAACCTCCTAATACTAGTTATTCCATGCAAATGAAATTACAGCAAAGGAGGTTTAGATTGGGTACTTGGAAAAACTTCACTAGCTGTAAGGCTAGAGAAGTACTAGAATAGATTATTGAGGGATATGCAGAATTTCTTTCACTTGAGATTTTTGAGAAAACATAAATACCTGACAGGAATGTTATAAAGATCATCAGTGGTACCTCAGAGGAAGGAGAAGGGTAGATGCCCTCCTCCAGCCTGTCATTTCGTATTTCAGTCTCATTGTTGGCAGTAACTAAATTTCTCTGGTTATTGATGAAATCTGGTTAGTAATTTTAAAGGCAACAAACAGTTTCATATTTATGGTACAGAGAGAGCAGGTACGTGTTGCTCCTGAGTTTCTTGAAAATTTTGCTTTTCTCATTTGAGCATCACCAGATAAAGTTCATTATGCTGTGTACTGTGACAGCGCTATCAAGAGCAGCTGGTGAGGTAAACACCAGGTCTACTCATGGTGTGAAAGGGAGACCTGAAAAGCTAGGCTGTGCTGATCTCTTGGGTGAATAGTTGTGGGAAGACAGCAGACAGCTCATTTTTATCATGGATCTCAGGACTCTGGTACTAATGGCAAAGTTTATATTCACATCAGCTGTGCAAATCCAACTTGATCTGTGTTGAACAGAATTTCCTAATAGCAAGTTTTGATGGGTCAGGGCTCACCTGAAACAGCATTTGGCTGCAGGTTTGGCTTGTGCAATGGGCACATTGACAGATACAGAAGAAAGCAGTGATCCCTGCAATATCACTTGTTTGAGGACTACAGGTAATCAGGACCGAAGCTGAAGAGAGAGTGTTGACTTCATGAGAGTAATAATGTCTTATGACCTGATAAAACTAACACACAGCTTCCTTTCAGCTGTGGATTTGATCCAGATATTATTTTTTTTTTTCTGTTTCTTATGTCTCAGTTCTGAAAAAACACTCTTTTTATCTGGAAGTTTATGGCCTCAAACTTGAAGTGGTTCTTAACTCTACATTTAATTACTAATTCTGGTTTTGGAAACAGATGGTAAAAGTCATGTTTCAGTCTGTCATATGCTAAATGTAGTCTCCAAACTTACTTAAAGTAAACCCAATTTAGTTCTGCCCTGTGTAAGCCAGCCAAACTGTTCAGTCAGGTTGAACAAGGTTTCAGCCATGTTTTAAAGGATTCAGCAGATGTGATGCTAACTTTAGCTAGGGTTTAACAACTGGGACAGCCACTCTTATTACAAAGAAATTAAAAGGGAAATTGGCTGCCAGCCTCAAATACCTGTTGTGTCAGGGCAGCTGCACTGAGCAGACCAGCCTGAAGTTTTCTCCTCTGAGCTTTTGGTAGTTTGGCATTAGTGAGGATGAATTTGAACAGTCATGTGGAGTAAGAGGACGTGTTAATGAAGTATGCTCTGAAGAGGAAACAGAAGTGATAAATGATGGTATGTGGCTGCTCTTGGGTATGTGGGCATGGTTTTTTTTCATGGGGGAGGTGTGTCATACATAATGGTTTAGATCAAACAGCACCAAACTACTACTACTTATGCAAAAAGTTGTATTCTCAATACCAGCAGGTGCTTGGCTAGATCTACTCTTGCAAGGAGGCAAATTGCCTCCAAAATCCCAGGGCTCCTGGTGTGTCCTGCCCAGGCTGTGGAACAGGCAGGTTCAGGGCTGCCTGCTGGGAAGGAGGTGAGGTGCTGGCCTTGTACCTGGGGGTACCTGGTCCCGGGGAGGGCAGGCGAAATCTTACCTCGGCCCTCTGGCAGAGCCACCTGCCTGGCACATCCACCAGAGCAGGGAGGGACCTGCACCAACAGCCAGATACAGCCCGACGTGTGAAGGGAGCGCAGCGCCCTGAGGCCCAGCACGAGGATTCACCCTGACCGCACTCGCTGCGTCAGAGTGCCTGGCTATCGGAGGTGATGGAAAACGGCTGGAGTATAAATATGTAAAATACAACACAGACAGTGGGTTAAGATTGCGTTCTTTTGACTGTCAGTGACTTGGGCAGAGGCTCTCCTTAACTCATGTGGGCTCTGGCAGCGTCACAAATGGAGCGTGGTGCTGAGCTCTGGCCCACGGGGATGCTGCAGCAGGTTACGCGGCTGCGCTGCCCTCCTTCCCAGGAGGGTGCTGTAGAGCACGCCTCCTCTTAGTCTAGGGGAGGATTGGCTAGTGCTTGCCGTTAATCCATGAAAGACGTTGTCCTGCCTTTATTTTTTGGCAGAACCCATTAATAATCATTCTTTCCAGCTTCTCTTCTTCACTCACTAGCTCAGTGTTTGCCATCTGCAGCTGTAAAAAGTTGTTTCCAAAGTGAAATAAATTGAAGCAAAGACTTCTGTAATCGGAGATGTGGAGGAGAGCAGAAGGGTGTGTTTTACTTTGTTGTCCTTGGTTGCTTTTGGTTTGATTTGTGCCTTGCTTTAAACTAGTCCCCTTTATGGGACTTTGAGGTCCCCTGCTTGTGTCCTCCCAGCACTAGCTCCAGGGGCACCAACGCAGCCCATGTCCCTGCTGGTACCAGGCAGCGATGGATCCGGGCGGTCAGCAGTGCCAGATCAGTGCAGGAGTGGAGCAATGAAAGCATGAGCCTCTACAAATAGGAGTTAGATGCTTAAGTTTAAAAATGTATCTTTGGATATCAAAGTTAGTGATTGCCATTGTAGTTTTTCAGGACTTTTGTTATTGAAATGATGTTTAAATTAAAACAATCAGTTCATCAAAACCATTTTTCTTCCTGAGATCAAAGGTGAATTCAGCACGTTTTAAATTTCAAAATTAGAAAGCTTTGAAATTTCCTTTTTTTTAAAAAAACAAAACAAAACATTTTAAATACCTACAGCAAATGTAGGCTCTGCTGAAATTTTCACTCCTAAGGAAAAAATATATATATAATTTCAGTTCCATTAAATAGAAATTATTTTTGATCATTATTTAAAAAATAAAAATCCTGATAGAGATCTCTGCATGTCTCAAAGTTTGAAAGGATATAAAATTAGCTTCCTACTTGCCTCTTTTTTTGAAAATACATTGTTGAATACTGTACTATACCAACAAACACAAATAGAGGTTTTAATGCCTCTCCAAGTAAAATAGGAAATCCAAATTCAGAGTCTGAGTTAGTCTTTCATGTAACATTAGAATTACTCTGAGTTAAAAGAACCACAGAATGATACAAAACAGAACGTGTACCTTGTCATCTATTAGATAATTGCTAAAATAAGTGGAGAAGCATATGTTATAAATAAAATCTTCAGAAACTATCTTTAATTATGGGGCTTTTAACTGGACAAGGAAAACATCAGGTTAAGTATAGACAGCCTAACTGTGCGCCATTGCTGTGGGTGTTTACACTGGCATCATCCACTGCAGATGTGTCCTGTGAGTACCCAGGTGCATATGTGCAAATTTCGTAATCCCAATGTCAAGGCTGAGTGTTCAGTTAGAATGCCAGGTGTAAACACCAAACATGCTGTTTCAGTGTTATCACACCTCACGGGGTTTTATTGCATACAGTCAAGTCCTGCTACAAGACTAGGCCGAGCTCCAAGATGTGTGTAAAAATGGCTTTTCAAAGTTATTTTGAGTTAGTTTTGTTAAAGCTGTACTCCAGTAAGTGAATTAAAATGTAGTTGTAGTCGGTCAATAGTCTGATCTCCACGTAGCCTATGGTGGTATAAATAAGAAGAATTACTAGTATTGCCTGGATTTATACTCTTTGCATTTGGCAGCTTATTTATACAGTAATTGAAACATCTCTTAGCTGTACCTTCCTTTTCCAAGTAACTCTTGACATTTTTTCTTGCCAGAAGGCAGCATTGGAAATACTTAACAGAAAAATTCATCCTTGTATTACTCAGGATGTTTTCCAGATCGCACCAAATGGAAACTGTTGGTGAGAGGAGCAGTACATGAGCACTGTGGGTGACTTGCACACATGCAGACTCAGATGCTGAAGGCTAATGTCTATCCTATTATGCATGGAGAGGTATTCAGTGTACTGTGGGTTAGATTTTTACTGCTTCACACAGAGCCAAACTAAAGGCGAAAAGAGGAGGCAGAATTTCAGGTCTGCCCTTCCACCAGTTCTTTCCTGAATGGGAGTCTGAAATAGCAGCCCAGGGCTTCAGGATGCTTGCCAGGCGATCTCCATAAACACCAATCTCCCGTTCCACCTACCTCATGTGGTTTCAATTCACAAGGCTGATCTGGAGCTCATCTCCCAGCTGGCCAGGCAGTGAGGGTGTCTCCAGGCCTTTGCTCCTCCACCCAGCCCTCAGGTTGGCCCCTGGTCGGGGGTGACCTTCTACAGGGCGGTCACCAAACCACTAATTCTCTCTGGAGCTGCTCGTCCCAATAAGCCAGTATGGAGCAGGAGATCCTCTGCTTGCTTTCTGTATGTATCTCTACTGGGTACCCCTTCATTTTGTCCAGTAACCAGTCTTGGAGGCAGAGAAGTGCTGGCTAGCTCAGAGCAAGGCATGTCATGGGTTCAGTATCAAAAGGGGAAAAGAGTTCTCCATCTGCCCTGCTGCTCTATTCCTAGAGCAGCTCTCATAATTTACCATGCTTATTCACATTACTACTCGTGGACTGTATCTTCCTCAGGTGTAAGTCTCTGTAGGTTTGGAGTGAAACCATTGCAGTTCATATCAGTTAAGTAAAGCTGATACATCTTTTACTCACATTAAAAAAAAAACCACAAACAAAAAAAAAACTTTAAAATCAAGCTTTTCTCACTGTAATAATGAAGGCAATTGATTTACACAGTGAACATGGGTATACTATAAAATCTATGTTGTTGGCTTTTGCTTTTTTTTAGTAGAGAAAAAGATGGCCTGATTTGGAAGAATTTTTATCTGATATAAAGAACCAAACGATACAGAGATAATGGCAACCTTACATGTACTTTACTTAGTAGTTATCTGGTCTGTTAGTTTTGTACAAGCCATGTGAATTTTTTTTTTGACTTTTCTTATTGTATAATATTTTAGTAGCAACAATGTATTGCTTCTTCTATCCACTTCTCTGGAATGAGTTCTTGTTGGATTCCAGCCAAGCAAATAATCTGATGGTGCAGGAATGTAACATTTTGGACTTATTTTTAAATGGATTAGAATGAGACATCATTTGCCAGTACTGACAGAATATTAGGTGAGCATGTAAATTCACACCTGAAATGGTGTGTTCTCTGTCGCTCCTTTGCTTTTCTTTGGTGTTTTTAAATGCGTCAATTTCAACCCAAAACTTGTAGGGTAGGACAGTGAAAGTTCAAATGTCTCTCTTTTCCTTAGTGCACCTTGGACTTGGTTTTATTTTGGTGGTTGTTATTGTTTTTATTGCTTTGGACACAGTTTTTAAAGTTCTGTAGACCCTTCTGGAAAGATGGTCACCTTTTGGCCCCAGTATCCACCTACTTTGGGGTGAGCTAAGGCTGGCTCCAGCATGCAGAAGAGGTGACAGGGGAACTGCTTGCTAAAACGGACCCTGTTTATTTCAGATTATTTTTTGCCTTCGCTTTACTCTCCCTTTTATTATTTCCATCCTGATTTTAAGGTCCTATCCACAGATGTTTTTTTGTGTTGCTGAAAACCTTTTAAAGTAATTATTGAAACCATAGCAGCCCATCTGACTTAATACAAAGTACACAGCAGGCCAAACCTCAGAGGGCAGAGGCCCTTTTCCAAACCAGCAAGAACGGATGCTGAGAGCTGCTTTGATGGCTTGTGCAAATGGACACTTGGTCATCCAGCTCCCTGCACGTGCAGATACCTGGTGTACCCAGCCCAGCTTCACAATGCTTCAGGGTTTGGGGGCTTGCTACTACCAATTGTAGTAAATACTTAAAACCCTTACGTATTCAAAGTAATGGTATATATTTAATATATATTCATTTATACCTTAATAACCTGAAAAAAATGTATCCATTATTGCCTTGCTTTGTTTGCAAACTTTCATTAATCCCCTTGGGAATTAGAAAATAGTAACTGTTAGTAACAGCCCAGCAGAGTCTACGAAGAGCTCGGCTTTCCATAGTTGTAGTATTGAAATAAGCATTTAAATGGCAGATCAAATGCTTTTTGCATCAGACATCAGGAAAGATGTGCAAACATGGGATATAACTCATACGCAGAATGAGTCTGCATTTAGTATTTAGTCAGTCTGTAAAGTCTGGTGCGACTTTCCTTTCAGTTTGTGGTCTGTGAGTGGAGCCCGGAGGGAAAGTTACGGGGGGTTTTTGGTAGGTCTTGGTCTGTTGAGGCAGATGACAGTACATCTCGAAGCTCGCTCTCCCCAGGCTGATGAAGCAGGATGCCAGCAGTGCTGAACTCAAGCGATGGCATTTCTGTGCAAGTTGTGGCTGTGGTCCTTGCCCCACCAGCCTTATGTGTCCACAAGACGGTGTTGTGGGAGCCAGCACGAACCTGGATTGCTGACTGCAACATTCCTCAAATGCATTACTTATGTGCACATGTGATTCACAGCCTCACAAATGATCTCTTTCATGACTAACCCCAAGCTACACTGCACGGCTGTGCACAACAGAGAAAGTCAAGACACTTCTTGGGATGTGCTCTTCTTAATCTTTAGGTGTGTTCATCCCAATCAGCTCAAGCACTCTCAGCAGTCATAAGGTGCCGTGGGTCTCATCCAGCCCCCTCTGAAAGTTGGCCCGAGCCGTTCCACTTACTGTAACGAGAGTAAAATCAGACTCTCCAGCTCCACCCATCTTAAATGAGGTTTGGAGTCTCAGCACTTCGCAGCTTCACATTCATCCAAAATTAACTCTCTGGATGGAAAATATTTTTTTTCTTTTTAATTAAAATCTCTACCAGACCCGGTCACCTGTTTCTCGCAAAACTGATTTATGGGGGTTGCTGCACTGAGCAGAGGCTTTTATTGACGGTAATCTGGCGCTGAGGCGGTGTTCGTTTTTCTGCACTGTCTGTGGCTGAGCGGGCTGCCTTATGCTATGCAGATCTGGGGCTCTGCTTTGTTTTGTTTTTCCCACACTCCGGACAGATCAGTCTTTGATTGCTCCTCTAATGACAGGTATTTGAATTACCTTCTAATTCATGTCGACACCTGGGCTGTAAAAACTCTAATGCACTCTTGCTTGTGTGCTTGTCCTTCCCTGCTGACTGCCCCGGCCGCTCAGATTTTTGTTTGGGCTTTTGATGTGAAATCTGAACTAATCTCTGAACACTGTCGTTTTTCAATGTCCTTATAGGAGCACTGCAATATTTACAAGAGAGAGGGATTGGAAAACAGAGTTTTAAATTGATTCCATATGTCTGGCCCTGATGTGCCTCAGATATTTCCCCTTTAGAGGTAGTCACCATTTTAATATCGTTTTATAGATGCTGGCTGTAGCAGAGCAGTCACAGTTCACTGCAGGTTTAGTAAGGCTTAGCTGGTTGCGATGAAGAAAACACTTTAAAAAGCCTATTGGAAAACTAAAGCCAATTGAATTCTAGACTTAGACCTATGGAGAAGTAAGGTAATCTGACAGCGTGAGATCCTTGTTCCTTTTCCATGTGCCTTAACTGCAGTAAGATCCTTCCTTTCCCCTGCGGCTGCCTGTCCTCCTCCTGCTCAGAGCAATGGCAGCCTCGGGAGTGGAGCTACGCAGGTCACCGTGCTGCAACTGCCATGCCCTGGGCATGGGATGGGGTGTTTTGAGGTGTCCGAGGGCTGCCACTACACCTGCACATCCAGCCAGCCGCCTTCCAGCCCAGCCTCAGGATCAGCAGGGAGAGAAGCCCCTCTGCTTGTAGTCACCACTGCTGAGGGGATCTGTGGCACACTGGTGGGTAATCGTGGCCAGCAGAAGTCCCCCAGCAACATCCCAGGGCTCTCTCACCAAGCTGGGTTCCTGTGACTTCTTTCCATGCTGGCTCAGAGTTGCAACAGCTCAGCTGTCCAAGAAAACATTCAGACTAATTCCTAATTCCTGACACTTTTTGGCCTGTTTTACCACAAAACAGTGGAAAAGGGAAAACAAGTTCTCCAGGCTTCTGTCAATTTGATTCAAATGGAAGAATTTCTTTCATGCTCCGCAAAGTAAACAACTGGTCAGACCTGCAGCGTCCTAAAAAATAGAGAGAGAGAGCTCGATATGCTATATACGCTCAGATGGAAAAGCAGAGAAGCCAATGTGAGAGGAAGGTACTTTCCCACGTCGGAAAGCTGAGCAGCACTGCCTGGTGAGGACATGCCCAAATCTGGTGCTGGCAGAAGTCCTGTTCCTCAGGTGGATTGCCATGCTTTCTTCTGATTCAGGGCTGAGTGAAGCTGGAGGCAATTCTGGGAAAATCTTAATTTCTGAATCAGGTTGTCCACCCCACCAACAGCTCTTCAAGTCTGAGGCTGCTAAAGCTTTTGAGAGAAAGTTGTGGAGCACAGTGTGTGCTGCTGAACTGCTCTGTGGGACGGAGCGGTCACCTCCATAGGAATGAGGCATTGGAAAAAGCAGTCCCATCGGAGAGAAGCTCTTAAACTTTCTTACAGGAACCGTGTTTTGTGACCAGAAAATCCCCATGAGGAAGGACAGGTGAGGGAATATGTTGGAGAGAGATGTCAGATCCTTGGTCCCCTGGGTATGTTGTGCCAAAGTGGAGAAACTGTCCCTATAGCCCCTCAGCAGCACCAAAACAAGGGGCCCTTTGTTCAAGGCTGTGCTGAGGCTTGCCTTGAGCCTGGGTGAATCCTGCATTTGCTGTGTTGGGCAGCGTCCCGAGGATAATACAGTCTTCTGCATTGTTTCAAACATTTGGGATGACCAAAAGCTGCTTTGGATGGTAGGTGGTTGAACACTGCAGACAACTGTGCTCTGGACAGCTGAAGTAAGAGCTCAGGCACCAGCAGCTCAGTCCTTAGCCATCACTTTTGCCCAGAACAGAAGCTTTCTGCTGTTAGCTTTTCTTTTTGGGGGTCTGAAGGGAAAGGCTTCCCTTTTGGCAGGGAGTGAGCAGCAGGAGGCTGTAGGGTTGCAGGTGGTGTCCCACTGGGACACATCCCATAGTTGGGGATGTGCTCACTTTATTTGGCTTGATCTCCTGCTGGGGATGGCACATGGGCACGTGTGCTTGCTGGAGGTTAGCCCTGAGGGTTCCTCCAAGCACAGGCGGCTTTGCTGAGGTCCTGCTTCGCAGGCAGGGTCCCCTCATTGGGGTGGAAACCGACCCTCAGAATCCCAGCAGGCAGAAGTATTTCTGTAAGCACTGCCTGAAGGAAGTTAGAGCGGCATGGATGGGGTGGAAGCAATTTCTGTTTTCAGAGATGTGCTGTCTGCTATAGTGTATTCACCAAAATTGTCAGCTTTACTCAAGCCAACATCCAAATGCTCAAAATGACCAAAAGCTCTGTTTTTTCTTCCAAGCACCAGCTACAGCGGTGACTGGGGCCATCCTCCACAGTTAGCCACTGCCAGTGATCTTCCACATATCTTGAAAAATATGTCACTGAGAAGGAAAAAACTTCTTAAAATACTTGGATTAAAACAGCATTCTGACACCACAGTGGCCTAGTTCTTAGCTGTAATTTTCCATGGATACAGCACCGCTGGATTTCTGCAGTATAACTCTGGTTGCCTCTGACAGAGGAGGCTTGCTGGACCCAGCTTGCTGTGGGCCACGAGCGCACGGGGCTGCTCCTGCCCTTGGCATCCTGCGGTTGTGTGCTGGCATTTCACTTGCCACTGACGCCAGTAATATACATCTTTGATGTTTTCCTGTGATGGTAAGAAGTAGATCAAAAACACCGAGGGGATTTTAAGACCCAGGGGAATTGCCCAGTGTGAGCTGTAGCCCCATGCCCACCCGCTGGACACCTCTGGGCTCTCATGCCCAAGTCGGTCCTTGCAGGCTGGTATTCTCTGCCCCAGCTTTTTATTTTTGCACAGGGGGTGGCACTTCTCAGTCCGGGTGGAAAGTTGTGCTCATACTGCGTATTTCAGGTACTGCTGAGTTTCTCTGAAATGCGAAAAAGTCCCGGATAAAATGGGCTTCCTCTCTCTGGCAGCGGCATCTCCCCAGAATTTCCCTGGGCCTCATGCATCCATGGTAACTTCTCCTCTGTCTGTCTCCCTTTTGGGCCTCCAGTTCTCTGCGAGTGACCTTAAGGGTGAAACAGTGGTGCCTCCTCTAACTACCACAGCTTCCTCTGGGCAGAGTGAGAAAACCTGCCATCTCACACCACTGGGATGTCCTCTCCTGGGCAATGCAGTCTTGTGATCCCCGCACCAAAAGGAATGTAGTTTCAGCCTGAAACCATTCTGAAAAGACCAGTCATTGATGTTAAAGGGCACAGAAATACTGGGAGTGGCTTTTTGGGCATCACTTTCCTTCTTTATCCCAGTTAAGAGGAGGGAAACCCAGGCTCTCCTGCTAGAGCTGAGCAAGGGGCAGATAGACAGCATCCCTCCCGTGCCTCAGCTGCGTCTGTGGGGCCACTGCAGCGCCTGTCAGAGGCTTTGCCTTCCTGTGCGGGTGTGTGGCTGAGCCCAGAGAGGCTCCTAAGCGCTCTTTCTTCACCATCTAGGGGAATTCCTCTTGAGTGTGTTCAGGTAGCTTCATGCTGCAATGGGTTGGCCTTGGTGTCCTTGATGAACCCTTTAGGGGTGTTAAAACCATCTGTCTATTTATAGGTATTTATAAGTTTCTATTTGTTTAGAAACTAACCCCTTGCTTTAGTAAAAAGAGAAGAAAAATATCTGATGTTTTCCAGGTGGGATTAACTGACACGGTGTTGTGCAGATGGGGTGTCTTCAGCATCCCCTAAAGCTCTCCTTCACACCTGTCCGCACCCTGCACTGATCCCCTTGGTGCACGCATCCCTGACAGCCTGGAGAGGACAGAGGCGTGTACTGGTGGCACGGGCACACTGAGGGGAAGGGGGACCTGCAGGGGTGTGAGCAGGTTTCACAAGGCATCGTGGTAACTTTTATTTTTTCAGAATGGTTCCAGTTCTCTACTCTGTTGAACATGAAAAAATATTGTAGTCTGTATGGAACTTTTTTTTTTTTTTTAATGTGGGGAAGAAAGTTTTTAACCATTTCCCAACTATTTTGTAACATGTTTAGTTAGTTGTCTGTTTTGTTTTGAGAGCTACCATACCAATGTACGTGGTAATCTAGCCTAATCTTCTCAAATTCAGATTTTTTAAATTTTCCTTTCTTTCATTAGCAGGAAGCACTGCATTCTGAATGAACCAAATCAATACCTTTTTGGAAGCTGGGCACTTTTGCATAGAGGGACATTCAGCATTTTAATTGGTGACTTCATATTCTTTCCCCTTGAGTTCTATCAATTCTATTTTATTTCTGCAGTTGTTTGTTCCTTCCTCTTTTTTCTGCTTGGAAATTAATCATGCAGGAAATGATTAACCACAGAGAGCTGTCTGTCTGCCTCTGACTCAACGCGTGTAAGAGGGGAGCCTCGAAGCGGCTTGAAATGGCTGCATGCAAACTGCACTTGCACTGCAGTTCACGCCGTCCATCCCACGTCAAATGTCACTCTGTTCAGCACTTGTAACACTCCTGAGGTACCAAATTAAATTCCAAATGCCCCAAACTTGTTTCAGTTTAGTGCTGCTTATGGATGGCTTGGCAGAGCAAGGGGCTGCTTGCAGAGTGCAATGTACACGGTGTCTCTCCTGTTCTTTGTTTTTTCCATGAAATTAGCCCTTGTCATGACGTGTAGCATATCACAGCATCTTCATACCACTTCTGCACCTGGTAGCTTGCAGAAAGCAGAGCTTGCTGGTGCAGCTCTACTGGTCTGGCTCACCTGGGGCGAGGTGGGCATCTCGCTGGCTACTGGCCGGGGTGGCTTTCTGAGCTGGATGAAGGTACTCCCTGGGCTGGTGGTAGCCTGCAGGGAGCCTGCCCTCACAGCAGAGGCTCTGTTGAGGTAGTGTAGAGCGCATGCAAGGAGGCTGGCAGCCTGTCTGATGGCCATGGTGGGGTCTCCAGCCACAGTGGGGTCCCTACCACTGCTGGACCTCCGCGCAGTGGGGCAGGAGCCATGCTGAGTTTGCCAGCTGGGGAAATTCTGCTTCTGGTCCTATAGGCCTCTGTTTGGAGCCCAGAGGCTGGCATTTTTTAATCCTTGCTGCTGTAGCATCAGGTTTCCTTTAAACCTAGTACTTCCCAAATAGCTTTTCAAAAACGGTGGTAATTGCACGTTTTCTTGGCAATTGTGCCAAGGACAGGCGCACTGGGTTCCAAAGTACTGGTCCTCTTGACTTTTCTTAGGAAATCAGTTCTTTTTCAATACCCTGCAGCGCTGAATGTTACAAGCAGCTTGGTTGTTAGCAATAAGGTAAAATTTATTACTGGGCGGATTGGTTGCTGTTGCAGATATTTTACGGTGTCAGCTGTTAGCAATTGGACGTAACATCCGTTCCTTAAAATAGGCTGTTTCCCACTGACCAAGAGCAAATAATGAACCACAAGTCCATTGCTGACCTACAGGACGATAGCCAAAACTTCCCTCTAGCTACAGAGCTGCACTTAGCATCCCGGGACATCTCTGTGCAAAACGCAGACCCCGCAAAGCAGCAGTGAGTGAAGCAGCGTCAGGATTCAAGTCCAGCACCATGCAGGCTCGAGCCCAGGAGGTGCTGCGAGTCCTTAGGGCCAGCCTCAGCACTGCACTGTGTACACAAGCCCCAGGTCACTGTCCCTGTACAGTGCTTTATTGGTCTTCCTGCAGGCTTACCCTGCTCAGAGTGGTGAATCCAGAGAGAGATTTTTTTTTTTTTTTTGCTTACAATGTCAATCAAAGAAATAGATCATAAAAAAAAAACTAGCAGCCCTACAGCCTGGGTGAGTTGGAGTTTCAAAGGCAGTGGTGCCGTTTCTTACTGCAGTTTCGGTTTGAGTTTCTGATGCTCTTTTGCTCAGCGGCAGAAGCAAAGTCAGGGAGGGGCAGAAGTATGGGTGAGGTCGTGGCATGACTTATGTTTTTAGCTAAAATTTTACAAACTGATGTGTTTTACTCACTCTGTAAGCACATGCGTTATACTTCTGTGTGGGGGCATGCAGGTTTCTGACTAATGCTGTATTATCTTTTTCCTGATGGCTCCTGAGGGAAGTAGATGCTCCAGGACATATCGGAGGCCTAGGAGTCACATTTCAGACTTGCGCAGGGGAAAGCTGTCCTTTCAGTAGGCTCCGGAATACTTCTGACTCAGCCAAGTATTTAGCGATACACACTGCGTTTCTAAACAACCAGGGAGGAATGTCAGTGCCTTTACTGGGTGACCAAATGTAGTCATCTAAAAGGCATATTGCAGCTCCCAGGCCTATTTAATAACTTGTGTTTGCTTACCACTGTTAGCTTGATTTGTCCACCCAAAATTACTCAAAATCATCACATCCATTTCAGCAGATCTTTTTTTAGGAAAATTTAATTGAAAATTGTCAAAGCAAGAACACCACATGCAAACAATTCTGCAGAATACTTGCACTAAACTTGAGGCCAGTGCTTCCCAAGTTTGGCCTGTTGCAGAAGCTTGCCCTGCAAAATGCCATTTTCCAGACCCTCTAGCAGCTGTATTGGGGCCACAGGGCTTGTTGAGTAGCAGATAGACTCGAAGCTGACCAGCATGCAGGTGCAGATCTGGCTTCCACCCCTGCCCTGCCAAGAAAACCCTTCGATACCAGAAGAGGTGTTAGGTAGTGTGCAGCTGATCACTGTGGGCACATTGGAGAAGCATCCTTTCTTGACAGGACAAGAGTGGAAACTAGATACATAGCTAGTATAGATCTATATATACGTCTATACATATTTCTATATAAGCACATCTCTGTATTTGGGTGTATATCTCTGTATTTGGGTGTATATGCATCTAGAGAGAGACAACTATACATCTGTATGGAAATATGTCTATTTATACACATCTCTCTCTCTCTCTGTGTATACATGGATATCTATGTATCTATCTAGTGTAGGTCTCTGGAAGAAGGCATAGGCAAGCAGGAGGCCCCTGGTGCTGTTCCCTTCTTGCCCCCCTGCAAGCAATGTGTGCAGGGAGGGTTTTGGAGGGGCAAGGTGAGTCCGTGGATAGCAGCTTCCCATTAGAGAGCTCAGGCTTCAGGTGCTACCTTGCTTCCCCTCCATTGTCATCAATTCCTTACAAAACTGACCTAAAACAAGCCAGTGAAAAGGAAAGAAAGGATAAAAGAACAGCATGTAGATGGCAAGAGGTTAAAAATGCTGCTGTTTGGAGAAGGTTCTTCCTAGGCCAGCTAGCTTGCCTGCTGTGTGCAGGTTTGAGTTGCCTTGAGGAATTCATTAAAAATCTGATTACAAACCAAACTTTATCCTCCCTGCTCAAGGAGCTTTTCCCTTGGCACGTGGAGCCCCAAGTAGATTCAGGGTCCATTGTCAGGACTGTTTCAGTCTCTTACCAAAGCAGTGCAGGGAGCAGTTTCTCTTTCTCATTTTAAGCAGTTGAAGGAGTTAAAAGCTTGGTGAAGTAGCTTACTGGCACAGTTAGAGACAACTGCAGCTGCGAAAAGGCTGCGTTAAGAAACAGGATGGTTGTGGTCTGCTGCAAGAAATAATTTTCCTGTTGACTATTTTTTTAAACAGGAAGTTGAAGAACAAAGCAGCATTAGTCTTAGTTCTTTTAATAGAGTTCAGATTTTAAATACTGAATTTAGGATACTAAGATCAGGAAAGGCTGGGGCTTTGCACAGAGTTTTATGTAAGGACTGAAAGCCAGGAATGTGGAGGTGCGAAGGACAAGCGGATTCAGGAGGGTCCTGCAAATCTGAACCTTGTGCTACTCTGGCCATGCGTTCGTAGGAGAGGTAACTGTCCACAGGGTGGATGAGAAAACGTGTGTGGGTTTGCAGGATTTTGTGAGTGCGTGTGTTTGCACAGTGCTGCGCAGACTTGGCTTCGCACAGTTTCCTCTTTGTCAGTCCGGCCGTCTGTCAGCTTCCCCTCTGCTCTGCTTGTGCTTTCTCAGTAACAGGAAAGAGCAACAGCTTCTGCAGCAGAGGAAAATAAAACCTCCCCACGCGAGAGATAGCAGTAGTGCCTCACGCCACTCTGAACTCCTGTTTTTTTCTCACTAGTCATCTCGACTTAGGGGTGATGTGCTCGTTTCCTTTCCAAGCCCCTTTCTCCCTAAAGATTTTAGACAAAATCCATTAAAGTCTCCTTTTAGAAAGTGTTCTCATCTCAGGAAGGCAGCTCAGCAGTTTTTCTTGTGGCTTTATTATCTATATTCTAATTCTGCCAAAGCCTGAGCATCTGACAGGATACAGCTGTGCTGCTAACCATTTTTTTTTCTACACACCTATCACAGATCATCTCAGAGGTATCGCAGACTTTGTAGGTGGGGGCCCACCTCAAACGGTAACTGCAAGTGCCATTTTGTTTCATTCTGAACATTTCCCTGGTGTTCATTCAACCTCTGAAGTATGCTGTACCTACCACAAAGCTGATTTGGCAGAGAATGCATTACTGCAGGTCTCCTTAGTTTTATCGAAACCCATTAAGTGACTTCAGAAAGTGAGAGATGTGCATTACTGTAAGTAACTGAATGGGGACATCAGTGCGGGGTTATCTGGAGAGTAGCCCCCATTGCTGTCACGCTGACCTGCCCTGTGTAAACAGTACACACAGTGGTAATTACCGCTGAGCCCTCGCCTCTGGTGGCAGGATGCTCTGCACACCTCCTGCACAAGCACATGGCCGAGCCTGTCAGCAGGTCTCTTGAAGCAAAAGCATTTTTAGGGGCAGACAGCACACCAAATTGCTGAAATGTCACAGCACCATTAGGAGAACCTTGGACCCTCCACTAGGCATGGTTCCAACTAGCAGTGTGCCAGAATGCCACAAAAAAGCCCTTTTGACTGGAAAAAAAAATCCTCAGTGCTTTAGTGCTTTTTTTTTTTTTTTCCTCCTATATTTTGTTCCACTGAGTTTCTCTCACGTATGCTTGTCCTCAGATTACCCAAGGTAGTTCTGTTTGGGGTGGGGAAGAGCAGGAGCCTGGTGTCGGACAGGGAAGTTGGGGAAGGCTGGTCTCCGGCCACCAGGCTTTTCCCCTCTGCAGCAGCTGGCGGCTGCAGACTGGCTGCCTGCTTGCTCCTCCTCCCCAGGGAAAGTGCACTGAGCATGGCTGGCTTTGCTGCTCCTGAGAAGGAGGAAGGTGCATTCAGAGGTGGTGACAGAGCCTGGCTCCTTCAGAGCAAGCAGGGAGAGGGGAAGAAGCATGGGTCTTTCCTAGAGGTCTGCAGTTCAACCCCACCCATAATAGTGGGGGGTGTTATCTTCCAGCTATTTAAGAGCTTTGAAAGGTCAGCATCTCTTTTTGAGTATGATCTTAAAGAGATGATGCCTTTTTGAAGTAAGGTTTGGTGGTATAGCAGTGGGATTACCTGCTATACTACCATGGGAACAGGATTGTTGGGTTAAACAGAGTTCAGTTTTGTTGTTTATTGTTGCATGCAACCATATTGCACACACGCACACAATCCTTGCATACTCTTTGCTTTAGCAGAGCACAAAAATGCAAAACTAGACGTGTCTGTGAGTCTGCATGGCTATAGAGATCATGCAGGGAGTGCCTGTTGAAGGATGTAGCTGTTTTCCATACAATGAAACATGAAGTGCTTTTTACAGACTACTTAGTCCTAGAAAATTGAGTAGATAATCCTGTTCGATGCAGGGTTGGTTTAGTAGAAAGCACCTCCAAAGGTGACAGATTTAATAATCTCTGGGTCTTTGCATTTCTGTATTTTGTTGTGCAGGTTTCTTAGCAAGATCAGCTGGAGTTCAGCCTTCCACCATGCCTGTGCCTCCTCCTCCCGCTCCCCCTCCGCCCCCAACACTGGCCTTGGTAAGTTTTACGGGGGGTGGATGTACAGCATGCACTGTCCTCTCTTGCTGCTTGTCATGTTGGAAGAGACATGCAGCAAGATGACAAGGGTGGGTATGATATCTGGGGAAACCTTTCCTACATCTTGTTTACAGCTGATTGATCCTGCAAGAGGGACTGTTACTTCCGTTCCCTGTCAGTGCCCCTGCGCATGTCACTAGCCACATTCACTCTCCATCTTCCTCTTCCTCCCACATTGGTGGTTTGATCTGGTGCAGGGATCCTGGGTGGAGAGGCACAGCTCGTCTGAGTCAGAGGAACTGAAGTCTTGCTCTCCCCTTGCTTTTTTCCAGCCATGTGCTCTCACCTTCTCCCTTGTTCCACTTTAATACTTACATGACCTAGTGGTGAACTGGTTCAGAGATCCTGAGCTGGCAAATTACAATCCCTAAAATCCTAATTTTTTTTAAGGATAGCTCTTAACCGGCATAGCTCCCTCAGCCAGCCTGTGGTATGAAGGTACAAGACCCGCTGCTGGCACAACATGGTGGATGAGACTACATTGGGCCTGGCTTAAACCAGCCTAAACTGGAATGGAGCCTGCCCTGGGCTGTTTGTTCTGACAGGCAGACAAGAAAGAAAGGCTTCTGGAAATGCTATTGTAAAGTACTCAAGTGTTTTGATACCAAAGCCCTAGATGGTTACACAGATAAGCTGGGCTGTGCCCTGCTGCGGAAGAGTGTTTCCCTCACTGCCCACCATCAGCAGATACCGACTCTGTGCTTGGTCCTTCCATGGCAGCTCTCACCACATGTCAGGACTTTTCCATGACGCTGATCTGCTAAGTTAGAAAACTTTTCAGGAATCACCGTTTTGTAGAAGAAATCACATATACATGCATGTGTGTATAGCTAAAACTCCATCTTTCTTCTGAGTTATCCAGAATTTGTATAGTTTGAGTTTCACTACAACTTTCAAGAATGTCAATCTTTTGGTGCAATCGGATTGAACAGGGACAGACTACTCAGTTTACAAAATGGCAATTTTCTGTAGATGTACTTCGGCTTTCAAAAATTAGATTCTTGAATTCAAAAATATATATATAAAAAAAAAAAAAAGTGTTTCCACTGAATTGCGTGAGTTAGAGTAGCAGCACTGTTTGGAGCCTCTAGTCAGTAAGAGGCCAGCTACTTATAACGTCATTCACAAAACCAGATAAGGCAGGTTACCCAGTCTTGTGCTGTTAAAGCAGAAACTGAGGTCTCAGGTAACTACTGTATTTGAGCAGAACTTTGTAGCTGGAACTTGAGGTTTATTTTACCTCCTCATTTTTCATTTTATTTTGCAGGCAAATACTGAAAAGCCAACCCTAAGCAGGTCAGAACAAGCAGGGCGAAATGCTCTGCTATCTGATATTACCAAAGGAAAAAAGCTAAAGAAGACTGTTACTAATGACAGAAGTGCTCCAATTCTAGACAGTGAGTATGATCCTACATGTCTGAGTTTATGTATTCTTTAATGGTTCTACGTATCTGAATGCAGAAAATTTTTTTAGCTGTCATCAGATTAACTGATGTGGGAGAAGCAAATAAAACAGAATGCCCAGGATTGGCATAAATTCTGTTCTTCATGGGTTAAGCCACCTGAGAAATCAAGTTGTGCTAATGAAGTGTGAGTGTCAGTTTGTTTGGTTACTCTCATACAGCAATTTTTCTCACAGTCACTTAAACCAGAACACCATGCCAACCCTGCTAGGAGACCTGCCAAGAAGCTGCAGTGGCTCAGGCAGGCAAACCCTCCTCAGGACTGAGGACAGCACAGAGAAAGTGCACAAAAGTAAAGGCAGCCTTGGTATGGCACCATTGGCCTGTTTAAGGGCCCGGTACTGGTCAAGCAAAGTCCCACCTGGGTGCCGCTGGGCTGGGGTGACTCAGGGCTGGTATCGTTGTGGCTGGGCCTGGTTGCTCAGCTTGGCACGGCGCGGCACCTCAGCGGGCCCCGGTGCAGGAGAGGCCTCCGTCCAGCTGAACTGCTGCTGGGCCTCACTGCACACCTTGGTGCATGCCGAGAGGAGCCTGGAAAACGCCACGTAGCAAAAGCATTGGGAAGATGGAATGAAAACGGGAGACGGGCAAGGGACAGAGGCCTGCTGTGGTGGTAGCACAGCATTTATTGCCCAGGGAGAGGAGACGTTTCCACAGACTGATTAGCAAATGTGATACAACTCAGTCCAGGTCCAGCCATGCAATTATAGGCTAGACTGTGATGGGAAGATGATGAGGAAAGAAGGAAACACCAACAGGAATATGACCAAATAAGAATTAAAAAAAAATAGGCACAGTTCAGCAGCCAGCCATGTACCTAGCTTTAAACTTCTGAATATCATTTTTGCAATCAAATTTACATGTTCTAGCTACTCTAATGAGCTGGAGAAAAGCGGTTAAGGGGTTTAAAGGAGGGCTAAACAGTAAGATTAAAATTATGTGGCCTATTATCTTGTTTACATGAATTAACAAATCATGATGAAAGACTAAAACATAGTAGCAGCATTTCTTCAGAGGTTCACACCCTATATGAGTCAGAACCGAACTGAATTAACATGCTTAAGAAAAGAGAAGGATCATGTGAAACATTCCCCCATGAACGCATTCTTCCTCCTTTTTTTCTGGGTGGGATTATTAGGAGTGCTTTTCATCTACAGGTTTTAATTACTTTAAAGTCAGTGAAATTTTTACCCACCCAAAGTTGTGGAAATCGAGATGCCGAGAAATTAAGCAATTGATCCTCAGCCATGCAGCCTTGTCATCGGGGACCTGATCTCCACAGATATCCCAACCTGTGGGCCTGATCATTTTGCACTGATGTTCCAAGTAGGGCTCTTCCCTGTATTTGTAATTGTGGAAATGCTTTAACTTTACCTGTAGTGCTCCAGTGTTGCCACAGCAGAAATATTGATATTAGAGGAAAAACAGAAGAGGAAGGAGGGAACTGATTAAAGTAGTTCCATCCTATTGGGAAAATTGGCAGCTTATGATCATACCACTGCATTTCTGGACCTGCAGGAAAGTAATCAAAAAGGAAATCTCTTTCCCCACTAGGCTTTATTTAAATAAGTAGATATGTTGCAATGAAATCAATAGTGACAGAAGTCTATGTATTCCCAGAAGTGATCACCAGAGATACCTCCAAGAGGAAGAATGCCTTTGCCTTCTCCCTCCTTTCTCATTTCTCATTTTCCTCATTTGCCGTGTCTTTCAGTTTGCTTATGGAGAAATGGAGGTGAAGGATGAGAGCAAAGGTATGAAGAAATGGAAAGCAGCTACATTGATGTTAAGAAAGAGAACGTGATATTCTCAGAGGCCCTATCCATTTTCAGTTCCAAATTCTCCAGAGTGACTGTTTCTCTGCTTTCCAGTCCAGAATAGACTAAAGGAAAGTGGTGGCTTAATAAAACTCAGTAGCTATGTTTATTGCGCCACCTCTTCCATGGTGCAATAGTGGTGGTAGTGGCAGCTGTGATGATCCAACCTGTACAAAGGCTTGCTTGTGTATTTTGAAAGCTTGTCCTTTTTTCCCCAGTTACAAGTGTTGCTCTATTCAGAGTACTTTGCAGGATCAGCCTTGCTTCCCTGCATAACATGGGGACTTTTTTTTCCCAACAGAACCCAAAGGACCTGGTGGAGGTGGTGGTGGCTTTGGTGGAGGCGGTGCTGGCGGCGGCGGGGGTTTTGGTGGTGGCGGCGGTGGTGGTGGCAGTTTCGGTGGTGGTGGACCACCTGGCCTTGGAGGCCTTTTCCAAGCGGGAATGCCAAAGCTCAGATCTGCTGCGAGTCGAGATGCTGGTAAGAAAGACCTTGCGGTTTCAGCACAAATAAGTAAATGGCAGATTACTTATTAAAACCTTCATACGATAGCAGTAAATTACCTGCTGGGATTAAGTATGTCTTCAGATATGTGAGGCTCTTAGGAAATGAAATTTTGACCTTGAATCTTGTTTTATTCTTAATAGTAGATTGTATGAAGAAGTGAGATTCCTCTTCCACCCTTCCTCCTACTTATTGATAAAAACTAAAGGTCTTGACAATGTCAAGTGGCTGCCTGCAAAGCAGTCAGTCAGACTAGGTTCTGCCTTGGCTGGGGGTGTGCAGGACTAGAGGGGAGCACAAGAGCATTCCTGATTAATTCTGCCTTGTGCACCAGCAAAAAGGGTCTGATTTCCATTTGGAAAGTACATCTGTGCCAGCTCCGCACCAGCATGATTTACCACTCTGGGAGTGCACAAGGCACCCTGGCTGGCTGGTGCGCACGCTGCAGTTGGAGGCTTGGCTAGGGCATGTGCTGTATTCTTCGAGCTGGCAAAACAGCTGCCCAAAGCCCCGTGCCCTTTGAGGCGACAGAGACCTGGGAGCAGTGAGTTTCCTAGAGCTAAGGATGCAGCACTTCACAGCTGTTGAAGGAGCACTGGGCAACAGGGGCCATAGAGTGTTATGAGTCTTGCATGTTTTATAGACCAACATAATTTTTCAGCACATTTGTACAAAAGAGGCTCCCGGAGCTGGTATTCTCTATTGTGTCACAGTCTATTTTGGGAGCTTGTATTAATGTAAAAGTTCCTGGCACAACCAAAGAGCGTTTCTTCAAGCGCAAGCCCAGCCACCTTCTCCCCGCCATACACAACCGCGTCCTTAGCTAACACCCCCCGGGAAGGGCCGAGAGGTGCCTGTGGCTGGACGGTACTTGTCAAACACCCCTTAAACCACCCGCTCCGCGGATGCTGAGGTCCTGTCTCTCTCTGTCTCTCCGTGCAGACCCCGGGGCCGCCCGCCCGCCCGCGCTGCCGCCCG
Source organism: Aythya marila (assembly GCF_965140915.1). Classification (NCBI taxonomy): domain Eukaryota; kingdom Metazoa; phylum Chordata; class Aves; order Anseriformes; family Anatidae; genus Aythya; species Aythya marila. Next base: position 17,440,365 of record NC_139047.1, read on the forward strand.
GCGCCCGCTCTGCCGCCGCCAAGCCCTTCCCGGGGCCGGCCGGCCCGCCGCGCTTCCCGGGGCCGCCGTCGGGGCAGCGGAGCCCGGCCGCCGACCCTCCGAGGAGCCGCCTGCCGCCGCCCCGGCCCGACGCCGGCTCCAAGCCCGAGACCGCGCCGCCGCCGGTGCCCAGCACGCCGCGTCCCGGCTCCTCCGGCCCGCACAGCCGCGGCTCGCCGCCGGTGCCGGCCGTCAGCCGCCAGCCCAGCCTCGGGCCCTGCCCGCCGCCCTTCCCGGGCAGCCGCGGCGCGGGGCCCGCCGGCTCCCTGCGGCAGCCCGGCCCGGCGCCCCCCTTCTCGGGCCGGCCGCCGCTGCCGCCCACGCCCGGCCGGCCGGCGGAGGACAAGCCGCCGCCGCCCCCCGCCGGCCACCGGCCGCCCGCCGCCCGGGAGCCCGCCCTGCCGCCGCCGCCGCCGCAGAACAGCAAGCCGCCCGTGCCCGCCTCGCCGCGGCCGCCCCTCGGCGCCCCCGCGCCCCCGCCGCCCCCCAGCAGGCCGGGGCCGCCCCCCGTGCCGCCCGGCCCCGCCGGCGGCGACGAAATGCCCCGGCTGCCCCAGCGGAACCTGTCCCTGGTGCCCCCCGCCGCCCCCGGCACCGTGGGCGGCCGCTCTGGACCCCTGCCGCCGCCGCCCAGCGAGAGGCCACCGCCGCCCATCAGGGACCCCCCGAGCCGGACAGGTAGGTGGCGGGGTGCTCTGCCTGGCACCCGTGGGTGGCAGCGCCCTGCCGAGTGGCAGGTGCGAGCGGTGGCACCGGGTGTTGGCCCTGCGCAGCGGGAGGTGACCCCAAACTTTGGCCGTCGTGGCCTGGCTTGGCCTCGCAGCTGGCGGCGTCAGTGCTCGCATCAAATACACTGTGAGCCAGCATCCAGAGCCCCAGCCCATGTGGGTTTCAGGCCATGTGAGGTGAGGCAGCACCGTTCCAGCCAGCTCTGACTCGCAGGTGTCAGAAACGATGCTCACAGGAGACTCTCTAATGGAAAATGAGGGTTTGTGGGCGTCATGGTGGCTCAAGGGAAGCCGTTGTGCCACACCTGCCAACTCACGTGCACTTGGGCAGATCCTGGCAGTTTCTGTTACAATTTCTGCGATAAGGAAGGGGTTGCAAGCAGGGGGCTGCCCATTACATGCTGTAACGCAGGGCACCTGTATAGCCCAGCCTCTGTTCAGTGACAGCATTCACCCTACTGAGTCAACCTGTGTAAGGCAATGGTGGTGCTGTCACGAGATGAGGTTTGCAGAGCCTGACCTTCTACGTGTTGGGAGACACGCACGCTTACAGGAAAATACAAATTATTTTATTAAAAGACCGATCTGACAGGTGTTAAGTGGGAGTTGCTACAGCATGACTAACTGTCATTACTTGTTGTACGCAGATTTCAAACGAGACTGAAAATAAGAGTTGTCTCCATCGAGTTATTTCATCACTTATTTTGTCCTCTGATAATTATCATTCGTAACTTTCAAGAACTGTGCATCATGACCCTTAGTACTCGATGGTTTTCTGTTTGGAGATGAGTGAATTGAGGCACAGAGAGCCAGGCCCTGTAGCATCAGGAAGGGAGAAGCTTTGCATGGAAGGCAGCCCAGGGAAGCTCCATGGAGTTACCTTCCATTCCATCCTCTGGATTAAGAGGAGCAGCACGTCAGCCCATTGAGCCAAAGGGGGGCACCATGCCAGCACAGCCTGCCGGGCCCCAGACAAATAGGAGGAACTTTGTCACCTATGGCTGGGGAGGGCGGATCAAAGCTGCAGGGGGCAGCTGTGATTATTCAGATGGTTCAGGAACTTTTCTTGGGATGGTCTCTGCTTCCACAGGAGGTTCCTGTTTGGCTCTTTCCTAATGCAGAATATTTTGGTAAATCTGCGCTACTTTTCTGCTGATTTCATAATTAGAAGGAAGCTGTAGCTGCAACTCGAAATGTAAATACTATTTTGCAACGGTTTGAGGTATATCATGGGGTTTAGGTACATTTAGAGAGAGAGCAAGCAAAACTGTTCTGGAAGTTTTTCAAAATGCACATCTGTAACTAGATTTCATCAGAACAAGGAAGCGTTTCATTAAATGAACATAATCGCCAATTGCCCAACTGCACCGATCAGAGAGGCAGCGAGACCTTTGGACGTTCACAGCCCTCCACACCCTCCGCTTAGTCTCCTCCTGCCCTAGGCAGGGATTCCTCTCTGGCTGGCAGCAGCACCTCTCCTGCACTCATTTACTGGTGCCTCTGGGAGAAGCACCTTTCCCCTGCCTATGTGGGCTCTGCCTTGATGTCACCATGCCAGCCGCCCCAGTGCACAGACGCTGGAAATGCAAGTCTACGTGTGAGGTCTGTTTCCAGCCTAGCGGGAGGTGGATGTGCTCCAGCTACAGGAATAAGCTGGCACGCAGCACAAGCATCTATAAAGGAGAGCGCTGATGCCACCACACTGCCTAACACTGCCGCCCCCAGGCTGAATCCCCTGTATGCCACCGAGAGCACTGCTTGTGACACCCCCAGGGGACCACCCCCATGGGGAAGGAGCCTCTGTTCCATGCTGCCTTGCCTTGTGAGGGCACGTGGAGAGGCAATGCAGTGTGGCCTGGGCTCCTGCATTACCCTGGGCTCCAGCTGTAACTGCTGGCCATCGTGGCCACTGTCATTCAGAGGGGTTCAAAAGGAGCAGCCCCTCTACGGAGGTTACTGTACCTGAGAGAAAGGGGAGTATGGGCACTGAGGTGTGTTTGTTAGATATACCATGCTCCTCTACAAGCCAGTGTCAGCTCCCCAGAGAGACCTGCAGAGCTGGGAGGTGGGTCTGGGGGACACTCACTCTGGGGGCCCTACCAGCCTGCCCTCTCCTGTCTGTTAGCAAGAGGCCCTGGGTCATGGGCAGCAGCTTACCACTGACAGAACAATTCTCCATGTAAACATTGTTTGTGTGCTTGCCTCTCTGCTCTCCCCAGGCCCCCTCCCTCCACCTCCTCCCATCAGCAGGAATGGAAGCACCTCAAGGGCTTTGCCCGCTGCTCCCCAGCTGCCTTCCCGGGCTGGGCTGGAGAACCAGAGAGGGGGAACCCGACCACCACTTCCCCCTGACCGGCCGGGATCGGGAGCGCCGCCGCCACCACCACCGCCTTCATCAGCACTCCGAAATGGCTTCCAGGATCCGGGCGATGGTAAGCCATGTTACTTGCTTTTGGTAGAATTATGTATAGCAGCTTTTGGCCTTAACAGAAAAAAAATATTTGTGGGAGAGGCTTTGTTTCTACAGCAAGCTTTGAATTTCTGGTCCACAGAGGTATCATGTGAGTCTGGATTAATCCTGCTAAGTATGAATGGAATAAATATTCTATGTATAAGACAGAACTGCAAACTTGTCAATATATGCTCAGAAGTAACCCTTTGAAAAATAGCCTGAAAAAAAAAAAGCATTCACCATGCTCGACTTTCCTACAATACATAAAGAAGGCCAAAGGGGATTGTTCTGACTGTAACATGAATTCACGCTATAGCTACACTGAGACTCTTTGTAAGGCAGAACAAGTTAGATGATGACTCAAAAACTGAAAACTGAAAAACAGAATGGAAGAGATTGTCAGAACACTGCTGAAAATGTCAAGTTTCTCTCTTCTTGCTGGTGTTTGTTGAAAAGGTGAGGTCCAAGACAGATGGGTTTTAAAGATTCATCCTGTTTTTCTTTTTAATTGTTTTCTGTTCGCAAAGGACAGATACATCCTTCAGCTAATTATGGAAGGCCAGAATTTGTATTTCTGACATTTATGAAGTTAGAAAAAGCAAGCAGAAAATAAAACTGTAACCCACACTATTGAACCATCTTTGCACATCAGATAAGGCAGGTGGGTCTCAAACACATTTTTTCCTGCCTAAGTCATTTGCAGGATTCAGAACCTGCAGCTCCTTTACACACTGGTTTCTAATTGCAACCATTGGGAGTAAACATAGGAAAAACTGGATCCCAGCAAATAACCACATGTTCGACCGCTGGGAAAAAACTTACTCAGCTCTTCATTACATTATGCAATAAAATTAAATAATATCGCAAGAAAGTTGTAGTTGCGAAGTCCTGAAGCAACCAAGTGAAGAAATGACAAAGTTTAAGATGGCCCACACTTGGGCATCCAAATTCAAGTGCAGAATAGAGCTACATAAAAATACTTTTCCTTTCATTTCAATGAAGAAACTTAGCAGGTTTATATATTCTTTACAGTCCTATACAGTCAATAAATATGTCAATAGCATCCTAGTAGTTTCAAGAGATACTGATGTATTTTGCCATTTTTGACACTACTTTTCTGTCATTATACGTTCTATTATAGCGGCCCCAAAATTTTATTTTTCATGTACAAAAAATAAGAAACAAAAAAAACAACAAAAAAATAAGAAACAAAAAAACACTCCTTGCAAGTTAGAATGCTTTTATTTATGCTTTTGACCTATGTTTATCAACAAAGTCTGAATATCGGAAAATTCTACACCCAGAAACAAAATATTGTTCTGGAGTAGGAGGTGTTGTGCATTTCCTATAACATACACACACATATATATACACACATATGTGTTTAAAAAAACAAAAACAAAAGCCAGTAGAACTATGGCCATTTTCCTGATTTGTGATTTTGCATTAAATTGTCTAAGTGATCTGTTAAAGTTAATTAAGAATTTTAATTCTTAAACTAATCTAAAGCATCATCTTCCCTGACTTTCCAGTAGGATTCTGGTTCAATACTCAGCTATCTAAGCATTTTGCAGTATAAAACATCTATTAAACATTATATTAATATCAGTTGAATTTTCTGAAGCTGTATCAAAACACTAACCAGTAAAATGCATGTTTGTTTGTTTTTCAGATGAGTGGGAAAGCAGATTTTCTTTTCATCCTATATCCGATTTACCACCTCCAGAGCCATATGTACCCGTGAACAGAAGTTATCCCAGTAAATTAGCAAGAAACGAAAGCAGAGGTAAGTTTGTGCCACCTCTGGTATTAGAATTTCAGTGTATTCTCCTGAATGAAAACTTCTCCAACGGCCTTTTCACCCTTCCTCACCGCACAGAAAAAGCTTAGAGGTTCACAGGTGTAAGCCCTCTTAGGCTTGTATTTTGGGATAGGTTGGGTGAGGGATTGTTAGGTTTCTAAGTTGTAATGTGTATTATAAGAGACCACTTCTGCTATTATATTGAGCTCCCTTTTGCTACAGGCAGACAGAACTGCAAAATCTCAGTGCCTCACCAGTGACTTTTGACTGTTTTTGTCCCTGTTATTCCTCTTGGAATGCTGTTCTAGGACTTTTCTCATTCCCCATCTAAATCCACCTATGACGTGTTTTTTTGTGTGTGTGCAAACATCATCCTTGAGTTCAGTTATCCTCCCTACTTGATATGTTAAACCCCTACTATTTTTTAAGACAACAGTCTTACTTTCCTCTTAGCTTCTGGCTTGCCGAGTTGATTAAATCAGGATGTACTACACTCTTCTTCCAAGCGAAGTTCTCCATTTCTCTGATCATCGGTGTTGTTTCAGTATACATTTCAGTGTTACATGCTGTTCCAGTTGAGGTCTCGGCTGGGTCTTCTATAGCAGCATAAAAGTTTCCATTAGTTATCACCATTAGTGGTATTTCGCCAGGTACACCCAAGGATCAATTTACTTCTTTCACAACTGGTCACATCAGTGGCTCATAGTCATCCTGTAATCATCTGTACACTCAGATGTTTCTGTCTCTCCTGTTTCCAAATGTTGAGGTTTTGGTTTGGAGCAGAAATTCCTGTTGGTCTCTGACCCTTCACTTTGTGCACTTAGCTTTCTGCCCATTCCTATTACTCCACAAGGAGAGGCAAAGAAATGTAAGCACACTTTTATATTTACTTTCAGAAGTTTGGAATGAAAATCTTCATATTGGGAAACATATGAAGAGCTTTGAAACGCTACTGAGTTTAGCGCTTGCCACTTTCATTGAAATTCGCATGTGTTTCAAGTAGCACTGATACTGTATGTGTTCACATAAAACAATAAGGCTAGTAAGAGTGATTGATCTATTTTGAGAAGGGGCCTAAGAACTGAAATATGTGTCCTTTTCAGACATTGAAGGAGATACTTTATTTTGCACTGTTCAAGGTTCTTATGTTGTTTAGTAAACTAACTGAGAACTCCACAAAGGTATTTTCTAAAATGGTTAGACAAAGAAATGAGTAGATCTTCACCTGAATTAATGGCTTGGATGTGAACTCCCAATATTAAAAGAAGCCAGGAGTAATGCAAAAATCTTTCTTTCTCTTTTAGGTGGCTCTGGCCGAAAAGAAAGAGGTGCTCCCCCACTTCCACCTATACCAAGGTGAAGTGGGTTCTGGCTCATCTTCGGGCAACATCTGTTTTACAAGGTTTCCTTCAAGTCAACTTTCCTGTCCACATCATTGGAAAGTTGTCTGTTTTGCTTTATTTCCACTTTTGGCTTGTCAGCTGGAATAAACTTCAGTGTCTATTACAGTTGTAATAGACACAGCTTATGAACTATAGTTGCTCAGAGCTATGAATTTTGTTTGCTTATGCTGCAGGCTGTCAGGAAAGGCATTTTGTGGACCACGCGCAACATTCGTGCATCATGCTTACCGCGTCCAGCCCTGTCCCCTTGACAGTTCCACAGAAGGTCTGGCTTTGAATTTAACAAGAGCTGGAACAAAGCTGTTTCATTCATTTGGGGGACAGTGGCTGTATTATTTGAATCATCAAGTACAATCTGTTTGCTGTTTAAAAACCAATTGCCAGGGAATACCATGTAGCTGAGAGTCCCCTGGATCCTGCTTTGTGTGCCTGACCTGGTCCAACTGCTTCTGCAAGCCATATTCCTACTACGTGAGGACCGAGAGCTCATCCTAAGTCTTTTTCGCCTCAGCTTAGCCGAGCAAATCATGTTTTATACAATAGATGGCACATCCTGCCCCAGGGATGGACTGTGTTTGGCCATATTTTTTACCTGCAGAGAATCTTCCAAAGAAAAGCACAAATGAAGAATTCATCAGCATGAAAATATCTTCTTTACAACTTTTTCCTCCTTTTGTAATAGCGTTACGTTTTTAGTCACTTAATTCTTTCCTGCTTTGATGTGGACCAACCCACAGTCATCCGTGTCCTGGATTATTGTAATACCCTCTACCTGAGACTACCCGCAAAGAGTCCTCAGGAAGTAGCCTTAGCGCAAATGCAACAGTTATTGTAGTTGTTTCTTCTCTCTGTACAGCATCGCTAACACCAGCGCTGCACAGACTGCTTTCCAGTTGTTTCTTTGGTACAATTAAATGATGGGTTTTTGACTTTAAAAGCTTCCTGGGGCTTAGGTCACAAGTCTCAGAGAAATTGTATTTGACTTGCATTACAGCAGAGCAGCTGAGGTCAAAAATGTGCATAAGTGAAAGCCCTGTGATGTAGTGAAGGAGGTCTGGGGTTTGTGCATGCAAGTGGGAGCATCAGCTCCAAAATTTGCTGTCTGCACTGGTTCAAGAGGAATGCGAAGATTTGGCCTTCTGAGTTTACCATGAAGCCTGTCCTTTCAACCTTTGCTGAAACAAGTCTCAGCAGAGAGCTACAAGGCTTACGCTAATAGAAAAAAGTGTAAAGTATTCTAACGTTGTGACAATTGGTTAAGATGTTTAATGGCTTTTGAATTCTGTGTTTGGGAAAAGAGTTCATTGAGTGAGCGTGTTTTATAAATGGATCTAAATGCATGTAAAATGCCTTTGGAAATTAGAGGAAGATTATAATTCTGAATTTGAACTATTGTCAAATAATATCTCTTTTTTAATTGGACTTCTGAAGGTTAGCCCTGAAAAACTCCTCTGTCTCCTCCACAGTTTTTTTCCAGCATACTCCTTGGGACCCCTACCAAGCCTGGATCAGCAGCCATGTTTCACAGGGTATTGCTAAAAAAAAAAAAAAAAAAAAAACTAGTCATGTGGGTTAAGAAAGTGTTTCTCTAGTGTGGGAGATATGATCTGAAGTATACACTGATGCTAGAATGAGGTCAGTCCTAGAAAATCCAGGGAATGTAGCTGAAGAGAGTTTGAACCCCACTGAAGTGTTTGCACATGGGGCTTTTTGCCCTGTCAGTGGGCACAGGGCGGGGAGACCCTCCCTGCACCACCACCTGGACAGTCACCATGAAGAGCATGAGGCAGAGCTGGATTTGGCCAGATCAACATTAATTTGGCCTTTTTGGTATTTGTTTACAAAATCTTGTTAGCTGTGATAGCATTTGATTACATACCAGTTTTTTACATTTTTGTACCTAGTGACATATTTTAAGTTACTATTTATGGTCTTGAACCTGCAATTCAATGCGCAGGCGCAGGGATGTATCTACATCTAATTGCAGGGTCGTGGCTGTAAGAGTTTCTTAAACAGATCTTAATGGGACCTCCATGTGACAGGTGCACCTTGGGATCAAGGCTAGCTCAGTACTGAATTTGTATGTATTTTATAGGTGTCACTTAAACATATGCACTATGCAAAGTGCCTGTCTCTTTGGCATATTATTGTGTGAATAGAAGTCCAAGTAAAATTTTTAGAATAATAACTTAAAGAATAAATTATTGTATTCATGTTATTAAACTGAAGCACTTATAACTATGAGGAGCGACATTCTGAGTTTAAGAATACAATATTTTCAATACATTGACCTGCCAAATCCTTATTAATATCCAAACAGCTACGCAGTCAAAAAAAAATAAATAAATCCAAAAGCTCTACCATTTTTTGTAACTTACCTGCTTCCAGCATGACTATTTTACTTCAAGTCAAAGAAAATGCTGCAATTGTTCTGCCAGCCCTCTGCATCATTCAGAATATCCTGTATTTGATCTTCTTGGCAAGATTTGCTGACCAGAAGTTCTGGACCATTACCAAAGACCTGGCAAATCAGCTTCAATCTCACTTTAAAATATGTTATGTAAAAGCCCTCAGTCAACAAGTCAAGAAACCTGAGCTGATTTTTTTTAGCACTTCACTGCTCTATAGAAACCTCTTCAGAATGGCTGTTTGTCTTGTAGGTAAAATGCCTTAAAAATGCAGAAAGAGGTATTTTTTCACTGAACAACAACATGACTATTTATATATTTTGCTGTAAAATTCCCTAGATATATTCCAGAACAATGCAGCATTTTACCTGCAATGTATTGCTTCACATATCAGTAGCTACTTACCATATGATCAGTATTAAAGTATTTATTTCACTATGAAGTCTTAAAAAGAGAAGAATACAAAACAGGTTGATCCAGTGGTGCCTTATGACTTTTAGTCAACTTTTCTGTCTCACTAGAAAAATTAATAGGCGTTGTTGTTCTTCCACGTCCTGATGTAAATAGTGCTGATAGTAGCATTACACAGAGTTTGAGCCAAGTCCTGCTGTTGTAATGCGCTCAGTCTGCTAACTCCTGATTGAGCTAAATGTGGGGAGAGACTATTAGATCAGTCCTTAGGTGAGATGTAAGTGGGTACTGGTTACACAATACACAATCCAGTGTTGGTATTGCTCTGGAAACCTACCCCTCTCCCAAAACCAGTGTCTCACACCGCTGTCTGTACAGCCCAGCTGCCTTCAGCGTGGTTGCAGAGGTTATTAAAGGACTGAATTTGATTCACTGCTTGCATATGAGATTTACTGGTTTTGTTTTAATGGCATTGTCTTGTGAACATTCACACCTGAAAACTATCTTTTTGTGTCATCATTAAGACTTGCATTGAATGACAATGGCCACAGATGTTCATTTTTGTTTGATTCAATGAAGTAAATAAAAAGGGAATAAATTTTGTACCATGTGACAGTAATTTCTGCTCAATATTTTTGTAAGAAAAGCACATGTTATGTCTGTTATGACTTCCTGCACCAGCCGCTGGGAGAAGAGGTCTCAGTGATTCATGTTCAGAGTTTGTTAAAGGAAACTCAACTTGTGATGCAGGAAGCATGTATTTCTGTAAGTGAACTACTTCTTAAATAAGGGTGCAAGGTTCTTGTTTAGAAGCTAGCATTTCCCAACACTAAAAGGATTGTAAGAATTAATTTTTTCTGCAAGACTGAACTACTAGAGAAGTTCCTTAAATTGTCGCTGAAGGAGCTGGACAGCAGTGTGTCCTTGCAGCAGCGACTGTTTACATGGCACTTGTAAAAGCAGGTCTCTGTTGGAGCGGGGGGGGAAGGAATTAAACTGCTATTACATTTCACATACGTTGCAAGACAACATTTTTCTGTGCAGAAGTTTGCAAATAGGAAGGGTATTCCAAAGAGTGGAGTTGGATGATCAAACCAGGATTGTTTCAAACGTCAAATGTCAAGAGACTTAGAGAGGGGAGAGGGCCCCACACCTGCTCTGGGAAGGAGAGTGTTCAGAGAATAAAAAACAACTGGCTGAAGGTGGGGGTCCATATGGAAGCACAAATCAGGATACAAACTGTATGTAATAGCACACGGCACTATTGCCAATGCTGCTGTCTTGCAGTCGGGTGCAAACAACCTGTTGTGGCGGTACATTGACTGCATTTAGTATATATTGTATCAATTTTCATCTCTCAAGTCGTGTTCACCAGAAAATGAGGAGAATCTCTTGCCTAAGATACTCAGTAACACATTAAGTATAGCTAATTCATGGGAAGTTTCTTCGTGTCCACTAGAGAAAGTGGGGATTGTTTAGCTGGTGAGGTGAAACAGCCTGGGCTGTTTGGTTAAAATGTAAGCCTGAGGCGCTGACAGCCCGGTGAGCGTCCAAGGTACCCAGCAGAAGCAGGACACCCATGTATGTCCTTAGTGAGCGTGCAGCAGGTAGGTAGGCTAAAAGAAAAAAAAAGGAAACTGCATGTCTTGAACAAGGGAGTAGCACAATAGCATGTTGCCGTTCTGAAGTACGGTCTGTGATAAATGCTCTTTAGCATCAGTCATACATGAAGAGGAAGGCACTCTAAATTTGGACCTCCAAAGCCACAAAAGACTATGAAAGAGAAACATAATTTCAAACACAGGCTGAGCAGAAAGTACTGTTTTTTATCAGATGCTTAAAGTTTGAGCTTTTTATAAAATATTAATCAAATTCTGTGAATATTTTTCTGCTTAACATTTATTTTGTATGTGATTTTTTTTTTCTCCATATTTTTCTGTCCTATGCCAAATAAATTTTACTTTTATTTAATTGCTGGTGCAGACTGTTACATTGAGAACAACCACGGCTGCTTCCTTGGCAGAAACGCACCTGGGCTCCATCAGGAGTGCGACAGCGATCCTGGAGGAGCTTGGGCCAGGTTCGCCTTCCTGCCTGCCCACCGGTGCTTAGCCCCACAGCAGAAGCCTGCAGAGAACTTTGGGCTACCATACAGTGAAGATTAGACACCTGCAGATAAGTCACAAGTGTAGTTCGGTGTAAAGAATAGTAGAAAAAAATATGGTCAGGGACACTGTGCTTGTAGGCAGCTATTGCTTCTGTTGTCATCTGGTGAGTGGAACCCATAGGGCTGGGGCTGGGCAAGGCGAGGCAGACACTTGCCATGGGGAGGTGGCATGGAAAATGCAGCACTCAGTTAACCACAGAGTTTTGTTCCTTTTATCTCCATTCACTAGGCAAGAGGATTACAGAAAATGTTATTTTCAAGTAATTCAAACCTTTATTTTGATTTTAGAGACCTGTTCTTGATGTTAAAACTTTTCAGGTGATTTGGACCAGATTCAACACAGGAAGACCCTTTGATAAAAGTCCAAAGAAGGCTCAAGTTCAGGGTGCACTTCCAGTGTCTCCTCCAAAACTAGGAAGGTCATTTAAAACCCTGATATAAAAAGCTCTGCATGGTAACTCACCTACCTTGCAAAAACTTCAGCAGCAGGTTTATTCTTACAGAAATAGAGGGTCCTTTGAGGACCACGGGGACTGCTTGTTGGCACTTCCATTTTACAGACTGCCTGGGACAGAGGGCCCCAAAAGGCCCCAGAAACCCCTAGCTCACACATAGTGTGGTGATTGGCACCTGGTCCTGATGCCTGGGCTATGTGAGTAGAAGAACCATGGAGGGTGGAGTCAGAGCACGGGAGCTGCAGGGGAGCTGGCTCAGCAGGCTCAGAGACCTTTGCTGCAGATCTTAGTGGCAGTAGCCTTGAACTCGGAGTAGCATTGAATTCAGAGCTATGAGTCTAATGATCAGATAATAGGAATACTTCTTTTAGACTTAATCAAAGGAAACATGCTTCTTCCTGGTTTTTGAAGCAGGTAAATGCTTGACTTTGGGAGGGAGGAACTGATCTGAGCATACTGTGACCTAGCCATAACCACAACATAATCTTTCCTCCATTTAACCCCAAAAGCATACTGTTGCAGAGAGAGAAAGAGAGAGAGAGAAAGAAAGAGAGAGAGAGAGAGAGAGAGAGAGAGAGAAAGAAAGGAAGGAAGAAAGGAAGAAAAGAAGAATGAATGAACACCGTAAAACTTATAACTGCTCTCTGGAGTTGCAGGAAGGGCCACGTGTTGCACGCAGCACACACAGAAATATCAAACTCCTTTGATCATGGTTCAACAGTTTCCAGTGACCTTCCTGCCATGTGTGCACAGGCTGCTCCCTTCTGCCCTCTTACCTAGTCTGACTCCAATTTACATTGAAAATAGTAAATTGGTCCTGGCCAACTATCAATTTAGGGGCTAAATATTGGTCCATATGTGCCCATACAACAATTAATGTATTGCTTAGAAAAGTAATAAGATGTGCAACAAGATGTGAGATCAATTCCAAGAAGTTTCATTTTCAGTTGGGCTCTAGAGTTCCTGTAAATGTTATTTTATATGTAATGAAGTTCTGTTTTACACTTTTAAAAGAGCTTATCCTTTTAACTTGCCAAAGGGGACTCTCTCTGTAATCCTCCTGAAAAGTTTCTACTTATTCTTCCAAGCTCTGAGGGGCTGGTGCATACACAGTCTTGCCAACTGTAAAAGCAAATAAGTTCTTTTAGAAACAAAATGTTTCTCCCTGTAGGCATTAAAGGCTATCTACAAACAGAGCTGTGCCTGTGCTTAACTCCCCCTTTTGAAGATGTTACAAGAAAAAACATACAAAGCAAATTTGGGCCTCAGCAATGTTTTCTGTGACTTGTTGCTCATTATGCCTTTGTGGTATCTGTGCTGCCTGTTCTGTGTTTCCACAAATACAGACTGCTAATCACAAACTTTGGTGAAGCATAAAAGTAAACAGAATGGCACTTTGTCTCCAGACTGTAGATTTTGCAGCAGTGTTGGGAGTAAAAAGCGATTCAAATAGTTTCTGTCACTAATGTGGGAGAGTAAGAGCATGTGAGCACAGAGATTGCTGCACTTACTAACCTACAGTTCTTAAAGACACCTTGGAGCAGAATGATTGTTTCACACCATAGGAGGATGGAGCTGTTTGTTGGTACTTAACTTCATTGCTTGTAACTTGGCTTTTCTGTAACCCCTGAAAGTATCCTCTTAAGAGTTCACTAATGCTGCCATAAGTCTCAGAAGATGCTTGTTTGATGTCTCCCTCCCATTGCCTGTCCAATGCCCAGGAAACCTTCTAACACAGCCTTCATTAGCCCAGTCATTTGCATCCCAGCAATGTAAGTGCACTCTTCCTCTGTATCAGACCCATGCTAGGCAGCCCTTTTATAACATCTCCAAATGAGCCAAAACCGCTTGTTGTCTGTATTACAGCTCCCCAAAGGCTGCAAGGTGGCAGCTTAATGGAAAACAAAATGCCTCTGTTGTGGTTATCCTTCAGTCCTTCAGTTCTGATGATCAAAACTCTCTGGGTAAGAACATGTAATGGATTCCTTCTGTAATGGATAATCCGTCTGAATTTAAAAAAAAAATAAAAATGCTTTAAGTTCATTCTGTTATTTCATAGATGACAAAAACAGGTATTTAAAAGTTTTTTTTTTTTTTATGTCTAAGGCTATTCATGGCACCAGAGTTAGAGCACAATCATTTGAAATAGTTATGATACTGTCCTTTTTTTTTTTTTTCCTGCATTCACAGTCAGGCTTTTAACATATCTAAAAATTTCAACATTGACCCAGGTACAGAAATAATCTTAAGGAAAAGATGACTGTCATAAAAGTACTTTGATTAAAACATGGAGAATATATTGTGTAGCTGCTGCCAGTGCTGTCTGTGTCCAGTAGCACCAAAATGTCAGTGTAGATAGATAATAGTACTTCACAGAACGTAGGAGATAATTGCTACTTCAATCTTAAAACATACATATGGTTTAAGATACAGCTTCTGCAGAAGCTACATTAAAAATGTAAAACAAATCTATCATGAATGATGTTCAGTAGTCAAGCCTTCTACTCCATTACAGATTGTCACTTTTTAATTTTTATATGTTTTCCTCTCTGATTTTACCATTCTTTTTTTCTTCCTCAAATAAAAAAATTATTTTTTCCAGCTTGCTGGGTTTTAACCTACTTAAATCCCTTTCTCATTTGGAAAATTGAACTGTTTTTGTTTTTTTCTTTTTTTCTTTTTCTTTCTCTCTCTCTCTTTCTTTTTTTTTTTTTTTTTTCAAGAGTACAGCAGATTAGAAAAGAAATCTCTGCCTACAAACCTCAAAGATAAGGGAAAGATAAGGGCAGACACAGGGCTGAGGAAGAAGGGGTGTTTGTTCCTATTCATCTTCGTCTCGCCAAAACAGGAACTGCAGATGCCTCCCTGCAGTCAGGGCAATGCTTTATCACTGAGGAGCACCTTGTTCAAAACCATCCCTTTGCAAAGGGGACTGCTTTGGCTACGTTTAGCATTTGCTTGTGTGTAAGAGTACTGTTTGCAAGAACATTGTCCAAGTGGCAACGTCCTGTGTTCACATGGATGGATGTTTAAGCAATAGTTTATCTCACATCCTGCCCCACTCAAAATAAGCACCTATCTATCCATACAGGCCTGTGAAAATGGGTTACTCCTCATTCCAGCAGAAAGCTTTATTAAAAGTAGAGACACCACCAACAGGCTGTGCAAACACTGCCACAGAGCCTGCAGAGAGAGCAAGGAGAAGGCTCAGGGGAAGGTCTGGGCTCAACCCACTGCAGCTGAGGTGGATATGTGGGTGCTGTCTCACCTGTCCTTTGTCAAGCCACATTTTGTCAGAGGCTGCAGAGCCCCGTGTTTTCTGTGCTGCCTAATAGCCCTCCCTTGCTGTTGACTGCTGAAACCCTTGTGTTGACTTTCTTTCTTTCTCCCTATTAAAAATAGCAGCTTTCATTTCTCCTATTTTGCAAGTAGTTGGGGTTCCTTCTGAAAACTGGGAACCTTTGTTTGAAAACACACAGAGGTCCTGCTGGTGTCCTCTGAATATATAGCTTATTCTCCTCAGCTGGGCCTGCAGGGCTGCTGCTGAGCCATCATCCACGTACTTATCAAAGGTTGTTTTGTTGTGTTTATTCCAGATTGCTGTTGATTTTAAAAATAAAAATTGAGCTGTGTGCCTTAAGAGAATCCCCACACAGCCTCTTTGCCAGGACCTTCATTCCTCCTCCTTGTACACCTGCTGGGCCTTTGTGCAGCGGGGGTGAAAACCACAAACCTTTATTTCAAGCTGCAAACTTTTTTAATATAAGTCCAAGTACAAACATGCAATAAAGTGAGAAATCCTGTATGTTTGTTTTTAACTAAGCAGGTGGGAAAAGGTCTGATGTGTCTTGGCCTGTGTCTGTGTGCTGAGAATCCTCTGCCTCAGGCGCAGGAGCAGTGCTGCACCCTGGCACCTAGCTCAGCTCCACACCGTAAGCAACCACGGGCTCAATATGTTATGGAAGAGCATTCTATATGGTAAATTATTAGCAAGGATATGCTCTCCTATCATCACCAGGGAATCTTATTTTAAATGTTTATTTCTAGAGCTTTTGTGGTTTATAAATATATATTTTTAATGAGATTTTATTTTCCCTCTGTCTTTGCACAGAAAACTATTTATTTTATGAGAGCCCCTAGTTCCCAAAGCAAGAGATAACCAGGGGCCCAAGAGGCCCAGTCTGCCAAGCCCCATCCAAGCAAGCAGGTGAAATCACAGCACCATAGAAAGCCGTGACATTGCTCAAAGACCTCAGGCACATAAGGCCCCAGCCCCAACACGGGGCTGTGCACGCTGGCTCAGGTGCAGAAGCTCACTTCCAGAACACCCTTGTTATCTGTACTGACTGCTCAGCACCTTAAAGGTAAGGTCCGTGAGCTAGCCGATTTACCAACCGATCGCCTTTTCTTCCTCTTCCCTCTCGTTGTTGGCTTTAAATCTGCGCCTGCCTTGGAATTTGCTCGAGTTCATTTTTGCAGTCCCTGCTTCCAGCCCAGGACGGCAGCTGGCGTTTGCTGAGGAGGGCGCTAGGTGGCACTTTTGACTTCTTTGCTGAATTTTGCACGTTGCAGCCCGGGGAGCAGCTTTAATGGCAATGTCAAAACTCAAGAAATATGTCAGTGATTTTATTATTATTATTATTATTTTTTAACCTCTGTTCCACCGCTGGTATGAGAAGCAGCTCCCAATTCACAAGCTGTGGTCCTGTTATTTAACTGTCAGGAACCTTGATCGTGTGTGTTTGGTTATGGTCCCCCGCTTCAGGAGCACTACGCGCTTGTTTCTGTTGGGACAGCAGCTTGTTTACTCTAGACGTCTACGGCCTGATTCCCCCGTGCAGTTACACAATTCTTAAGCAAGGAAAATGCCAGTATTGGCATAAAAATGATGCAAGAGAATAACACGTATGACTCTACCCTGTTTCACTTCAACCCGAAAGCAGCATGCTATTAGAACTAAATACATCTTTAACTGCAGCTGGAGAAGGAAGTAAGAGTTACAACAAAATACCTTTTCTATTGAAAAAAATCAAATGGAAGTAGCAGCTAGTTGTAAGAAAGCCACTCTGACAATATTGCAGATTTAATACAAGAATTTACTCACACTATTGCAGTCTTAATGTAAAAGTTTACTCAAATATTTAAGAGGAGAAATAAATTCCTTTCTATGAAGAGCCAAAGAAATAGAAAATAATCAAATTGAGATCCCTGGATGTCTGTGAGATTGAAATATTGGCCATGAAGTTAAATGAAACGCCAAACTGCTGAATGCAATCAGGTAAAGGTATGAAGAAGAAACAATGTCAGAGAAGAATCTGTAAATTGCAGAGGGAGAAGTACCAAAAAATAAATATTAAAAAAAAAAAGTAGAATTCACTGAGGAGAGGGTATGCCAATTGTGGCCTGTAACAGAGGAACATGAAGGGTAGAATGCTATAGCAGAGATGAAATAAAGGAGAAATAAAAGAACAAACAATTGAATTTCTGCCAAAGAAGATAATACACTGCAATCAATATATATTTTTGGATAATGTTTAAACTGTGTTTGTACAGGTGATAAAGAGTGACTTGAAAAATGGTGGGGTATGGTGTGATCACAAATGGAAACTCAGTAAGTGGAAAAAGTTTTACAGGTATTTGAGTCATATGCTGAAAATATTTCCAAAGCTCCTACTTTGTGCTACCACTTTTGCCTTTTTTCTCCACTAATCAATTACTTACAGAATAGCAGGTGCAGCAGATCAGAAACAGTTTATTTACTCAGAGCAGCCTGCTTTAACATCATTTTCCTGAGCAAAGCAGCATTTGTTCCTGCTCTGGCAGGGGGTATTGGACTAGATGATCTTTTAAGGTCCCTTCTAATCCCTAATATTGGAATATTAGTAATAGTATTCTGTGATTTGCTTGTGTACAATACTCAAAAATACTTCAAGTTTTTGTGTTGTGTGTGTTTTTTTTTTCTTCTTTTTTTTCTTTCTTTTTTTCCTTTGGAGAAATTAGGCCAAATTTGCAAAGTCTTACAGTGACTGATCAGTAAGAATACTGAGAATGTGTAAGTAACAGATTGCATAGGTCAATTTGAATGAATGGGTATTCTCGGGTCAAAAAGAGACATAACTTTTATGTCTTGTTTTTAATAATGTTATCACCTACTGTTAGTCTTGTGGGTATGTGAAAATATTGTGGGTTTTGTTTTTTAATAAAAAAGTGTTTATGTACAGTAGATACACTTCTAACCACAATATGAGGCAGATGGATGAGATTTGAAAACTATTTTCTAGATAAAGCAATTAAAAACACTATCTTGAAATAGTGGATTTTTTTTCTTTGTATGTGATACTATTTTTTTTTCCAGTCTGCCTGGTTAGTTTGTTAACGAATCTGTGACTATTGTATTTGACTTCAGTAAACTCATCCTTTTAGTGAGTCAAGCCACAAGGTGATATGCTCCTATGAGCAATCAAATGTGTACGTGTAGGATGTCTCTGCAGCTTTGTTTTGTCCACTGAAAGCAATTTCAGAAAAGAATCTCTTCCTATTGAAATCATTAAGGACTATTCCAAGTTCCACTGAATTCAGGGCAACCTGACGAACTTTTTCTTTTCCTCATTTTATGCTAGCTAGGTAAATTTCACCATGCATGACATTTACTTTGCTAGGTCACAAGGTTAGTCCAGTTCTCCACACCTGAGCATACATAAAAATTGCTGAGGTTTTAGTTTGACATTCTGCAAGCTAACTGCTCCCTTCATATGTTGTCTTCTGACAGATACAATATTATGAAGGTGAAGATGCACCTGCAGGTATTTGAGTAATTTGGCAGTAACAGGTGCCAATGTCTCAGCTGCAGAGCCAAGGGGATGTGGGCATGGTGTAGTGAAGGTGAGCTTTGCAAGACCAACTCTTGTTGTTGTACAAAGGGTACTGTAGCAAAAATACCACAAATTCTCATAACCGGATAATACTGTAGATAAGCAGATGATATCTTTTTTCTTGAGTAGGCTATTTTTACAAAAGCGTTCTAAGCTAACCAAAGTGATCATAAATATCCAGCATACTGTCCTCACTTGTGTGATGACTACCTTCAGGCCTATGGGTAACAGCACTCAGCTTTCTCCTGGTCTCAGGGTGAGATGGCTCTCAGGGCTGCAGACTGGGTTTGCCAAAGTGTTGAAGCCTCAGAAGTCTGGAAAGTTCTTTTGCAGAGGGTTGTTAAGTACCTTCCCTCTGAAACCACCTTCAGTAAAGAAGAAATCCAGGGGTCTATTGTCTGTCTACAAATTTGTTTACTTATTTTTTTTTCACTCAGGTTTCCGTTGTTGCTTAACTACCTCTCCAAACACGTGTCCCGTGTAAGCTATAGTTTATTTTGCAGTAACCATGTGAGTCAGTGTAAGTGATCAGACACATCTAGATACAGATAAGTGCTCTGGGTTGTTTCTGAACATCCTACACACAACTGCAGGAGGACAGACACTAGAAAATAACAAACGCAGAGTCCTAAACTTGCACGTTGGCTGTAGGCATACTGCCAATTCTCACATAAAATTTGGCTTGCTCTCAATAACCAAGGAGCATTGAGTAAGTATTTTTCCTGTAATTGAATATAACGAGATTACTTAAGTGCTAGCCTCTCCACCCATTGTTATAATTGCCGGGTTAGTAAGATATTTAGATATTTCCTTGCTATTGAAAACTAGGTGCACTGTTTTTTGGAAATGACACTGAGGTTATACTTGTAGATTGCACCCCAATTCAACTGGTATTTGATTTGCCAGCATTCTTGCTGTCTGCTGATCATCTCTATTTGCATCTATTCTTGGAAAAGTCATTTTTCTGAGAGGTTGTTTAGAGAGATGCTTGTTCTACATTTTCGGTTGATACTGTTGCTTTGAAGCTTACCTGATGCTTCCTAGTGTAAGGTGGTGTTCTTACTTATCACCATCCCCTAGCAATTTGGTTTCAACTTCCATGCTAGACCTCTGACTCTTTCTAGAAGAAGAAGAAGGGGGGGGAGGGAAACTGTTAATTTTAGTGTTTTTGGAAATGAATTTGCAAAAGCTACTTGCTTACAGTAAATTCTTGTGGGCCTTTCTTCAAAATACCCCAGTGTTTCCTGCTTTGAAACAAGCACTTGGAATTTGCATAAAATACAAAGATGCATTTGTAGTCCCCTGAAAACCTGTCCAAATTGGCTCAGCTGTTTATATTTGAAAATATGTTTGCTTGTGGTCACTGCTAGATCTTAAGAGCTAACTTATCTTAAGCCTGCTCTCATTGAGGGGGGTTAAGCCTCTTGCAGGTCCAGTGTGGGGCCAGAGGTGTTATTGTTTTAGGCGAATGCCTCTGATGAAGGTCAGAAGAAGGACTTGCATACTGGTTGCTCCCAGCTGCTTTTTGCTGTTTGGGCTGTTGCCCAAATGCTTCCATACATGTTGAATTACTTTAGCGGCACATAAATGGAAAACTGAACTTCTTAAGGGCATCTAAGTGGACACAAACATCCAACTTCTGTGAATACAGGACAAAAACAAAGGAGGAAAGCAGTTAATGATTATGTAATAGGTGGTATGGGAATGTTCAAGGGGATCAACTTAAGACTGAGAGTTGTCCCTCAAATCTTAAGTTGATTTAGTACATATTGGAAAGCCTGGCTTTGCAATGCCAGTAATGGGATTGTGCCCTGCAGTAGAACTGCTTGGAAATTCAGTTGCCAGTGGTGGAGGATAGCTGTGATGGACTACGTGAATCTATCATCTCTGTAGTTTGCAAATGAAACAATTGCCTTTTGATCATTTGCCAAACAATTGCCAAATGATCATTGCATTTTGAACAATTGCCAAATGATCATTGCTAGTCCCATTTTTTTAATTTGTTGTTGTTTTATTAAGGCAGGGGGACTTTCTGGTATTTCTATTGTTTGGGTTAAACTTTGGGGAAATGGTGTCCAGGACTGTCATCCTTAGTTTACAAATACCTTAATTGGAAAAGAAAAGACGTGCCATTATGAGCCTCAGGTGCTGGAACAGGAAGGGGCTCCACCCAAAACAAGGGCTTGAGGCTGGAGGAGGACATGTGGCTCAGAGAAAAGTCTAGAATTTTTTGGCTAGGTAGTCCACCGGTCCTGCAGTCCCATGTTTTAGTTATTAATGCTGCTGTTCTGGTGGTACAGTCTGCTTAATAACAATTTCCTGTTTCTTAACAACTGCATAGTCTGTTGCTAGGCTGTATGTAATCTGTTTCAAAAAAATAATAAAAAACTTCAGGAGGAAATGGGCTTATTAAGTCCTAATTATTTATTTCCTTGCATATCCTTTTCTCTTATTATTTCTCAGGCAGCAGTTATCATTCACACAACTTTCTTTAAATAATTAATCTGAATTCCAAATAGATTTTTTTTTTCCTTTTTATTATCTTATCATGTGCCCTGGGTACTACAGTACTTTCATGTATGTCCTTTCCTCAGTGTTCCCCAGAAGAAGATGCCAGACCCAGGTCAAGTGCTCTTTCCTGATCTGGAGTGCGTATGTGACCTCTGAGATAGACATATAGCCCTGCTTCCCCTAATTGCTCGTGCCCTGGAGAAGAATCAATTGCTGAGCCGTCAGTCTATTCAGCCAAACTCATGCTTTTGTAAAAATAATGTAGTGAAGGATGATAGCATTTAAATTTTTATTGAAACGCTGAATTGTTAGTGATCTTTTTAAGAGGAAGAAAGCAGTTCAATGGAACAGGAGGCATTATTTCTTCTCAAGACTCCTCAGTACAGTCTGGTATACGTGCCTTCCTGCTTCCCAGAGCTTGTCCCTCAAGGCATGCTGCTTCTATAGGGAAGAGTGCTAGGCAGAGAGCCAAAAAATCTGAAAGATCCCATTATGCTTTGTACTCCACAAAACTAATCCAAATCAATTTCAGAGTGATCTTTGTATTGTGTCAAGGAGAGAAAACTTAACATCAAATAAATTATGAAAGTGCCTACTTCATTTGTGTTTGCACCAGAAACTATCACCCTAAGGTTATGGAGCCGAAAATTACCCAAATGGTTTTACCACCTTGCAGTGATAAATGTGCATTTAGCTTTTGCACAGCCCCTGACCCAATCTTTCGGTCGGGCTGTGTTGGCCCGATGTAGGGGATGGGGTGGGAACAGGAATGAGAGGTAGAGGGGAGGCAGTTGCTGACTTGTGAGTCAACATTGCTGCTGAATGTCAGTCAGGGTTTGTATTAAGGGTCTACATTTGTAATGCAGCAACACAAAAACTAAACTCATCCAGCATCAGTGCATTTAAAATGAAAGGAGATGTACAATGGCAACAGTATAGTACTAAAATACTATAGCATATAGTACCTTATAGTACTGTAGTACCTTCTATATAGTACTCTATATAATGCTTTATAGTACTATAGTACCTTCTAGAAGTTTCCAACAGTTTTGTGATTTTTCTTATCCCTGTATGTTTGTTTACCTGTCTGCATTGTTTATGGGATTTTATTTAACCCTTTCTTAGCTTATGTCTTTTAAATACCATTGTTTTTGCTATTGATATTACTGCTCTTAATATACACTGATTTGTTTCTGGTAAGATTCCTGCAAGTATAGACCTTGTAGGATGAACCTATTATGGGTGAATTTATTGTATCCAACACAGTGCTTCATAAATTGTCAGTCATGTGCAAGTCTTCAGTACTTTTGGGTGGAGGTGGCTCTCCCTTCCCGTTTGTTTTGTCTTTTCTAGATGTTATGTGAAAGGGGAATCACAGAATCACACAGAATTTTCTAGGTTGGAAGAGACCTCAAGATCATCGAGTCCAACCTCTGACCTAACGCTAACGGAAGAATGGTTCTTTTTTTTTTTTTTTTTTTTTTTTTTTTTCCTTAAAGTTCCTAGTTTGGTGCGGGGAAACTACCCAGTACACAAACTGAGGGCATCACATCTGATGGATAAGTTTAGTTTCTTCAGTAAAGACACCTATTGCTATCCATCTGCTATGTGTAACAAGCTGGTTTGGGTGGTTTGGGTCAAATAAACCATGGGAGAAAGTAGATAACCTAGGGAATGGTGTACTTGCCCTCTCTGTGGCAGCAGTATCTGGCTGAGTTCCTAGAAAAATGGGCAGCTCCAGCTGCTGTCTCCTCAACTGTGTTCAAAAGGAGAAGCCATGAGAAAGGCTGGATCCCTTTTTTCAGCAAGAAACTGCTTGACTATTACCAGCTTTTGGTTTTTACTGGGGAGATTAACTGTCTGACCAGCCTTCAGGAACTGATATCATGTGGAAAATTAGGTTGCTTTTGTTTCTAAGCACCATAACTTTATACATAAAAGAGGTTAGTGTAGAAAACTCAGAAAACTGACACAAACTTCGGAGAGTCCTAAAGGGGAAATGAGTTGCAAATGGTTTCTATACTGATGTAGAGCATACCTATTTTTGTAACTTTTTGTTGTACTTTTTTATAATGTACTGAGAAACAAAAGAGAACCAAAGCGTTAAAACACCCCCAGAATAGTGGTTCTCTGCCAGCATGCGTGCGACATCCCTCCAGCCAGCCTGACGAGGCCGGGCACGAAGCAGGCCCAGCAGCTCGGGCATGGGGGCTGCTTACCCCGCCGGCAGGAGGTGCGGAGCCGGCCCCGCTATCCGTCGGGACCAAGCCCAGGGCGGCAGCCGTGGCGCGGGCAGATAAAGTCTGTCAGCCCGGGCAGGGCCGGGGAGGCGAGGCGAGGCGCTGCCAGCCGGGGGGCGAAGAGGCCGAGGGCAGGCGGCGGCTGCCGGCAGCGGGGAGCGCGGTGCGCCCCGAGGAGCAGCCGCTGGCAGGACGCGCTGCGGGCACGCTGCGGCCGCCGCCATTTTGCGGCCACGCTCCCCCCGCGGTGCTCGGGCCGGGTGCCGGGGCGGGCCGGGGCGGGCTCCGGGGCCGGGCCAGACCCTCCCTCCCCTTCCCTCCCTCCCCTCCCTCCCCTCCTGGGCCTCGGCACCGGCGGCCTCGGCCTTGGGGAGGCGGTCACCTTGGCAGGGGAGAAATCCTCTATACGCGCGCTCGTGCGGAGGTGCCTGCCGAAAGCTAAGTAGGTAAGCGGTCCGCTCCTGCCCCCATCCTCTGGTATTTTTCTTTCCGTATTTTTTCTTTTCCCCCAAAGCCAGCTGTCACAGCAGGTAGCGCTGTTATTTTTTCACCCCGTGCGTGGAAAGCGCCGTGTGCTCGGGGCTGGGGCGGCTGCTTGTCGTGGCCCTTTCTCGGTGAGGCGAGGGATGCTTCAGCCCTGCGGGGCGGCTTTCAAGAGATGCTGACAACAAAATGTGATCTGTATGCCGAAAAATTCACTGCTGCTTGCACCAAAAACGCATGTGTCTGTTAATGAACCCTCAGATGAGCCCAACTGGGAATTAAGGAAGGTGCGCTTTCCGCTTGCTTTTCTTGCCTGGTGTTTTGCGCTGCTGGCAGCTGTGGCTTCACTGGGATCTCTCTGAGGTTCCTCGGGACCTCCTGCACCCACACGGCCACGTCCTGCAGCAGCGCTGGGTGCCCCTGTGGGGCAGGCCTTGGCGCCTGGGGGTTTTGCGGGTGCTCACTTTCCCCTCCTGCGCTGCTCCGCTGCTGCCTTGTAACCGCAGCACGGGAAACGGGGAAGGGAAACGTGACCTGGGAAACAGCCGCTCAGAGATGTGCAAGGCCCGAAATCTCTTGTGGCGGTGTTTGGATTGCAAGCCCGTGGTGGCACGCTTCTCAGGTTAACTGCTGCTGCGGGGTTATTCTGTACCTGCCTTCTTGGCCCTGCAAAGAGAAAAGCAAATTTTGTGGTTAACTTGCAAGAACAAGAGCTGTAGTAATCACTTCTTCCCACTTAATTTTATCATTGTAACTATCTGCAGATGCTTCCTTTTTTTTTGACTTACAGTAAAAACTCATAAAAATATGTACATTGCGTTCTTCTCTGAGATGCTGGAGCTGCTGTGAAGGGTAACTTTTCCTGCCCCAGTCTAACTTTCAGCCTCTTGAATAAATTAGTGTCACACGTGAGGTGTTCCTGCATTGCATTAGGGTAGCAAATAAGGTCACAGCGTGGGATATAATTTATGAACAGTGTGCAGTCTTGCTAGTGTCACCAGAATTATTGTGAGAGTAATGATCAGCTGAAAGTTTCTCTGAGAGACCAGAGAGATGTACATAGAGGATTGAGGTATCTCCTACAATCTCTCATAGTTTAAAACAAAACAACATCAAAACCATCCGAACAAAGGAGGGGAAAAAAAAAAAAAAAAAAAAAAAAAACCACCAACAACAAAACACAAAAGGGTTTTTCCTGCTGGGAAAGGAGGAGACAACTTCTCTAGTCTCATGCTGAGAAAAGAACCTGATGTTGCTCAACTCCCAGCTGCTGGAGAACTGACTTTCTGGTCTGGTGAATTTTAACACTTTACAAATATTGACAACCTACAGGAGACATAGGCAAATATCAGTGCTCTGGTTTATTTCAAGGGAATTGTAAACTGTGCTAGTTCCTTGCTCTCCAACTGTTGTCAGTCTTCATGCTAGGCTTCCTCTCACGACGTCTGAACTCTTCTTCTGTACGGGTGCAACCTGACGGATGGGCTGCAAGCAGCTGTTCTTGACACAGTCAACAGCGGATGAGGCAGCATTGTTCTTAAAAGCTTTGTGTTTATTATTAGTTCCCAGCAATGTAGCTGTGACAGAGCTTTTAAGCATTCAAATCTTAATCTTAAATTCTTGATATATCCTATGTGGGCAAAGCCAAGCTCTTGCCTTTGGGGCTGTGTTATATCTGCTTATTTTAGCGTCCTTTGACTAGTTAATGTTATACATACTGTATGAACTGATGGCTTTCTGTGTAGAATATATAAGGCTTTGGTTTTGCATCAACTCAGCAATATTGATTTCATTAAAAACTGAACTGAAGACATTTTTGCTCACATGAGAAGCTAGTTTGAGTTCAGCCCTAGGTGTGATAAGGCTGTATGCTAAATGTGTGATTAGTCATTATGTAAGCTCACTACAGTTATGTAAATGCACGTATCCTGTGGAGCAAAAGGAACCGAGAGAAATAATTTACTGATAATCAGTAAATCAAAAGCCTGTGTTTCTGGAAAATACCCATGGCTCTGCAATAGACAGTCTTTGGTAAGCATGAATGTTCTGGGATGTGCGCATCTCTGGAGCTGAAGAGGTGATTCATGCTGAAAGCCCTCTGAGGAGTGGCAGTAACAGCTTTACCATGGCGCAGTTTCTGTCTTTGAAACTCATGTGGTTCACCAGAAATCATGCCTGCCTGACTTTACAGGGGCCCTTGGAACAAAGTTCAAGGTGAAGATAGCCTGAAGGAAGGCTGCAGAAGTGCTTGTGGTGTTCTACAAAAGATGGTTGTAGGATGTGTGGGTGTATATCCGTGTTAGTTTTGATCTTGTGAGGAAGATAGGGGATTTAGCACGTGCTGCTGACTGATACAATGAGAGTCAGCCTGCTGCGTATTCATGTGAGTGAGTCCTGAATTATAACGTGGGACCAATTCTATATTTCGCACAGATTTTTAGAAGGAGAGATAATTTCAGTACAGAGGGAACAGAGGGTGTTTAACCAATTCTGGCGTGGTCTTGGCTTAAAAGCATTTGCCTTGGTAGACTTGTCTGCGAGCGCCTGGCCTGCGCAAGCAAAAAGCTTGCATAGCTCAAACGTCTTTTCAGGAGAGAAAGAGAGGAAGAAGTTCTGGCTGCAAAAGTCTTTCACTGTACATAACTGCATGTAGACTATGGCTTTTGTGAGTAAGAATTTGGGAAAATAAGTACAGCCAGGAGAATATACTTCTGGTACAGATTAAATGTTTCTTTTTTTTTTTCTTTTTTTTTTTTTAAGCCTTGTTATTATATAAAAAGGTTATATACATATATAAAAAGTTTGTTATTGCTAAAAAAAATGCCTAAGCAGAGTAGGGAGCAGGTTGAACATGTTGTGTTGCAGAGTCTTATCTCCATGCAGTCCTGCAAGCTTTTATTTGTTGTAGGGCTGCACCAAAAAATGCTTTTTACCTTGCAGCTAATGTAGAATGTGGCTGGCTTTCAGGAATTCAGCATTGAAAATCTGTATTTGACAAAACAAAGCTTGATTCTTTTTTGGATGTTTTGCAAATCCCAACTGCTTCCTTAAATATTCCTAGTAGGAGAAAGGGTTTGTTGTCTGCTTTATTTCTTGCAAGTTTTGCCATTGTTCTATAGGAGATAATTCTCTGAGCTTCGGGTCTAAATAAATCTAGGTGAATGTATCTTTTATTTTTATATATGTATATTACTGTAATACAACATTTAAACAACATTGAAAGTAAGCCCTGCTTGGAATGAGAGTTATTTTCCTTGGAGGAAGAGGTAGCCAGGCTACTTGACAGATTCGGATGATGCAGCTGCTTGGTCCAGATGAATTACAACAGCATTGTGGTGTTTTTCATTAAAAGCTTTGGGCATAAACTCTCTGACTCATGACTTGTATTTATGCTACATGTGAATATGTGTATGCAGGTTGCCAGGGGGTGAAATAGGGCATACAAGATCTCACCTTTGCTCTGACTTGATTTATTTGCTTATTTACCTTGCTGTTACATGCTCTCTGCTCCTTGAGGACAGGATACAAGGAGGCTGGGGAGGCTCTTAAACCAGCCATTGATGTGCACAGATCTAACCACACTGCTGTACAAAGCCCTGCTTTGGGAACTGGGAATCTCAGCTTTGCCACTGATATGTTTGATTTATGATAAATCAGTCTGCCTTGGCCTTATTTTTTGTCTCTACAAAATGGGAGAAACTATCTGGACTTGCTTTCCAGAGTACTCTAGGCTTTAGTCATGTCAAAAATTAATATGTAGGGTTAGCGTTGATGTGCTGCGTTAGACCATTGACCACTGGGTCCATGAGAATCCCTTGCTACCTGGGAAGTGTACTTCATTAGCACATGATACTGGGAAACCGGGGAAGGTCAAAGTTGCAGGAAGCAAGGTGCAACATTGCAGTGTGATAAGATGACTTGTTTTCTGTACGCTTTTCTTGAAGGTAGGGAGCACCTTGCCAAACGCATGTGTGCAGGGGTGGAGAAGCTACAGTCCTGGTCAAATTTCTCTTCCTTGCCAAGCACGCAGTTCTTATAAGGGCTATTCCTTCTATGTCTGTTAGAAGGAAGAACAGGAATGGTAAGAAATCTGTGAACTGGCTGTCCGGAGTGTTAGGAGGTGATGTATAACCACTTTCCAGAGTAGGTGACAAGGTTCTCATCAATAGGGTGTGTCTTCCATTGATGCAAGCCCAATTACGTTAGTGTGGAGGCTTGGAGTAAATTTGACAACTCCTTGCGTCCATCTAACTGCTCTGGACATCACAGCCTGGGAGATGAGAGGTAGTTTTGTGCTGTAGATGGGGCTCTGGACAACCTGATCTAGTGGGTGGTGTCCCTGCCCATGGCAGGGGGTTGGAACTGGGTGATCCTTGAGGTCGCTTCCAACCTGGGCCATTCTGTGACTCATTCTATGATCCCATGGTCTCATGCTCAAGTACTGACTTCTTGTGGTTGAGAAAATATGAAAGTTAGGTTTCTGTGCCAGTCATAGTTTGAAGGCGTTGCTGTAGCCTGATGTGCACAGACAGCATGCTAAAATGGAACTTGGAATTGGGTGTATGGAAGCATATAAGTGAATAATCTTGGTCTTATGACCAGCCCTGTTAATTTGAGATAATACATGGGCTGCAGTGTCCATGTTCCTGAAATTACCCCGAATCCTGTATGCTGATGAAGAAAGACTCTCAGGGAGTGTTCTTGCTCAGAGCAGTTAGTGCAAGAAATCTTCAGTAACGGTGTATGTTCAACCTGACAGAACTGTTGAAGAGAAGTGACCAGGTTTTATGTACAGAAGTACGTGAAGGATGTGATGCCAGTGGTCCCCAGCAGTACCGTGGGTGTAAAGTGTATAAGATGTGTAACTGACAAGGTTTTGGAAAGCTACCTTGAAAAATTAAAGTTGGCAAGCCAGCCTAAACCAAGTTTGGAATATTAATGTCTTTTAAGCTGGAAAAAAATTCTGGAAATAAGATTTTAAAACTCCTCGCTTGAACTACCACTAGGACGCAGTTGTAGCAGAAGGCAGCATGGCGTTGGACAGGCTCACTGCCTTCCGAAAGGACTGGCTCTGTTTTAGGCCTAGTCTGTGCTACATTTCAGACAGAAGGTGATACTGATTTCCCAGTACATCAGCTTCCAAACAAGCTCTGAGAGGACCCACCTCTCACAACATCCAGACGCTCAGCTGGCAAACGTAGCAGGTGCCGTGCTGTTGGAGCAGTAAATGCTGTTCCTTTATGGGTATCAAAACCAAAAGGGATTCTAATATTGGGTAGAAATGAGGAAACAGGCAGTTTTACTCAGTCTTTTGATGACCTGCTTTTAAACATCAGCATCTGCATGCAGAAAAAGCACAAAATGTATTGAAATACAATGTCATGTTCTTGGCTGATCAGTGGGAAAAGAGCTCTTGTTGTTCCACGATGGAGTGAGGGCATGCAGCTTAGAATGGGAAGGAACATGGAAACAAATTGTTGTTTGGGGGGCTTTGTTGTTGTGGCTTTGTTTGGATGTCTGTACAAGGATGTGTACAAAGGAAGAACTGCTACTGATGGACTAAAAATTTTCCCTGCGACAGCATTATATATCAATGTGAGTCCAGTAAGTCTGCATGTGCCCTGAAGCAGAGGGTTTTCTAACTGTTCTCCCTTACCTCTAACAAAATAGATAGCCCACAGTAACTGAGGGAGCATCTCTTTGGGAAGGTAGGAAAACTGTTTCAGGCTCATTGGACTCTAATTGACAGCAGGACGTTCACAAAAGAAATCCTGGAGACAGGCTGAAACGGTAGTTTTAGCAAAAGAAGGTGGATCTAGATTAGAGAGCAAGAGATCTGAGTCATCTGTTTATAACTGAATAAGGGCTTATGAAAGTACAGAGGCAGGGGGTGTAGGGAGACAAAAGAGGAACAAGGAAGGAGCCCTATCAGCACCCACAGAAATTTTGAGGGATCCTCCCATGTAGATGCCATAGGATCAAGTAGAGATGGGAGGAGAATTAGGAGGAGTTCTAATTACAAAAGATAAGGGAAGGGCAAGATCGAGAAGAAAGTGGTTATGATGTATGATGCTCACAAAGGATGAGGTTGGAACACCAATACTGAAAGGTTAAGAAGACTTTTGGCCTCTGAGGATTTTGGTAAGAGATGTTTCAGGGGCAGAACTTGGGTTAAACAGGGTGTAAAGGTGGAGGTAAAGGAGGGTTCCTGACCATGCTTGAAGCTGTGCATATGGAAGCAAAGATGAAATAGCAGTAGCTAAAGGGAGAGCAAGGGTAGGACTTCAATGTTGGAAGTTTAAAGTGTATTTTTATTGCAGAGGAAAAAGAACCAAGTAAGACATAGCATAGGAAGGACCTGAGATAAGATGTCATGGGGCAAACAAAGGGAGTTAGATAAGAAAATTAACAATTTGATAGTTGAAAGCAAAGAGAATGTGAGGACCATACCTGGGAATTGATAGTGAGTTGAGGAGGTAAGTAGGATTGTAAGTTGGTAATGAGTGTTTACAGAGTCTTATGCTTTCCCAATAGAGAGGTAACTAGGCTTCTAGTGGTAGTCCAGGAAAATAAGGAATATACTCTGAGAATTTAACAATTACTGTTTTCTGACTGGAAAGGGCTAAAGGGCAATAATTTATCCTCAATGATGTTTAGATCCTTTTTTTTTTTTTTCCTTTTTGGATTCCCAAGCTACAATTACTATTTCAGTATTTAGCCTGTACCACTTGTCTTGTTGGGATGTGTGAACTTGAGAGAAGAATGTGTGAGTACAGAATGGTATTTCAGTTTTTCACTTTCTCAGATTTGTTTCTCAATATCTACTTATTACTCTTCTCACTATTTATACTTACAAGTGCATTAAAAATAAACTCTATCGTATCTGGCTTGCTGACAGAAAACGTTTACAAGCACAGTTTCAGAAGTTAATGAATATTTTTGTTTGTTTTGCAGATGAGATCACTGCATGCTCTTTTTTTTGGAAGAGGTGGTCAGAGGAAATGGATAGCTATTCAGACTTCAGTGCTGAGAACCTCTCATCTTCAGCTAATATGTCTATTGCTTTGCCTGGACAAGTTGGACTCAATACCACCAGTGGTCCTCCTTCTATGTCAATAAGCAGGCTTTTCCCAGCCCTGTTAGAATGTTTTGGAATAATTCTTTGTGGCTACATAGCTGGAAGAGCCAACATTATCACGTCAACTCAGGCCAAAGGACTGGGAAACTTTGTCTCACGTTTTGCACTCCCAGCACTACTGTTCAAAAACATGGTGGTACTTAACTTTTCTAATGTGAATTGGTCTTTCCTGTACAGTATCTTAGTTGCCAAAGCTGCTGTGTTTTTCTTAGTCTGCGTTTTAACCTTGTTGGTAGCCAGTCCTGAGAATCGATTTAGCAAAGCAGGTTTGTTCCCTATTTTTGCTACACAAAGCAATGACTTTGCACTGGGATATCCAATAGGTAAGTAGTTCCTTATGCTTTCCTCTTCAAAATTATTTTTCAGTGCTCTAGATGCCTTTGCTTTTCTTTTGCATTATATGAAATTGACTGAAGTTATGAACTGCCTTAACAATTTCTTGTTACATTTCTTGAGGAAACTAATTTAAAAAATATCCTCAGACCACATGCTTTTCAGTAAGAGGGGAAAAGAAAAGCAAACTGTTGGATGTTATGAATGAAACAATTTTAAACAATCTATCTTCTGTTGTATAGGACTGTGATCTTTATCAATAAAAAAAATGGAGTCTGTATCTGTGGCCTCTGAAATAGTAATAGAGGGATTTTGTGCGAATTTGTCATTAACTCTTGGTCTACCTCAAAGAAAACATTTAGCCATAATGTTGATGCCTACTGGTTAAGGTGTGTGTAAGACACACTTTTAATATGCTTAGACTCTAGAAAAAACTTAGAACAAGCTAATTTTTGTGTTAATCTACGTAGCCAGTCATGTTCCATCCCTTAATCTTTGTTCTGTCACAACCAGTAAATGTGCCTTAGGATAGTCTTAGAAGAAGGAAGTCTTTTAAAAGGAAGATTATTGTGTGATTTGTGGTAATCTGCATTTGTGTTATCTCAAATTGGAATTTTATGTGGCTGTGATGCCTTTCTCAGTATGTGCAATTAACCACCCCTCCAGTGGAGTTAAACAAAAAAGGAAAAAACAAGAGAAGGCATTCAGAGTACAACTTGCATAGCTGTGTCGTCTTGTTCTTGTAAGCCTATATTTCTAATTCCAGACAATATCAGTTATTAAACTTGATTTTTATCCCAATCTGCAGACTATTATTTTCTTCCCATTGGGTATTTATTTATTTATTTATTTCCCTTTTTTATAGATTTCCTTAAGCATATGTTGATATGTTTTTTAGTTATATACTATGATATTTAACAAGGGATCTGGAGTTGTACTTTTTACTTTGGGAGGTTCTTTGTTCCAGCGCAGCTTTCAGTGCTGCCTCTCCCCAGGCTGACCTGTATGGCCAGTGCAGAAAGAACAGTGCAAGTATCAGAGTTTCAAAACACACCTTGAGTGGGTAGCATTTGGAGGGGATGGTTGGATTCAGTTGTATTTGTTTGCTGTTCCTTGAGGAGAAGGTACTTGTGCCTCTCAAATTCTATTGAGATCACTGTTACCGTCCAGATAAAGTTAAGAACAAAAAAAATAAAATAAACAATAAAGTTTGTTCTAGCAAAGGAAAGAGCAAGATAATTGCTTACAGAATTGAAAATACAGTTACAAAAGAAAAGCCTAAGCATTCAACTCCAGATTACATGTAGCTACATGTAGCTCCATATTTTAGATAATTTGAGGAGCTGGCAGTTTTATTCACCCTATTCCAGGGCAGCATGCTCCAGAGAATCTTGGATCTTTATTCTCTTCAGATTTTCTGGATGTATATAAAATATAGACAAATGCAATTGCAAACTTTTTCTTCCCTAGATGAATATACCATTTCCCTCAGTTACGTCTCCTGAGACTTATTCCTCATGAGGGAAATCAGAAGTATATCACAAATACGGCTGTGAGAATTACCTCTTTGTTTCTTGGTGCTGGATTAAAATGCCAGTTAGGATTTCTTTTTCTTCTCTTTTAAGGTTCTCTGAATATATTTGCCTTGCATCTTTCTACTCAAAACATTCTTTCTATGTTGAATGACTTTCTTGTTGGATTACATTTTTCTCCAAATATCCACAACGTATAAGATATGATTCATGTTTCCTCTATACACAGTTTAGCCAAATTCACAACATCTAGTTTATAAAGGGCTTAATGGCATACCTAACACAACAGAAACTGTAGGCTTTGTTTCTTACAGCTGTTTATTTCCTTTCTTGCCCTTTCACTTCTCTTCTCCAACCCCCAAACTTTTACCAGTTTTTGATTCATGCTGTGTTGTGTGCAAGCTGTTCATGTTAGTGGCTTCTCTGGAATGTTTGCAGGGCTGGATAACACGGAGTGCCTTGCTTAGTTCTTTTTACTTGTGGTAATAGGTGGTGGTTTGAGCAAAACCTGATCTTCTAATGGAAATATATTTTTTAATGCTGCCTTTAAAAGGTTCAGTTGAAATTTGTAAACAAAAAAGTTAGTATTGACAATTCTTTATATTACAATATTTTAAAAGGCAGTTTATTTAAAAAATAATGTCTGGAGTTTTTCATCCAATGTGATACTTCTTTTCTGCAGTAACCAGTATGCTAATTTTTGCTGTTGAGCAAAGATTTGCACATATGAAAATAACTACCTGTATAGGGAAATTAAAATACAGGTTATATTTTCAAAGCTCACCGGCCTGTTTTTCTCTAATCACTGTTACAACAGTTCTATGTTGCAAGGTGATGCTGGTAAGGAGGTTTGCTAGCAAGGTAATTTACCAAGGTAAACTGAATTGCTATGATAGAAAGCTTTGCCTGGTTGGTTTGTATTACTGGGAGAGATGATGCAGCTCGGACAGAACAGCATCATATACTCTCAGGTGCTGTGTTGTTAAAACACAGATGTAGCAGAAGTGTGGTGTGGATGATGTCTTAGTTACAGTAACTTTAATGATGTTAATTGTAGTAAGCATAAGCAAGTAGTGGTTTATTTATATGTATTTTTGAGCAGCTGGGATGAGGAGAATTGTTTTAAAAGAAAGTCTTAAAATAGCATTATATAGCATTTTATTCCTATGATCAGCAAGCAGACACCTTGCTTTTTTTTTTCTTTTTTTTTTTTTTAAAAAAAAAGGCAATTTTTCATCTGAGAATTGTGGATTATTCTCACTGTCCTAGTGATTCATCATGAGTGATTTCCTATGTGACTTTTGTTGAGCTGCATTTCATTGAAATGGGTGTTTGACGTAAAGCAGCATAAAAGCATCACTCTCAGGTGTGATGTTTTAGGAAAATTTTGACTTGTATAAAAAATTACCATCATGTTTAAGGTGGTTTTATTTATCAGAATATGTTTAGTGTTTACAGTTTCACTAAATAAAAATGTTTATTAGAGGGGGAGAAGTCTATATCATTGTGCTGGGTGAGAAATGGAAGTCACTTTTCAAGATCTTCTTTATAAAGCTTTTTTTTTTCATCTGCACAAATTACTCTAGCTAATAGGTCAGAACCACAATAAACCATGAGATCACAGAATTGAAATGTATGTAGTCAAATTTTGAGTTTTTTCATAGCACAGAGAAGTATTAGTGTTTCGCTGAACACTAAACTTTCTTCAAGGTTTTCCAACCTTGTCAGTTCTGTAACTTCTTTCTGGCAGTGCTGTAAATTTATAGGTTAGCAAAAAAGAAGCAGAACTATTATTTTTTAAATCTACCTTATATTCACAACTCCTGCTTGTAATACTTCCAAGAATCACTTCTCCTTTATGCAGTTACTACTTGGTGAACCTTAAAAGTAGTAGCAGATATTTGCAAGAATCTTGTTCATAGAAAAGACTGATCTAAAAATGAACCTAAGCAACTAGATTTTGTATTTTGCATCATTGCTACAGATCAAAATTTGGTGGAGATGTTGAAATGTTCAAAAATATTGTGTCTTGCGAATGCATGTGTAGTGCTCCACAATTCTCATATGTTTCTAGGGAGAAAAAGCAATTCAGAAAAGAAAAAAAAATCAACGTTCAGCATTTGGAATTAATCAAAAGGTGCATGGAATTGTTTATGTTGTTTTCTTTCCTTTTTTTTTTTTTTTTCCTCCTATAAGTGTTGCATCATTAAGTAGTATTGGTTAAGTTAATGTTAGGACTTTAATGTGTTCATTACATGACTGTGGCCTAATGGTGATTGGAGGTAGTGTGTTACCTTGTATCAGTTGTGAATACTGATGCCTCTGAAGGATAACAAACAAATTTTCTCTAATTTTCAGGATCAAAAAACAATGTCAATATGAATGTATTTTTGTTCTGAAATGTTATCACTCATCACTTTTCATTTTCTGTCTTCTAGTTGAAGCTTTATATCAAACCACTTACCCAGAGTATCTCCAGTACATTTACCTAGTGGCTCCAATATCTCTTATGATGCTAAACCCTCTGGGGTTTATCCTCTGTGAAATCCAGAAGTGGAGGGATAATCGCACTGTGGCCCACAGCAAGTTCAAAATAGTGGGCCTAGCACTCCTTCGAGTTCTGCAGAACCCAATTGTATTCATGGTCTTCATAGGAATCATCTCAAACTTTATTCTTGGCCAGAAAATTCCCGAATACCTTGAAAATTTCCTTGACGGACTGGGCAGTTCATTTTCTGGCTCTGCACTATTTTACCTTGGACTAACCATGGTGGGACAAACAAAAAAACTGACAAAGGGTATGTTTGTTGCACTGATCCTTCTCATCACAGCTAAACTGTAAGTTCAATTTATGTACTTTTATAATTTTGTTCTATAAAGTTTTTCTAGGTGTTTTAAACTCTGAATATACAGCCCATATGGCTTTTCTCTCAAAATCATTGTAGTGATAGCGTCTTTAACCTCCTGTATTTTGTGTGAGTGCTTCCCAAACTCTCTAAGAGTACACAACTTCTAATTTTCAAAAGAAACTTTGCAGACCACATGCCTGTTGTCAGGCTCTGCAGAGAAAATAATTTCAAGGGTGCTACAGCTTACTGGACTGCCCTCAGGCCATCTGTCATGAATTGGGTGTTTGAGGAATTACTTTCTTAAGTTAAAATTCACTAGCTTGAATAGTTAAAGAAGACTAAGTTTAAGCACTACTTGATTAGTTTTTGCATCTTCTTTGGATTAAACAAATCTCTAAATTAGTTGTTTTTTTTTGTTTGCTGTGTCTATAAATCTTTCAGACTGCTGTTTTGGAAGAGCTTAGAAGTTATCATTCTACACTGATAAACTGACTTTTGAACATAAAAAATTACAATTTTTATTTAGAACTTATGCTGTCATTATTTTCCCTTAACTATATCTCAGGTACTGGTGAGCCAAGTATTTGCTACAGAGCTACAATCAGCATAACCAAAATCTTATTTGGTAATTATGCTTAGAATAGAAAATTTGAAAACCTATTAGAGTATCAGTACAACTAACTAGCAAGCTTAAAGACCTAGTTTGTAAACCAACTCAATGATAAATTCTGTAAGAAGATGGGAAAAATGAGTGATTGTTCACCACCCTGCTTTACTGGTGGACTTATGGAAGCCTGTGCAAGACTTACAGAGCGAGTCAGTGTGACATCAGGGATATTGCTAAAGGCAATCAGAGGAGCATCAATGTTTGTGCGTTTGTTTTTTTAATTACTGGGCAAAGCTTTCAGCTTGCATCCTTGTTCCATGTCAGACAGTTTACATAAAGGTGGTCTGATATTCAAAGTTGCTTACTGGTTATAGCAGCTTTTACAGTTGAAAATAGTTTTGTTTGTATATTCTACCTTTTCAAATCTGAGGTTATACAAAGAATGTTTCTGCACAGTCAGAAAATGTGTTTGGATCTCAGACATCAGTGTCTTTTTAAACATTTTTGTGTATTTTTTTAATTTAATTTGTGATTCAAAATTTTGAAGCAGCCTGTAAATGTTGTGGTTCTATTCAGTCTTTTATGAATAGACTCTATTGCTCTGTCTTGAATTACTTCTATTCTGTTTTTTTTTCCCTCCCTCTCTTTTCAGACTTCTGATGCCATTTCTTTGTAGAGAAATGGTAGAACTCCTGGACAAGAGTGACAGCGTAGTCAACCACACCAGTTTATCAAACTATGCATTTCTTTATGGAGTTTTTCCAGCAGCACCTGGTGTCGCAATATTTGCAGCTCAATTTAATATGGAAGTGGGAATTGTATGTAGTCTTTTTCTTCCCAAACTTGTCATATGGGCTTATTTTTGTTGATGAAATACTTATAATAAACAGGCTAGCTGAAATTACTTTTCTGTAGACTCCCCAGATTTCAAGTTTGAACTGTATTGCAAATTTAATAGTTAACCAATGCACTCTTTCCTGGTGTCTCAAGTTTCTTGATGGCACAGAGTCTGAAATTTGTCCTCATACTTTTCCTATTTATGAAAACAGTAGGAAGAACTAGGATAACTTCAAAGATACAAGTTCTTTATATTTATTTTGTTTTATTTTTCAAATACCTTATCTTTGTTCTACTGTTTTTGTAGGAAAAACAGGAATGTTGTTACTGATTTCAGTGAGAACAGTGTTAGGTTCATGCTGAAAACTTGTGGAAGAGCTTGAAGAGCTTGTGCTTTAACTGATTCTCCTGTGTTGTCCTTCAGTTAAATCTTGTGGTAGAAATGCATTTTAAGTAGAAGGTATTAATTAACCTTTTCAATTTAAGATTTAAACATTGTTACCCAGCTCCCCCCAACACACACACTTCCAGCCTCCCATCCCCCCCCCAAACTTGAAGACAATGGAAGTCCAGCATTACAAGATAGAATTTTGTGCCCAACAAACTCAGGATATTTGTTTAAAAGAAAAATCTGAAGCATGAGTAGAAACTTGTACGTCCATCACTGCAAATTCTAATAAGTGGAAAAACAATGCAAAACTAAGATAGAAATTATTTAAATTTAAATATATATTGATACTTCTCATCAATTCATACATATTAGTGTTTACATAACTACATGTTTGCATATTTATTTACAGTGTGAATCTTTACATCCAAAAGTATATTGTGTCATTGTGAATCCACCACTAGGTTGGAGACATTACTATCCTTGACACATATGAAAAAGCTCTGTAAGAATTCACAGCGGGGAATTTATGTATTCCTACTACTTCAAAAACTTGTCGAAAGTTTCTTTTTAACTGTATATATAAAATGGATACTTCCTGGTTTAAATTCTAATTAATTTGTCACAGAAACAACTCAATGGTTTGTTTAAAGCTCTGCTTAAGTCAAAGGTACAATATTGCTAGTTGGTGTATTCATAAAAACAGGCTATTTAACTTGATCTGCTTAACTGTTCATGTTCTGTTTGATTCATTTTGCAGATTACCTCAGGCATGGTGATAAGCACATTTGTGTCTGCACCTATCATGTATGTTTCTGCATGGCTGTTGACCATTCCATCTATGGATCCCAACCCACTGGCATCTGCACTCCAAAATGTTAGCTTTGACATCAGTATTGTCAGCCTTGTTTCTCTGGTAGGTGTTGGTAAAGTCAACTACAAAAACACTGTAATGTCAGGGTAGCTTTAGTACATAAGCAGCAAATCAAATCATGATCAGCTGAGACTGACATTTTGTCCTCAGAAGGATGAGGGAGGAGTTGAGTTTAAAAACACAATCTTCTTAATTTAGCAATGGGTCAGCTGGAAAGCTGCACAGTGTGGGAAAAAATGGGTAAATGAATTACAGCACTGCTGCAGGGCTTGAGAGTTTGGGATCTGGCCACCTGATATGTATGGTGTATGTGTGGACAAGCCATCGAGCTGCTCATCTTTAGTTCCTTTTTTAAATGATGGAGTGGAGTGGAAATAACAGTACTTGTTTACCTCATGGGGAATGATTACATCAAATCACAGTTTAATCACAATATTTAATTTAACCTTAACCAGTGCCTATTGGATCCAGAATTCCTAGCAGTTCTAGGCGTCCAGCCCTTTTAAAGGGTGTTGATATCTCAGAACCTCAATGTGCATTGTATTTTGGCTTCACAAGTGTTATAGATATGTGCTTAGGTTTTCTTACCTTTTAAATAAAAGTTTCCATATTGGAGAGAGCTGAAAGTTCCTTAAGCTGGTATCTCACTGAAGCCGTCATACCAAAAACTGTGCCTCAAGGGAAGCAATATATTAGCAGTGCCTTTTGCCATCACAAGTCATGCTGGGAGATTCAGAAGGGACAGGGTGAAGAGACTCTTAAATTCCACATTGCTAGGCTGTTCTAAGGTCATTTATGTCCTGGGGAACAGCCAGGCTTCTTCACACTGCAGGCAAACCCTTGGTTCTTCCTGGAAATATTTCACAGTCTTGAGAGGCAACAATGCATTGCTTTTTCTGGCCCTATTTTCTGAGGCACAGGGATTGGCAGCAGATGGTATGGAGCTGACCGTGTTAGTCATGTTGCTGAGAAACTTGTCAAGAAAATTTGTTGTATGTTTAATTTCACTGTAGTTTGCCACAATGTTCATCTTGCATGTTTGTTTGTTTTGTGTTAGTCTTAAATTCAACTTTATCTTGTCTGTTCCAGATTTGGTCTCTCATTGTTGTTCTTCTGAGTAAGAAATACAAACAGCTTCCTCATATGATTACAACAAATCTACTGGTTGCTCAGGTCAGTAGTAGGAAGATTTTATTTTACATCTTGCAACATTTTTTGCAAATTTGGTTTCTACCATGATATCTTTGTAAGGTGAGCAGAGGAATTTAATTCGTGATTTGTTTGAATAATGTCTGTGACTTAGAACACACCCTTGAAGAAAATGACAGAATGACCCTTTGTGCTGGTAGTACAGCTCTCAAAGAGCAGCATCTCAAACAGAGCTGTAAGCAATCAGAATGGCAAATGGCTTCTGCAATATATTTTTCGCTTTGTAAGTTACTGCCAAATAGCATTAAGTGCACTTCCAAGTCAGTTTATGCCAATTTGCAATGCCATGATCAGCAGCAGTGTGCATCTGACTCTGTGGTGATCTGATTCAATGAGTTAAATAGGAAACTAATCCAAATGCTGGTGTAGCTCCCTGAAGTGACTCACAGAGGGATAAGACAGGTGCCAGTGCTGACACAGGGAAGGGGTGTGGGAATACATGGCTGGTAGCTAGGGAATGGCAAAGTCTAATAGCTCTGACTTGGCTTAATTATATTTGTTATTTAAGCTGAGAGAGAACTATAGAATACATGTTCTTTTTTTCCTTGAAGCCAACTGTACAACTATTAAATTCAGTGAGTGTAATACATAAGTGCAGTAGATACTGTCTGGTGTTCTGTAGTTTAAAAAAAAAAAAAAGTAAACAGGTTAGATTGTAGTCACGTTTGGGAAAGAAAGTAGTGCATGAGAGTTGCAGATGCTTCTTGTCTATAACAGCATGAAGTTAGCTTTAATTTAAAAATAGCTTGAACCTTTGTATTACTATTTGCATGTTATTTTTTTGGTCTATTTTTTGAGATTCCTTCAGTACTAACTCTCATATGATGATGAAAACTTGTATAATTCTTGGCTGAACAAACATCTGTTGTTCTCAGCTTCATTTCTGAATAATTTAAGATAAATGCTATAGATAAGCTATATAATTGCTGTCAAAAATAAATAAGAGAGAAAGGAGGGGGTTTACCCCAGACATTGACATAACTGTAATATTGAGCTTACTGCTGCACTAGTTTAATGCTATGAAACAATCTAATTCATAAAATGACACTGCAGTTGATCTGGGGGTGGAGTCTGGAAGCTTATTGTAGTTATACTACACTGTGTTCAATTTTATTCTGTCATCCTGCTTTTGAAATCCAAATGATGGAGTCTTCCCTTTCTTTTCAGTTTATTGCTTGCATTGGAATGGTGATATGGAATTTCATTGTTAAAGAGAAAGACGTCACATTGCAGATCCTAGTATTTATATTTCTCTACAGCTCACTTTATAGCACCTACCTGTGGACAGGTATGATTTTTCTAGGCAGCACTAGGTAATGTAATAAAAGATTCATGTACTGAAATAATTTGATTATATTCTTCAGAGTAATTATTCCTTTCACTTGTGTGTAATTCTACAAATTACTTGTAAGCTGTGCCAGGTTGAAGCTCTAGCAATGCAGGCAGCAGTCTTGCTGGCTTGAGGTGGGAAAGGGGAGAGGGTGACACAAAAAACACATCCCAGGTCTCAAGGCAGAAACAATTACAAATAGAGTGAATGGTGATGGGTTGCCCTTCAACTGGTCAAAAGCTTACTGTCATTTTTTATTTGATGCAGAGTTTAAGATTTTAAATTATTCATCATTAAGGAGATTGTAAAACCTTATGCTTTAAAAAAAAAAAAAAAAAAAAAAAAAGGACTTCAACATTTCTTTCCTCTGTCAATTGCAATTCCTAAAAACAATGTGTGTTCTGCAGGTGTAGATAATAAATGAAGGGATTATTTGAAGTAGGCAGAGTAGAAAGATGCATCAAGGAACTTGGAGAACCATACAGGTGTGATTAAAACAGACTTCAGATGTTTAAGAGACTTTGTACCGTTCACGAGTCCATAAGTTTAAAGGTTTAATCCCTGTGGTGTTTTTATGGAGTAAGTTCTGTTTACGTTTAGCTGAGATAGGTAGCTAATGATTAGTATAGCCTAACATAAATACTAGCTTTACTTCAACAAGGAGAATATTGCTGAGCTTCTGAGTTGTAAATAGAATAGACAGTCCCAGAAGATATTCCCATATATAGGTATTTAGGTGAAAACATAGGAAACGTTTTGGTGAAATTTATCAGTGACTTTATAAAGGACTAATCTGCTTTAACCTTAATAAATTAGTTAAGCATTGTATTATAAGTAAGTATTGTGTCTTAAGTATTCTGATGGCACCTTTTAAATACCTGCAAAAAAAAAAAAAAAATGCTTTCTAAGCATTTATATGTGGAAACAATAAAAAGTGTGGCAGAATTTCTTCAAGTTTTGTTACTCATGGCTTTTTTTAAAGACGGTAGGTATTTCTATTTTACTTCCTCAAAATGCAACTAGAAAAAATACAATTTTGGAATATTTGAAGTTCTGAGAGGAATGTTTTGGTTACTGAACAGGTCACATCTTAGAGTGTCTAGTTTCTGTAATTTTCAGTTCCCTTTTTAAGAATAAACAAGGTGTTTCTTTTGTTCTTTGTAGGTTTTCTATCTTTCTCTTTGTTTCTGTTGAGGAAGAGAGAAACAGTAAAGATTCCCATTGGGTTTATTATCATAGCTGGATGGGGGTAAGTTAGTACAGATGTTTCCCTGTAGGATTAGTGGGAGCATGCTATATACATTACTTTGTTTGCATTTTGCTCTTTCAGAATCCCAACACTTCTGGTGGGAATCTTGTTAATAGTTGGTGAACATAACAGCACTAGCATTGACTCTGCCTTTTTCTATGGAAAACAGCAGGTATGAATATGTTCTGTCCTAATCTCTCCTGATTTCTGACACATCCAATACATTACTGAGAAATTGCATTCTCTGCTTGCTTCTTATATAAGTATCTTTCAGTCGAAGTGCAGGGTGCCATAACAATATCACTATAGAACGCTTACAGATCAGTATAAAAATGTATTTCTGTAATGAAACAGTAGAACAACTTGTTTGAGCAATGACCTTCAAGTTTAGGCAGCTATGACTAAGAAAAAGGGAGTAATCTTCCAAAAGAAAAGGCATAGGAATGACAGTTAATGAATTGCAAAGTCCTTTTCCTGGTGACTAATTTGTAGTCCAGCTTCATAATTATCTAAAATTGTCACCATCCAATAGTTAATTAATGTTTTTTAGCCTGTAGTAAATTGGATCAGTATTACACGTGTAGCAGCGACTGCTTGCACTATGCAAGACTTCTCTGCACAATCAGGAGATGAAAATTCTTGAGCCTAAACTACTGTTTTTACCAATTAATAGTTCACCTTCACCAGATGATGTGAAGTGCATTAGGGTAGATAGTTGTCTTGTTTTCCCTCTGCCTTCCTTACGGATAGGGAGGCTATGAGTTGCTCAAGATTATTCATGTGGTGTTTTCACAAGTAGCAAAGTAGCTTCACAGTGGACTCTGGGTACTGGTGGCAGATGATTAGAAGGAAAAGTTAATTAATGGGATAGTCCCCACTGGAGAAAGCATGGAAATTAGAGTTGTGCTGGAGGGTGACAAGAGTACATTCCTCTTTGGAATTAAAAGGTACCCAAACAGAACTTAAAATGAAACACTAATGACCCTGAGGAGAAAGAAGATAATGATGAGAGGACATGTTTGGATTGCATGAGAAATAGGAGTCCCCATTAAAAACAAGAGAGGAGGAA
Source organism: Aythya marila (assembly GCF_965140915.1). Taxonomy (NCBI): domain Eukaryota; kingdom Metazoa; phylum Chordata; class Aves; order Anseriformes; family Anatidae; genus Aythya; species Aythya marila. The sequence goes on from NC_139047.1 coordinate 17,483,750, forward strand.
AAAAAGAAAGGGGGGGGAGCAGGAGGAGCAGCTGGGTTATTCATGAGAGGAAAATTAGTTTCATGTACTGAATATTCCTTTAATGCTAGAAGATGTAAGAGCAGTAAATATAGAAAACTGTCCCTTTTCAGATGCCTTTCTTAATATATTTAGGAAGCTGTAGAGTTATATTTGCAACTATTTTCCTTTATTTTGTATGTAGGTGTATTTTCATTTCTCTCTTAACAGATAATTACCACAGCAGTGATTCTGTTCATCAGTATATTGATGTCAGGCATCTCACTTATGTGCATGAACAGAAATAGACAAGAGTCAAACTATGAGGTACTGAACCCATACTCACCTCGTAGCCAAGCAGAGGAGGTTGAGGCGGAAGGGAATGCAGGGAATCGAGTTTCAGCCACTGTGCCTCAACCTTCTGCAGGGTCTTCTGCTCAACCTTCTGTGGCATCTTCTGCACAGCCATCTCCAGAAAGAGGTACAGAAACAAGATCTGTAATAAATGAATAAATGGCTTGGCATACAAAGATAAATAAATAAAGTACTGTTCCAAATTTAATTCTGACCTGGGAAGGATTGTTGTTAACTTCAGATTAGGGTGGAAGAAGATCTAGATATAGCTTTCCAAGGACTCTGGTTTATATTTCTGAGAAAGGTTTGATTATTATCAGTGTAGAGGTGGGGGAAGTGGACAGGAGGGAAAAAAAAAAAGGTGGTTTTTTTTTTTTTTTTTTTTTTTGTTGTTTTTTTTGTAAGTAATGGTGTCTTGATAAGCATGTGATAAATGCAGTCCAGTGGCTGTCTTAGGACATTAGCCCTTTAAACTGTCTCTTTGAAAATAAATTATATGCCTACAGCATTGCTACTCCTTGTTCATGTTTAGCTTTCTTAGTCACTTCCCTTATGTTTCCCTTCTAGCTAAAATACTTGTGTTGCTTCCATGGTGGTAGTGCTGTGCTAAATATTTCTATAGATTTGTAGTGTAACACACATACCCTCTTAGCAAATTGGAAGAATTGCCCACTTTCCCCTTTCAGGTTATTTGTGAGCTGCATAGTGTATACATTGTTATACTTGCAAAAATAATACGGTGGTGAAAGAAACTATCCTGTTACTTCATAGGTTGCTGTTCTTGTCAGACAACAAATGGGGAATTACCCTGTGCTAACGAGAGTAAAGCAGTGCCAAATGCTGTAGAAAGCAAGGTTCCTTCCATTGAAACAGGTAAACTAGTAGTGTATCCTTGTTTTACTATTACAAACTGGAACAGGTTGACCAGAGAAGTTGTGAATGCCCCAGGAATGGGGCTTTGAGCAACCTGGTCTAGTGAGAGGTGTCCCAGCCCATGGCAGGGGGGTTGGAAATAGATGACCTTTAAGGTCCCTTCCAATCCAAACCCTTCTGTGATCTTCCACAACATTTGTGTGTATTGCACTCATAGTGAAACTATCTGTTCTCTCAACTGTTGTTAAGAACTGCAGTTCTCTCATCTCTACCTAGTTAACTTATATTTCATGTTAAATTCAAGTGTTAGTATGTTTGTTGTGATGTTTGTTCTATTCTGTTTGATATTCATTGGGAATCTTTCGTTGTTCAAGATGAACAGTTTTGAATTTGTTTGGTTGGTTTTTGGTTTTTTTTGGGGGGGGTGATAGTTTAGTTTTTGGTGTGTTGTTGTTTTTAAACTTCTGTGCTACTTCAGTCCTACTTTGCCTCAATTTTAGCAGTTTTTTATTTAAGCGTGCTTTCTACATACTCATATTCACATCTCATTCCTCCCCAGAAACGTCCATTAAATTATTTATTATAATCATGCTCAGGTTTTCAAGAAGAAACCTGAGATTTAGAGAAGCAAATACTACAGACTAGATCAAATGTCCATGCTGCTGCATTATCCATGTCTAGGGGAGAGATGTGGAGAAAATTGATGAAGGGGGCCTTAGGAATCACTGAAATAGAAAAGTGGATCAAAGTTGTATGTTCAGCACCTGCTGGAAAATTGCATGCTCAGCCTGTTCTCATCATACATCACTTTCAACAATGAAAGTTGTCTGCAGGGCAACCTTTCCTTTTTTTTTTCCATCCTTAACAAGAGAGTTCTTATCCATATGTGTGTTTTTTCTTTTTCTTTTTTTTTTTTTTTTTTTGCATGCTTCATAACCTTCAAAAAATCTAAATATTTCATGCTGAAACATAGTTGGCTTTATCTCCTTTCATAATATGTAGCTTTCTACATATTGCCAGCTATTATTCTGTGATGTAATTCAGACAAGCACCGTAAGAATGTCTTCCAGTGATATGGAAAGCAAGTATAATTTTCTTATCCTGAAGGGTAAGAAATCATATCTTATAATTGAGTGGGATTTTCTTCTGCCTACTGAATGAGCACTTCAAAACTGTAAATCACTAAAAGCAAATTGTAATGGATACACTTGTGTAACTTGCTGCAATAATTACTAATCCTTCTGCTATCCCATTGAATGAACTATGGCAGGTATCTGGCCCAAATTTTTAGTTATGTCCTTGCCAGGAGGTTTTTCACTGCCATCTAGAGGATGCTGCTCAGAATTCCTGAGAACTCTGTAGCTATGTCAAGATACAGGGACACTGAGATACAGAGTAAAAATATCACAGCTGATGGTATACCTAAAATATTTATTCCATAAATTAATTCTAGGTTTCAAAACTGTTCTGAGAAATTGTTTTTTTTTTTGTTATCTCTAGCAGTAATTTCTGAATATTAACGATAGTTTATATTTGCATTAAAGCTTAGAAGGAAGAGATCTGTTGCAAAAAGTTTCTTCATTTTAGGAACACATGTAAACTGTTCCATTTGGGAATAGATGTCTGAACTGGTTGTTGTCAAGACTAATATTAACTTTGTGTGCAGGACTTCAATACAGATACTTACAACACAATTTAACGTAGTAAGTTACATAAGTACATCTTCTACTGGATTTAGAGATACTTTATAAGTTAGAAGCCTAATGAAAATTATGGTTTGTTTTTCAGCTGATCAGTGTGTGAGTCATTGCAGTGCTCGAACCTGTGTACTGGCTCAGGAAGAACAGCTTCTACAGACTGGAGACAAACAGTTGGCCAGACATGTGCTGCTGTGTTTACTTCTTGTTGTTGGCTTGTTTGCTGTAAATACTTTTTATCTTCCTGTTGTTTGAAGTAGAATGTTTTTTAGGAAAGCCGTGTAGACAGTCCTGTAGAAAATCTTCCAATTCCTTTTTTTTGTGGTTATATATATTTAATAAGGAGGCTTTATTTCAGTGTCTTGTTTTAAGGAATATATGATAAGATTAATTTTTCCATGCCACACAATAAATTAAAGGCAAGTTGAAGCTAATGGTATTAGTAAGCAGGCCTCACTGGAGAACCCTAAAGGTACAAAGGAAAAAAAATGGAATCATATTATTAGGTAATTAATTCTTCACCACTACCCCTCTTCGTATTTTGCTTAAGAGCTAGTCTTTTTTCCTAGATATTAATTAAAACTATAAAACAAATTCTGAAGGAGACTGTACAAAAATTTTTCCATTTGATTTTGCTAGAATTTGGAAAATGTACTTCTTTGAGATGTTTTTAGTAACGAAGATAATGTAAGACATTATTTGAAATGGAAGAGTGCTGTTCTGATTTGGGGATAAGGTAACCGAGTTGGTAATGCCTATTAAATGGGGGGGAAAAAAAGGTTTTGATACAGGAAGTTTGAGAGAGAAATACTCTATTGCAATATATTTTACATCTTCTATGTAAAAGAGGTGTCCCAAATTCCCAAATTTTAGCCTCTATTTTAGTTGTATCTGAATGAATACTTACATACTATGAAGTAATACTAATTCATTAACCTTTACACCCAAAGGGGTTAACTTTGGTGTTTTTTTGTTGTTGTTTTTTCCTTTTATCAGGCATCTAAAATAGCTGAAGTGGTATGTGCTTCAGCTTAACACAATGTTAACTATGTAGAAAATATTTAGAAAGTACTGGACTCGGCTAAACAGGCCTAAAGACAAATATTGCAAATCTGTCTGGGCTAATATTGTCTGTATTGGCTTGCGTACTTAAGTATGCTTAAACCAAGTTCCTTATGTAAACGTGTGAAGAGGCAGGACCTCTACACTGGTATGTTTTCCATTATTTTCTTTAAAAACATACAAGCTCTTTTTTTTTTTTTTTTTTTATCTATTAAGCCTAACTAAAATGATGTTCTAAGGTGTTTATTCCCTCTTACTTTTTATCTGAATTATTTGTTGAATAAAGGTAGTGAATGTTGTGTAAGAATCTTATTACCATGTGAAGACTTAGAAAGTACTTCTTAATTTATTTATTTTTAACAAGCTTGGTGGTTTTATTGTTTGATCGTTTTTTGTTCTCTTAACAGAATCTTTCCAGTTGTTTATGGTGGCTGTTCAACCAAGAGCCTGGAAGGCTATATGTTGAATTGCAGTTCTTTTGTGCTGTGTTTAATTTTGGTCAGGTAGTTATCAATGTTAATTCTGAAAGTTACTTTGATAGGCATTGCAATTCATTCTATTACAAGCACTGTAAGATGAAGTCCTCAAATAATGCTGAAGCCAGCAGTTCTTTATGTTATTTAACCTTCTTTTTTTCAGACCTTTTCCATTTCCTTTGATAGCTTTCTTATCATAATGAAATTGTTTCATGTGCGTGCACACTTTCAAAGGTACAAATGGCAACACAGTGCCAAATGCCCATGGAGACTGAGGAGGATTTCAGCCTTATTTGTTCCAGAAGGTTTCACCAGCTTCTATAGAATTGCACCAGTAAAACTGAATACATGCAAGATAGCTATGTGGATACTTTACCTATAAGGCTTTAAGTCATTATCTCTTTGGTTTCATTAACTAATGCCTGTCCATTAGATGTATAAATGTGCCAGCTGAACATAGTCTATTTCACGTGCAAACTGACACAAGTTAGCATTGTTACCTATGAAGGTGAAAGCAAGGCAATATTAATACACTTACCAGAGTGTTGTTTGATAGATCAGTGAACAGGTGTGCCTCTGAGAAGCAAGTGCAGTATTAAGTAATGATATACTAGCTTTTATACAAAAGCAGTATAGAAAAATGAATTAATGGGAGAGCATTCTAGCATTTAAATTGTCATCAGTTAAATCATTTCTTTGCTGATGTCAAGGAAAGTCAGATTTAAATAACTGGCTATGTAAGGCTACTGACATTTTGTTTATCAGATGGCATGTCACAGCATTAGGTTTACTGAACTGTTTCTTTGTCAGACTGTTATATAGTAATCCATCTTTTTAAGGACCAAATGAAAAATCAAAGCAGAAACAAAATGAATTTTAAATAGCGTCTATGGAAGAGAGATACCTTTCACTTGTGTTTTGGCAATGAGTTTTTAACATTTTCTTTCAGTTATTCAGAAACCAAACATCTTTGCTTAATCTTCTTCCCTTTTTTTTTTTTTTTTTTTTTTCTTCATTTTTCCTCTAGGGCTTCATTTCCTTTGGTATTTTTGGCTTAGATAAGCATTTAATCATTCTACCATTCAAGCGAAGGTAAGTAGAAAATTTACATTTATGCCCGTAAACTTAATTATTAACACTAATCATTTTAAAGGGGCTGTGAGTGTTTAGTGCCATAGCATTTGATTTCCTATTTGTTTTATTTTTCAAATTTCTTTTCATTCCTGTTGTGGAGAGTTAATTGCAGTTCACCATATGTAAGATTTTACTGCTGCCCTTATGACACTCGCACAGACAAAAATCTCACAGTCTCCCTGTAGACAAAATCCTTGTCTAATGATGGTGAAGCAGGTGTTTGGGTCACTGAGGTGATGGATCTTCAGAAATAATTTCAACTGATAAATAACTTCAATGTGAATATTGAACCAGATTCTATCATCACTGTTTTAAAGTCCTGTTAGCTCATACAGATTCTTTGTGTGAATGGAGACTTTCATTGGTACCTCACTGTAGAGGAGTACAAAGCAATGTTTATTTTACAGCTGTCTGGCTGCAGTGTGAATCCAGCAGCTATAGCTGGCTCCCAACTACTCTCTGTCTGTCCTTCTACCAGCATAAAACCTCCCAGTGGTCAAAAGGCATATGAGCATATGCTCCAAGGGAGCATATATAGCAGGTGGAGGGCCTGGAACACAAGTCCTATGAGGAGCAGCTGAGGGAACTGAGGTTGTTTAGTCTGGAGAAGAGGAGGCTCAGGGGAGACCTTATTGCTCTCTACAACTACCTGAAAGGGAGTTGTGGCAAGCTGAAGATCGGTCTCTTCTCACAGGTAACTAGCAATAGGACTAGAGGGAACGGCCTCCAGTTGTGCCAGGAGGGGGGTTTAGGTTGGAAATTAGAAGACCTTTCATCTTTGCAGTTTCCTTAAAAGTGCCTTCGTTTGATGTTTGTTTTTTCGGTCCTTCCCCCCCTCCCACTCCCCCCTGCAGACTTGAATTTCTCTTGGGAGGCAGAGAAGCAGCAGAGCATACAGATCCCACTCTACCCGAGGAAATCAGGATGACCTGTCAACAGTTTGTTCGTTATCATAGAGATCACTGTGTCAAAACCATTGTCAAAGGCAGAAGGTAAGGTTTTCAACCTGCACATATAGCTGTTATGAAAGGTCATATCTCACCTTCTGGAAATAATGAAATGCAGTATAGCCGGTCTGTGGGTGATGTCTGTTTTGGAATATTTATGGAAACCTTGAGGTGAGGATTAAGATCTTAGCAGTAACGTTTAGAAAAACATTTCCAGTCTAAAGCTGAAAAATAGAGGTACAAATTACCATATTATCCCATTTAGGTTTTATAGTATCATAAGTTTTGTAACATAGCATGAAGACTTGGCCCCGGTTCTTCCATTTACTAGGAGCTTAGGAGACAAAATCTTTCTGACGATTCCTGTAATAGCGTGTATGTCCATGAATTTTCGTCAAACTTGAGATGCTTCATTTGTTTTGTTTTGTGATTAAGAAGGTGTTGGTATTTATGTTAGAGAGAGTTTACTAATAGATATATTGCAGGAGGCAAAACCATTGTAATAAAGGCCACTCACTATGTGAGATTATAACGTTTTTAGAACACCTGTATCTTTTGAATTCATACAGTTTGTTTTGTTCATGTGTCTCATGAGGCCTGAACTTCAATTTGTGAGATTGCCAAAGCTTGCAGACACAAATTATAATACCTGAATTGAAGACTATGTATTCAGGTATGTGCAGGTAGATGAGAAGTGCCAACAGAAAAAGCAGGAACAAGAGAGAGATTCTGTCTGCCTTTGTATATTTACTGTATAAAATAGAAATAGGAAGAATTGTTTGAACAAGACACTTTCGCTTTTCTTGGTATGAGAACTTTCTAGTAGGACTAGTTTTGGAGGGGAAGTTCTTTAAATGGTTAGATAAACTCAGACCACATTCCAGAACTATTTTTTGACAGCATTGGCTACTTTGGATCATTATTTCATTCAGTCTCCCCAGAAATCAGTAATGTTCCATAAGAAATAAATTCAGGGAACCTTGCTGATTTAGGAAAAAATGAACTATGGCAGTTCAAAGACTTGTCAAACAAAAAAGCATCAGAAAATGTTTTAGAATAGGACAGGTATTATAGCTGTTTCCTGTGTTTCTGCTGTTATTGTTTCTTGGGCTTTAGGCTGTTCATTTGGTTGTTTTCAGTGCTTTGTTTGTTTGTTTAATTATATATCATCTGAGAATACATCAAAATCTGACATTCATTGCTTTGTTATTATAATATTATGTTTGTGCAGAACTAGCTTCATGTCTTATTTCTCTTTGTGGTTTAAAACAAAGTATTTATCATACTCATCTAACTTGTTTCTATCCTCTTCAATTTAAATATGCTGTAACTGAGACCTTGCGATCATGGACTTTTATTTTTGTTTTTATTTCTCTGCTAAGATATTAACACATGCTCTATGTTTCTGCTGCTTTTATCTTAGGAAAACAAACAAACACACAAACATTTTTTCTCTATTTTTTTATCTTGTATATTTATTAATCATCTTCAGAAACCCTGTGCTTGGCTTCCATAGAGCAGATTTTAGATAAGCAGAAACATTCTTTGCTGCAGGTAAATTTCTGAATGGTATTTTTACTGCAGCTAGCTAGATGTTAATGGAATTGCTTCATAAATATGTAACAGAAAGTTAGTTTAGTCCTCTTGTAAATGTTTCATTTATTCTTAGTACTGCCTGTTGTAATAAATATTTAACCAGATATGCAAGTTAAATGGTTTTTGTTTACAATATATGTAAGTAGTTAATGTCTGCTTAAAGCTGTAGAGAAATTATAAAATGGCATTAAATTGCAGATTGAGGTCCTGCTGCTGCAGGCACTCAGCACTCAAATCATATTTTGTTGCAGAAATGGTCATGCTAATGAGTACATGGGAAGTAAGTATCCAATAAATAGACTCACATTGTGTGTGTTTGTAGGAAAGCTGCTGCTTATGTTCATTGAAGTTTATTTGCACAGACCTAAAATAACAGTACGTAAATCTTACTTCTCATTGAATTGTCTGTAGGAAAAGGTAGTGAACGTTGGCATGTCCCTAAAATGCAAAACTTGCAAATTCTCTGCTAACATGCTCTTAACTATCATGATGTCTTTCCTTGTTTCCTGCTATTTTTCCTTGCCTTTTCCATCGTGCAGTGGTGATACCAGATTTACAGAACATGTGGGTGAATCATTCCTTTGACATACAGGTGTGGTGCAAAGATCTCCACTGGCATCTTCTTTGGCTGTGACCTGGTGAACTGGCTCATCCAAGTTGGCCTTGCCTCTGACCGTGGTGAAGCTGTGATGTATGGAGACAGACTGATGAAAGGAGGCGTCATCCAGCACATTACGAATGAATTTGAATTTCGGGATGAATATTTGTATTACCGCTTTATTCCTAAGAGATCAACTACAGTCGAGAGCCAGTGACCTGAGCATGTAGACAGAGGGCGGGCAGGTGGGGTACACGTGACCATCTCCTCTGCATTTGCCACCGCACCTGGAAGTGTCCCTTTCTCAGGGCTCCTAGGGAGTTGTGTCACGCTCTCTTGTAGAGTTACGAAATGTGGTTCTACCTGTGTCTATTCTGAAGAAAATAGTAGCAAGTGATATTCTCAGTGAGTGTTCAAACCAGAATGCAGCTAGAACAGAACAAGGTACTCCGGATTTAGAGCATTTTCTCTATTTTCAGCAAAACAAACAGTGAAATTATGTGTGTCACTGATGTTTTTATACCTGCACTGTAACAGCAGCTTTAGTGACTGGTGCCACAATTGGGGGAAAAACAAACATATTCCTCTCATTGTGTTTTTTATGTTGCCATTTGTTTTCAGTATTTCAGTGTGATTTAAGGTCAGGCTTCCCACTGGCTTCACAGAAATAGGATTTTTTCTCTGTTATACCCCAGTTTTTACTATTGTGCACTCTTGTCTAACACCAGAATTTTTTTTCTGGCTGTTTTTTACCTTGGATGAAGCACTTTGTTTCTCCCTTAAAGATAAAGTCCTCCACTCATGATAGCAGGATTATTGTGAAGATGATTACGGTGTAAGAGGATTAACGCTGAGGAAATAGAGTGGGGGGAAAAAAGGTTTTGTACAAAAATACCATGAAAACTTTATATATAAAAAGAAATAATAACCACCACTTTCCATACTAGGAAGCAATATAATGGATTTTATATATATAAACAATTGGTTTTGAAGTTCTGCCTTTTGGCAGTACTAACAGCTTTGTCAAGATTTGCGTTTTACCTTCTGAAATAAGCCTTTCCATTTTAATTCAGAAGTGCAAGCCTCAAAGAAAGAAGTTAGGGAAGCCCTGGATACCTGTGCAAGTTATAACCAAAAATTGTATCAAAATATAAAAACTTCTAAATGACATGCAATGACTTCTATTTCATAAACAGATGTAACAACTTCAAAGCTGGGCTTTAGAAAAACTAAATACTTTAAAATGTTGTTATTGGGTATGTAACGAAGTTTCCTAGCAAGTCTCAGTATCCCTCTGTGACATTAAGTAGTTACTTCAGTGTCATTCAGCGTTCTGTGCACTGAAAGCACCATCTGAGAATCTCTACATCTGCCAGCATACTTTTGAAAAGGTTAAAAACAAACCATAGTATCTGGCAGCCACTACACTGCCCTTCTAAATTGTAAGAATGGTATTTGTTTGTCTTTGTAAAATATTACCTAACGAAGGGAAAGAACACAGGTATTTGGGGGGAAAAAATTGCTTACCTGGAACAGTCAAGCATTTGAACAACTCTTCTCACCTTCTTTTTTGTTAAAAAAAAATATTTTTTTAATACATAGATTTTATTACAACTACTTATGCGTTTACTTTGTATTAAGAATTAAAACTGATTTTAGTAGCATAAACTGCTGTTCAGGAAACAGTCATTTTATGGTAGCTATAACTCCATGCAAGACTTATATTGGAAAAATAATTCTTTTTACTGTCAGTCTTATTGCACATCTGCGGTCTGCACTGAAACATAACTATGTATGTATACTACACAAGCTGACATTTTAATGTTTTCCAACAACAGAATTGGTATTTGTATCAGGCTGCGGCCACAAAGAAAATGATAGCTTATTTCCATTACAGTTGCTGAAGACAGCTACATAAGATATTTTGGAATAATTAAATATAAGTGGCTTAAGAGTAGAAGCGATGAGTATGTCTGGCTTCTAAATACTGTAACTTATCAATAAATCTATTATTTGATTTCAGAGTTCTGAGTTTTGGTGTGATACAAGAAGTGGGAGGGTTACATGTGTGTGTCAAGTTTTATAAGAAATATGTCTGAGAAGTTTGTTAAAGTGGCTCGTGGATTTCAAATTTTGCTGTATCTTAAATCCATTCTTGATCCTTTATAAGTATGTAGATTTGTTAATGGATGCCCACCAGTTTTCTTCTAACAGCCTGCCTGCTACTTATACCAGCAAGGAGCTAATTCAGATCTTTAGGATTTTTTTTGTATTATCCTCTCCTTACCAAATACGTACTTTTGAAGATCCTTCAATTTTTTAAAAAGTTGCTCTTAGTTCAGTTTTATGCTCCAAAAGAGAGTCATTGTTCTCTCACTCATCTCTGTCATTTTCATCATTTAAGTCCTTGCCCTGGCCTCCCTTATTATAATGGCTCTGACATTCCCTGCATTTGATCACAACATACCTGTCTTAAGTAAGAAACGGTTCAAAAGAAGAGACTTTGAATAACATTAGAAAGTTACCTAACTCGTATTTGACAAGTATTTGCTTCCACCAAGGAGTACCAGTAAGCTGTAAAAAATAGTTGATAATCCAGTGTATGTCAATACTTTATTTATTGTTGTGTGAATTTTTGGTGGTTAGAAGTAGCTTTGCTTTGAAGATGTGGCCAGTGGTGCAATAAGTTCTTTTATTTTGAAGGTTGATTAGTTTGGGATAAATACTGCTTAATCTGAAAGCTCTAATTCTGTGAAAACATTCACTGAACAAGAGAGTAAGTCCGGGGGGATCTCCAATGAAAGACAGCATTAATTTTTTTAGCATTCATTTCAAAATACTTACGATAATGGATGGGGTAGATATTAAACACTTAGAATTTTTTTGGTAGCAGTTTTCTTTTTTTTTCTTAAATAATGATCCTTCATAAAGCTAGATGAAATACATGCAAAGATTGCCCTCTAGAGGACATTCTGATTGTTGATACTTTTTTTTTAAATTTATGGTTGCAGGATGGAGGGTCATTTATTCCTTCTGGTTTCATCCTTGTTTTGCGTTTTGCAATGCATGCATTCTAGGAGGATGAAATCCCAGGAAGAAAGGTACCAAAATATACCGTAGTCTGTCAGCCATGGCTTGATCTATCTGAAAACACATTGTTTTTACTGCGTGTCCTGTAGACAAATAAAGGAAGGACAACACCAAAACCAGAGGAATAGCTGGACTGTGTCTACCTATATTAGAACTTGACCACTATGCTTAACCTGATAGACTGGTTAATTGACACCCTGTAATTAGATGGCCAAAAAGTTCGCTTAAAAGCCTGTACCACAACTTTCACTACTTCCATTCTTCTATAACTTTACTCTAGTTGCAGTATCACATAAAATTCTCTGTCTCACTCTGCTACACTGCCTGTAAACTTGAATTGTACCTTGATTTCCAGCACTGTTATACCTGGCATTTATTGCTTCTCTGAATTTATCAAGGAGTTAGCATGGAAGAGCTGATGATACAAAACAGCACACGATGATGCAAAGAACTGTCAGATACAGACATCCAAAGAAAACAGGTAAATACAGCAAACTTTTATTAAATATACCATCCAGTTATGAACATCCTTTTATTATTCTAATAAATTTTGTTGGCAACACAAGCACAAAAGGTTCACAATCAACTTGTGCTTACTTTCATAGATCTTACTTGCTGCTGCCACTTGGTACATATATGATCCCTAGAACTAGGAAGTTCAAGAACTTTTGCCGACCCTTTAGATTTTTGGTGTGGATCTAAATACTTTCATTATTAGATCAAGTACAAATTTTATCAAACTCTTCATCTTACACGTTTAGCAGCATTCAACAAACTTCATTTTAAGTGTATTTCTTTTATTTGCCTAATTGTTTTTTTCCAGTGGGAATACAGAATGGCTTGCAAAATGAGAAAACTGTATGTGTAGCCCCATCTTTTGCATCTGAGAAGAGATGACTCTAGCATCTTGACAAAATATAAAGCATTCATCAAATAATGGTCTTTCTGTGGTCTGGGAGGTTGTTGTATATTGTCACGTATTACCACTGCAGCCTCAATGCTCCACTTCATGTTACATGTTCTCACCTGAAGGTTTGCAGAACTGGTTTTTTGTTTGTTTGTTTGTTTTGTTTGTTTGTTCTTTGTCAAGTCAGAACCTTACTTCTCTGTTTGCTCTGCTTGCCCCTTGCCATGGATAATAAAGTACTGACAGCTTGATCACTACTTTTAAGCAAGACTGGCATGGAATTGCTCCTGGCAGGGCAAAAAGCTTATTTAAATCAACTCCTTAAGTCTACCAATTTTGGTAAAACAAGGTATGGTTAAAATGGCTTATATGAAGTAGAAAAACTTTGAAGAGTTTTTTTTTTTTTTTTTTAAGTGCTCTACTGAGTGCAAGTATATACTCATGGACCCTGACTTCTTCCATTTTAGTTGCCTGATTTAAACAAAAAAAAAAAATCAAGAAACATTTAAAAACTCCCTCACAGTGTTATAAAGTGTACTGAAGAATTAATTTACAATGATCATGTTGTATTCAAATAAATAATTGTGTGGTAACTTGCTAGACACTAACATTGTTGAATCCTGTATAATCAGATTTCACAACAAATTATGGTAAAGCTGTAATTGATTTGGGTTTAGCCTAAGACCTTAAGCTCTTAGCCTTATTTCACATTAAAGGAGTAGAAAATTCATATATGAAACATACCTTAGAAAGCCTTTATCAAACATCTGAATATCAATCTCACTTGACTTGTATATCACGTTCATTTTAATTTAGTAAAAAGCAATATTTTTCTACATTTTAGAAAAGCCTCTAGCCTGGCTGTTTTAATTCAAGCAGTAGGAAATTCTGCTACAACAATTATCTTAACTATAAAAGCTACATGTGTGTAGCTACTTTGGTGTTCTTCATCCACAGATTGGGTTGTTCAGCAACTTAAGTCAAACTACTTGAATTCTAATTGCATCTCAGGTTGTTGGTGAATCAATCTCTGCTGTCAGTTTTTTGCCACTTAGAGAGGTACTGCCAGCTCTGAAGACACTTTTCAGCCTTGCTTCCTACAACTAAAAGCTATTTGGCCTAAACAGAGATCTGCAGCTTTAAAACTGTCCATACTAAGTAACTGGTATATTGAAAATAAGAGGTAATCTATATAGCCACTCCATTAGAAGAGTTAACCATAACAACAAATTATAATCCATTCATTCAAATAGTAGTTTTAACTACTATATATTTTGAGTTCTTCTTCTACACACTGTGAAAAAAGGTTGAGCACTTGGTTAGTGTCAAGACATCCGTTTTGCAGGATTGATTCCATTTCACTTATCTTACTTTTCTCCAGCATCTGTATCTTTTGCAGCATCTCTTTTCCTTTGTCCTGCAAAAAGAAATGTCTGTATTTCACCACAAGCCATACAAAATATGTAGTGTTCACCCTAACAAAATGCTGTTGTACTGTCCTTATCTAACTCTAATTGTTTCTAGGGTACAAGTTGGTGTTTGTAGAAGTTAGCATCATGGTAGATTTTCTTAGATCAGTGCTTCTTTTCTCATTATCTAGCACTCACTCTGTCTCCCTACATACTTTGATGGAATGCAAAAAAAAAAAAAAAAAAAAAGGGGGGGGGAGGGCAGGAGAGCTGTTCCAGGTGTTTATGTTAGCAACCCCACTTAAGTTTTGTCTCTCTCTTTTTTTTTTTTTTTTTTTTTTTTTAGAACATGTTAGCTGTGTAAACAGGAGACACTACTGTTACAGGTAAGTACCTCCCTGTTTTACCTTTGGGCCCAGCTATCTTTGTGATCTCTCCTTTCCTGGTGTCACACAGAAGTTCCTCAATGTGAACTGCTTAACGCTGTGTTGTTTGGGCTGCTTCACAGTAACTTACGTATTTCAGATTTCTATACTGCTACCTCCATACTGCCATTTAGGTCAGCAAAATTGGGGTCTACAAACTGTAACTATTGTCATAGAGCTACATACAAGTCAGGTGCTTTAAACATGTTTCCAAATTCTATCTGGTTTTAGTATTTGGTACTATCTGGTGCTGTCAGGATCTTGAGAAGATGTACTAGTGAATGTAGTGTCAAGGTCATTAGCGAGATGCTAATTTGGGAAAGAGAGGAAGAAACTAGCACTGGGGCAAGAAGAGAGAATAAGGGGGGGGTAAAAAGCAGCAGAAGATTGTGTCAATACATGACTAGAAGAACTGGCTTTACAACAGGAGCTGAAGTTGGTGTGGGTAAGGACAAATCAACTATTCAAATAAAAAAAGCTATTTCCATTGTTTATCGTGGTGGGGGGAAGAATGTCTCATTACCCTCTAACCCCAGAACTGACATACCGTAGTATCTAATACACTCACTAGGATTAGTTGGAATTTGGTGCCAAGATGTCATTATATTAAGTCAACCTGGGGCACTTACAGAAACTGAGTAAAATGCAAAATTCAGGTTTTGCTCCTAAGCTTGTCTGGTATATAGTGTACCTGAGGGGGTCTACCCTCTACCCCCAACACAGAATGGAAAAGGGCAGGATCTCCTTACTGACCCATATTTGCCTGCAGCTGCTCAACCACTCCTTGTTAGCTAACTAGTTTGTGCATTTGTGGCCTGCTTCTTTCTGTGCAATATAAGCATTACAAATAGCTGTACACCCAGGCCTAACCCCAGACAACTAAGTGCTAGTTTCAGTTTTTTGTGTTAGAAGCATATGCCTGCCAGATGCCAAGATGATTGGCTTCTGGTGCACTACAATGTTCTTTACTATCCATCAAAGGGCATTAAGTGGTATCGCATTAACAAAATGTGAGCAAGGAGCTTATACAAACCACGTGCTTGCATTGAAATCTAATTTAATCAACATACCTTCATGGCTTCCATAGCTACAGCAGCACTTTCATGTTTTTTATAGAGCTCATGTCTTCGATCTGGCTTACTCTGAAAACGTGGTTGCTTCTTAACTGGATCATCATGACCAAATGTAGGGGAGGTGGTTTTCAATAACTGAGTAACATCGGGCACAAAAATGAAAGGCTTGAATACAGACCTAGAAAGAGAAAATAAAACAGAGATCCTTCACTGATACAATTTTGATAAAATTAAGTCAGCAGATTGCTGTATTTTTCCCCATACTTCTACTTGCTTCTCTCAAGGAAGAATTTTTTAAAAAAACAAACAAACAAAAAAAACACTTCTAAAAAAAAATCCTTTAAAAAAAATCCTAATGCGTTTTTAAGTCAGTGTCATAGCAGTGTTCCAGTAAGTAAGTAAGTTGGTAGATGACACCAAAATGTTCATGAGCATTACTTTTGCCCTACTTTTTGATTTCTTTCAAAAACAAACCAAATCAAAAAGGAATGTAGTTAGATAAACTGCAATACTTTTCATTTAGATACTTGTACTTGCAGCTTTTTATCATAATGGCTTGTTACTACATCACCTTGCAGGGTCTGGAGTTCCTGTAAAGAAGTGAATACAAGGCAGATTAGGCTCCTGAGGCAGTACAGACACCATGCTTCCAGTTGTCATAAAACCGCCTTCCATATTAATGCCACTCTCTTTGTCACGAAGAATTTCCATCATCGTTTCAGAAGTGATAGAACCTATTTCAGATACAAAACAATTATTTACACAAAACTCTATTTATACTATCAACTAAATGGCATGTTTTCTACAACTGGCTGCTTTTACCTTCAGTAGGCAATGCTAATTTTAATTTGTATTGGCAAATAAAAAAAAATCCCAACAGTATGCTTTAATATGTAATATACTTTAAAATACTACTGTTTTCCCACAAGAATTTATTTCAGAGGGTAGGTGATAATGAGCTATAACATTTATGATCAGGGAGAGGAGGGTGATGTTTCCCAGAAGGGTAAGATACACATGGCTAGCAAATGGTCATTCACACAGTAACTTTTCAAATGAAAATTAGTAGCTTGGATTAAGGGCTGAACTTTCTAAGTATTATGTGGGAGTTGACAAGACAAATAATCATATTAGTTATTGGTATTTGTACACAGTTGATACCACCAAGCTGCTTTGAAAATATAAAAAATGATAACTGTGCATGGATTTTGCATGTTATTTTGAAAATGAAACACCAAGCCTGTGGTTATTTTTTTTTTTGGTTTGGTTTTAACATCTGACCTTTCAAAGCCCTTAGGCTACATATTGACAGTTGAAACGATGCACTGGAGTAACTTAAACCCAGAGTCAACAGAAACTAAAATAGTACATCCATTTGCAAAGAAGACTTAATCAATTACCTATGTGAGGTATAGTGTCTTTATGACAGTAACTCTTTCTTCTCAGTGAGGTGAAACAGAACCCCTTCCACTCTGCATCTGGCCTTCAAATGCTGTTGCTGTTTGTGTACTGTACACCAGAGCTTAAAGGCTGGTGTAGTATAGTATCACTACACAATCCAGTATTCTAACAGGCAGTACTTGCAGTAGTTTTCTTTTCAGATTTGGTGTACCAGTTGAACACGTGTAGAGCGGAAAAAGACTAGGTAATTCACTATTTTTTCCTTCTGCTTGAAGGTACTGTTAAATTTTTTTTGTTGTTGCCTCGGTGAAGTTCTAGCTGCGTATTTTTTTTTTAACTGCCTAGCCGTCTGTTCTTACAATATACTACTGCTAAGTCAGATGTTCCTTTTTTTTAATACACAGTCTGAATTGCCTGTAGACAGGCATGCTAGGAAATGCACCATTTCAGCAAACAAACACACGTAACTATTCCCACAGTTGCCTGGGCCAGTCAGAATTCAAAAAATCAGCACGCTAGATAAACTG
Organism: Aythya marila; assembly: GCF_965140915.1. Lineage (NCBI taxonomy): Eukaryota > Metazoa > Chordata > Aves > Anseriformes > Anatidae > Aythya > Aythya marila. Next base: position 17,501,316 of record NC_139047.1, read on the forward strand.
AAGAAATTAAGCAGCAGCAGTCAGTTTGTGAGCTGCAAGTTGGCAACTTGTCCAGCAGAAAGGATGGTATTACATGTTTTCTACTAGTGTTTTTTTTTTTTTTTACATTACTTTATATTCCTGAAATACATTCCTTATATTTTGAAATGTAACTGTTTATCTAAAAATGGTGTTCCTGTGGTAGACAGCCTGGAAAAAAACTTTAATGCCACTAAGTGAAAAAGCTGGGAAGGGTAGATTAAGAAACTAGCGATTTTACTGCTGCTCTAAACTAAATAGCTTTTAGTTAAGGCACCTATTTTAAAATAAATCTCAACAAGACTGAAACCATATGAGGTTGATAACCTGAACACCTAGTGTGATTGTTAAAATGGTTCAGGTAAATGCCTGAAAATGGGGATTTAGAATGAAAACCCTGATAGAATCTCAGCGTTATCATCATACAGGTAAATACAGGTATTATGAAAATGCTTTCAGTATTCAGAACCTGCAGTTCCCAAAATGAATGCAGGATTTACATGATCACTATAGCAGGACAATAAAAGGTAATTCATTCTGATGCATGAACTAAATGCTAAACTTGGCCTGGCAGAGCTTAGCCAAATTAAAAAACAAAACAAAACAAAAACGGGTGCAATGTTATTTTGGTTCAGATTAATTATTTCAAATGAACAAGTGAATACGGATGCATCAAAAAGCTTCCAGATGGATGTATTTGGAAGTAATAGCTTCTCTCTATACAGGTCTGAAAAATAAGTTAGCAATTAGGAGAACCTGCTTACTATACAGAAAATTCTTTTATTCTGCTCTCAGTGTTGCATAAGGTTGCTGTAGCAGTTATTGGTGAAACCACAAAGATTTTAAAAACAATCTAAAAAATAAATGCAAGATGTGTGTGAAAACACTGTGCCGACGTCTTAGGACTGTATGAATAGGACCAGATTAAAGTTGTTCACAGGGCTGTTTGTGGCTGCCACCCAATAGGAGTCTCTACCTGTAATTACGGGTATAATAATAATACATAGCCTATCAAAATGTTTCAGAGCAGGGCTTACAGACTACTTAGCTGTATGGTCATAATGTGACCTCTCAGCATTGTCACTGTAGTTGTGTCTGATAATGGACCCTTGGCTTAATTTTTCCTCATCACCAAATTGGCAAAATGGATAGAAGACTCCAAAGTTCAGAGTTTCTCCTTTAAGGAAAAAGTTGTTCTAAGAAATTCTGGTTCACCAAATCATCTGCATCAGATGTTTAATCATTTATGATTTAAATTAATGTAGCTCACTAAACACTTTGCATCTCTTTAAAAAAAAAAAAAAATATCAAAAATGATACCTTTGTGTTTGTTCAGAAGTTTGTAGCCTTCACAATAGCGGCCCCTGGATGTAGTCATTCTGGCAGTATTTACGTAAGAATATGTGGCAGCAAAATCAAATTCCTTTTCCCCATCCCACCAGCCCTTGCTTTTGGCATATTTCTGCAGCTCTGGATGTTGTCTGTCAATCTTAGTCGTGATAGAGAGCTGGTTGGAAATATTCCGTACACCTCCTGCTGGGAAGGTGAAGAAAGAGTTATTTTAATTCTTCAAATGCTTTTTCCAAGCACTTTGTTTACATTTAGCTTAACAGCTTACTGAATCAAATGATGCATTGAAGAGTTTCCTACGAGATCTGTGCAATAATGTAGTTTATTTTTTGCACTCTCTCCCTGGCTGCATGCATCTTGATTGAAATTCCGCTGCTACCTCAGTTCTGAGTCATTTACTTCTACCACCACCATCATATTTCAGGTTCTGTCCTGATTATTCCTGTCTTTGCATTCTACCTCTTACACCTCCAAAGACATAGCTTGTCCCTTTAAGTCCACTGGAAGAATTGACTGCTTCAGGACCCAGTGCACTGAATCTGTCAGTATCACCCTGTCACCAAATGAAATTGTAAAATGAAATTGTAATTGATTACCATCATCTTTAAGACCATACATCTCATCCTGACCTTGTTGTACTCTGTTTTCCAACTGCAGAAGTGGTCATCTCTGAACAGGCCTCCTGTGTGTCTCGGCTTCTCTGTCAACCTGCTACCCTAAGATGTAACTCTTGTTGCTCACAGGCACATGTATGTATCTGGAGGTTAGTTTCATGCCTTAAAGAAATGGTAACTGAAAACTGGAGATTTGCCAATTGTCACTGCATTCAAAATACTTGAAACAAAGAGCGTCATCCATACCTTCTACTTTTTCTGCTGCCCAGTATTTTCCTGATGTCTCCAGCACCCAGGCTTCCTTTCTGTCAGCTATCAGAAAACTGTTATGGTACGTAAAAGCCATGTGGCTCTCCATACAGTTTCCTCCCTGTCCATATTTTTCTAGCAAATCAACTATGACAGTAAGAGCCTTTTCAGCTGTGTCCGCTCTCTCGAGTCCAAGCCTAAAACAAAAGGAAGACGTTATCTTTGGAACCATAAACTTTAAACATTATCTATTCAGCATGGATATTCAAATTGAATTGGAATTAAATTAACAATCAAAAGGAAATGCAGAAAGGTAGGCAGAGGGCTCTTAGGAAGTGCCTCTGAATCTGAAGTGGGTATTGGTCTGGGGGGAAACAGTGCAAAGAAGAGCTGACTGCCTGCTGCAGGTTAATGAGTTACAGTGGCACCCAGTGACACAGACAAAAGAAATTATCATTTACATGGAGATGTATGGCTAAGAGTGAAACTTAGTAGTATGTGTGTGAAAGATGGGGGAAACAGGAAATGAGAACAGACCCTAGGACAGCCCCTGTACATTTAACCAGCCCAAACACTAATTCCTGCGGTTCAGCTGTGCTTTTAAGAGTCTTGGCTCAGTTTAGCATATGCTTTGCAGAGAAGAAAGAAGTGTGATAGTTTCCTTGACAGATTCTGTTCTGGTGTGCGACACCTCTCAAGGCCTCCCAGCTCCCGGCAGAGCCCCCTGCTGTGCCAAGACATGCTTATCTGAACCAGGGCTGGAACAGCAGAATAGACGGATGTGTGTCCTGAAAGTGCAGGCAGGTATTACAGAACTAAGCAGGCGTGCTCTAAAGCTAAATTCCAGGCGGGGTACCATTGACCAGCCCAGCCCGCGCAGACCTCACGAGATCCATGCCCAGGAGAGCTTCATCATCGCAGACTTCGTCTCGGCCCCACACGGCCTCGTTGCCGATGCACACCCCGTGCTCGTTAGCGCCCATTTCTGCTCCCCACAGCCACGAGGGCCGGCTCAGGACGACGGCGTAGGTGTGCGGAACCTGCTCGATCTCGATGTAGGTGCACTGCAACGAGCCGGAGCGCGGGACGAGTCACGGTGCGGGCAGCCCGAGGGAGCCGCTCGGGCCGCGGGTGCGCAGCGGGGGAGGGAGGCAGGGAGGCCGCTCACCTGCAGCGCGGCGCCGGGCGGGTGCTGTGCGGCGGGGCAGTGCAGCACCTCCTGCACCTCGTCCCGCGGCCGGTCCGAGTTCTTGCCGAACACCACCCGGCCCCCGGCCGCGGCGGGCGGCAGCGCCACGAACGTGTCGCAGGAGCGGGGAGGCGGCCGGGCGGCCATGGCGCTGCCTCTGCGGCCGGGGCGGAGCGGAGCGCGGCGGGGGGGGAGGAGGAGGAGGAGGAGAAGGAAGAGGAAGGCCCGCCCGCCCCGGAAGGCCCGCAGCCGGCCCGGTGCGGACAGGCGGCGGCTCCCCTCTCGCAGCCGCAGCCATGGGGAAGTCGTTCGCCAACTTCATGTGCAAGAAGGATTTCCACCCCGCCTCCAAGTCCAACATCAAGAAGGTGAGGGGTGAGGGGTGCCGGGGGGGGCTGAGCTGGTGCCCCGGCGGCGAGGCCCGGCCGTGCCCCGAGCGCTTCGCTCCGTGGTGTCCGGGGCTTTCCGGAGCCGTGCAGGGGCTCGGGGGGGCGGCCGCAGGCAGCGGGGCAGGGAGCTGGGGGCCGGCGGGGTCGGGGCTGCCCCCGCGGCTCGGAGGAGCAGGGAGGGGTCGGGCAGCTACACTCGAGCTCACGCCCCCAGGAGATCCGCAGCGTGAAAGACCGCTGCCGGCTGAAATCAGGCGTTAACTGGACATTCAGAAGCGATTCGCGTTGATTTTGGTGTTCTCGCTTTCTAATGAACGTCTCCCGTGGCATAAACTGACCTGTCGTGGCAACGCCGTCCTCAGTGTTATCTTTTCAAGCTGATGATTTTGGTTTGGAAAAGCAAGTGTTAATAAACAGGGGGAGGAAAAGGCAAGAAAAAAAGCTTAAAAATAGTTGCAGTTTGAGACTTCTTCACAGGCTTGTGTAACTCTCTTTCCCTGGCTCCGCCTCCTGAACACGCATCTCCGTTGATAAATAAACACCATACACCAACAAGGGAGCCCCCCTCCTGGCACCGTGTGCTCTCCTTTTCCCAGTATTTCCCTGCTGTCTGACCTGGCTGCTGAGATTTCATCCCCAAAAGAAAAAATGTCACCATTCCCAGAGCTCCTGAGAGAAGCTGGGGTCCGATCAGGGTCTGCCCTGAGCCTTGGGTGTCAGGGTGTCAGTATGGGAAAGCCCAGGGCATTTTCTGAGCTTACTTTCCATTTGTGTTCCTAAACTTTTCCACGTTTTATTTCTGAAATGTTGTTGAAGTTTCAGCTTATCTTTTATACAAAGTCAATTTACAGTAGACTAAACAAGTGATGTAGTTGTACATGGATCTTTACAGTAAGTTCTTGTTTGTTTAAAGTAGAAACTGACTTGTTTTTACTAGGTATGGATGGCAGAACAGAAAATATCATATGATAAAAAGAAACAAGAAGAATTAATGCAACAGTATCTTAAAGAACAGGAATCCTATGATAACAGGTGAGAATTGGCATACCGTCACATGCTTCTTCCTTCCACCTCCTCTTTTCATGACAGCGAAGGTCATCTGAGTGTAAGTTATTTCACAGACTGTCCGCCACTGACCGTAAGTGAGGTCAGTGACTTGTGTGTTATTATCTGTTTAAGCAGAAGTCACAAGAACTTCTTTCAAAAGGTTTATGTGGGTCCTCATTTTCCTTTTAACATCTGCTACATTGAACAGAACAGCAAGTAACCTTGTACAGTGACATACTCTGATCACACAGGAATCTGTTTTCCATAATTTTGTGAACACAGAATTGTGTTTCAGTTGTGTTTGAAATGCGTGATCTTTGGTACGCAGTGGAGCATACAGAAGTGTTGACTGGTCTCTCAGTTCTTTTGATATTCAACGTTTGGTGCTCAGATTAACAAATGACAAATTTCAAGTTGCTATCACAATTTCCTGCTGCACATTTCTTTCTTTTTTTTTCTTCAATAATTAATACGAATGTGAATGTTTTGTGTGTAACACTACAAACTCTGTCTTTTTCATTTAGATTGCTTATGGGTGATGAGCGTGTGAAGAATGGTCTTAATTTCATGTATGAGGCCCCACCTGGAGCAAAGAAAGGTACTCTGGTTTCCTGACTGTGAGCAAACAGTGTTGCAAAGCTAAAATCACTCCAAAGAAACAAGCATAGTGTCTTATATTTTAAAATAACATTTTCAAAGCGAGTTAATGCTAGAAGGTATAGTTTTTAGTTCTTCCTGTGGGAATATGTGGAGATGCATACTATTTAATAATTTTGTTGTAATAATAGTTTGATTCCTCCTAAACTGAGAAATTGTTTTTAAGCAGCAGTTCAATGTGAAGAGAAGAAAAAGATAAAATAACTTTTATGGCAACAGCAGAAATTCAGTCCTTGACTAAAGGTGTTTCTCTAACCAATTACAAAGTCATTGCATGAGGGGCAGGAACTAGACCTTACCAACACAGTAACTCAGACTACACAAACCTGTGTTTGGCCTGCTCTCCTTTTTAGAAACAGCAAGGTCACTTTTGCTTAAAAGATCTGCTCAAAATTCAGCCTGATCCATGTCAGGCATGGGAGATATCAAGGAGTTAATTAGCTGAAGTGTTATAAAGAAATAAATACTGAATGATCCAACTCTGGTGGGTCTGTGTCTATGTTTAGTAGATTCATAAATATGAGTTACTGATTACTGTCCCCACTGAGCTGAATTTCTGAATTTTTATTTTTGAATATATATATATAATTCTATCTGCAATAATATAGCCAAAATATTTCATCATATTTGCCTGAAATATTTATTTTCATCATATTTAATATTTTCATCATATTTACTGAAATATGACCTTTTAATTTTTTAAAAGTTTTAAATATGACACTTTTAACATGAAGCTGTACTGGTAAGTATGGGCCCATGGGACTGACACAGTGATTGACACAGTAGTTTTTGTTAAGTAGCTTTTAGGGTATTTTTGAGATCCTTTTAACCAAAGAATTGAGTTTAATATAAATTGAACCTGTTTTGCAGTAAGCCCATGCCTGCTAGGAATCATGTTAAACTTTGTCAGAGGAAAACCTTTCATAAATTGCAATTTCAGTTTCATGAATTGGCTAGTGAAAAAACGTATTTTAACAGAGTACTGTACTGTAGGAGGCACTATTTTATTTTGAGAAATTTAGGTTAGGTTTCTCTACTAAGCTTCATCTATTAAATTCCAATTGAGTTGACTATAAAGTTAATGATAACCTACCAGGGCAACTCCTTGTATAACTGGTATGACAGACGAAGTGACTGTGAAACAAATCCTTCTCTCTCTGAAAAGCAAAGAAAACTTCACATTGTAGAGTCCAACTCCAGGACGTTTCTGCTGCCTGATGGTATAATGTTGCTTTGGCAAACTTCTAAAGTTTTTTGTGCTTCTATATCAAAGCAATATAATTCTAAGAAGATTTGGTTTCAAAGGATTTGTAACTGCATGTACTAGAAGCTGATTATTTATTAGTGTGCTCTATTTACTTTATGTTACTTTCTGAGTATTTGTGCTATTGTATTAGTATAAACCGTAAAATACTTTGTTTCCAGATTAGGTGACAGCTGCATTTTAAATGTATAATTAATGTATCATCTCTTTTCTTTTCATGATTTCTGAAAACTTGAAGAGGAAGCTAAAGAGGTATTTCATTACACCATTTCTTTTGCTTTCTACCTATTTACTTTATTATTTTTTTTTTAAAAATCAAACTTTCTGTGTTTTCTGTTTTATAGCAAGAAGGAGAGACTGAATACAAATTTGAATGGCAAAAAGTCGCCCCTCGAGAAAAGTAAGATATCTCAATTTTATCCAAAGAAATATATATTTTTTCCTATTTACCTTCCATAACCTCTTATTTTTCTTACTTCTTACTCTTTTTAAGCAGGTTGTATGTGTAACCCTTCCATTTCCTCACAGTTAATTAGTAAAACCTCTAAACCTGGAACCATTTCCTTGATCAGCTTAGTTTTTCTTTGAATTTTATGTCCGTGTTTGAAAATACATTAAAGCCAACATTTACCAGAAGCATATCTCTGAAATAGGTACACTTAACAATAAGAGGTCTCAAAGTAGTTTTGTATGTGATGATTTAAAAAAAAAAAAAAAAAAAAAAGTGAATTTAATATGTTTGTTTTTTGTGTTTGTGTAACAGATATGCTAAGGATGATATGAATATCAGAGATCAACCATTTGGTATCCAGGCAAGTTACATAAATTTCACTCTGTGGATGTCTTGGGTATATTTCAAATATTATCTAACCGCAGAACATTCACATGGACTCTCTTAATTTTATCATCTGTTTATCAGTGAGTTTAAAAGCTTTTTTTATGCCTAATAACATGTACATTTCTTTAAGTGTTAGGTTGAATTGTTAGGTAAATTATGGTTTGTTTGTTTGTTTTCCTTTTAGGTGCGGAATGTGAGATGTATTAAATGCCACAAGTGGGGTCATGTAAACACTGATCGAGAATGTCCTTTATTTGGCCTTTCTGGAATTAACGCGAGTTCAGTCTCCAGCGATGGTTCAGGTAGGCAGTGAATGCCTTTCAAAGGGTCTGGTTAGAAATTTTGGGGAAAATCATCAGGTGTATTTTGGAAGGTTTAAGTTTATCTTATTTGAAAGGGTTAATAAAATGGGGAAAATGCTTCTTTATTTCAACTGTGCTATCCCCAATTTCAAATTACTTCAAAAGCTAGGGATCTAATTGTTTAATTAGTAACACATTTTAAAAAGAATCTGTAAACACTGTTGCCTTTAATTCTATCTGTGGCAAAAATTCAGAAGCTGCCATTAAATTGTTTATATAAGATTGACAATATCTGTCACAAAACAAACAAACAGAAAAAAACCAACAACCCCATATTGTCAAAGACTGTCCCAGTTCAGAAATTCAGATTTGGACAAACTGCTTGGAAATCTGTAATGTGGCAGGATGTCTTTGCTAATCATCTGGGGAGAAAGGAGAGTTTTTTTTTTTTTTTTTTTTTTTTTTTTTTAAATATATGTAGTTGTTTTTAATATGGACAAAACCATCTTTACAAATGCCTGGTTTCTTCTCAGCTGTCTTATTGTTGCTTCAGGAACTACTTTTTTTTGTTTCTCTTTATGAGTTTTCTGTTAGTATTAGATTAAATTTAAAGAAGTGGATGGATATAAACATTCAAATTGAATGTTGTTTGCCTACAGTAGTTTGTTATAAGTTGACTCAAGTTTGTAACACTTCTGATATTCTTAAAGTTGTGGTTTGTTAGGAAACACCTGGTAACATAGGTGAGTCTTCAGACTTGTTTTGCATTTTAAGATCACGTGCCATGTGTATTCAGTTTTGTAGGGATACCATTACAGTTGCACACTTGATAACATCTATTTTTCTTCCATTTTTTCTCAGGTTATCTATTTTATGTAGTAGCTCTTAGTTTTATTACATGTTTAGCCTACCAACAATATTGCCGTTCAGAATTAGACCACCTAGATATGTCGTTTCTCTGAGATGAGACGTAGAAGACTTAAGTTAAAGGAAATAGTGTCTCTTACACTCCTCTGCTTTTAGGCATTGTCTGATGATTATACCATTGTATTAGCAATCCTGTAGTTTACATTCACAGCCTTTATATTCAATAGGTTATAACATTAAATCATTTTCTTACCTTGTTCTTATCTTAGAAGAAACTGTGCTTGGAGCATTTGGTGGTGGCGGAATTACATGGTGCAGCTGTAGGTGTCAGATATGCTTTTGTGCTGCAGAACTTTTTCTTTCAGTTCAAATTATGTGGGCAATTTTTAGGAGCGCTTGGCTGGGAAATTTGAAAACATTTGTGCATACTTGCACAAACTTGGGAATGGACTCATCATTTGTAACAGTGTAAAATGGACACTTTGCAGTGTCAATGTAAGGCTAACTACTTGCTTCAAACCTAACCAAACTAATTATCTAGATGCGGGCAAAGTTTGACTGCGTGGGTGTTTCCTACTGAGAGAGATTGTCTCTAGTTAGCTTCCCAAACAGCCATACGTAAGCCTAAGAGAGGTTGCACATGATGAATTTTGTATGAAGGAAAGAGCTGTAAAATTATTTATATGTTCTCAGACTGTGCAAATGACCTAACATTTTCGACGCTGGAACTTATACGACAGTGTGCTATGCTGAGCACAGACTTCTTAACAGGCTGAGAGGAAAGATTTCAGCAAGTAGGGGCGGGTGACAGATCAGGATTTGTATATATATAATTTGTTAGACACTGTTCTTGGATTTAAACAATCAGCTGTGATGATACTACTACTTTCTCTTCCTTTCTTTCAGGCAAACTATATGTAAAACCACTAGTAGTAACGTTAAACAATTACTTTTGATTTAATAGCAGATAAAAGGCTTATAGGAAGTAGTAATATCATTAATTAGATCAGCAGTAAAAAGGTTGTCTGCTTTTTCTGACCTCAGGCATGCAATCCTTTCGTCAGCTTTTCTAAATCTTAATCTGATTTAAAAACAAGCTAAATTATGCACCTTTAGGGACTTCTTTAGTTTGCATGAGTGTAAACGAAGCACACAGTTTAGTGAGAATACAAGTTACTGAATTCACTGATTCTATTAAGACTCGTAACTTATGCACAGGACAGATTAAGTTTGTCTCATATAAATAGTATTTTCTGAACCCTGAAACCAGTCCTGTGTTGTCTGGAATGGGAGTAAGTGTCTTTGCTGTGCTGTGGATCTTCAGTCAGCTCTGTAAAGTTAACCTAAACTGAAAGTCAGTCAGTCTGTCAGGGCAGTGTTTATTTATTTCATAACAAGACACTGTACTACTAAAAAAAAAACAAAAAAAAACATTCTGACATGTTCTGATCAATGCCCCCCTCCCCAGATATTCTTGGCTTTGACTATTTCTCTTTATTGCTCTTTGTATCCTTTCATTATATCTACCCAATGCTTTTTTTATTAGCCCTAATGCTGAATCAGTCTGCACCTCTAAGAACTTTCTTCTGTTCTTCTGTAAAACACACTTCTTCAAGCTCTGCTTTTATGTCTCTAGACTAAATTTCTAATTTTTTTTTCTGATTATTTTACAGTACTTCGAAAATATCTGTTGCCACACCATTCTTTTTTGATTGGCTAGAACTGTAGAAAATACTGCTGTGTAAGGAACAGGCTTGTTGGTTGTTTTTTAAAGGTGTATCTTTGGAATTTTTAGATAGGGTCCTTGAAAAGAGTTCTGTTGCTCTGAAGTTATTTACTTAGTAGCTCTTATTCTGATCTGTAGTCTTGTCATCCTAAAAAAAAGATGATCTAATGATTCTTTTTTCATTTAACTGATTTTTTTTTTTTTTTTCTAGGCAATGCTTGGTAGTCACACTACCTAACTTTAGGTTAGGTTTCTTAAAACTTTGAAAATCCTTCTCCCTTGTTAGAACATACCATGCATCAGCACAGTGTTGGAAGGTGCTAGTCCACGTACCACAAATCATCCTGGCTGGTAGCAAATTCCAAAGTAGTCAGTGCTTGAAATCCCTTGACCTTGTGGTAGTACAGTTGATACTAGATGCCCATTGACATTGCTGATTTCTTGAGAAGTATCTTGTGAGAAATGGTGTGGGTTCCCTGTGGAAGGCTTCTAAGAGATATGTTCTTCTGAACCTTGCTGTTCTGCTTTAGAGAAGCACACCTAATGCAGAGGAAGGTAGATAACTTTGTCTTGTTCGCTGCTCTCTTCCCGCATTTACCCAAATGTGAGTAATTGGATTCATGTCTGAATTGCATCATGCAATAACTTTGAAGTCTTTAAAAATCTCCTTTGTAGAATGGTCACTGCTCTCAGGAACATTACTGAACAGCTAATTAATCTGGAAAGGAAACAGTGGTAGGCCACAGTATTGCTAACAAATCTTGATGCATTTACAAAGGATTGGCACTCACCTAATAGGAGGGAAACTTTCATCTTTTTCCTTGGTTAAAAGCAAAAGCTCTTCCCAGAAAATGATGTGAAAATTGCTTTATTAGGAAAACTAAATTACTGAGTTAAAAACTGCAAAAGCAGCAGTCATTCCCCATCCTTCTTTTCTTCCCCCCAAAAAGCCGACATTCAAAGATCTTCTTTGAATGGCATCTTCAATTTAATAAAAGCACAGGGGGTAATTTGTATCTTTAAATGCCCAAATCAGTAAGTTTCGGTAGGACTTGGACTCGTTATTTGAATGAAAAGTTAAGTAATGCAGAAGCTGTTTTACCAAATGAGTATTTCATGTTAAAGGGAAAGAAATAGCATGTGAGCAGAACAGTGAATTAGAGGTTTGTATGGTGAGCTGCCAAAAAGCACAGTTCCTGCATTTCAGCATTTTTGCCTTTTTTGTTTGTTGACAGAAGTTTTCCAGAGTAGTCTGCCATTAGAAGGTGCTTCAAAAAATTTTCTACTTTGTTCTTCTACTACTAATACGAGAACTGTACACATGACTTCTAATAGCCAGCATTGTTTCCTTTGACATCTCTACAGGCAAAGAAGATATTGAAGAGCAATTAACACAAGCGCAGTATGTGTTTTGTTCTACTGTTCTCCTCCTCCAGGAAGAGAGCGAAGTAAAATATCTTATCTGGGCTCAGGCTTTTTTTTCAGCCTCAAGGGAAATGGTTGAGTTAAAAATGAATGAAAATGAAACTTCTGTGTCAAATTGAATTGCATTACCTAAAGCTCTTGCTCTTTTTCCTCATGAGGAAAGAGTTATTCATCTCCTATTTATAATTTTTCAAGCATCATAAATAACCACCATTTTTTCTTTCCCATAAATTCTACAAACTGCAATTCTCTTGTTTCAGCAGAAAGATACTTGTCATCGAATTTATCTTATGTGACGACTGCATTGCGATCTTCCTCTTGTCACATAAACCACAGCAGCAATCGCCAATCAGTTTTAGTGTTGAGTAACTTGCATGCAAAGAGCAGTTGACTTTGGTTTGCTCAGGTGGCACTGCTGCAGGTTAATGCATGCTTGGCACACAACTCTGTTTTATGAGGAAAAAAGGCCACTATGTTTTGGGATCTGAAATACACTGCAGCGCTCCAACAAACAGAAAAATAATTACCACCAGTACCTTAACTTAGGCTTGGTGGCTTGGTTATTTTGCTTCTGGGACTGCTTTACTAATCTAGCTCGTAATTCATACTGGAAAAAAAAATAATAATCTTACCATTAAAAAAGCGCCTTTTGAATAATATCTCACCAGTGAATAGAGATTATTTTTGCAATAAGGCAATTTCAGTGGATGTGGTTATCATGGGATAATCACACCCCTGGGGTACAGCCTTGTCTGTAATCTCCCAGGAGTGTAATTATTTCATGATAACTGCACCCCCTGGTGTTGCATTATTTCCATTATGAAATTCTTAGTTTTAGATATAAAGTAACTTACTTTGATCACTGGAAACTGCAAAGTAGTGTTAGAATGCTCCAGCTGTGAGGCTTACAGAGACCAACTTATAAGATTTACTTCTCCTTTGCAAAGTTAAATTAGGCAATCAAAATGCTGCTTTGGGCTAAACTGATTTACAGTTTGTTGTTTTTTTTTTTTTTTTTTTTTTTTACTGATAGAATCGTAGCTTTCAAAGTTCAGACGATGAAAATACCTGTTGTGGTGCTGACTTTGTGCAACTGCATGTATATGCATGTGTAAAATATGTAATGTGTACCAGGAGAAAAACATGTCAGTAGCCTCTGAAAGTTTGACTGTACATTTTTAAAAATTATTAATCAGCAACATCTGTTTTGTTGTGCTTTTCAATAATTTTTGTGTGTGAGGCCTGAAAAACCTTTGACTTTATTAGAACAGGGACTCATAGGTTTTATGTGCAAAAAGTTTTTGAAGTAATGTTGTTAATTCACTTCAACATTGCCTGTAACTGCCCTGGCTGGGTGAACTAAATACTCTTTTTTTTTTTTTTTTTTTTTTTTTTTTCGTGCAAGCAATCTATCTTCTTCTTCCATTTTGAAGGAGGCAGATGGAAGAAATTGATAAAAAAAATAAAAATAAAAATATGAAAGCTTAAACACTTACAACTTAAATTATATCTGTTTTGAACAACAAGAACAACAAAAAACTGCTAGGAAACAATTTATTACTTTCTTATGAAAAAAGGCATTACTACATTATGAAATGTAGTCTCAGATGGGGAGGTAATTTTATGAATGCTCTAGTTAGTGAGATACTAACATTAAAAAAAAATAAAAAATGTTGGCCTAGGAAACCTAATCCTGGAAAGTTCTGGGCATCCTTCTCTAGTATGAAATCCTTCAAATATTTTGCAATCAACTGGCTCTGTACATAATTCTTCCAGTGAAATTACAGTGAAAGCAAGTACTGTAAAATGATTTAAATGTTAAGGATAATTCAGACAAATAATAATAAAAATGTGACTGGATATCCAGAGCCTGATGTTCTACCAAGATTTTTTTGAAGAAAAACCAAAACAAAACAAACAAAAAAGCCACCTCAGTTAATGCCAATAATTTTTTTTTTTTTGAGTATACCTGAACTAATTGGGGTTGTGTCTGTCACTTGATGATCTGAAGCTTTTTGGGGTGTAAAATTCCTTTCTACGGTAAATGTTGAAATTATCAACCATATTGAGCCAGGAAAAATGAAATCTAAGCATATATTATTATGTCTGTAATCTCACTCCATTTTTTTCAGTGACAAGTATGGTACCATTTTGTTTTTCAACAGATAAAAATTTACATTGTATTGGGAACGCAGGACTGGATTGAAGTGTTCTCTTGAATCTGTATTAACAAAGAGAAAGTACTTGAATATGCTAACTGTGACCATTTGTATTAATGGTCATCTGTAGAAACGCATAGTGTATGAAACTTTCCTTTATGATCTGCAGCTGAGACCTTTGATTGTGAACAGTAGGAGCCCTAACAAAATCTCCACATAGTTCAAGAACTGACACATTTTAGAATAATCCTCCATTTATGCTTCAGAAGAAGCCTCTGTATTTGGTGTGAATGCATAAAATACAGATTTCTATTAGAAGCCTTTTGCTTGGCATTTGAGTGATAAATATGGATTGCTATAGCAGCTTGATAAGTTAAATGGTTTTTACTTCTTAAAAAAGTAAAAAGGAAATTCAAGATTCTCTGAAATAGCCTATGACAAAAGCATGGCAAAGTGTTAAATTCAGCTAAACTGCAGCTACTTCGAAGAAAAGCTAATTAAAAGCCAGAGTTTTTGCATTCATTGGTCTCTCTCAATGCCAACTGGAGCAGTTGCTTTGAAGTGTAAATATGGTCTGAATGCAGTCATCTCTGAAATGGATGGAAAAATTATCAGTAAAAATTTTCAGTTATGAATTAGTGGAGGCAGCATAAATTTGCTGGGTTCTTCAAGACAAGGATCATGGTCACATAATTATGATGATAACTCCTTGTCATTTAGATAAATAAGAAACGTCTATTCTTATCTCTGTCATAACCACCATAAAAATTCACACAAGATGCAGTGTGATTATGCTCAGTGCATTTTATGTCATCTGCAAAATAACATATCAAACTGCGCGGAGAGCACAAAAGCTGTATGGATATGTTATTGACAAGCCTGTCCATGCGAATTCGAAAATTAGTTTCTGTTTTGAAGAAAACCTAAAAAGCCTCGTATCCAAATGTTAGGCATTTGCTTCCACACAGAGAAGGTAACATTCTGAATTCAGAATATATTCATCCTCCTTGCGATGGTGTGCTAAGCTAAAACCCACTAGCAGCATGGTTTTCCAACACCTAGTTAACGTGAAAGAGCTGTTTGCAGTTCAGTTGTGTCATGTGTGAGCTTAGGATGTGCAGTTCATCTTTAATGGATAATTCAATAAAATCCTGTTTGTTTTGTTTAAGGATCACTAATGAGGGGGTTTTAAAGTCTGAGTGGTAGTTGCCAATTTGATCGATCAATTCAACAGCAGAGCATGACTTTAATATTGTTGTCACATAGAAAATCAAATTTCAATTTGGAAGAGTTATGGCATCATACTGTCCAAGATGCATGTAAGAAAGAATGATGACAACATGCTTAGGCCTACTTTGTTAACAAAAATTACGTGGCTATAAAGGATAAGTCTATAAAGGATACAAGAGTATCTTGTCCTTGATTCATAGGTGACTTTTTAAACATTGATAGAGGGGCGTATACTGAGTGCAAAGTATACTGCTGAATGGCTAGCATATCAGCCAGTGTGCTTTTTCACATTTATGTTCATATGAGCTGCCTCTCCATTAGGAAATCATGAGATGTCGAATGGTATGATGTGATATTTTGAAAATGATCACATCTGTAAACTAGAAGATATCCCACACCAGAATGCGTTCTTGGCATAGGAAAGCTCTACAAAACTCCAAATGTATTCTGCATATTCCGGTTTGATGAGACACAAAATGAGCATTAGTTAAAATGAAGGTTTAAAAGTTGTAATTAAAATGGCACCATGAAAAATCTACTCCTTTTTTTCTGTATTTTTAATTGAATAGTCTACTTCAATTTGTAACAATACATAACAGCAACCACTATGTAAGCGCAACTGGTTGCTATAATTTCCTTTGCTGCAGGTGGGCATATTGGTTACAATATTAGTGCTTCTTATCTCTTTGTTTTCCATATGTATTCCATGATAAAAACCTAGTTAGAAAATTAATTGATTGCAAAGACTACTTCAGTTTGTTATCTGTACTGGTGACGGCAGTGAAAGCTTTTATCAATAAATCGAGGAGATACTGTCGAGTATGCATCATGAGTAGATAGATGTAAAAGCGCTATTTTTAGTGATACTGGCAATCACAATATTATTGTCTGTCCTTCCTGCCACTGAAACTGTTGTAGAAAAAGTGGTATTTAATCACAGTTGTTATGAAAAGAGGCTTTAACATACTGTTCTCTAATGTTGGGTAATTTGAAAAATGTGCTTTAGACATTTTAATGGAGGTCTGCTGGATGGTGTGTTACAGCTAGCATTGTTCTCCCAAGAGGAGTCCTTTGCCCATGCTCATTAGAGGAAATACTTTGGCAACAACAAAGTGTTACACACACAGCTTCATGAGAAGTACAGACAGAACTGAAAATGAGTTTCAGCTATAGGTTTTTCTCATTTCTGGGCTGAGAGTGGGGGTAATGATGTGGGGCAGGAGAGCTTGCTGTAAGCTAGGCATTTAGTAATTGAAATCCAGAATTATATTGCCCCCTGGTTGTTTAATAGAAGCAGAATTGATTCTGTTAAATTGATCTCAGTTAAGTGCGATAAGAAATTGGAGTGTTCTTTGTTATAAAAGCAAATTGACAAAATGTTGTAGAAATCTTGGTATGATATCCTTCTGCAATTCAGTATAATTGATGCTCACATACGCTTCAGAAAAATTCTATTTACAGCTCTTCTATTTATTTAATTGTATGAATATTGTAGGGATGCACCAACAGCTGTCAAGCTAAGGTTGCACTCAGGTTGTACTTGATGAAGACTAAAAACCCTCTTTTCACTCTTCATTGAGTGGTTTGAGCTTCCAGATTTAATGCCCCACCTCTGAGTCAACTGAACTATCTCAATGTTTTCCTTAAATGCTATCTTAAAAAGAAGAAAGAATTAATGCATTAAGAACTTCTCTGAGAAGTAAGAAGCAGGAATAAACTGTAGCCTGTTTGCTTGAAAACATTATTCCTTGAGAATTGTAAAGACCATGAAAAAATATTTTTAAAATGCTTTTGTGAGTCTTTATTTATGGAGCCTGTGCAAGTCCTTAATATAATTTTAAGTACCTGTAGCTGCAGAAAACTTAACAACATGTCTTAACGCACAAAAATAAGTATGATATCAGCATACAATTAATTTCAATATGTGGCAAAAAGCTTTTCTGAGACTGGATTTTACAAAAGATAAATGTTTCAGTTTTAAACAAGTGTCATCTGGAAAAGTTTTAGGTTTTTTTTTTCCTATCAAAATGTAAATTCCAGAAAATAAGCTTGACACATAGTCATATTCAAAAATAGCAAGGTACTGTATTTGACTTGTTTCAGAAAGAATAAAAAACAGATGATGAAACATTATAGCTTTGAACTTATTTTTAGTTAGCTGATGGATGAATGCTGAAAGACTAGTTGTTAGAAGTCCTAGCAATCAGCTATTTTTACAGGATTCCTGTATCTAAATTGCTGTCAACTCATGACACAATGTCATCTCCAGACCTTTTCACCTGCATGAGATGATTCAGCGAGCTTCTTCACAGACCATCTCACAAGTCTATAAGGAAACACGTATATGAGGGCGTCAGTTTGCACAGTACACAGTGTTTTTCTACCTTCATGTATAAATGATTCCTTGGAATCATATTCCTTGCTGTTCAAGGAATACCTAGCTAGCATCAGTTCCCAATATCTTAGCCAAGAGCCCCTCAACTTAAACTTACTATCTGTTCTTACCATGTTAAACCATACAGGGTTGTTTTTTTTTGTTTTTTTTTTTTTTAATATTTTATTTATTTAATGAGAACTTAACTGAAGGAAGATGCATAGCTATAGTTGACTTCAGATTTTGTCTGAAGATCTTGCAGGGTGATGTTGTAAGTGTAGTCATAAATCAATGATAAACCGAAAGGATTTACCTCTTTGGCTTACCAAGTAAACAGTTTGATCACAGTGGACACCGTCATGTCTCTAACAAGCACGACTCCACAGCCAGTCACACCAATGAAAGGAAGATGCCCTCTACCTGAAAGCACACTGGTGGCTCCACAGTTTTAGCTTTAGCTCCTAATAAGCCAAGGACACTTCTGAGAATAATTTTTTTCAGACATGCTATGTGAGGTTCAGTGTTTGGTTTTGTTTTTTACTGTTTTTGTCTTCCTTGTTTGTATTAGCCAGGAGAAATATCCTACTTAATTTTATAGTGTGGAAAGGAGTGTGGTTGTTTGCTCACACATTGTCACCCACAGCTTTTAAGACTACTACAAAGCAAACTGGCCTGCTTGGGTTGTGCCTGGCCCCAGTCTGCGCATGAAGGGTTGTAAAATAGGACTTTGTTTTTTATTGTACTTTCATTTATGGGGTGGACTTATTTTCTGTTGTTTTCTGAACCCTTTGGTTATAGAAAAACTAATGTATGTAAAAAAGCTTTGTGGAGGCATTTCCTTACAAGCCAGGATGAATTTAAATTACTGTTCCCTCGCCACAATTAAAGGGAGACCAAAACAGAAATAACTTGATTCAGAAACCACTTTAGTCACAGGGTTCTGTGGGTATGTTTAATGTAGCTTGTATACGTGCAGAAAAGAGGAGTAACAGTGATTCGTTAGCTGTCCTTGTTATCGTAGTACCATCTTGCAACTAAAATGTAGCAGATGGAGCCATGAATGTGTTTCCCTGATGGCATTAATAAGCACAGAAGCAGAACTCATAAATTTATTTTTAGCCTAGTTTGCTTTCCTTTTAAGCATACCTAGTATGTGTGTTTGTTTTTTAAACCTAGTGCTGATTTCATCTCTTAAAAAGCAAATGGAAACTAACTCAGAGCTTTGTGTGTGGTTGTGTGGTGGATCCGGGCTTGAGCAGGCCTCTCACAGGCCTGCTCCCATCTGCTGGTCTGTGCTTTAAAGCACAACTGCTGTCAGTTGGACAGAAAAGCACAAACATCAGTAATATCGTGCATTGAGATTAGCTTTTTATGTAAAAGAGGAAATGACTTTACTTATCTCTTTCCAGTGCTGTTGTGAGTAAAGAATGCCTGATCAGTTAGCGCTGTGCTCTTGTAGGCAGGTATGCCTTCGTGCCTGTCTGTTCGTGCACGTCTGTTCGCTAGTCTTTGTGCATGACTGTAACAGTAGGGGCTCCCTCTTAGTCTTCTTGCAGATTTCCTGTATAAATTTGGACAAGTTGTGTTTCTCTGTTTACCTAATCACACTGATGGGAATTGTTAGTTATACAGTACAGTTCAAAGTGTGTACAGTGCCCCAAGACACCAAGGGGGAAATACCTGCAGAGTTAATTACCTTTCTTTGTTAGGCAGTGGCTCTTCCCATGTTTGAATAAAGGGGAGAATACAGGCTTTGATCAGGTCAAAAGTTCTGATTTCTTTGCTATGGTGAAATCTTTCTTTGAGAATTTGCACTTGTCTCCATTCAACTTCCTCATACAGGGCTTGGTTTTGATTCTGTACTTGGCACACACGCATGTGTGTTAACAAGCATGTATAGGTACACCAGGGAGCTGGAACTTTTGTTTCTTCTCTTTGATTAGTCTTTTAAATTTGAAATAAGCAAAACTGTAGATGCAAGAACACATATATGTTCATTAACATCAGTGAGCTTATAATTACACTGTAACACATATAAAGAAAAAACTCTTTTGTTAAAAATGTATGTGCAGGGGAAAAAAAAGCCCCTACTTAATAGATCATATAAACTCAAGGAGAGACTAAAAGGTATCTCATTAAAAAATTCCTTTGCCTGGTAAAATAAGAAACTTGTAAAGAAACACGGGGGCTCCTTAAACTATTTCCAAAGTTTTATCTTCTTCAGTCTTGTTTTACATAAAGGCCTGTTTGTTTCTGTGAACAAAGTGTTATACAGGAAAACTAAGAAAAAGATGAAGCTGACTTGTTTTGAGAAGGTACTATTTCATATTTTCCATAATAAAAAATTCCAATCACTTTTCATACTTTTCCACATTAAAAATTCATGAGTTTTGTTCTTCTCCACGACTAAGAAACTCTTAAAACCGCAAAGCGGGATCAATATTTTCCATAAGACTAAGTTAATCTTATCATTTGCAATTAGTTCTCTGAAGTATTGGTAGTCGTCTATTTGATGCTCAGTTTTACATTGCTTCTAATTGTACCTACTAGATTTATCTTATGCAGTATTGCTAATTCATTGACAGGAAGGCTAGTGAATGAACTGGTATGGAAATTTACTAATGTGACCAACCAGAGAGGGTATGTTTGGGGTGAACAGAAAGCAACTGATCAGAGAATTACTTCAGGTTTTGCTGATTGCAGTATTCGTTTAAAGCAAAAGATTGAGTTATGGGATGTGTAAGTGACACAGTCAAGCTTGAACAATCCAAGCAAAGCTGATGTGCCTAATCCTAAACATCTACTCTAATGCAACATACTGCATATTTTGAAGCTGAAACTCATGAGAAGACTTACAGTAACGCCCAGAGACCTGTTTAAGGGTCACTAAACTAAGTAAGGACGTAGATTAACTTTTTTGTGTATTTATTTTCCATATATATACCAAGTTTCTAATGATAGTTAGTTGCTACATTTAAGTCAATTCAAAAATATGTCATTTTGAAAAATGCCTTATTGGTGGCATATTATCAGTGTACTTTCCCATTGTCTTAGGGGAGAGGAGACACTTAAAAGTCTTACTGTATCGTTTAGTTTCTTTAGTTTTCCTGTGTTTTTTGTACTGTAGTAGAAATACACTACTAGACTTACCTAAATATATTGTTTTCAACATGACAAAGTTACATAAGAGAATCCCCTTGTACTTAAAGAAAAATGCAATTATTTTCTATTCTGAATCTCCAGACTGCTGTTTTAGAAAATCATATCTGATTATTTGCTCAGCAGAAGATTATTGACTTGATTTAGCTGTGATTTTACTTAACAAAGCTTCAACTGAATTCCTACTGTGGAGTCCAAAAAAGGTAGAGAGATATAAATGATACATTCAAACTGTGATTTTTGTGAACAGGGCCATCAATGCACCCCTCGGAGCTAATAGCGGAGATGAGAAACAGTGGGTTTGCACTGAAACAAAATGTACTGGGGAGAAACTTGACCGCAAATGATCCATCACAGGTAATGATCTTTTTACCAGTAAGCTGAAAATGTCTATAAATCTAAATGTGATTGCTTGTGAATTGCTACTTAATGTTTTCCAATATGCATATCCATAGGAAAGCTGAATAGCTGTACCAGTAGAAAATCTCCAGAAACTTACTGTGTTCTCCAGCTCTGTTTTAGTCAGAATGGTGAATCATGTTACTTTTTTAAAAACTATATGTAATAAATTAAGTACCTCATTTGGATGACAAGAAATTTAATTTTTCATGAAAGAATGGTTACGGGTTTTGCCACTTAATATTGTTACACCTGTTATTTCTGAGAATGCAAAAATTTAGTTGTCTTTATTTAGACTGCACAAGGTACACTTCTAGTTGAGGTGCTTTGATAAAAATGTAAAGTGTAAAATATATATATATATATATATATATATATTTATTGTGCAAGCCACAACGAAATAACCTTTGCTCATGTGGCAGGATAATCAAGCCAGCAAGTGACCAAGTTTGAAATAGAGAGGGGACAACAGCCCTCAGCTGTCCTTTAAATGCTGGAATAAATCAACAATTCAGTGTGTACCCGTGCATTTAAAAAAGCTATGCACCCCAGAATACATGTAACAGATGGGCACTGTTAAATGGATCACTGAGATACCAGTCTGTTTGCTTTATGTTAGGTGTGATGGTTGTTTTTTTGTGTGTATGTGGAAGAGCTTTTTAATCTTTATTTCTTCTTTCCCCTCCTAAGTGTGGCTAAAATTAAAAACATCATAGTGGAGAACTGTAGTGTTCCAGATGCACATAATTTGAAGAATTCAGGGTCTTAAAAGTAGCTATGCTTTGATTGTGATACTGTAGGCAGATTGTATGATTACAGTATTTTGCGTTGCTAGGACACTTTATGAACATTTAAAGACTAATAACGCAACAGGTAAGGTAGATGTGCTAATGCCCATTTTCCTAATGACTAAACTGAGATAGAAGAGTAATTTGCCTAAATTACTCTGGGTTTGAGCAGGACTAGCATCTTACCTGTTCACCCAAGCATGGTAACAATGAGGTGACTTATCCTAGAGAATCATATGGGCTCCAAAATTGGTTCATTTTTATTAACTATTTCAGAAATGTTTCTTTCTCTAGCAGTGATTTTTCATATGTTACTAATAACTTCTGATGTTTATCCCCCACATTATAGCACCTACTCAGTTTTGAGATAGGATGTGGGTGGGTGGTTTGTGTTTTTTTTCCTTATAGCAAGTATGTCGGTCTTCCAAAGAGTTTTCAGCTGACTTGGTAATGCAAGTATATTTGTGCTTGTGCAAAAATAAGGTACATGCAGATGCATCACTTTTAATACAGAAGTCTGAATGAAGAGGTTATTTTTATGCAAAAAATTAATGTCCTACAATATTTTCCTAGGAATTTGTTGCAAGTGAAGGAGATGATGATCCAGAAGTTGAATTTTTAAAATCATTGTCAACCAAACAAAAACAGAAACTTCTAAGGTAAGTGTTGGTACCTAGGGGAAGGGATCAGTATTGGCAGTAGTTCTGATTCCATCATTGTCTTGTGCAGCATTGTCCTTGTAACTCTTCTATGCCATTGGTACAGCAGAACATCCACTTAGCTTAACATACACTTGACCACAAATAGCACTGTGCAACGTATTTTTTTTAATCCAGCTGTTCTGTTTTAATACATCCATTCTAACCTAGTTGTGCTGCATTTGCATTGTGCCTCATTTCTAACTGGGATACTGAAATAATAATTGGTTCATTGAAAATGCTGACAATTGGTATTTAAAAATATTATTTTGCATTCTGTTGCTTACAGTATCTTCTTCTGGTATTAAAAATTGTATGTGCTGGTTTACTGGCTTACAATTTGGCCAAGTTTGTTATCATCATCATCTTCTGTGCAGCTAAAGTCAACTTGATGGTTGGCCTAGCTGAGCACTGCTCTAGGATCAGGGTTTTGTAGTTTGCTGCTTTAGCTAAGCCAGCAGAGGGAGCTCCCCGTATTTCTCTAGTTCTAATAAAAAGTTAATGAGGTTTTCATTCTTTGCTTCTACCCTACTGACTTTGTACGTCAGGCAACTCACAGTTTTTTCCTCTGTTAATTTGCAACATTATCTTGAAATAACCTGAGCGTTTCTAAGATGAAAAGTATGAACTACTGCCAGGTAGATCTCATACAGGTATCACTAGTTAAAACAGCAGTCAGCCTTTTGGGTTAAAAACACATGTTGTATACATGGGGAGCAGAAGGGGAGATAGGTGTATGGTTAAGCCGTACATGGGTAGGGTAGGTACATATGATATTTGCATATATAATAAAACATTATTTGAAAATATCGTGCATATTATGTTTATTTTAAGTAAGGAACTTGTATGTAGTCTGAGTAACTTAAAGCAGTATTTGTGAACTTCTGCTGCCCCAACACAATTAATTATAGAACTTTATATTTTCAAAGTTGAACTTCATTAAGTATGTGGGTCTTTTAGATGTTAGGAGTCTGAAAGGATTTTTTTTTCAGTGCGCTGAAACTAGTTTCACTGTTCAGTCACTGAGTTTCTGAGGATAAACACAGAAGGCAATGAGTTGAAAATAGAAAGCTAGGTAAAAGTAGTTGAATGGCAGTGAATGCATGTGAGTGATAGAGTATTGTAATTGTGGCTAGAAATTTAAAATTTCTAGTTGTGACAGAAGAGGTTATTGAAAACAGCAGTATTATTTGCCTGGAGACCTCTGAGACATAGGTAGGCTTTAAAGTCTCAATTTCCATCTTTTTGCTAATGCTAATTGCTTTTTTTTTTTTTCAATTTCAAAATCTGCTATGAAGATGCACAAATAAAAGAGCAGATTGACAATAAAAAAGCACTACGGAATACATGTATTCCTAGTGATAAGGCTAAAACTTATCTCTTTGTAAATTAAGGAAATGCAAAATTATATTGTAATTATGGTTAGCTCAAGGTTAGAAGCTTAAAATAATTTTAAATACTTGGCTGAAAGAGGATTGAAATCAACATGCTTTTATGGAAAATAGTGTATTTACTGTGTAGGACATCTGAAGTAGTCAACTTTAAAAGACAATGACTGTAATTTAGAGTGTCTTAACAAGTCTGATTGCACTACTCTTTTATTTTGAAAATAAAAGGAAATTGGATCGTCTGGAGAAGAAAAAGAAAAAGAAGGACAGAAAGAAGAAAAAGCAGCAAAAGAAAAAAAGCAAGAGTAAACACAAGAAACATAAGATGAGCTCCTCTTCCTCATGCTCCAGCGAGTCTTCAGGAAGCAGCAGCGATAGTGAGACTGACAGCAGAGATAAAGCAGCACAAAAGAAGATGTATTCTAAGAAAAGAAAAAAAGACAAGTTTTCAGAGGCTAGCAGCAGTGATTCAGAAGGAAAGGCAAGGACTAGGAAGGAAAAACTTTATGAAGATCTCTCCAGTAGTCACGGTAACAAGGACAAAGACAGGGAGAAGTATAGACTTTTAAAGCAAGATAGTTCCGCGGAGAACAACAAACAGAGCTCCTGTGAGGGGGAAGGAAAGCCCAAAAGCAGATACCACAGCACCAACAAGAGAGAGACTGAAAGAAAAGAGAGGGATAGGAGAAGCCAAAGTGTGGATGAGAGGCGAGGGAGAAGCCCGTGCACAAGTCACAGCAGTTACAGTAGGCAAAGGCAAAGAAGAAGTCCAAGTGAAAGCCCAGCTGAAGAGCGGCACAGGAAAAATGAAACCAGAAGCCCCAGCACAGATGTGCACAGACAGGAGAAAAAATACAGAGAGAGCAACGGGGACAACTGCAGTAAACTGGAATATAGAGAAAGGAGCAGACGCAGTAGAAGCAGAAGCCGAGAGAGGAAAAAAAACAGATAGTGTAGGGGACAGGTGCAAACAAAAATGTCTCCTTTTTGATGAATACCTTTAACAAGGGCTCAATTACATATTGCTGTTCATTTTCCAACCTCCGTAACTAGCATTTCCTAAATAAAGCCAACAGCATCATTTATCTAATGTTATAATATTTGTAAATTAGGACAAATATTACGGTATTTTTCTTACTGTATAAATATACTTGTTGGCAAATATCTCTTGTATACATGCGGTAATTCATAGACCTGATTTTAGTGTTTTAAAATATTTCAGAGCAGTATGTGATATTCTTTGTTTTGTCAAGGATAATTTTTGTTTTTAGATGCAACTGTGAAGGGAAGCAGAGAGTAATTTGAGAAGAGTCCTGGGATATGTTAAATGATAACAAACACTTGAGATAGGACTGGATAAAATCGCTGCTTCCAATATCAAGACATCATATTGTAGAGTTGGTTGTGTTGTTTTTTTCATACTGAAGCATTTTTCCTAAAGTTCCCCGTAAGAGATCAATTTCATGAGTTAAAACAACAGAGAAACAGAGTTCACATAAGTGTGTAGCCAACATTTTTTTGACCTCCTGCCGTGTACAGCTTGGTCAGGGCTATCTAAACATCTTGAACCCCTGTTGGTATGTGTCAGTACAATGTCAAGTTATTGTTCGATAAGCTCTCAAGACATTAAAAGAATATTTACTGCCGCAACTGCTCCAGGTATTTCATTGTTTGTGGTAGAAAGTCGATGTAAATATTCATCTTCCTGGTTTTGTGAAACGAACTTATTTTTCTTGACCATTCTTGGTCATTTTCTGCACACACTATAAAGATGAACTTCATAATAAAACTCCTTATTCTTTAAAAACTGTAAGAATTGCCTTCTTCTCCAGAATTTGTTCTGAATCAGTACAAATTCATAAGGCTGTGTATTTATTGTGAAGGGAATTCTTTGCCAGTTCAGGGTGACAGATGGAAATATGTTAGTAGGCAGGTGAAAAGGTGTCGCTGTACTTAGTAATCTGACGAGCAGGTTTCTTCCCCTCCACTGACAGGACAAATGGGACTTTTATTACCAGTCCACTTCTACTTCTTAAAACTGTCATGCAGAAGTTTTTCAATATCACATGGAGTATAATATATGGTGGAAGTGACCTGGCTTATCTTTTAAGCACATGTGAATGAGTTTGAAAGGGTGAACCATTAAGCGATGTCACCTTCTTTTAAATGCTTTTGCATTAGGTTGCTCCAGGCGTTCTTGATGAAGTAGCTGGGAGTTAAAGGGCGTGCACAATTCAGTAGAGTCAGGCCATATATTAATGTGTATGTGAAAGCTCTGGTTTAGAAGGAACAGGAGGAGGTGGCTAAAATGCCCATACAAACAATCTAAACAAAATCTCTTGTGAAGAACATATTATCCCTCTGGGAAGGAGGATAGGCAGGCTAATGTGATAGGGGAAAAGGCATATTCTCATGAAACGTTTTCCTGTTAAATGCAGCATGAAAAACACAAAGAATAATAACTAAGTAACGGAATGTGCTTCTTCTCCAAAGAAAGACCTCTTCCTTACAGGTCGGTCTGGGTGTCGCTGTGTGGCACCGGCACAGGAATCTGCCCACTGCTGCCAATAGCAATGCAACCAACTTCCCCCCGGAGAAGGAAGGGCAGCTCGACACCGAGGCTTTTAGGCATTGTGGCGGGCCCTGCGCTGTATTTGTCTGCATGTAGCTGAGGTGTACGCTGCGTACAGCTGGCCTTTCTGCCCAGGAACACGGCAAATAGCAGGGGTTTGCTGCGATGGTGGCCGTTGCGGGTGGCAGTTAAAGCAGGACAGTGCCGTTTGGGAGGCTCCCATCTCACAGACCATCACCTGAGGGCTTCGCAGGGAGCCCTTCCCTCAGCCCACTTTCCTCCCCGTTCCCGCTGCGAGGGGCAACGGCCGGCGCCTGACGAGGCGGCCGTCGTGCAGCTGGGCCTGCCCCGGCCTGCAGGTGGGCCTGGGGCCCGGGGCCCGGCGCGGGGGCGAGGCCGGGGGTGGTCCCCGGGGCCCTGTGCGCAGGCTCCGGGCCGCGGCGCTCCCGGCGAGACCCCTCACGGCGGGGCTCGGCTGGGGCAGCCCGCCCGGGCCCGCAGCGCGGCTGCCGGCCGCAGCGCTCCCCAGCCCTGTAGGAGGTGCTGTCGCTTCGCGGATGACGGTAAGAACGCCTCGTGCTGTTTTATTATTATTATTCTTTATTTAAAAAAGAATTAAAACGCGGATACGGGTTAACGCGTGGCCGGTGTACGTGTGTGTGGGGGGGACCGCGGCACCGTGAGGCGGCTCCGTCAGCCCGGCGGGGGCCGGGAGAAGTTGTGAGGCGAGGGCGGGCGGGCGGCTGCCCGGCCCCGGGGCGGCCCTGAGGGAGGGAGGGAGGGAGGGCGGCGGGGCAGGGCCGGGCAGGGCAGGGCGAGGCTCCGGCTCCGGCTCCCGCTCCCGTCCCGCTCCCCCCGGGGGTCTCCTGCCGGGGGCGGCCGGCGGAGGGGGGCTCGGAGCCGAGGCGTGGAGGCTGGGTGCGGGGAGAGGCGGCGAGCAGGTGACTTCCCGATCGAGTCCCCCTCTCGGATCGTTACAATAAATATCCCTGAAGGAAGCTCTCTATTTATGTTGTCATTGATTAATTCCCGCTACCTCATTTGATTCCGATTTAGAACGATTTGATTCTAATTTAATTAGCGTGTAATTTGGATGTACATAATTACTGTAATTACCACGTTCAGGTGAGGCAGAGCTTTTAAGGCTGAAAGGCGAATCTCAAATTCGCCGCCGCCAGCCTACCTCCGCACCTCGCCGGCGGACGAGGGCTCCGCGCCCCGGCAGCCAGGTAGCAATTAGCCCGTCTGGCGAGCGGGGCGGCGGGCGAGCTGCGAGCTGAAACAGCCCGGGACGAACCTGAGGAGGAGGAGGAGGCGGCGGCGCGGCTTCGCCCGGTGCCCGCCGGCGGGGGACCCGCCGGCGGGCACCGGGCGAAACCGCGCCGCCGAGCCCCTTCCCCGCCGCCAGCCCCCGCTGCAAGCGGCTCGGGGCTGTAGGTGTCGCCAAAGAGCCGCCGAGCTCCGGAGAGCCAACCTAGAGCCACCCCCCCCCCCTTCCTCCTTCCCTTGACATAAAAGCCTTAAGGATGTTATTCCTTGAGGAAATTTGGAGCTAAATTGTTCTCACTTAAAATAAACACTCAGCGCGCCAATTACGCCCGGAGGGGCGGGATTCCGCCTAGGCTCCCTCCGTCGCCCGTGCGGGGACGGTGCCGGGGGATCGCGGCGCACGGGGGCTGGATGCGAGCGCACCGCGGCTCCCGCACGCAAAGTTTGTATCGGCGGCGAGGGGCCGGCCGGGCACGGGACAGGGCGTTTGCGCAACAAACGAGTGTTTTCCCGTTAGGACAAAAATATTCAGGGTGTCGTTTAAGTGTAAAGCCAGCTGTCGAAGCCGTAATTCGCCGCGGGGGGACAGGGGACAGGTTTCCAATGTCTCTCGACAGGGGCCGAGTGGGTGATACTAGCTAAACCTTGTCTCCTGGCGCTGTCCCCCACCACCCTTATTTTTTCCCCGTTGCTCGGTGGCTGCCGTCGTTGCCTTTTGTTGTGGGTTTTGCGTTTCCTTGCGTTTTCGTAACAAAAAGCCCAACAAAGGTGTCGAGGGGCGGTAGGCTCCGCCCGGCTCGGCCCGGGGGCTGCCTCCCTCCCGTTAGGGACCCCGGGACCCCCGGGGGCAGCGCCTCTCGCCGGGGCTTTCTTTCCTCTCCGGGGGTGCCCCTCGGCCGCGGCCGGCGAGGGGGAAACGGGGTTTGGGGCTGGGTTTTCGCGCCGGCCGTCCTTTGTGCAAAAAGTTCCCCAGACCATGTAATTATCGCCAACACGTCCGAAAGAATGGTGTCATTTATTCTTAAAAAGGTGACATGCTGCCTATTTTCCCGGTTAAACGAACCGGCTCCGCGGCCCGGAGCTGCTCCCTTCCCCGTTTGTGGGGAGCCCGCGGGTGATGGACGTTTTCTGACCCGAGGGGGCAAAGGCACTGCCACGAGGTCCTTGATCACTGAGCTGCGAATCGTAACCCCGGCCGGGCAGAAAGCGGACCCGCACGGTTCCCTTTGATGTGCTTTATCCCGCCCCGCACACAAAGCCGCCTCCCGCCCCGCACCCGGCGCATTCCTGGGGAGCCCCGACAGCGGCGGCCCGCGGGGAGCCCCGCGCCCCTTCGGCCGGGATGAGAAGGGAAGGGAAGGGAGGGCTCCTGGCCCGCTCGCCCCGTTCCCCCGGGCAGCCCCGGAGCAGTGGGTACTCGGTGTTCGGTGCGATGCTGCGTCCCGGCCGGCCGCCGAGCCCGTTTCCCCGTGCTATTCGCATCCCCTGTTTTGTGGCGGATTAAAATATTTGTATTCCTCCAATCTGTGCCGGGCAGGCTAAATTAACTTTTTTTTTCTTCCTCCCCCTCCTCCTTTTCTTTTTTTTTTTCTTTTTTTTTTCTTTTTTTTTTTTTTTCTTTTTTAATAACACAATTATCTCATTTAACAATTTGCCTTTAAAAAAATACTGTGGCTGTTAGGTTGGTGGTCAGGAGACAAAGGGAGTGAAAATAATTTTCATTTCAATAATTGCCTTCTGGTCAATTTAACTGTGCCTTATTTTGAAAGAGCCTGTCTAAATGAGATTCCTGTCCCAAATGTGTTCCCAGGCCTTAGCCCAGCCTTTAATTATTCCTGAGTTTTTTTTCTTCAGAATAAGACGCTGCACTGAGTAATCACAAAGAAGTCAGAGAGCATCCTTGAACCTTTTCAATAGCAGAGCCACTGATATTCAAATAACATGCAAGGACCATTTGACTGCATGGGGACATAAGCATTTCCAATTCACTATTTGCATAGATCAACTGTCTTTGAAAAGGAAAGGAGCAGTTGTCTTCCATAACATTAAAAAGCCTAGTTATCAAATCAAGTGCTTAGTTTGGGGCTTTTAAAACGTTTACATTTTATCTCAGGTTGCCCTTTACCGTTTGACATGCAAATTTGGTGCAGTTAATTTGGACAATTAAAAGGATCTTCAAGGGAGCTTTGTCACCGAGAATATTCGGAGTTTTCCCCGTGGACCAGCTGAGATAAAGTTGGCCAGAACAAATGATGTCTAGGAGATTAATTAGATATTTGATAAGACATGAATCCCTAATAAGGGAATACAAGGCACAGGGGGCTGCTGTGTGCTCTAAGTCAAAATTAATAACATTTAACAAGATTTTCATTTAGGCATGAAATGTCTTTTCCGGAGTATTGACTCTAGCGATTTATTCCCCCGAGATCCCCTCCCAGCCCGGACAGCCTTGTGGCGCTGGAGGCTTTGAAAATTAAATAAATAGTTCCTCGGCGCTGCGAGCCTTCCTCCCCGGCTCGGGGCCGCGCAGCGCGCCGGCGGGGCTCGGCTTCGTTTCGTTGGGGAAGGAGCAAAATAAAGGCGAGGGGGCTCGGGAAGAGCGAGCGGGGCGCTTCGACTGGCCTCGCCCGGGGGCTGCCCCCTTCCTTTCCGTCCCTTCCCCGGCCCTTAGCGCCTGCCGGGGGCAGCGGCAGGGCTCCGGCCGCAGCCCCGACCGTGCCAGGAATAAGGACAAAACCGCGAGCGTATTGTTCAGAGTCCTTTAATAATACCAAAATGAAAATATGTCGAGATTTTGTTTTTGTTTCTTTTTTTTTTCCATACAGATAAACGCATTTAATTTCTTTAAGTGACCTTAACTTACGTGTGTTTGAGTGAAATGTTAACTCAACATTTTAAATATCTTTTACATATATACTGACTTCCACAAAGTGCATCAGAAATTTAAAATTAAAAAAAAATAACGAAACCCCCAAAAGCTCCCTGAATTTCAGGAATTCACCGATAAGAAAAGGAAATCCCCGACCCCCCTATCAGATCAACATTTACAAGAAAAATAAGCAAACACAATCTGGTTGGGGTATTTTTTTTTTTGTGTTTTTTCTTTTTTTTTTTTTTTTCTCTTTGAACCCTATTTATACAGCTGTTTATGCGATACAGAGGAACCGTCTCGGGCTGCCCGTTCAGTTTCTCACCTCCAGCCTCTCTCGGGATGCTTTTCCTTTGGACGGGAAAAGGAAACGGGGAAAGAAAAGCAAAAAAATATATATAAAAAAGAAAAAAAAGAAAGAAAACCAGAAGGGCGGAAAACCGAAAGAAACCAAGACCCCAAGGCGAAGGAGCGAGGGGGAGAAGCGTCCCTGGGGGCGGCGGGCGCTGCCCTAGGAGTCGCCGGGCGGCTCCTTGGCGGGGGCGCGGGCGGCGCCCACCCCGTCGTGCAGGATGAGGTCGGGGGACTCGGAGCGCGGCGTCTCCAGGTTGCTGGCGTCCGTGTCGCTGTCGCTGCCCTTTTTGCCGCCGCCGCCCCCGTTGTGCGTTTTGATGTGTTTGCTCAGGTGGTCGCTGCGCATGAAGCGCTTGTTGCAGACGGGGCAGGCGAAGCGCTTCTCGCCCGTGTGAGTCCGCAGGTGCCGCTGCAGCTCGTCGGAGCGGGTGAAGCGCTTGCCGCAGAAGAGCCAGTTGCAGACGAAGGGCCGCTCGCCCGTGTGCCAGCGCAGGTGCGCCTTCAGGTGCGACGTCTTGCCGTACACCTTGCCGCAGCCGGGGATGTGGCAGCTGTGCAGCCCCTTGCGCCGCAGGCTGGCCCCCGCCGGCCCCAGCCGCTCGGCCTCCTGGCAGTTGGGGCAGTCGCAGGTGGCCCGGCCCGAGTAGCGCCGGGCGGAGCGGGCCGAGCCCCCCCCGGCGGCGGCGGCGGCGGCGCCCGTGATCATGGCGCTGGCCGCCGCCACCGCCGCGCTGGAGTCCGTGTAGGAGGGCAGCACGGGCTTGAAGCCCTCCTGGGCGAGCAGGTGCTGGCCGGTGGAGAGCAGGTGCGAGGCGGCCGTGGAGCCCAGGCCGGTGGAGCTGAAGGCGGAGTGGGTGAGCGAGCTGAAGTCGGGGTTGTAGGTGCCCAGCTGGGAGTGCAGCGAGGCCTGGGGGGCGCCCGAGTGCAGCGAGCCCTGGAGCCCCCCCGCCGGGTTTTGCACCTCCAGCCAGGAGCCCGGGTTGGCGTGCACGTCCCACCACGAGGAGGCCGCCCCGTTGGCCACCTCGCCCGCCGACAGCGTGGAGTGGAAGCCGGACTTGTACCAGGACTCGTAGGGGTGCGCCATGCCCACCCGCGGGTACAGGCTCTCGGCCGCCGAGCTGTGCACCTTGGAGATGAAGGCCGACTGCCCGCCGGGCTCCTGCGGCGACACGCCGGCCGCCGCCGCCGCCGAGTTGGAGAAGAGGCCGCCGTAGTCGCTGCTGAAGGCCGAGGAGGTGGGCGAGGTGGAGGCCAGGCAGAAGGCGCTGTTGGCCGTGCCCGTGCCGCTGGCCAGTCCGCCGGAGCCCCTGCTCGTGGCCACCGTGAAGCCCGAGAGGCTGGAGCCCAGGTTGCAGCTGGACGTGGAGCGTTTCCAGGGGTGGAAGCCCCCCTTGGCGAAGGCGCTGGACTCGGGCAGCGTGGTCAGCGGGCTGGTGTTGCCGATCTTGTTGCAGGTGGCGGCCAGCATGGCCAGCGGGGTGGTCCCAAACCTCGGCTCTTCCTAGGACAGACACAAAGCCGGAGCGCTCCGTCAGCCTGGCCGGGCGGCCGCGGGGACCCGACGAGCTCCGCGCCGGGAGCGAGGCTCCGGCCCTGCCCGCAGCCCCGGGGCCGCCTCACGTCGGGGGCCGGCCGCCCGCGGGGAGCGCGGCCGGGGCCGGGGCCCGGCGGCGCCGAGGAGCGCAGCGGGGCGGCCGGGGGCTCGCGGAGCGGCGCCGGGAGCCGAGCCGGGCACGAGCAGCGGGCGGGCGGAGCGCTCCGCGGGTTGGTCGGGGAAAAACAAAAGAACGGCAGCAGAAGGGAGAGGGACGCGCCGCCCGGCGCAGCCCCGCTTCGCCCCGGCCGGGGGAGCGAGCCGAGCCCCCGGGACCGCCCCCGCCCGCAGCCCCGCGCGCCGACAGCGGCAGCTTCTTGGTCGTCTCCCCCATTCGTTTTATTTCCCCCCCCCCACGCAGGGCAGCGGTGTCGCGCCGCCGACTTACCCCGAGTATAGACGTAGCCATAGCACGGCCCTGGGCTCCCGGGGCTGGGGCTGGCCGGGACGCGAGGGGACGGGACGGGGACGGCGGTGCGGCCGCGCTGCCCCGGCGGCGCCACGGACACTCCGGCGCGGCGGGGCCAAACTCTGCCTAAGTGCGGGGCGCGCCCGCTTTGAAGTACCGCTGCCTGCCGCGCTCGCCCAATGAGGGCGCGGGCGGAGCGGGCCGGAGCGGCCCCGCAGCCAATCAGGCGCGCGGAGGTGCTCGGCGCCGGGGCGCGGGGCGCGTGCCAGCCGAGCGCGCGCGGGCAGAGGACTCCCGCGCCGGGCTGCGGGGAGCGCTCCGCAATTAGCGGCCGGCGCCGGGCGGCGGCACGAGCCGGGGCGCGGCGGGGGGCGGCGGGCGGTGCCCCCCCGGCCCGCAGCCCCCGCCCGGGGCAGCGCCCGCCGCTGCTCCGCGCCGTCACCTTCGCTCGTCCCCCGCTGCCCCTCTCCGGCAGAGGCAGCGCTGCGCGGGGGCGGCGGGGGGTGCGCAGCCCCCGGGCAGGGGCCGGGCGGCGCTGCCCCAACAGGTGCCCGGCCCCGGTCCCGGTCCCGGCCCGGCGGGCGGCCCCCGGAGCCGGAGGCGTCCGTCCCTGCGCGGCGGGGCTCGGAGCCGCGGCCCCCGGCGAGGGAAAGGGAAAGGGAAGGGAAGGAGAGGCGGCGGCCGGGCGGGGAGCCCCGCTGAAGCCTTGGGGGGGTCAAGTGGCTCCTGGCGGGGCTTTGCGCGCTCCAGACCCCGAGTTTTTAAACAAAGATCGATGTGTTATGCTCAAGTGTCGAGCCGCCTGTTAAAACATTTGGGGGGATAATGACAACGTAACAAAGGCCTGGTTCGGAGTGAATCATCACCCTTTTAAAAGTTAAAGCAATTTTCAGGAGAATAGCTTTCAGCAAACGCTTTACATTATTCAAAACGGCCAAATAATGCTCTATTATAGCGCCTGAATGCTGCCAGTCAGCCCATAAGTGCAATTTGTGCAAAGGCTCGGTGCCTTATCTCCACTTCTTTATAAAGAGGTGAATATAAAACAATTTCTTCCAAACCCAGACAGAGAGCACGAAAATTGCTTCCCTTTCTGCAATCAGGGCAATTTAACTGGAGTGCAATTAGCACTATTAAATGTCGATTCTGCATAAACAAATCTGACTAAGAAGCGAAAGTGGGGTGAGAACCTCACATAAACTGAAACTGATTTTTTAAAATTATGTATCCGGGTCCTTCACAATTGATCCGTGACGTTTTCATCTCGGCATATATTTACATCATAAATACATTATGTTTAAATCAACAGAAATCTTTTAAAAAAAAAACTCAATGTGAATCCTAGTAAAGAAGAATAGCCTAATTAAACGCAACAGTTCGCTTCCTTTGAACAATATTGTTTCCCATCTTCCCTTCACGCGTGTCTTTTGATCTGTGCAAGTGCTAAAGTTGGTGCCTTTCGGAGGTAAAGCCGGGAAACAATTCGTTCATTAGAGCTGATTGGGAGGCTCCCGGCTTCTTGTGCGAGAGCGTCAGATGAAACGGCTCTTCTCCTCAAACCGAGCTCCGGGAAAGGGCTGCCAAATATTCCCCAAATAAATCGATTTACCAGCAGTTCAACGCGAGGGTGCCGCACAATTTCCCGCGAGTCCTAGGAGGGGCACGGAGTTTTACACGGGGATGTTACGGGTGGGGAAGGGGCGAAGCCTTCCAAGTTCAAGAGCAGCAGCATGATTTTCTGCCAAGCAGAAGGGACGTGTGCAGGAAACAGACAAAATGCTCATCGCTTGGGCAAATAATTGCGTCCTGCTTTTTTTTTCTCCTTTTTTTTTTTTTTTTTTTTCCCTGCCACCAGGACTGCCATGCGAACCTCTCCCTCCCTCCCTCCCTCTCTCTCCCTCAATTATACTTTTCATTTACGTGATCTAGAAACCACCATTGATTATCAGAGCAACGCAGAGGGGGACCTGGTGATAAATTAATAACTTCAGTTAAGAAAAGGCTTCCCCACTATTCTGCCAAAGAGGAGGTATTAAAAGGGGGACGAATAGATAGAGATGGTGCTGAAATACAGCCCTCGGTGCCTGTTGAGCCCACTGA
This sequence comes from Aythya marila, assembly GCF_965140915.1. Taxonomy (NCBI): domain Eukaryota; kingdom Metazoa; phylum Chordata; class Aves; order Anseriformes; family Anatidae; genus Aythya; species Aythya marila. The sequence goes on from NC_139047.1 coordinate 17,536,616, forward strand.
ATTCTTTCTGCTGTAGACTTTTTTCATTTGCGGGGAAAGATGAAGCGCGGCTTTTGATTAGAAGGGAATCTTTTTATGGTTAATAAAAAGGGAATGAGCCCCGGGATCAAATAGATCATGGAAATTAAATGGAAATTATGGCACTCTCCAACAATTTCTGCCCGAGCCTGCCGCCGATCCCGGCCGCGTAAAGCTCTGGCTCCTGCTCCTGCCCTGCAGCCGGAGCCGGCGGGGGCAGGAGACGGGGTTCGGCCCGGCCCCGGTGCCGGGGGTCCCGGGGGTCCCCGGGGCCGCCCCGCAGTGCCCGGGGGCTGCCGGAGCGGCGCTGCCCGGCGCTGCCTCCCTCGGGACCGCACCTCGGAGCCCTCCCGCTCCGCTCAGCGCCGCCGCCGCGTTACCGGCTAGAGGCGAGGCCGGTGGCAGGGGAAGGAAGGTGACTGCCGGCTGCGCGATGATTTTAATTACCGCAATTACTGCGAGATTATTCAGCGGCGGCACGGAGCCGTGCGCTGCCTCGCCGGGGAAGCCCGAGGAGCGCCGTACGGGGGCCGCTTTCCCTCCCGCTTCTTCCCCTGCTCGGCGGCGCGGCGAGCCCCGGCTGCGGCACGGCTCGGCTCGGCTCGGCTTGGCCGGGCTCCCCGGCAGCCTGTTGCGGGGCCCGGAGCCCAGCCCGGCGGGGCCCGGCCCGGCTCCGTTCGCCCCCGGTGTTTGGGGCGAGCTGGCCGCCTCTCGGCAGGGGTGCGGGCACGAACGGAGCGGCCGAGGTGACCGGCGTTACAAAGTTAGCCCCGGCCCGCCGTGGCCGCCAAACGCGGCCGGCGGGTCCCCCGGTGGCTGCGGGTCCCCCGGTGGCTGCGGGTCCCCCGATGGCAGCGGGTCCCCCCGTCCCTTCCCCTGCCCCAGGCTCGGGACCAGGACACGCGGAGCCGCTCCCGTGCTCCCGACGCGTCGGTAATTGCTGGCGCTCCAGCCTAAGGTGAATTTCAGCCCGGATCATGAACCATTTCACGTCCAAATGCAAGCTTGCAGTACTTTCCTAGTGCCAATTAGGAGCCTATTACAAGCCATTAGATTGATCAATGTACCTTAAACAATGTGAATGATTTATATGGCAAAGAAAAAAAAACTGCTCGCATCCATTGTACTGTTCCGGCGGCCAACCTGGCCCTGCGTGTCCATTCATCACAGCTGTGAACAACAAAAGCGATTTATTTTGAAAACTTGCATGTGAAGAGACAGGCTCAGCTCCTCCGTCCTGAGACCATGCCGGTCCCTGGTGGCAGGGGCTGTGGGCACGGGGGTGCTGCTGCTTTCCAGAGGGATTAATTCACCCCCTACCTGAAGGGGGGAAGGAAACAAAGGGATCCTGGCTGCTGCCGAAACAAGCCCCTGGCCTGCTGGGCACGTTTGAGGCAAGGAAGAAAGCAGCAGTTACCCATTTGTGTAACGAAGCAGTGGGGTGGCTTCCCAGCCTTATATTGAGCAGGGGGGGTGTAGAGCCACCAGCTCTTGAGGTGCTGGAGCTGCTAGGTAAGAAGGGAAGGAGTAGGGTATGGCCTCCTGTGCCTAGCAGCTCCAACCCGAGGTGGTGGCATGTTAGGCACTTGCTAGGTCAGAGCAGTTCGCCGGTAGGCCTTGGCCTGCTTGCTTGGTCAGAGGGGCAGGAAATGGCTGGCACCTGGGAAATGCCTTCATTTCCTGGGTCAGAGGCACTGGGACTGTGTTTTGCCACAGATTCAGTGGAGGGCCTCTGTTTCTCCCTTTCCCCTTACCTTCTCGCTAACCTTACTTGCCCTGCTCCTTAGCACTGTAAAATTGCTGTCCTTTCTACAAGCTGAGTGAGCCAGCAGCTTGGTGCTAGCCAGCTCTGAATCTGAACTCCTGAGGGGGACACGCAGTGCCAGCTAAGCAGGCTGCTCTTTAAAGCAGTGCTCAGATGGGACTGGTGGCACTGTTTGTTAGGAAAAGAAATACACTTCTACTCTTTCTTCAGCTGGAAATCTGCTCTGAGAGAGCGTTACTAATTTAAGATCCCAGGTATCGTTGGTGTTTCAGCAGCAATCTGGTCGTCTGTTTGCTATGTTCTGGCCTCCAGAAATTGCTACAGCACTTGTTAAAAGTCACCATTTTATCATGTCATTTTCTGCAAGGAGGTAAGCACAGGGTGCATCGATACCGGGACAAAGAAAAGAAACAAGGGAAGGGTGTCAAATCCTGTCAAGGGATATGACCTTTTTGTCGCAAAGCGTGTGTACAACCACTTCAGAGTCTGATTTTCCTAGTTGTTCATATGGCACTGAGACTATTCACTTACTAATCTAGTCATCAGCTGCTTCTTTTCTTGATAAAAAGGGATTAGGAAAACGCAGCATCTGCCGTGTAAACTGAAGGATGGATGCAATTGGAATACAAGCCCTCCTCCCGCTTCCCTATAGGAGATGCCGTGATGCGAGAGGGAGTGTTTCTGTTGAGCTTGTCACACAGAACCCAGTCCTTCCCATTCTGCTAGAGCCTGCACCATCAAGAGCTTAACACGTGCAGCTCACAGTGTGTCCTGCTTACCTTACGGTTGTTCTTTCTTACAGAGAAGATGTGAAAGAAGAATAAAAGATGTGGAGGCGCTTTCAAAGGTTTTGCAGAGTGCGTCCCTTAACCATTGTGCTTTTAGGTCTTTTTCCTTCTCCAGAACGCTGTGTTTGTCACTTTACCCAGGAGAAGCACTGTGCCAGCCTTCTTGGGACAGGCTCTGGCCTTCCCCTCCTTCAAGTATTCCTACAGATGCTGTCTATTCAAAGTGCTTTCTGCAAGCCCTACCGTATGCATTTATACTCTCTTGTGAAAAAGCAGCCTATGTTTCCTATCATGCTGCTTCAGGCACTTACATTCCATCTGGGTTGCATTGCCCTTTAATTATCAGTCGTCTTATTGTGATCAAGTGAACTTTTACTAATCTCCACATTTATTGTTAAGGTAAATAGATTCTGCTTTTAATCAATACAGAGGGCCACACCAATGCAGTTCGACGTAACTTAAGTCAACTGTAAAGAGTTCAATGTGTGTATAATTACAGAGGACGTCGGCTATTCACTCCAGCCTAATTCAGTGTCTCTTCAGAGGCAGACCTCTTCGCTTCCCCATCCCGCTCTCACCTCACATGCTGCCCCCACCCCAAGGAGGTAAGAGAGGAGCAGCAGGGGCCGGCGAGCCACAGCCCTGCTGAACCTCAGGCTGCTCGGCAGATTGGAGCTGCCGGGTGAGCACAAGCCTCCGGGTACAATGCGGCACTTCCTTCCAACAAAAAAGATTGATTGCATCTTGGCCTTGGTATTAAATGTGCTATTATCAGAAGAAGCTGAAATAATGCATACAGTTGCTGTAAAAGAAAGCAGGTTTCCTTTGCGAACATACCTATTATTTCAATAGTACTTGAGAACTGTTTCAATAGTGGCCAGGTTGTTGCTTACTGAAATACATTTGAATTGAATACATATATATCAAGGTTTTTTCTTAATTTTAGTTTGAGTTATTCCTGAAGTTCTCATTAAATTTACCATTTGTAAAGGACAGATTAAATGAAAATGGCTTTCAGAAAAATAGAGCTGGAAATTATTTTGGCCTTTCTGACCTGGAAGAGGTGATAATTTGCAGCAGCACTACATATTGGACATGTCTGACATTTTAGGTATTCCCTCACAGTTTCAGACCTTTGTACGGATGAACTCCGTCTGGGACAACCCAGCAGTCAACTTTTTGTTACCTTAATGTAAATGAGAGGACTGCAGCTGTCTTAAGCAATCTAGGCAGACAACACCGATGGAAATGAAACTCGGGTAAGGGCAATGATAAGAAAAGAATGTCTATTATCCACAATAATGCTCCTAACATTTTCTAAACAGCTATTACCTGTGTCTGTCCATAATTGTCCTTGCTACAGTAACGGTGCAATCTTTCTTTCAGAACACTTACAGAAATCTTTCTCCACTGACTTTTCCAAATGTAAACAACCTATACAGCGTTTTCTAATGTAAAACAAATGTGGTAAGTAGGTCCCACATTAAAGAATCACTTTGACTGGAATGTCTGAAATGCTCCAGGGATTTTGGGGTGGGTTTGAAAATGCTGCCATTTGCATTCAGTTTCCAAACCCAGTTCCATAGATACCTACGAGTGTCAGTAGGACTTACATAGCACATTATTTCTGAGTTTGAATGGTTGCAGAGAACAGATAGAAATTAAGTTATGAGTTTTTTCTATCTAACTTCCATATTTCTCAGGGCTGTTATTGCACACTAACATGACTATTTTTCAGTGTTGGCACTAACAAACAGTTGCCTAGTTAGAAAATGATGCGACTCCAAAATTCTCTGTTACAGCAAAACAACTAGAAGCTAATGTCTGTATCATATGCCCCCCAAGTTCCTATTTCTGTTAGGTAAAACATGTTAGTTAATCTCATTTAAATGAGACTCAGTTTAAAAATAGACTGAGCACCTCAGAGTGATTGAAAGCAGTGTAACAAAATGTAGGTTCTCCCCTCTGTATTAAGAAATGTGATGTTCGCCATACCTATGCAATACTTACGCTGTGTAACTCTATTATGCCATTTAGAGGAAATTTAGCAAAGCTCCGAAGTGTGCTCAGTCTGAGACAGCAGTGCGTGGTGTTTGTCCTTTTTTTTTTGTTTGTTTGTTGGAGACATGACGAATCAAAATATAGGTCTGAGAGGAAGAGGCAGCAGCGTCCTCAAGCTCTTTTGGAGTATCCCCACACATACACTGGTAGGTAACACCACATAGCCAGGTGGTGTAGTCCCTACCCAGCTCGTTACTCACTGGCCTCAAGAGAAACCCTACCTGGGTACCTCAGAGTAAGGTGAAGGTGAGTACGTGGAGAAACTTGGGCTCATTCAGAGAAACTTTTTTAAAAAATTACAAGGTAGGTGATCCAGCTGCGGGCCTTGGACAGGCAGGGTGTTGCATTCTGCTTGAAATCCTCAGTGTGCGGGACCCCTGCTCTCCCCGCAGCTGGGGAGGTGCAGGTGCACACGTGGAACAGAAGTGATACTGCTCTGTTCTGGCGGTTGATGTGGTACTTGCAGAGAGGCTGGTGGGATCCTGTAACCAGGGAGTCCCAGAATACCTCTGTGCCAAAAGTGCAGACTGGAAATACTACAAAATGTGCTTTTATTGGTATGTGAGTGAGGCACTCAGCCCATATAACACTGGGTGTTCTTCCAGTCAGATGTAAAAATCTGCCGTACCTCAAGTTTTGCAGCTCTAGGACAGAAATTCTGTGGACACAGACTATCTGCAGATGCTCTCTTACCTGTGCACGCACACTTGTGGCCAAGAAAGGAAGAGGAAGGGAATCTCTGTAAAATCAGCTGCTTAAGAGGAAAACCAAATAGTCAAAGTACCAGCTTGGTAGTTTGATATTCGATTGCCTTTTGTTACAGTATTTTTCAAATAGCTGTTGCCATAACAACATAACATATTCTTCCTTTTTTTTTTTTTTCCTGTTTGAAAAAAATATTCTTGCCAGAATTCTTCCATAATAGCTTCCATTAACTGCAGTGGCTTCTCTTGGTGAGGCCAGTGCTGATGTCTCCTGCTGTCACAAGTCACTCACAAATCTAGCAGATGTTTTGTTTGATAAGGCCAATTTGAGCTTTATAAAACATGTTGTGCGGTTGTTTTCTCCCCCCACCCCCCCAACTCCGAAGAGCAAATATCAGTAAGGGTGGGATTCAGAGCTGATCATTAGCCATGAAACAAGATGTTTGATACCTGTTGTTAGGATTTTGCCATACATGAAAATCTGGATCAGACCAAACTTTAAATAACCTACTTTAAAATACAGACAGTGTACCAAATACTAAGAATTAGATTTTGACCTATTAGGAACATATATATACCTACTGGGGAAAGGGGAAAAAAAAAAAAAAAAAAAAAAAGAGGAATAAAAGGGGTAAGAGATACAATATTTTGCTAAATTCTTAAAGTAAATATTGTAGATAAGAGAGGTTTAACATAATCAAACAAAAGTTACTGTAAAACAGTCAGAAAAAGCAAAAGAAAAGGAATCCCCTTCAAACACTGATGCTGCCCTGAAAGTGCTGGCAGTTCTGTTTTGGATTCAAACAGTTTGCATGACTAAGAAATAATCACTTTTCCAGGCCATCTGCACAGTTGACAGTGGCAAACATGTTCAGATTAATATATTTAATAATTTGTCTGCTAATACAGTCTTCTTTCTAGAAACAATTTAATACCATCTTCAAACAAATTCAAAACAATTCAATACTGGTAAAAATAAAAACAATTTAATACCATCTTCTTTCTAGAAACAATTTAATTTAAGAATTTAATTTATAGAAACAATTTAATCAGATCATCAAATGTAGCTGCCCCTCTGGAGAGTAGGTGTTGTACTTTCTTTTTCCTTGGAAAGGGAAACTGAGGTGCCAGCTATTCAAATGTTGCATGATTGCACAGATTGCCCACTTTTTCTCTCACTATACTTCTTTCATATTCAAAGTATATAACCTTGGACACACTGTTTTTCCAAGTCAAAATATGCATCCTTATTTACTTTCTAAATTGCATGTACTGCCTTTTCGTCATTATTAAATATTCAGTAGATCTAGGGACAAAACTATTTCTTTTTGCAAGGGTTATTTTGTAATTAGCTACAACCATGTTGTAAGTTATTTTGGTTTTTAAGTAGTTATCACTGAATAAGAAAAGGTCCAATGAATTACATTGTTGCTTGTGTCTTCTGTTTCATTTGTGAAGTCTGCAAACAGCAATGCTTAAAACAGCATCACAAATCACATGATTTGTGGCTCTGTATTGAAAATTCAGAAGGGATCACAATTTCTTCCTGTGTAGCTGATATTTTTTTTCTGATGTGTAGCTGAATGATCTCCCCCTCTCCCCCCAATTTTGCAGTATTTAAAAGCATACCCACATTGATGTGTTTCTACTTTTCAGAATACAGCAGGTCCAGCACCAGTATGTCTGCTCGAGTGTCTCTCTTTGGTTTAGCAACAGAGCTGTGACGGGGCTGATTTAACTCTCCTCGATCAGCCATCACTTTCGGTAAAAAGGTGGAAGTGGTGCTACAGACTCCTGCAGCCTGATTGATAACGTGAAGGATGTTCATCCACACTGCTGCCCGCTAGATTTTATTTGCTGCAGCTAGGTTGTTCAGTCTGAGATCGTTTCGTACTGGTAACAAATCTGCAGGTTTGAAGTCGAGTGACAGGTACCACGTGCGCCTTTGTTACGCTCCACGTTGTTTGCATGTCTGTGTGAGAAATGTGAATGAGATGCATTTCATGTACCGACAGCCACTATCTCTTGCTTTCACACCACTGTGCCGTAAGTGGGGTTGAGAAGAGAGGCTTTAAACAAAAAGAGCTTTCATACCGTGGTCCTGTGTGACAAAGTCACTGTAGGTTGCCCTAGGACTCGGAACTACTGAGGGAACTTTTGAAACGGCCGCTATTTGAACTTCTGAGCAGGGTCTGCAATCTTGCTTAATAATTACATCAAAAGTGACAATTTAATTCACTGTAGGTACCCACAACTATTTCTGAAATTAATAATAGACATGCTTTGTAGCTTACGCATGCCAAAAGTTATAAGACAAGCCTCATCCTGGAACCTGACTATTTTAACATGACTTCCTAAATAGTCCAACAATTTAGAGCTATTACGTAACATTTTGTTCTTGCTAACTTTTAAAACAAAAATGTTTCCTTGCATTCGCTGGGTTGTCTGTAGTGAAGTGACCTCTACGAAAGGGTTACTCTTTGAAGTGCTCTCTGAAGAGAGCTTCAAGGCAGCTGAGTGTCTCAGATCGGGATTTTCTAGGTTTTGATGCAAGAAATTTGTTTAACAAACAGCTCCAAAATATTTAGATTCTGATTAATAACACCCAGTGGTGTGGTATTTAAATAATATAAAGTATGAAATCTAACATGTGGCCGAAGAGTGTGTGCTCCACATGGCTAGGAGAGCGGGAATGGGAGCATGCCAGTATCTGAGCAGGAGGGACAGTTACACAAAGCCAACTGAACCGTTCTGTAGGGTTATGTGGCTGTTGTCTCTGCTTGCACCAGACCTTTTCTGTTGACGTTTTGTCTGGACAGGATGCGCCTTCAGCAGTGCAAGGACCGCTGGTTGATGTCACTTTGTTCTTCAGAAGTCCACTTGTGTAAGAGTGTGCAGAGCCCTGCCTGTGGGTAACATGGGGTACTCAGAATGCAGCAGTTTGGGGGGATTAGCCGAAATTCCTAGTGCAGCGCTGTATGCGTAACGCTACCCAGGCTCAGGGAAACTAGCTGTGAATAACCCTCTCACACTGCTCACCCTGAAGCCGGTGACAGGGCCTTAGAACAGACAGTAGCAAAATTCCTACCCAGTTCTACAGTCTTCTTAAATGTTGAAACATTAGTGATAAAAGCTGCTTTGCTTGGCTGGAAGAATGCTTGGTCTGTCTGAAGGCAGTAAAATAGTAGTGTGTTAGGGTCTGTCTGACAAAAGGGCTTGGACTGACACTGAGATACTGAACTGGCCTCTGCTGAAGGGTTCATTTGAAAATCCCACCTCACTTGTACCATGTTTACTATTAGATTAGGATCACATCTAATCTCAAAGTAATTATATATTAGCTGTATATATTAGCTCTAGGATGAGATCTGATGTTTGCATACAAGTATTTATTTTATTAAATGAAAAGGCAGAAGGACCTAGAAAGCTCTGGCATCGTGTATCTGTACCTCATTTGCATACATACGTTTTAACTGCCAAAACAGAAAAGCTTGTGATTTTAATTTCCATTTCGGGACAAGCCAAAGGGGAAAAAAAAAAACACACTGATATTTTTAAATCAGCTTTTCTATGATGGAAACAAAATGAAAATCAATTAGCTCCTTACTATGAATACATTAACACTGTGAATATGCACGTTGTCATTTAGCATGCCAAAGTAATGCTGTAATTGTCCAGACGTAACACTGTCAGAAGATGAGGTATACCTGTAATTCTTATTGATTTTCAACCTTTTTTTTATTTATAAGGGTTGGAAGTAGTATGTAGCCACAGAGATACACACAACTGAAGAGACTCATAACCTGCCTTTGTGAGCAGTTTCACGTGTGATCAATCCGTTTTAAGAAAATCCTCCCAGATGCAGTTCTGTATTGGTGATGGGAAATACAAGAAAAGGTGTAGTGGGTAAAATCTGAATATGCTTTCAGCTGTGCATTACTATCTAAAATGGACATTGATGCTAAAGCTCATTCATCAAGCCATACTAATTATATCTAGCCCACATTTGCAAATTGTTTATTTGTAAGCATTCCTGGACTGGTATTACTGATTTGTAAGGATTATTTCACAGTTGTTCGTAACAAAATTAAAAATAGTCTCTGTTTAGTCTCTTTCAGAAGAGTTGAAGCTATATGATGTGGAAACAAAAGGTGTGTAATAAATAGAAGGCCTTATAAGCAAATGTCTTGATACTCAAGGAAATTGTTATTTCATGACTGGATTCTAACTTCAGACCCAATTACAGAATTTCCTTTTTAGAGTTCATTCACCCCATCGCAGAGATAATGTAATGAAGATTTTTATAGAACATTTTTATTAGGAGAAATGTGGCAAATCTTTGTGATTCAGGGTTTCAAGACTTTAGATTATCATCTTTAATTTCAGCTAAACAAAAGAGAGTCTCAAGCTTCTTAATTGCAAACACATTGCAAAAAATAGTATTTAGGGCTTTTGAAATCAGGAGATTTTATTTCAGGTGTTCTTCTGGGGTGAATTCCCAGTCTGTAGATGCAGATACCTACTACAGTTTACAGTCTGTACCAGTTCTACGTTTCAAAATTAAATAGTCTGGTACTTCTTCAGTCAATAACACTGCAAGGTACATACTGGAAAAGGGAGAAAAGCCTTAAAACCTTAAGTTATCAAGTATTTTGAAAATGCTTGATTCCTGCAGACTCCATGAATTACAGGAATATGAAACTTAAATACTGAAGTTGCACAGAGGTCTCTTTTTCTGGTGGACCCTTTGTCAGGTGCAGGAAGGCTAATCAAAGCCAGAGGTGGCCTTGTTGTAATTTATGTGCTCCAAACAGACCAACTCAGATGTGCTCCAATGCAGAGATGTAGGAGCATTATTTTTTCATTTGACTGACTGTTGACCAAACTGGCAAAGCTTCACAGCCAAACCCTTCTTACAGTGTGTCATTCACAGAGCTGGATCCAGGCAAATTCAGGTTTAGTGATTTGTACCCATGTCACCTTGGACATGTTTGTGAGCAATTAAAAAAACAGGTCATGTTTCATACTCTGGAGATACTGCTGTTTGTGATTACCCCCAAATTTAAATATTTTGCCTGCGTCAGACTGCTTCAGTCAGCTTACAGGGTTAATAGAGCGCCCTGCTGAGCAGCTTATAGGAGAGCTCACACTTTCAGGAAAACTCTGTCCAGTAGCAGGGAATTGCTACAAATCTCCTGGTGTGAGGTACACCCTCGCTTTACATCTTATGAGAGTGGCTTCAGTATCCAGCAGCTTCTGTGTCCCACTTTGAGTTGCACCCAGACATCTTTATAAACATATTCAAGGCTGAGAGTTTTAAAGAGGAATTAGCAGCAGCCCTTGGATGTTCAGAAATCCAAAAGTAAATCACTGTTTTACCTTTCTTCCATCCTTCAAAATGCTGCGTGTTCTTATTACTTTCAAGTCAAACTCATGACTCAAGAATTTTTGAGTTCTGTTGTGACTGAACGTTGAGCACATACGTAACTATCGGACCTTGAACAGAAACAATAAGTACAACTACTTTTTAAACTATTCATACCCATTCTCAGTGTATAGTATCTAATATGATGTTATGTTTTAGACAACATTGATATGAAAATGACATCTGAAGTAAGAAAAAAAAACAGGAATTATTTACTTTGTCAATTTGTCTCTGTATTGTAATGATTGCATTTGCTCATTGCACACTCTTACACATGAGATCTCCAAGACAGTGTTTTTGATTCATTGCCTGTTGTGGTCTTTGAATTATTTCTAAGAAAATCTGGTAAAGATGGCTAAGAAACTATGTTCAGTCACCGAACATCACCTGTAATTGTGCAATTAATGGTTTTAACTCATTTTGCAGCTTCCTGAAACACTAGAGAAGCTTTCCAGATTTTCTTATTTAAGCCCTGAAGGCACTAAAGAGTCCTCAAGCTCTGGCTGTTTCCCAAAAGCCCTTGCTTGGGTGTTTCTTAAACAGCTTGATGTTTCTCAGCTGGGTAGAAGAAAGTTAAGCAAGTCCTGAATTTAACAAGGCTAGGTAAGAGGCCACTGTTTTTAATTACCTCATTCCTCTTCTGGTCTTGAGAGCTGAATGTTGCATTCTGACTGCTCTGTCATTTATTCTTCCAGGTATGGGCTGTGGGGTTGACTGGAATTTGCACATCTATACAAGCACTTCATGTGTTTCTTAACAAGTGCTTTACCCACTTAAAGGTATTTTATTGTGGTCATTATTTTGCTCATTAAATATATTTTTGTGGTTAACAAAACTGGTGCTCTGGTAGTGGATGTAACTTTTCTTCAGCTTTGATGGTGTGGAGGTCATCCAGCCCCTTGTGTTATCACACCAGTGAGATTAATGCTGGCACTAGTGACCATCATCTCTTACTTGGCTGAATGCTGTTTTTTAGGCATTTTGTGCTTGACAATATACATCTTAAGGGAAGTGTGAATCTTCAGCTCAGAGAATCATGAGGCAGCGTTTCAGTCTCTGACACCAGTGATACACCAAGTGCTGAACAACAACAACAAAAACCACCACAGAAATGACAGAAGAAATAACTGGAGAAACTGAAGATCACTTCTGGCTTAAATCAAGAGGAATTCTTCTGCCCCACAGACAGATGAGTCTGCAGATGCTGCTGTTGTTAGTTTTCTTGAATATTTGACTTGTGAGACTGAAAGTGAGATGATAAGAGGTCTCCTGTGTTTCTCCACACACTATCAGCTTAAAAATACGCAGAAGATATAGACAGAATATCATCACTGGTTTCCTACAGATGAATGCTGAGAAATGGTAAGTATGTTAAGATTTGCATTGGGGTGGATTTTCAGTGACTGGACATCTCGATTGTTGGATGCCTTTATAAAGTAGCCTATATTTCTGCTGGAATTACACGGAAGACATTAGTCAACGTGAAAAGTGTTTCAGATACTGTTGTGAAACAGTATCTCTTACAGATAACTGTTGTAAAAAGTTAACTTGATCAAAAATTCTCCTGTGAAATCATCTGTATTTCTAGCTTTATCTAGTGAAAAAAGCAACAAATGTGTGAGCTCCTGTTTTTGTTCTAAACTATGGTGGCAGGTGAGGCAAAATTCTTAGACACTTACTTTCTTCATTTTTAACAACTTTTTTTATACTGCAAGCCTTTTTATTTTCTGCATGTTTTATTTATCATTTTGATTTGAAAACAAAATCTGGCTGTGCTTGGCTCTTTGCATAACAAAACAGTACTTTCATTGTGCAGTTTCATGCCTGAGTCTGCTCAGAAAACAACTTAGCTTTTTGGCTGGAATATGCTTTGAGTGATACAAATAGTGGTCAAATACTAGTTTTATCAGTTCTTCTCTGAAACCAAGAGGGATTAGGACTGGAACTTGCACTTGAGAAGGGACTTCAAAATTCATCCTAGCTAGAAAGAAAAGACAGTACCTTTACCTGGAAGATTAAAAAAAAAAAAAAAACAAAAACTAATATTGTTCTCAACCACCTACTTATGAGAAATGTCAATTTGTATCCAATTTTCCTAAATTGGGTATTGAAGCAGGGGTATCACTAAAATTGTCCCCATTTCTTTTAAGTCTTCTCTCACTTTGTGCTGCAAAACAGTCCCTATCATTTCATTAGAAGGGTTGGACAAAGCCCTACAAGCAATTGCCTAGATTTCTTTTCCAGAGGTTGCAAATGCGTCAGATGCGTCTGTCAGGCCGTACAACAATTAGCCAAAGGTAATGACACTTCATCTTTCCTGAAGCACAGCTATTTGAAACTGGCCATCTATCTACACGTTCCAACCCATGAAACACCATGGAGGGAAAGTAGGAGTGGGATGGTTGCGTGGCAGATAGATACCATAAATGAGGGCTCTTCCTAAGGCTTTTAGCTGAAGAAGCAGTGCCTCAGAATCAGTGAACCCACTGTAAGGGAAAGTAGTCAGAAGAAATTGTTAGTACTAACATTATTAAACAATCACTGGTCCTTTGGAATGTAAGCTGAGTGGGATGTGCAACATGTTCTCAGCTGTATGTTTTGAGCTAAATCAAGGCAAGTAGTATAAATTACCATGAGCTGCATGGGTTGGGGCTTGCTGTCCAGCTCCTGCCTGCCCAGGGCTCGCTGCCTGTGCCCAGGGCAGCCCTGATGCGAGTAGAGTTCCCTGAGGAAGCACTGTAAGAAATCCCACCAGAGAGCTGCATTTAAACTTCAGTGTGACACTGTAGGTGGGCCTGCACCCAGTTGTGGGGCCTGTTGACATGCATGCTTTACTGGGCCACAGATTTTCTGTGTCAGACTTCTTGGACTTTTGTCAGACTCGGTCAGGCTTCATGGACATTTCTGGCAGTTACTGGACTTTTGGCTGATCCTGGTGAGCATCACCAAACGTTCTTTACTCTTTGTGCAAGGCATTCCAGATCTTTGTTAGAGTCCTTTGAGCTTTACTTTCATCAGCCAAACTGAAACACTAGTGGCTATCGTTTAAGAGATGATGTAAAAAAAGGTAATGCTAATGTCACTGACATTCTTGGTTATCATTTTGTAATGAACTTTTTCCCCCTTTACTATAACTAGAAGACATTGTAGACTAGGTTACCATACCACTAATATCAAAAAAGGTGAGAAATGGGTCATGTTTTGATCCCTATTTTTAACCCCATTTACATTATGGTTTATTAAACATTTCCATTGTTCAAACTGGTGAACTGACATTATTCATTGAGATTTTAACTCTATGTATTTTCACGATTTTGGTTTCCATTATGTACTTGACATAGTTCAAATGTAACTAATTAGTAGTGAAGTACAACTTTTCATTTATCACTTTCATTTTTGCAGAAACACTTTTTTTAAGCATTTATTGTTACTTGTTTATTATGATACAGTGCTTCAGGTTAGAATCTTATCTAATTTTTAATGAGGATTCTAAATCTATTAATGTGTGTAAAAGGTCCAGAAAGAGTATTGTTATTTTTATAAAACAGTGGTATTACTGTAAACATCACTAAGTGATTATGTTTTCACCATTTTATTCAAAGACGTTCAGTGCTAATACTTACTCCTCAACTTCAATATAATTTTGGAACCACTATCCTAAGAAGTAGATAATCTTAGAAAGACGTCAAATTATTAATGCAGAGTGGCATAGTCATCAACAGACTACAAAATACACTTTAAAAATCATGCTTTTACAAACATGGCACAGACTCTGCTGTAGCACTGTATGCTTTAAAAGCTGCAGATACATTTTAGAAAACACTGATGAAGCCATTACTGCTCCATCCATTTGTTCATAGTATATATCATTATTCAAGAAATTTAAGAACTGTAATGATGGAAAATCACACAGAAAGAAAAGAAAAGGAACATGGACTTTGTCAGAAACAAGGGCTACATTTTTATTCAAGAGGCCCATAATGACGGAAAATCACAGTGAAAGGCAGAGACGAAACAGGGATCCCATAAAGGACTGACACACCACAGTGGCACAAGTAGTAGAACAGTCATAGCAAGTGGATAAAAATAAAGAAAACAAAATTAACTAGAGAAGAGCTGGACTCAGGGATGAAGCACAAAACAGAAACAAATCACAGCAAATGCTGAAGATTAATTTCAAAGAAGCTACTGAGAATGAATGGAGAGACAAGGTGCATCAATATTAATGAAGCTGAAATAGAGCTCCAAACGACCACGAGTGCAAAATGGCACAGAAAACATTTTCTTTTTAAATAGGTTGGAGATTGGTTCACAAGACCTTCATAAAAATGAAGAGAATTTACAAAAGACATTACAGGAAACGTGGTAAACAATTGTAACACAAATCTTAAAGATGAACTTTAGGAAGATTTAATTACCACTGCATACATCTGTGGTTTTAATTCATAGTTTATAGGCAAGATGTTCAGAAAAGTAACAGAAGTGTGTTTTCTGACATCTAATGAGCTATAAATGTCTTAACAGGATCTTATGCAACTCCAAGTATTGGCCTTTGATTTTTTCAAGCAGTCTAAGAGAGTTAAGCACCTAAAATCCTTAGTGATATATTCTTCTTTGAGTCTTTATAATGTACAAGGAAACGTTATCGCCCACCTTGAAATGAAGAAAGAACAAATATATGTTACGTATAGGTTGGCAGTTAGAACTGTGCAGGCAGGAAATAAACCTTTCTTCCAAAATTACTTTAAGGCAGACGTGACTATAGGCTATGGAGCTCTCAGGGATTCTTGGATGCTTGACATTAAAAATTTGTGCCCCGCCAGCTGACAACTGTATTCACTTCCAGTCAGACAGCCTGTAGTTACAAACAAGGGGTCACATTTTAAGAACCCGATTTCTGAAGAAGACCAACACAAATGTGTAATTTCTCAGATGATGTTGTCAGGAGTCCTGTAAATTGAAACTGGCATGTCAAGCGTTGCAAGATCTTCCTTAGCCAGAAAGCAGAGCAAGCGAGTACTTCTGATAAAGATTGCTCTTCCCTAAGAAAATTCAGTATGTGAGGCTGAATTTCAGTGTCATAGAGATACAATCAATTGATCTGTTTTACTTGTATAACAAATTAAACTACTGGAGGTTTTGCATCTGCCACGAGAGCAGCCGCACACTTTTCCTTCTTGTCATAACGGGTTAGTGATGTTATTTTGGTGCGTTCCCACAGCTTACCAGCAGCAGCCTTTTCCACTTCAAGGGTCTTACTGCCCCGGCTGTAAATATGCTCACCTTTTTTACATTGTAGTAAAGAGGTGATGATCTGAGTAAAGCTATTGGGAGTAATCAAACTGCTTTGTAAGGCAAAATTTTACTTTAAAGGGGAGACTGGGATATAAAATATTGGCATAAATCTGTATGAAAACATAGAATAGATTTGGCAGAAGAGCAGCTATTGGTGGAAGGCCACACTCTTATTTTTCTTTGGGGACATGGGGGAGGCATTGCATAGTGTCAGGCCCTAGTTAAACTCAAACTGAAAATCTCTCTGCAGAATTTATTTGGGCGCTGAAATCCCTATCAATGAAACCTGTATACAAGAAGACAAGCTTAAGTCAAACTTTGGTTGTATCCACAAAAATATTAGAATTGTGATACTTCTCTGGTCATATTTTATTTTACTTTTAATGCTGTGATGGTAAACTTTACCACTTAGGAAATAACTTCATAGTATTTTGTAAGAGAATTTCATTGCCTTAACAAGAGCTGCCCTACGGAAGTGTTGTTGGGCTGTGGGTCAGCAAGGCCTGCTGATGTGCCGTGCTCTGGCTTGCTGTGTGTATCCTCCACCCCAGCGACTTGCAAGGCAGGATGGTGATCACCTTCAATTATTGACGTGAATGTTATTCGCATTTTGGGAGAACAGCGCATGAGGTAAAATGGAAAGGTGTCTGCTAAATGATGTTCCTGTTCAGCTGCATTGTCATGTTGATGGCTGTTGCCGGATGATGGTGCTTGTGCGGCACTTCTGGCTGTTAGTGACCTGTGGAGATGGAGGCTGGTACATCTTGAAAACTGCTGTAACTCTTGATTTGTGCTGGGACATAGCGTATATAGTGCATATATATAAGTTGTTTCCTTCAGACCTTCAAGGCAAACATAAATAGGTCATTTTGAAGGACTGTACTCATGCTTTATGCAGTTCTTCAAATGTGGGGAAAACCTGGATGTTCATGTTCAATTCATGACTTATGGTTTCACTTTATACTTACTCTTACTGTATTTTAGTGTATTTCTTCTTTTGATCCATAGCAAAAAGAAAGTGACAAAATGGAAACAGTATCTCTCTGTCAACAGGGCAGTTATGAAAGCAATTAATTATATAGACCAGCAGCAAGCAGAAAGAGGAAACCACTGTATTCTAGATAATAATTATTTTTCCAACTTTTGTGAAAGTACTAGAGTTTGAAGAAACATGAAATCTAAGGTGTTATCAGAGCTCTTCTAAAACATGTATACAAGGTAGGTCAGAAAGATGAAACCCAGAGCCAAGGAAAGAAAAGCACCTGAAGGTACAGTGTTCTTCCAGCTTTGAAGAAGACTGGCTCTTAGGAGCAACTTTGTCAATTAACTATGGGGAAAACATTGGATGAGTTGCTAAGCTTTTTCAAGTGGAGAATCATGAAATAAATTGCAAAATAGCTAAGAGATCCTCTTCTGAACACTTGAATGAGGCATAGTTGTATTGTGACTTTTTCTTATGAATAACACTATGATGAAATTAAAGAAAATTTATAGATATTTATATGGTCCAAGGCTAAAATTGCTTTTTCTTACTGAATTTTTATAGTGTAGTAGCTGAATTTTACTGTAAAGGAATAATTGGATTCTTATAATGACCACAAGAATACAATAGCAGCTGTTTGCAGTTAGCATTTATGTGGAAATTGGAGCATTCTAGCAAACGAATCTCCATTGTATTTGCAAAGGTCATGATAACCCTAACATAGAACTGTCATCCCACTTTCCCTAGGGGTGCAGTGCTACCACAGTATTTCTGGATTGGACTCAGATATGCACCCACTTGGTCAACCTAACAATGTTCCTTCATGAGGCAAAGCTTCTAGATGACTGCTGTTGTAAACTCTTGAAATTTTACGTGTCATTATACGCAATGTCTTCCTGAAGAAGTAGATAATGTCCTTGGTATCTTTACATATGTATAGGTGTGACTCACTTTGGTGCTCTAATGAGCGAGTCCTGGGGACCATTCTGCAGCCCCTCAGTATCCAGCCCCTGTTGCTCTCCATCGTTACGGGAGCACGTGCTGCCTGTGCAGTGGTACAGCTGCTGTGGTTTTCCTCAGAAGCCTGGCTGACCTGCCTAAGGTTGCACCTTTTGACAGATGTTAAGGAATTCTTTGGTATTTTGTGAGTAATATCTCTTAATTCACATCCATGAGTAACTCTTTTTCCCCTACTTTTCTCTGCTTTTAGTAGTAGTAATTGTAGAATTGTTTTTATTTTAAATCGGTACTTGCTTTTATACTGTCATTTAGCTAGGCTACTGGAAAGTTCAAAGCAAACTTGTCATTTTTGAACTAAAATTTCATTAATCCCCCAGCAATTTCTCCTACTTCAGTATCTTTCTGTCATCTCTGTCTGCGATTGAATCTTTTTCACTATTCTCACTGTGGAAACTTTAGTAGATGTTATACCTGTTAGTGACATCATCTATGTTAGAGTTATGACATTCAGCTGAAATTTCTGTGATCTAGGAAAAAAATATTAATAGATGCCAGATCAGACTCTTCCTCATTATGTGCTCCTGAGCAAGTCTTACCCTTGTACTGGTCTTTAGGTAAGGAGAGTAAGTACAACAACAACAAAAAAAGAAGATTGAAAATGAGTAAATATAAATGTGAAGTATGGTATGAATTTCAGAATGTAAGGAATGGCACAAGCCTAGATTCTCTATGGAAGTAGATGAATCCACAGTTAAGAAAGTAAAGCCAAAGCCTATTGAATCCTGTCAAAAGTAGTGTTTAAAAATGTTGTGTTAAAGTACAGTTCAGCTGGGTGATGAGTGCCCTTAAACTCCCCAGAAGTCACTGAACAGCATTTAGTTTAGACTGTGCCCTTGAGCAGCATTTCTTTTTAGCACAGAGTGTATTTATTCCTCATAGCCATCCCGTTCCCTCCCAGGGGCAAGGACCCAGGCAATCCAGGATTGGTGGTGTGCAAAAGCAACTTTGTTCTTCTAACCCCCTGGGTTGCGCTGAACATTGCCCGGTCACAGCAAGGATCAGGGGCTCTGTGTTTATTCTTTCAGTTCTACAAAACCACTTATTTCTGTAGTTAACGGTGGCTTTGCAGTAAATATATGTTCTGGGAAGCAAAAAGCAAAGAGTATGTTGGTGGCACAAACCACGAGGTGTTTGTTTTATTACTCTCCCTTAAACATTGTTTTTAATCAGGCAGAGACCCTCTGGGACTGTTTGACTTCTGCACGTGTGCTAGCTGTACAATAAGCTGTATTTTTGCAGGCATCCATGTTGTAGAGTTAAGATGACATTGAGATGACTGCTCTCTAGATGTTTTTTCCCATCAAACTTACACAACACATTTTAAGTAACAGGATTGTTATAATTTAAGCTATGCATGCCAGTTTAAAACAAGGCTTTCATCACTATGACAGATTTGGATAGAAACATTCAACCAAGTAAGGCAAAGCATGACTCTAAATGCAACCTGAAAACAAAGGTAGGTAGGGTGAAATGTTACACTGCCAAGAGATGATTTCTAGCTGATGGAATCAAATGCTTTAAGTCCTTTACTGTAGGTAATGAAACAGCAATGACTTAAAATAAAATAGATATAGAAATAGATTGAAGGATGGCATTATTACAGTATGGTGTGTGATGAAGTACAAAGGGCATCAATTAAAAAAATTGTATGCAAACTTGCAAATTCTTGCACGCACAGCACTGATTTAGGCATGCTGAACTAGAAACAGCAGCAGAAGTGGTCAAGATCTTAACAACTCTTTCTCTTCCAGACTTGAGCTGTTTTCCCAGATAGCTAAAATCAGAGTTACCCACACTTTAGACTCTATAATGTATATTTATGTATATACATAGATACAAAGATATATATATATATATATATATATATATATGTCCTTTATTTCAAATAGCAAACTGCTGATACCTATATTGTGCTTATGAACTGGTGAAGAAAAGAATTTAACTGGGTGCTAGATAATTAGCAATTTTCTTGTCATAGACAAA